>NC_091287.1:98065960-98696460 GCF_032444005.1 Ranitomeya imitator
ATTTTGTTTAATCGCCAAAATTTGTGTTACTAGGTCATATTTATTACTGACCAGTGAACATTGTAAAAACGAAAACCTGAAAAACTTTAGTGACATTTTTTTTGTCACCATTTCACCACTGTTCTATGATGGATTTTTAGCTGACCCATTCCGCAGCCACCAATAGAAGTCAAACTTTATGAAACCCAATTTGCAAGAAGATTCTTTAGCTCAGAATACAAGCATTTAAGAAAAAAACAAAATTGCCCCCTAAGGTGTTCATATTCTTCAAAGGAACTTTTGGGTCGAAGCCATTGTAATATTGCTGGGTACTGTCAGATGACAGGACTTACAAGACATTTCTTTGAAGATCTTCGGACTCTTTTTTATACATCCCATAATCCTACAGTACATGAACTAACACTTTTGAGAGTTTGCAAATATTGAAATTTAGGCGGCAAAGAACCTGGTTACTTTCGGCTCGGTTCAAACCTGCGTTAAGTTTTCAATCAAGTTTTTTTTATAATTTTTGCCCGCTAAACTAACGCTATCTGCGGTATTATTCTTGTTGCGATACCAGAACCAAAATTCTATCACTCCGCTCCTACTCGTCCCTATTCCTGTTTAAGAGAATAACAGAGAGGAGGGGTTTTGGATACGTTCTTTTATCCATCTGATGAGTGCATACGTTGGAGCTTAAGGAAAGGAAGTGCTAGCACACAGTGTCGGCAGACATCTACAGCAAAATTATCGCTCACTCCAAATGAGTGTATGGCAAGAAAGGGTGCGACGTCTGTACTCAAGCAGTCCATAGCCAATGCACATGTGAATACTTTATACCTTATGTTTAAGGCACAACCCTTGATTATTTCTTTGGTCAACCTCATTGTAGTGATCTACATAAATATTGTTAAAATAGGGGTGTTTCGTCTGCTTACTTGCTGGGGGGCTGCGAGCTCCTTCTTGGTTTACAGTTCAGATCTGCGACCTAACAGCTTTCACCTCTGCAGTATCTGAGGAGCAATGTGCCACTGAAACTGGTCGGGGTTGCGAGTCAACAGAGCTCTTCAGCGTTCCGACCACCTTCAGAGCATTAGAATGAGCTCGCAGGCGCTGCTCATGTTTGACCAATACCGATGGACTGCAGAGGTGGCTGTTAACCTAGGAACGAAGCAGTTTTCTTGAAAACTCATAATGAGGAAATTGCAAAGTTGCTTGTTTTTACAACTACTTTGCAATTTCACTCATGAAAGAACATGAGAATAACCCTTTAATGGAAACTTTGCAATAGCTGTCAGAGCTAAATAGAGCAGGCTGGCTGCAGAGATACCATCATCAAATTCAGATTAAGGTCTGTAAATGGGTTCCGTTATTTAAGAACAGGCAATCTGTAGGATGCTGCCAAGAGACGTCTGCATTCCCATGGCTATCCGCCTCTATTTTCAGACGTATGGGAGCTAGTCGATCAAGAATTGCTTTCTATTTAATTCCCTAATAGTTTATGCAATCGTAATGACTCTGTTCAAATTTTACTTACATTACCTACCGTATGTTTGTTTTTTGTTTTTTTTACGCTTATTGTTCCAGCACTAGCATTTTTCGCTGGTGAGATGTAAAAACGCAGCCCTCACTTAAAAAGTTTGGATCTGGAAGGGTTGTCATGTTAATATTTGAAAACCAATGTTGACTCCTTTATTTTATTGTATGACTGACATAAGGTCAGCAGTGAGAATGTTGGAAGCGCAGAGACCTTTGTTTGAATAGTTTTCATGGTGTTTACTTAAGAGACCAAAGAGTGTAGCGTGTAATAAGAGTGCAGACGAAAATGTACCATACTTACCTGTATAAAGTTCCGTTTTCTTAATTTAGTGCATAAAGGGATATGTGCTAAAGTCCCCTATATGCGGTGAACAGCTGTCGGCTGAACGATGGCTCAGTTGATCACTCGTCCGACAGCTATCTTGCCCCATTCTTCCATACTCACAAGCTCTCCTGTGTTCTTAATGAGAGAGCCGCTGCGAGATATCTCTGGTGGCATATCTCCAGAGAACAAAAAGATTGGCAGTCCAAAATCACACATGCTGGATGCTTATTTCCTTGATATCATCTCTCTTGGGCCCCCATACACATTAGGCCGTTGACTGAACTCATTGATATAGGCGGGTACAGCCGACATTAGTCTGTGTATTGGGGCCTTAAGATCACATCTCTAATGGAAGGCCCATTAGGAGCTTTTTTTGCAGATTGCATCCCATTTGACACTTTTATTTTTTTGGCAAGATTATGGACACCTTGGCTCATCCCGAGCTGGCTTTAGTATAAGTCAACGGGGTTGTACAGACTCTGAATTACAGATGTATGACTTTCTTCTTTAAGCCGTTGTGATTGAACATCACTCTCTTCTATGCCTTTTGAACTCCAAACATTAAAGTATATCAATACAGCACAGCCTTATATGGTGTACTGAATAAGATTTCTGGTTTATTAATGCAGGTGCAAGCGCTTACATAGTCACCCACAGGCAAAGGAAAGTTCCCTCCATGATATGTAGCCAATAGGACCTTTAGGGGTGTGAATAGAAATGTGAAACTTCCCCGCCCATCAGTGTTACTTGATCACCATGACGCAGGTGATATAAGACAAGATGGCTATCACAGACAGAAAATGGAGTATGTTCTCTCACATCGTACTGAAGCCAATAACAAAATGGTGATCACTGCGTGAGAGAACCATTGATGTGACTACACACTTGATCGTTTCAGTGGATGGATTTGCAGTGATCTGTCTTGAGTGAGATTATATAACTTGTATCAATTTTTGGCAGCAAAATGAGCTATTGACTTCACTTCAAGCTACTCTTCACAAAACCTTTGAAATCTCGTCAATTTCTTTAGATTTATTTAGCTTTTCCTTGTTGCCAATCTGGACCCCCATAGGCATAAATTGGGGTTATTATGTGTACTGAATTGAAAGCGAGCTTCTAATACAAAATGCACAATGTTACTTATGTAAAACTTAAAAGGATAGAAGTGATCCTGCTCCAAGACAAATTCTCTTCTGTGCAAAAACCCATTAATCTTTATTCTCTAATCTTTTTCAAACAAAAAAAAATTATATAATCCCAGTGGGGTGAGCTTGCCAGAATTCAGAAATGATTTGTACTTCTAGATGTTGGGTACATATTGTTTCAGTCTTGTAGCAAATTATCATACAGAGTGATTGAGTGATCTGCTTTTCTCTGTGGATCATGTTTGATTGTTAAATTGTACATATATAAAAAAGTAATAATCTTTATTTTATGCAATCTAGTCCTGAGCATTCCTGAGCAAAAAGTAGTTTTCCTTTTTTAATGCTATTTAGCTATTAGAGAACATTTATTAGTATTGTTTATCATATTTCATACCTATAGATGAAGGGTGGGCCATTACCGTAATTTTCCCAAATTGTTGCATGAGAGACAGTGAGAGTTGTAGAGGGCTGAACTAAATTTTACTCAATACTACTATTGGTATATTATTAATATTTTTTTATCACTCAATATTGACTAGCTGCTATTGCTAATACATGTTACAATATTGTTTTTTGTAACATGTATAGTGTTGAAAAAATATTCACACGATTTTTCACATTACACCAGCAAACTTAAATGTATGTTATTTAGATTTTATGTTATACTAGATGGAGGCCCGATGCCATCGCATCGGGAGGGCGGTAATGTCACAATGGGGCTGGCTTTGCAGCGTTGAGAATCTCTCTCTCCCCATGTGCTCACCCACCTATCCACTCTCTCTTTCCCCACGTGCTTACTTCTCCAGTCTGTGCTCTCTCCTTTGACCTGTCTACCCCATGTGCTATCCCCCTTGTCTGCTGTCTCTCTATTTCCTGTGCTGTGTTCTCCCCTCATGTGCTGTCCCGTTTGAGCTGTCTCCCCCTGTGCCCTGTCTCTCTCACCCCTGTACGCTTTCTCTCTCCCCCATCTGCTGTCTTCTCGTCTCATGTCATCTCTTCTTTGACCTGTGTACCCCATGTGCTCTCTTACATGGTCAGACACAGACAATTTTTAAAATGAACTTTCGTTTGTGGGAAAACCCCTTTAATGTGACCGGCTTCCTCTGCCTGTAGACACGTCGCGCATCTGCCGCCGGGAATAGCCGAATAATTCACTGCGCCTGCGTGGAATTCGCCCAGGTGCAGTAAATCAGACCGCCGCCATCTTTGTGCAGACAGATAGCAGCGGTCACATTAAAATTGTGCATGCGCTCCTCCTGTTCAAAGATGGCGGCAGTCAGTGAATAATTCGGCTGATCGCGGCGGTGTGTTTGCGACGGTGTTCCGCTGGTGGTACAGCGCAAGAGGCTGCACGCGGTGTATACAGTGTGTGTGTGGTGCGTACGGCATATATAGTGTGAGTGCTTGCATGTGTGTTGCGTACGACGTATACAGTTCTACTTCGGTCTCATCTGACCAGAGAACCTTACTCCACATGCTATTTATGCCCCTACATGGATTTTTGAAAACTGCAAATGGGAATTCTTTTGGTTTTATTTCAACAATGGCTTTCTTCTTGCCACTCTTCCATAAAGCCCAGATTTCTGAAGTGTACAACTAACCGATGTCCTGTGAACAGATTCTCCCACTTGAGCTGTTGACCTCTGCAGCTCCTCCAGAGTGACCATGGGCCTCATGGCTTCTTCTCTAATTAGTGCTCTCCTTGCTTGTGTGGCACCCCTAGGGGTATTTGCCACAAAAATAGTTACTGACAGTAAATACAAATACTAAAATAGCAAGACTGCACTACCACCTCCGGCCAGAAGGGGGAGCTCCAGAGACTCCCCTTGATCCATTCTGGTCTGAGAGAAGAAATGGCAGTTGGGCTAAGGAGCTGAAAGTGAGAGGTCATACAGCTGAATTTCTAACAGTCCTGTGACTGTTTCCAGGCCTAAATCACCGGCCTGAGGAGAAAAGGGACAGAGAAAAAGGACATTGTGAGAACCGGGTAGCATTAATCACTACCCAGAACAGGCGCAAAGACGGATACCGGATCCGTGGCTGTATTCATTATATATAATACAGCAACCGGAAAAACGTGAGGTGATATCAGCTTCACTAGGGCCGGACACAGCAACAGACACAGAGTTCAGCGGTACTCCCGGAGGGGGTAAGCTGATAAAAGGACTCGGGTTGCCCGTCGAACCAGGACCCGGAGGGGACAGATTGGGCCGGCAGCCAGTTCACATACAGCAGCAGGGCCACACAGAAATTGCGTACAATAAGAGGCGAAGACCCCGGCAGGGTCAAAGTAACTCAGAGTTCCCATACAGACTCCGGTGACAGGACTGGTTGTAAATCCCTTTATGTTAAAGTAAACTGGTTAAACGTTTCAGTGCCTCAGTCTTTCATTTGGACAATAGCCAATATCCAGGATCGGGATCATCGCCGCTGGGAGAACCTGCTGCTGATCAAGTAAGTGCCTGCTCCCTCACGATACCCCTTACACTGTGCATTGCCTGAGGCTACAGCACCGGGTCAAGCCACCCGTGATATCCCCCTTAAGAGACAGACCCCATTGGTCCGGTGCTGGGTATCCCGGTCTCCTGGGCATCACAATTGGGATGTCCGTTTCGGTGGATGACCATTTTTTGGTGGGTTTGCAGTTGGGCCATACTCCGTCCATTTTTGGATGATGGATTGAACTGTGCTCTGTGAGATGTTCAGATATTGGGCTATTTTTTTTTATAATATATCCGTGCTTTACTATTCTTTATAACTTTCCCTGACCTATCTGGTGTGTTGCTTGGTTTTCACAATGCTGTTTGATTCTTTATATTGTCTAACAAACCTCTGAGGTCTTCACAGAACAGATCTAGTTATGCTGAGAAGAAATTACACACAGGTGAACTCAATTTACTAATTATGTGACGTCTAGAGGTAATTGGTCACACAGAATTTAATTAAGGAGTATCGGACTACAGGGGACTGAATATAAATGCACATTCCAATTTTCAGATTTCTATTTTTAAAACCATTAGAAAACCATGTATCTTTATGTATCACATAAAATACCAATAACATACATTTAAGTTTGTTGGTGTAACATGAAAAAATGTGGAAAAGTTCATGGGATATGAATACTATTTCAAGGCAATGTTTATTATTCAACCTTTTGAAGGGGTTGTCCACTGCGCGGACAACCACGTTTTAAACACTCTATTTCCCCTTTTAAAATAAAATCACCCTATGTTCACCTCTGTTAGTGGCCCTTGTCCCCTAAGGCTTGTGTGACATTGTTATGCCGTGTGAGCCCTGGAGCCTATCAGCGGGTACTAATGAGCTGCAAATCTCACACCTCCCCTGGATGTCCAAGGTTTGCTTGAAGGAAGTGAGAACATGGCAACTCAATTTCGGCCACAGATTGGCCTCAGGGCTCATCTGGTATAACAATATGCAAATTGCCTCTTCTGAGAAAAAGAGGACTTAAACTCTATAGCGCCACCTGTTGGAAGTAGCGATCCTATAAGTCACAATCAACCCTTTAACGAGTCATACAATATGACTTAGGATAAAAGCCAAATCAATATCTCAATTCGCAGACACGGTGTTTCGGGCTGTTGGCCCTCGTCAGTGCGAAGCATGAGAACTGATTTGGCTATTTGAGAGGCTCTGGACTGGGGTCTAAGGGGTATCGTTTCTCCTTATGGAGAGTGACATACCATCTCTGGCTTGTCAAGGTATAACAATGTCACTCAAGCCTCAGTGACATGGTGTTGATGCTTGAAGTTAATATAGGGTGTTTTTCTTTTGCAAGGCGGGAATATAGTATTTAAGTAAGGGTTGTACAAGTAGTGGACAACCACTTTAATTATATATAATATGAATAGATGTTCATTGATTAACAGCTCACCTACCCCTATACAATATGATGACCCAACAGTTCCCCAAACAGCATGATCCCTCTAGTCACACCCACCTAGTATGATACTTCCACAGTCCCCCACCGCACAGTATGTTACCCCCCTGCCTCCCTACATAATATGCCACCACAACTGACCAAGCAGTATGATGCTCCCACAGTCCGAACACGCATTGATACTCACGCAGCCCCCACACACAGTACGATTTGTCAACACTGCCCTCCCAATAGTCAGTATATTCCCAAGAGCACCCCCATTCAAATGATGTACTCACTGACCTGCCCAAATGCACAGTATAATGACCCCACAGCCACCATAACATGATTTTCCCTTTGCCCCAACCACACAGTATGATGCATCTCTCAGCCGCAAACCCAATATAATGGCCCAACAGCCTCCTCCACACACAGTATGATGCACCCACAGTCCCGCAACACACACACTGTATGATATCCACACAGCCCACATACAGAATATTGCCCCCACAAATCCATATAGAAAATCATGCCTTTCACCGTTTGCACCACTGCTAGTATGATGACCCCAGAGCCCCCTCACATACACAGAATGAAACTCTTGCAGCCTCACGCACAGTAGGATACCCTCACTATCCCCACACACAATATGATTCCTCCACTGTCCCCACACAGTAGGATTCCCCCACACATTTTATGATGCTCATACAGCCCCCCACGCACACAGTATTAGAGTCTCCACACCCTTCCCAACACGCAGTATGATATCCCCACTGGTACCCCTACACATAGCATGATGCCTTCACAGCCCCCCAAACACACACACATTATGATGATCCCACTCCCCCACACGCTATATAATATCCCCCCCGCACACAGTATAATTTTTCCATAGCCGCAACCACACAGTATAATGTTCCTCACAGCCACACACACAGTACGATGTTCCTCACAGCCACACACACAGTATGATATCCCTACATTATCTCCCCCTTCATCATGATGTTCCCACAGCTCCCCATAAAGTATGATGTCCCCACAACTCCGCCCTACAGAATCATGCCCCCACAGAATCATGGCCACCAAAGTCTCCCCTCCCACTCAGCGTTATGACCCCCTTCCCCTCCATGCTTGGTACAGTAAATCTTTATTTCTAGCCCCTTGGCTGTCCTAGTCCACAGCCCATACAGGAACAAACAAAGGGCTGGATGTGGCCCACAGGATGCATTTTTCCCAGATCTGCATTAGATAATCTGACTTTTGGGAAAAGTTAAAACGAAGAGTATACGTTTTGAGGACACAAGCACAATGTTCTATCTCTTTTGCTATCTATGCGTTTTTCATTCTCCATTTAAGAAATATGTAGAATTGTGCGGCTCTTGTTTTGTTCTGTGAGCTCCGTTGAAGCTCCGCACCCTGTATATACGGTAGTTATTTCTTCAGTATGCAGGATAGGTGCTGACTGAAAAATCAACGAGGAACCCACTGGTGCTTAAAATGTCTGTTTCTTCATGTCTAACACAGTTGTATAGTATGGCACTCCATATGTTCTCTGCAACTACTCATCTTACACATGCCGGTCAGAAAAAATGAGGGACGGAGTTTCCCCAAGATAGTGATCAGTAGAGGTTCCAGGGTTCGGACATGTATCACTTCTCCTGTGAAGGGGTGATGCAGATCATCAGTAGAAAGATCTTTCATCTAAATGTGTCCTCAGAAAATGACATACTGTTTAAATTGAGTTTTAGTGGTAACATCTGGCCACTATTATTGTTATTAAACGGATACTTTTTATTCTGTACAGATCACTTTTCAGCAATAATTTCATTATTATCACAGGCCACATTATAATGTAGCACTTATATACAGGTAACGCAGAATCCACTGGAGATTCAGAATCGGTGATGGCCACAGCTTACCAATGTTTCTCTGTACAATCACCTCTGCATTAGAGAAGTAAGAGATAAAAAGGGAATGTCAACTCATCCTGTATAGCTGGCATGCATAGCAAGGTTCAGTCTCTTCTCAAATCCAAAAAAATAGAAAAGCCAGCATCCGTAATGCAGTATAATCAGTATATACTTTATTTAACTGGGAGTTAAAAAAGCATCATATGAAAAAGTTATGACCAAGGACTATACTGGCCTGAAACACATAATAGTGTAACTTTTATATGTGGTACTTTTTTTCCATGGACTATGTTTCTTAATGGAAGATAAAAGGAACCTGTCATTAGAATTGTCCCATACGAGGTAAGGCCAGTACCTTTCAGCCCTGATATCAGCATTCTAATATGCTGTACATATGCCCCCAAACTGCTCCGGACAGCACAGCCATCCTCCTCCTTGCTTCATGTGGATCACGCGTTCTATGTTATCCACACAGTGTCTCCGGCATCGCGCTCTTTCGCAGGCTTACTAATAATAATCTTTATATAACGCCAACATATTCCGCAGCGCTTTACAGTTTAACAGTTTCAAACGCAAATCATAAGTAACAATGTTAACAATACAATAATTAAAGCAAAATAAGATGCCCCTACTCTTGAGAGCTTACAATCTACAATGAGGTGGGGGAGATACAAGGTAAAGGTGTGTATTTACAATGATGGTCCAGCCATCTTAAGGGAGTGGGGGATAGAAGGAGATAGTGAATGGGCTACACACGCGCCCTTACACATAAAATGACTTTGATTTCGTGATAGGCTCTGAACAAATATGTTTTGAGGGTGCACCTAAAACTATGCAAATTGTGGATGGTCCTAATTTCTTGGGGTAGAGCATTCCAGAGGATTGGTGCAGTGCTGGAGAAGTCTTGGAGACGGAAGTGTGAGGTACGGATTAGTGCAGAGGTTAGTCGAAAGTCATTTGCAGAGCGCAGCGGTCTGTTAGGCCGACAGACAGAAATAAGGGAAGAGATGTAAGGGGGTGCCGCACTGTGGAGAGCTTTCTAGGTGAGAACAAATACTTTGACTTGGATCCTATAATGAATGGGTAAGCCAGGCTTCCTTTTCTCTGCCCTCCCTTGCAAGAAGAAGAGAGGTGCCGAACATGCACAACAAAACCCATCGGAACCGACTATCCCAAAGGTGAGCATTATAAAAGGGCCATATATACAGCATATCCTTATCTTGTATGGGAAAAACCTGGTGATTCTTTCCGTTTAAATAAAGTATATTCTGATTTTACTGCATTCCAGATGCTGGCTTTTCTATGTTTTGGATCTGCATGATAAAACTCCTATAGAAGTAAATCAACTTCTGGCTTAGGCCGGGATCACACATATGCGAGATACGGCCGAGTCTCGCAGGTGAAAACCCAGCTCTGGCGCTGGCATTTCGGAGCGGAGCGTGCAGCTCCATGTATTGCTGTGCGGCTGCACGCTCCGCTCTGGAGTGCCGGCGCCAGAGCTGGGTTTTCACCTGCGAGACTCGGCCGTATCTCGCATATGTGTGATCCCGGCCTGATGCTGATTATGCTCCATGTGACTGTTGTAAAGCAAATCACTACATTCTGTTAAAAGCACTTAGGCAAGGTGGTGGCCCATAATCATATGAAGAAAAGAAACAAAATCTACAAGAATATGTAACAGTATCTAGTTTTAGTTCTTAAAATCTACCAATAGAATTACCTGGCTTTGCCAAATTAAGGGCAGAGTGGTCCAGTCATTTGGCTGTACATTAAGAACAGACCATAGAAACTCATTTGTATGTACATATAAAAATGTAGGTGTAAGTTCCCTTCAGGTGTTTTTTCAGAAATCCCAGTTTTGATAATTGGAATAGTCGTAAAACATTTAGCACCAAATCTGCAGTGTATAAATGTACCCTTCCAAATATGTTGTTGATTCCAATTCTAGGGGGAACAGCTTTTTGTAAGATACAGTATTGGGAAGGATATTTGATACTTGCTTATATCCTTAATAATCATTTAGTGTTTGCTGTTTGTTTTCTGATAAGAATAGAGAAACTACTTGAGACAATAGCCAAGATATGAAGAATAATGAAGAATAGAAAATTCACAGCTGATGAAATGAGGAAAAGTTGAGTTGTTTGTGAATATATGACCTTTTTTGTGTGAAGCGTTAATTGCTCTTATGCACAAAACTCATGGACCATAACAATAAAACATGTAGATTTCCCTCTGTGGGTGTCCTGTGGTATCTGGAGCCAAGTTGTTAATAGCAAATCCTTTCAATGGTCACAAAATGTTTCCAACCTTTTCCTGAAAAATTGCTAAAAAGTATTAGCTGTTAGGTGTGCTTTTTGTCTAACTATCTGTCTACTGCCTGTTGTAAAGAGACATCCATATGTAACGCAGTGATGTGGAGATGGATTAGAAGATATGGAAGACATGAAACAATCATAAATGAGTAGTTTCACATCGGGGTCTGCATTCTTTTAAACCTTGAATGAGTAAAGGAGGCCCAGTGCAGAAAGTAAATCCTGCACGTATAGTGCAGGTAGAATGCTCAGGAAGAGGAACAACCTAGTCAAATGACAAGTAACAATTCATGAGAGTCAAGGCAGTTACTGGACAAATAAAACACAATATGACTTCCCATAGATGCTTGATCAGATTGAGATCTTGGAAATTTGGAGGCCAAGTCAATACCTTTTGTGTGAACAACAATGGTTAAGAAGGTGGTAGCATCCACATAAATACCAGGACCCAAAACTTGACTTTTTCTAAAGTGCTAATAGGTAAGCAATGCGCATGTACCATATGATCCACATGATGTAAAAGAAAACATCAGACCAGGTTGCCTTATTCTATTCATGATCCAGATCTGATGCTTATGTGCATATTGAAGCTGCTTCCAACAATGGACAGTGATCAGCAAGGCAGAAAGCTGCAGTGAAGAAATACAAGCCAGCTCACCCGTGATGCACAAACCAAACTTCAGGAGCACGGACCCGCTGTGTCCAGGCGTATAAAGTCCAAAACAAGAAGAGAATGTCCAGCTTCACTGAATCCGTAAAAAAGAGTTTTCTTTATTCACAAACTTTAAGCATAGAGGATACAGACTTCAGCACGAACCATATGGGTAAGAATCTCAACGCGTTTCTGGAGACTAAGCTCCCTTAATCATGACCATGGTACTTTAGTCCGGCCGTCTGTTATGACCTATCTGAGATCATTCTGATTTTATACTTGTATTGGTGTCCGTTTTCCATTGGGTGGTTCCCCCATGGGGTATGTTTTGGTGTAATATTGATGTAGCCTTTTTAAATTTGTTTGTTATTCATCTTTGATAAAATTGAATTTGTATTTTACCTATGGTTGGCTTCTTCGAGAGGATGGTAGAATTAAACCGTCTCTTGTTGATTTTCGATGGAAAGCATAAGCACGGGTTTCTGGTTGGTCTGCACCTATACAAACTTATGGCTTGTGCAGACGACTGTAGTTTCAGTCTGAGTGCGTTCTGTCAAAACATCGGATTGCATTCGTACCATTGTTATTCGTTGAGGCAGTGCACATGTCTGATTCTTTTCTTGGACAGAAGTGGTCCAAGGAAAAAAGTGCAGCATGAACGATTTGCCTCCGATAAGATGGCACTCACTCTTTTGTGTCTGTGGGTCCGGAAAAACATCAGACTGCATTCAGATGACATTCGATATAGAACCTTTTGTAAAAATTCTTGACATCTGATAAAAATGTATCCCTCTCTAATTTGAGACTGATCAGAGTGTGATTAGCATAATCGGACCGTTTTTCTCAGATGGAGAACATATGGTCGTCTGCACTTGCCCTTATACACAGTAGTCTCTATTGCATTTCACCGGTCAGGGGTCTTAATGGCTGATTAGTATCTGCCTGTCTATATCTCTGTCTGATATACCGCGCTATTCATTGTTACTGCTCAGTGCTTTTAATACTTTATGGTAGAGCAGTGAGCATCTACTAACAAGGCAGAGATCAATAATAACCTCATTACAGATTGGCTGCGGTTTTGCTTCAGACAGGCTAAGTCAATTTATAATGAAGTATAATTGACCTCTCCTACCTTGTTAAAGGAAAGAACAAAATTAGAGCGGATTAAAAACAGAACTGTTGGGTGTTACTTGATGTGTTCAACAAATATCTGTCAGTACCGTGAACTTTGGAGTCAGCTTGGAAATTTTCAACTTTGTTTCTGCCACATATTATCAAATGGGCAACGAGAAACGAGAAGTATTTTGAAGCCAAGAATCTAAATATTCAATTTTTTTTTTATTAGTCTTAGAATTAGATTAACAGTATTCAGAATATAAAGGCATATAAAAATGATAGACAAATCTGATTTACTGTCAGACAGATGGGATGATGAGACTAGCTGACAAACTATAACAACGAGTAGAAGAAATTTGTGTTCCTATGAGCTGGTGTAATTGTTAAAGTGTGTCCAGAGAATAGGCTACACAACTGTGATCAAAATTTGGAACTTGTGATTCTGCTGTAAGTTAGGTTGTGAAGAAGTCTTGTTAAGACCACTCATGCGAAAGGGTAGCTCTTCATGACTTAGAGGTTTATTTTATGACTTATTTACTGCTGTGGTTTACATCTACTGTTGAGACCAGGGCCCTGAGATTAGCTGAGAATGGAAAAAGTGGGTGCCATGCGTGACAGTCTCCATACTCATGTACAGCGCTTCTGAAAATTGTCAAGCATGCAAGCAGAGACAATGGAAATGCCAATGAACTGGAAATCAATGTCACAAAACGTATTAGGGCTCGTTCCCATGATGAGCTTTTGGTGAGTTTTTGATGATGCAGATTTTCTGCACCCATTAAATGAAATGAGTTACTTGCATTTTTTTTCATAAATTCTCAGCTTCAAAAACTCATTTTTACATAGGGATATTTACATAGGAAAGGCAATCCCCTTTAGGCCGCAGGCACACGTTGAGTATTTGAGTTTTTTACTTCAGTATTTGTAAGCAAAATCAGGAGTGGAACAATCAGAGGAAAAGTATAATAGAAACCCATCACCACTTCTGTATTTATCACCCACTCCTGGTTTTTGCTTACAGATACTGAGATAAAAAACTGACCAAATACTTAACGTGTGCACGTGGCCTAAAAGTGGAAAGATTGTAGAAGTTCTGTAAACCTTTCTAGAACAGCTCATTCTTGAGACTAAATGCTAAATAAACTCCTGTGAGGTCATAAATAATTTTGAATTGAAGGATATAAATGTTTGATTTTTTTTTTGCCTCTTTGGAAACCTTAGTGTAGAACATACACAGAAAAAACTATGTTTTAACTGGATTCATTAAAGCACCAGTCCAGCGTTTTGTTTTTTTTATTGCCACGCTGGAGTGGTGTTACTAATGTAATGCATTTAGTCTTATACCTACCAGCTGCCGTGTTCTTCTGTTATCGGCAGTGCTCTAGTTGGTTTCCAGCCATTTGCGATCTCCCGGATTTCTCTTGGTTTGCTGGGCGAACAGAGGTCACTTTTCAGTGTAAGTCAATGAGAGCCTCATTCTGGCCCTCAGATTTACATAGAGATCTTGTGACCGGTCATTCTGACTTCAGTCAGTCAGAAGATTCAGTTACAAGACAGCGGCGCAGGTCCGGAGAGCCGCCAGGAAGAGGTGAAGATGGTGAGTATGAAGCTAAGTCCAGGGAACTTAGATTAGTGTCACTACTCCACCACACCACTGAAATAAAAAAATTAAAAAAACCACTGGAGCTGTGTTTTAAGCTGTTCTAGCATAAATATGTATAATGTTTATGTCTTATTTTATGATGCTTAATATTTGTAAAAAATGTTTGTCATTTTAGTGCTTTGTTACTGTGATTTTTTTTTTTTTTAGCCCAAAAGGGAGGCTTCGTTTTGATATCTTTTATATTTCTCTATTATTCTAATGTAAGGTACCTTGTTTCTAGTAAAATAAGCCAGGGTCTTATATTATTTTTTGCTCTGAAAGATGGGTTATGGCTAATTTTCAGGGGATGTCTTTTTTTTCCCCCATGAAAAACAATCCACATTTATTCTTGATAAGAAAAAAAAAATCAACAAATCAATCAAAGGTCTTTAAGCAGACTTAACCTTAGACTAGATATGCTGGGGGTCTCTAAAATAGTACTGAGAAATTATCCAGTTTTTCCCCTTTCCTCCTAATGCCGACCCTGCAGAACAGCCTGTCTCCTCTTTAGTTTCTCTAGACTCCTGCCGTTAAAGGACTTCTGATTACATCATGTTCACATAACTGTGATGTCACCAAAGGTCCTTTAGCAGTTTTAGCCTCGGAATAGACATGCTGACTGCCTCTAAGAAAGTGATGGTCCTGGGCAATTGACCGGTTTGCCTCCCCCGGGTCCCCCCTGCAATGTTGGTCCTGACTGTAGCTAGGGCTTATTTGTGGAGTGAGGCTTATATTTCAAGCATGCTCCAAAAATCCTGTAAAATCATGCTAGGGCTTATCTTTGGGATTGATCTGATTTTCGGGGGAATTTACCGTACATTGATCTAATAATGCATAGGCAGTTGTTAAGGTAGATGTAAATATGGGAATTTTGGTTAGAGATAAATAGGATTTTTTAATAGACCTAGACTTTCTGTATCTACAAGTGATGGGCATGGTGGCGCAATCAAAATGCAGTCCGCATTGACTGCCGCATATGAAGGGTTAAACAGCAGAGGTTGCTCCGATCACCCCTGTTTGGGTTGAGCTGCTGCTTGGTATTGTTACTATTGCCCCCCTCCTGATTGCACATGTAAAGTAGGTGTGGGACGTATTTATTAGGCTATGTTCACATTAGCGTTGTGCGGGGCAGCGTCGGCGACGCAACGCAAAATGCATGCACAACGCATCTTTTTGTGACGCATGCGTTCATTTTTGCATGATTTTTGGCGCAGAAAAAACTGCATCATGCAGCGTCCTCTGCGCCCTGACAGTTGCGCCAAAATGACGCATGCGTCACAAAACGCAAGACAACACATGTCCATGCGCCCCCCATGATAAATATAGGGGCGCATGACGCATCCGTCGCCGCGGCTGTGCCCGACGCTGCCCCGCACAATGCTAATGTGAACGTAGCCTTAGCTGTAAGCTGGTTAAAGGAGACTTTTGTGGCAGGAGATGGCAGGAGCTGTATGTGCTGATTTTCCAAGGATTTTAACATGTTCAATTCTAATGCTGAAATCTGCAGTGAAAAATTTGCAGCATAAATTGAATTGCTGTGGATGTAAAATCTAAACAAGCGGGTTGATTTCTCTCCAGATTTTGGATATTATTTTTTACCCAGTAAGTGGATGATTTATGTTTTCAGCTCTGAAAATTCATAGTGCATCCACCCCATGTGACAAAACCCCAGAGTCTTTTCTGCTATCGATCAATATCAATAAAGCCAAATGTCATCTATTGTGATTCAGTGTTACAGAAGAATCATTTTGGTGGTGATGGGGGTTGGGGAGTGTGAATATTTCTCTGCTCTGTATTTTTCTGTGATGAGCTTTAGTTCCTATGATTTGCTTTGTTTTTTGAATGAGTAAGATTTTTTTTTCAGTGAAAAATATGAATAGAAATGTTTTTATAATTTTTCTCAGTAATTACAGATTTATTAACATTCTGTATTGCTTATTTATACCAGATCCAAAGAGTGGAATTTGATTTTCCTGTTATCACATAACTATTTTTTTATAGTGTATTTACATATTTGAGGATTACAGCAGTTTTTTCCTTTGATACTGGCAGTATAGTCAGCAAATATAAAATGGAAACCTATTTAACTCCATTGCCATTTTTGCTGTTTGCTACTTATTTTCTGGTTCCCTTTATTAATTAACTCATTTATTTATTTATTGCAATATAGAAAATAATTACGTGGCGTTAGTTTCTTTTGAAGTGTTGTTTTTACAGATCCATTTTCTGTGCTCTTTTGAGTGCACAGCAGTTTGCTGATGTAAAAGGACTGGGAGCTTAATTGACTTTTTTCTACTTTAAAGGAGACTTCTTTTCATGACAACCTCTTTTTCAAACTGAGCCAGGTTGCAACGATATTCAAACCATACCAACATAGTATTAATAATCAGCCTGTCCACCGTTTTCTGATCGAGTAATAGCGGGAAGTTCTGAAACCTCATACTCAGACTAGCTCCTAAAAAAGTGTTTATACCCTCTAGCTATCGGTTTGCTCATTTGGCTGACAGCTATTTCTCTCCCCTCCCTATAACACATGAACTCTGAGTTTTCTTGTTTTCTCTATGGGGAGAGTAGAGTAAGCAGCTGTCGGACTCATATGGCGGCGGCCATCTGCCTTGAGAATAAAAGGATCAGATGAAAAATCAAACACCCAATCCTTAACCTCCATTGACATAATTGGTAGGGCGCTATAAACATTACATGCTCAGCTGATCCCGTTGAAATTGGAGGGTTCAGCTGACTTTTATGTAACATGTATGGTGGCCTTGAAACGTACCGGTCAACAGTATCTGACTGGAATAAGATTTGTGGTGCACGTGAAGACATACGCCACTTTGATCCTTGTCTAATTCGTTAAGAGGCATGCACCTCTTAATCAGGCCCCTCACACTCCACCACTTCATCAAGGTTGGCTTGTCTCATGCCAGTCTTGATGAATCTGGGCCATTGCTTAAAATCTAGCTGGGGAGCAATGAAATGGTCATCCGGTCCACTGGCTTCTCCCTGCCCTGTTCAAATTTGATGACGGGTATCTCCCATTACATAAATCTAGCTGGGCAGGGCAGGGAGAGGTTGGTGGGTAACCTTATATGACTGTTCTACCTTAGATAGTTATGAGGATGATCGATTCATGTTTCTTGTGATTTGTCTTTCGAGCAAAATAAAACCAACATTAGAGCTATCACCAGCACCTTATAATATTTGTCTGTTTCCAAGAGTTTTCTGTGCTGCATGAAATAGGAGTCGAAAAATATGCAACAGCTAAAATGATATTCTAGATTATGTAACCGAAAGTGGAGCTTTACCTTTACTTAATGCCTTTTGCACCCAAGGAGAGCGATACATCATTATTTTTTATCTCCAGATATGTACATGATTTCTTCTACTCTCATTACTGTTGTGGCCGGATAGAATGTGAATTTGTGGAAGTGAAAATGTTTTTCAGTTAAATGTCTCATCAAATGGAAAATCTGGAAAATCTCTTTTTCTTGGAGTGTTTTGTGATTTCGCAATTGTCAGACAATGACAGACAATGCTTTCATCTTTCATTTTAACCCCTTCGCGACATGCGCCGTACTAGTACTGCGCTGCCGACACTGCATTAGTGCCAGCAGCAGTACTAGTACGGCGCACCGATCACCGCGGTCTCGCGCTGAGCGCCGCGGTGATCGGGTGCGGGTGTCAGCTGTATACGACAGCTGACACCCCGCAGCAATGCCCACGATCGGCGCTATCGCCGATCGCGGGCATTTAACCCCTCTGATGCCGCTGTCAGTAGTGACAGCGGCATAGAGGGGGATCGCGCAGGGACGGTGGCTCCCTGCGCTCTCCCACCGGAGCAACGCAATGAGATCGCGTTGCTCCGGTGACCCGGAAGGAGTCCCCAGATCCAAGATGGCCGCCGGACTCCTTCCGGGTCATGAAGTGACCTGGCTAGCCGGCGCCTGCTGAGAGCAGGCGCTGGAGAGCCAGCTAAGCTGCCTGTCAGATCGTTGATCTGACAGTGTGCTATGCACAGTGTCAGATCAACGATCTGATCTAATACAGAGATGTCCCACCCTGGGACAATGTTAGAAAGTAAAAAAAAAAAAAAATAGAATGTGTAAAAAAAAATTAAAAAAAATCCCCAAATAAAAAAAAAAAAAACATTTCCCAATAAATCCATTTATTTATGTAAAAAAAAAAAAAAAAACAATAAATGTACACATATTTGGTATCGCAGCGTCCGTAATGACCCGCACTATAAAACTATCCCACTAGTTAACCCCTTCAGTGAACACCGCAAAAAAAAAAAAAAACAAGGCAAAAAACAACGCTTTATTATCATACAGGCGAACAAAAAGTGGAATAACACGCGATCAAAACGACGGATATAAATAACCATGGTACCGCTGAAAACGTCATCTTGTCCCGCAAAAAAAAAGCCGCCATACAGCATCATCAGCAGAAAAATAAAAAAGTTATAGCTCTCAGAATAATGCGATGCAAAAACAATTATTTTTTTATATAAAATAGTTTTTATTGTGTAAAAGCGCCAAAACATAAAAAAATTACATAAATGAGGTATCGCTGTAATCGTACTGACCCGAAGAATAAAACTGCTTTATCCATTTTACCACACGTGGAACGGTATAAACGCCCCCCCCTAAAAGAAATTCAGGAATTGCTGGTTTTTGTTCATTCCGCCTCCCAAAAATCGGAATAAAAAGCGATCAAAAAATGTCATCTGCCCGAAAATGTTACCAATAAAAACGTCAACTCGTCCCGCAAAAAACAAGACCTCATATGACTCTGTGGGCCAAAATATGGATAAATTATAGCTCTCAAAATGTGGTGATGCAAAAACTATTTTTTGCAATAAAAAGCGTCTTTTAGTGTGTGACAGCTGCCAATCATAAAAATCCGCCAAAAAAACGCTATAAAAGTAAATCAAACCCCCCTTCATCACCCCCTTAGTTAGGGAAAAATAATAAAATGTAAAAAAATGTATTTATTTCCATTTTCCCATTAGTGCTAGGGTTAGGGCTAGGGTTAGGGCTAGGGATAGGGTTGGGGTTAGGGTTTCAGTTATAATTGGGGGTTTCCACTGTTTAGGCACATCAGGGGGCGTCCGATCTCAATTCCAGCCAATTCTGCTTTGAAAAAGTAAAACAGTGCTCCTTCACTTCCGAGTTCTCCTGTGTGCCCAAACAGTGGTTCCCCCCAACATATGGGGTATCAGCGTTCTCAGGACAAGTTGAACAACAACTTTTGGGGTCCAATTTGTCCTGTTACCCTTGGGAAAATAAAAACATAGGGGATAAAATATCATTTTCGTGGAAAAAAAAATATTTTTTATTTTCACGGCTCTGCATTATAAACTGTAGTGAAACACTTGTTGGTTCAAAGCTCTCACAACACATCTAGATAAGTTCCTTTGGGGGTCTAGTTTCCAATATGGGGTCACTTGTGGGGGGTTTCTACTGTTTAGGTACATCAGGGGCTCTGCAAATGCAACATGACGCCTGCAGACCAATCCATCTAAGTCTGCATTTCAAATGGCGCTCCTTCCCTTCCGAGCTCTGCCGTGCACCCAAACAGTGGTTCCCCCCAACATATGGGGTATCAGCGTTCTCAGGACAAGTTGGACAACAACTTTTGGGGTCCAATTTGTCCTGTTACCCTTGGGAAAATAAAAACATAGGGGGATAAAATATCATTTTCGTGGAAAAAAAAATATTTTTTATTTTCACGGCTCTGCATTATAAACTGTAGTGAAACACTTGTTGGTTCAAAGCTCTCACAACACATCTAGATAAGTTCCTTGGGGGGTCTAGTTTCCAATATGGGGTCACTTGTGGTGGGTTTCTACTGTTTAGGTACATCAGGGGCTCTGCAAATGCAACATGACACCTGCAGTCCATTCCATCTAAGTCTGCATTTCAAACGGTGCTCCTTCCCTTCTGAGCTCTGCCATGCACTCAAACGGTGGTTCCCCCCCACATGTGGGGTATCAGCGTACTCAGGACAAATTGGACAATAACATTTGTGGTCCAATTTCTCCTGTTACCCTTGGGAAAAAAAAAATTGCGGGCTAAAACCTCATTTTGTGGAAAGAAAAAATGATTTTTGAATTTTCACAATGCTACATTCTAAACTCTAGTGAAACAATTGGGGGTTAAAAGTGCTCCCCACACATCTAGATAAGTTCCTTAGGGGGTCTTCTTTCCAAAATGGGGTCACTTGTGGGGGGTTTCCACTGTTAAGGCACGTCAGGGGCTCTCCAAATGCGACATGGCGTCCGATCTCAATTCCAGACAATTTTGCATTGAAAAGTCAAATGGCACTCCTTCCCTTCCGAGCTCTGCCATGCGCTCAAACAGTGGTTTATCCCCATATATGAAGTATCGACGTACTCAGGACAAATTGCACAACAACTTTTGGGGTCCAATTTATCCTTTTACCCTTGGGAAAATAAAAAATTTGGGGCAAAAAGATCATTTTTTGTGAAAATTAATAAAAAAATTTTTTTTACGGCTATACATTATAAACTTCTGTGAAGCACTTGGAGGTTCAAAGTGCTCACCACACATCTAGATTAGTTCCTTAGGGGGTCTACTTTCCAAAATGGTGTCACTTGTGGGGGTTTCCACTGTTTAGGCACATCAGGGGCTCTCCAATCGTGACATGGGCTCCGATCTCAATTCCAGCAAATCTTGCATTGAAAAGTCAAATGGCGCTCCTTCCCTTCCGAGCTCTGCCATGTGCCCAAACAGTGGTTTACCCCCACATATGGGGTATCGGCGTACTCAGGACAAATTGTACAACGACTTTTGTGGTCCAATTTCTCCTGTTACCCTTGGTAAAATGAAACAAATTGGACCTGAAGTAAAAATTTTGTGAAAAAAAAGTTAAATGTTCAATTTTTTTAAACATTCAAAAAATTCCTGTGAAGCACCTGAAGGGTTAATAAACTTTTTGAATGTGGTTTTGAGTACCTTGAGGGGTGCAGTTTTTAGAATGGTGTCACTTTTGGGCATTTTCTGTCATATAGACCCCTCAAAGTCACTTCAAGTGTGAGGTGGTCCGTAAAAAAATCGTTTTGCAAATTTTGTTGCAAAAATGAGAAATCGCTGGTCAACTTTTAACCCTTATAACGTCCTAACAAAAAAAAATTATGGTTCTAAAATTGTGCTGATGTAAAGCAGACATGTGGGAAATGTTTATTAACTACCGGTATATTATGTGATATAACTCTCTAATTTAAGGGCATAAAAACTAAGAGTTTGAAAATTGCTAAATTTTCATAATTTCCGACAAATTTTTGTTTTTTTCACAAATAAATGCAAGTCATATCGAAGAAGTTTTACCACTATCATGAAGTACAATATGTCACGAGAAAACAGTGTCAGAATCACCAGGATCCGTTGAAGCGTTTCAGAGTTATGACCTCATAAAGTGACAGTGGTCAGAATTGTAAAAATTGGCCCTGTCACTTAGGTGAAAACAGGCTTTGGGGTGAAGGGGTTAAATGAAACTGTAAGTTCTCCCCAAAAACTGATTGTATTGGACAGTTTCTTCTCATCATGGAGCCTAAAAGCAAGACAAATAATTCAGTAAATGAGAAGATACACAAATCTATCTATGTGCCCCTATGGCCAGCTAGAATTGGTGTATGGGATAAATACAGCCATGTATGGGACAATGGTACAGAAGGGTGTGTGCACACAGTGGGTCCGCTACAAAAAAAAGTTTTGAAAAATCACTTAAAACCGCTAGGAAGACTCCTCCTATTCGTTTCTATTGTAAGACCACTTTACTGCTCATACATTCAGTGTTTTAGTAGTTTTTTTTTATTAATTTTTTTTTTATTTAAAACCTAACTAAAAAAAAAGAAAACATGTCAGTATTTTGAAGCAGTTCGTCATGAAACTAGCTCAAAATTAGCCAGTGTTCAATAAAAAAGCTGCAAAAAAAACACTTAAGGAACTTCAACATTTCTTCAAAACTGCTTCAGAAAAATAAAAACTCCTCCAAAAACATTACATATTAAGAGTTTTCAAAAATGGTTTCCATTAGAAAACTCGTATTTGAGCACCTCAAAAAAACTATCTGTATATTCTCAAGAGCATTTTTTCAGCTAGTGGTTTTATGTTCGTTTTGGAATACTAAGCAGAAGAGGCTCAAGGTGGTAGGATCTTCACTGGACCGGCCGCCATATACTACTGACAAGTAGACTGAACCACGATCCCGTGAATCTCTTTGCTCAATCCTACTTAGAAGCAGTTTCTGGAATGAAATAATTTCTTAAGCAAATTTAGTTTTCTTTTTAGTTTCTTACAGACATTTTATGAGTGTACAGTTTTAGAGTTAACTGTGTAAAGCAGAAGAACATGACTGCGTGAGGAGACCCATGGAGTAATTACTTAAATTATGCAATGAAGATGATAGGCCTTCAGAGAAAAATCTAACAGACTGTTCTGGTTTTCAGTGATTAAGCCTCGCAGGGAGCAAAATATTGTCCGGTATTGAACTTGTAAAACAGAGCTTGGATTTATCAGATGTGCACTTCTCAACCCATCATCATTCAATCATTCTCTGGAAAACTAGGCCAGGCCCTGCATAGCATGTACCTAAGCTATAAAGCCTTGTTCTTGTTGAGTCAATTTCAGAGATCTCACATAATCGGTACATGACAATAGCAAGTCCACAGATCTAAATATCCCATGATGGTGTCAACTGTGCAAATGAGGAATTTCTTATTTAACCGAGTCAATGTGGTTAACCATACACCCACATAACCTTACAAGTGTAAGTGGGATGTGAAAGTCCTAACAGTTTGCATCATGGAGTGAAATATGAGTTTTAATAGTCTGAAAAGAAAATGTGTTTACAGCTTATCTTCTGTACAATGTGATAGCGAAGAGCAACTACCTCATCTAGCCTTCTTTCTGAGTGTTTGACAATGTACACCAGCTTTCAAGGTTGCAGCGTGGGCACAGCAAAAGCTTTTTCTACTTTTTTATTATTATTATTGGTCTTGTGTTAAAAAGCTGTTTTGACTGATTTGAAGTAATGTTAATGGCAGATATATTGTTTTCATATGGCAGCCATATATGAAGCTATACATTAATCCATAGGAAATGATTGTTGATCTTCTTTGCCCTCCTTTTCATTCGTCTTCGTTTTGTTCTTTTCCTTTTCTTGTTTCTTTTTCTTCTTTTTTTTTTGTAATTTTGATACCTAAAGAATAAACAATTCCTGTTGCTGGCTATTTTGCTTTGTCATTTGTTATAGGCAATGTACAACGATACACAAAGGCAACAATTCATCAAGACCATCGGTTTTCAAGCCGATCTTGTAAGGTTGAGTGGTGGAGCCGGACACTGATTCATTAAGTGTGATATTTTAGAATGTTTGTCTTTATTTGTTTCTCTTTTCTTTATTTTAGAGCTTGTCTGAAAATCTGATGTAGTTTCAGGTCAAATTTATACTTCCAAGCACCACTGTACCTTTATACTGATTGACACATCATTTTTCTTACATAAAACTCCCATATAGAAATAGGTTAAAACGATGGTCTGAGCATGCAGCCACCGCTCCGGTCTAATGCATTCTGTTTTTACATTATTCCTTTGTGTAAAACCTTCCCCATTTCCACTTTGAAATAGACAATTTCCCAGTCTTGGATGCAATGTTAGAACGGCTCTCGGCTTTCTTGATAACTGTAATATTTTGTCAGGTCTTTTCCAAGCTCTCGGTGTGCCAGCATGCAACCAATTCGGTATGACAGTATTAAATTAACTGAAAAATATAGTAGTGATTGAGTATGCTGTTTTGGCATAGGAATGTATATATTTCTACACAGAATTTGTGTAATGGGTTACGTTGTATGATTGAAAACTGTGGTTTCAAAAAAGACAGTTATGGATTCTGTTTTAATGAAGTGTCTTTTAGGCTTGTGGAGCTAGAGTGATAATTGATATGACGATACTATTTCACTTGGGAAATGACTTCCCCATAGGTCACTGGCACAGTCAATTATTACAATAGGCTGCCCTGGGAAACCCGGCATAGCAAAAATGGCCGTCGGTTTATAGCTGTGCACCTCAACAGGTGTCCCCATCTTCTTCTACCCAAATGAATTATGCATTTGGATGTTGGCTGTAAGGCTTTTGTTTGTGCTGTGTTTTTTAATGTCAATTTTAAGCTGCATTTACAGTACCAGCAAAGGCTACGAGATTTCAGCATCTCATACACACACATTGGTTTTTTTTTCCTCACTAATTTGCAAATTGCAGCATGTCACTTCTTTCAGCATTTTTGCAGCATTTTTTTCACCCATAGAATAAGTGCAAAAACACAGGTATCAGATTTTGCCGCGTTTTTGGTGAAAAAACCTAAGCAAGTTGCATCACATTTTTAGGGGGCACTAAACTTTATCAACATGCACAAGAGACAGTAAAAACGCAGCGAAAGCTCAGCAAAACCTGCTTTTTGTAAGCTACTTCTTTACTTCCAAGAGAGCAAATTTTGCCTGCAGAGAAAAACGCTGCAAAAACACAAAGTGTGACATTGCTTAAGTTTTGTGGAATATCTCTGATCAGAAACGTGTTCTTCCACAACATACAGTTAGGTCCAGAATCTTTGTGATTTGGACTCTGCATGCCTCTATTTTTTTGAATTAAAATGAATCAGCTGAGATGCAATTGAAGCGTATACTTTCAGGTTTAATCCCTTTATCCCTCAAGCCTGTTTTCACCTTCATGACCAAGACAAATTATACATTTCTGACCAGTGTCACTTTATGGCATAATAACTCTGGAACACTTTAACAAATCCCAGTGATTCTGAGAATATTTTTTTGTAACCTATTGTACTTCATGATAGTGGTAAAAATTGTTAGATACGGCTTGCATTTATTTGTGAAAAAATCAGAAATTTGGCCAGAATTTAGCAATTTTAAAAATTAAAATTTTAATGCCCTTAAACCTGAGAGTCATATCGCACAAAATAGTTAATAAATAGCATTTTCCGACATGTCTACTTTACATCAGCACAATTTTGAAAGCATACGGTAATTTTTTTTGTTATTATGTTAGGCCACATTCACACGTTCAGTATTTGGTCCGAATTTTACCTCCGTATTTGTAAGTCGGTAATCTATTCACCGCCGGTCACAGCTGCTGGCTCACATGCTGTCATACGTGTAGCAGCGTGGGAACCACAGCGCTGTGATCGGCGGTAACCTGTAAAATTACGCTGATCAGAACCCGTATTTCTCTTATGACCGCACGGAAAACACCGGATGTTCGAGCCTCCCATTCATTTGAATGGAGTGCGGGTTTGAGTTCTGGTACCCAAACCAATTTTTTTTTTTTTTATGTTTGGCCAGACCCGGACATCCACGGTTCCGCCCATCACTATTCTTTATTAATTCAATCAACAGAGAGAACAAGTGTTTGTTTATAGAGGAAATAAGTTCAGTAGGGGACATCCTTTTTTTTTTTTTTTGTAGGGTATTTTTTAATATTTCATGAAATACTCTGAACAAAAGGTGTCCTTATTTTAGTGTGACTGTTGACAGATTGGTTCCATTTCCTTGAATAAGGCTAAAATGCACTGAGCTGCAATACCAGACACAGTCACTACCAATTGTGCGGCGCTGTGTCTGGCATTGCAGATCAGAGCACTTTAGGTTTATTCAAGTAAATGGGAGCGAACTGCTGTACCAGGCACAGTCACCATAAGAAATACCGTACTATGCCTGGTGAGCAATGAAGGAAAGATTGAGTGAGGGCTGTTCATGTTGCAGACCCGAACCCCCCATTAATATTTTTCATCTATAATAAGGGCCATTTTCTGGCTACTTTACGTACAGGTGACTCTTTAGTGTTTGTGTTTGTTTTATATTGTACAAGATATTATATGAAAGAGCAAATAAGGAAACGTGCGACAGAAACCAGCAACCAGCCATTAAAACGAGCGAACATTTAAAAATCTCTTGGCTTACTATGAATGTGAAGTATGCTGGTTTTATAAAGCCAGGCGCACAAGTCTGTGCAGGTAGTCATGTAGCAATTATTGAATTATAAGCTAATTTAAACAAAATTAACCTTCCCACTGGTCTGTCCTATGTAAAGCAAATTCTGTGTTATATTTCGGACCATATTTGTCCTTGAGGAAAGGTGCCCATACACCTTAGATGGTTGTCGTCTGAATGCTTATTCAGCCAACAACTACTGTATATCTCCAGACTCCCCCCATATATATGAATGTTGAGCTTAAATGAGCACTTATGCTTTAAATGGGGAGAGTGGAGTAGGCCGTAAGACCCATCTGACAGTGCCTTGTCTTCCTGGAGAACAAGAGGATTAGGTGTTTGAAATCGGGAAGAGTCAGGTGGCCCCGATATATTGAGTGGTCAGTTGGTCCCACCAACTTCTGTGGGTTCTGTCCTCTAATGTGTGAACATGCCTGAAGTATACAATCCAAGATAGTCATGGATTAAAGCAAATAGTCATCCCCAAATAACGATTAAAGTAGCTGTACAGTGATATTAGGAACTTAACCCTATACAAATCATACTAGCACTGTGCATTTTAATGGTTAACGTGCCTGAAAAAAATCACTTTTAATTCACTTTTAATCCAAATGCAAAATAGGGGCTTTGGTACACCCTTAGTGTGTCCATAGGCTCAGTAGACCATTACAACCCCTCATTTTGCATTTTTTTTGCTTTTTTTTCTCACTTGCCCAATGTGAGTGCTGCTCAAACTAAGCAATCATGTCTGCGCATGAGCACTGACACTGCCTGAGCCCGGCTGCATGCACACAGCGTGCGTGGGCGCATTCTCCTCCCATGCTCCTCTCTGAGGCAACACAGTCACAACACTTTCAGATGGGGTATCAATGTACAAGTGGTGGTAGCAGAGAGGAGCCATGGAGATCACGCCTATCCACCCTGTGTGTGCATCGGTAGGCTCATGCGGTGTCAGTGTGCATCTGCAGACACACAGGCTGAGTTCAGGCAACGTTCAAAGAGAATGCTGTCAATCAAATGCAGAGAAAGTCCCTAAATTGGAAATTAAGGGGGCGTAACAGTTTTCTGAACCCTTGATCATGAACTGGTGTACCAAAACCACCTGATTTGCGAATGAATTAACATAAGTTTCTCAGGCTAATTACCACTAAAATGTACAGTGCTATATAGAGCCACTATATCAATGTACAGCTAGATTAACAAGCATACGACATCTAAAGGGGAACGGTCAGCGATCCTGACATGTCTGTTTTAGTAAATACATTAATTCCCCATAAAACAACAATTTCTGAGAATCTTTTATTCATAATAAATGTACAATTGCGCTCATTCCTCCTGAATATTTACCAATAAATTGACAACTGAGCGTTACCATTCCCATTGTCAAAGGGGTGTGTCCCTATACCGTGCGACAGTGTCAGCACTGATTGGACAGTATATAGTGACGCACCCTATGCTAATAGTAGCCAGTCATTAATTTATTCTGAAATTTCTAAAAGAAATATCCGAGGAATCTATGTAGCATTATGAGAAGTTATTCTCCAGAATGGTCACGTGATAGAGAATGTGAGCATTTACTATAGCCGGCATTTTAGAAGAGGTGACAGATCCTCTTTAAGAACAGGATCGAGACAACAAACTGCTATTTAAAACTATTCCACTTGTGATCATTTTAAGAAAGCTATTTATTATTCATAAAGAGGCTAAAATTAAGCCTCCCCCGTTGCCTTTGTTGCTACGGAATAATCCCCACTAAATACCTTTCCATCGTGTACGCGCATGTATGTGGTGTATGTTTGTATTCTTTATAAGTGACATTATGTAACGCTTAATCCACAGATAATCCAAAGCAGCAAGGCTCTAATTGAGAGCGCGGATGTTGTTTATGAGAAGATCGTGCAGTGCCAGAAGACTGGTGAGTGAAATTACTGGATTACACCGACTTTTACTGCGTTAGTTATTGATTGTTATAATGTTGTTACAAAAACCACGCACAAGGCCTCCTTCGGTCCTCCATGACCTTTCCCTGATCTTTACCTATTTTCATCAGCATTTTGGATCCTATTTTCATCAGTGTTTGGTTGGATTGTGTCACTTCAACAAAAAACGGACTGAGGTTTATAAAGCTTCTCCTATTTTCGCAGACTTTTAGAAATAACAGGTGCTGTCATTACACCTGTTAGTATTAGGCTATGTGCACACGTTCAGGATTTCTTGTAGAAATTTCCTGAGCAAAACCGGACATTTTCTGCAAGAAATCCGCATGCGTTTTTTGTACTTTTTTTCACGTTTTTTTTCTGGAGCTCCCTAATGCATTAAATAGCGGGAAAAACGCAAAAAATCCGCAAAATTAAAGAACATGATGCGTTTTTTACCGTGCTGTGTTTTTTTTTTTTTGCGGAAAAAAACGCATCATGTGCACAAAAATTGCGGAATGCAATCTAAATGATGGGATGCATAATGAATGCATTTTGAGGGTATGTGCACACGTTCAGGTTTTTTGCGTTTTTTTTGTTTTTTCGCGATAAAAACGCGATAAAACAGCATAGAAACTGCAGACATATGCATCCTATCATTTAGAATGCATTCTGCAATTTTTGTGCACATGATGCGTTTTTTTCCACGAAAAAATGCATCGCGGTAAAATAAGCAACATGTTCATTAATTTTGGAGTTTTTTCACGTTTTTCCCGCTTTTCTAGGCATTTGGAAAAAATGCAAGAAAAAACGCATCAAAAACGCGCAAAAAAACACATAAAAAATGTGCAAAAAAAGGCATGCGGATTTCTGGCAGAAATGTAAGGTTTTTGTCAGGAAAATTTCTGCCAGAAATCCTGACATGTGCACATAACCGTAATGCATTTTTATAGCATTTTTATAGCGAAAAAAACGCAATATGTGCACACAGCCTAAATGATGGGCTCGCTGGAGTTGGATGTGTCAAATTTAATAAGAGACTAATGCCAATTAATAAATTCAGCGCATCTTCTCAGTGGTGTGTGTCCCTGACTGGAGTAGCATTTGTGGCATAGAAAACGATGCCATTTTGCAGAATTTGATGGTTGTGCATAGACACGGCCCATTCTACCCTAGCTCCTACCGCAAACATTTTGCGTCTCTTCAAAGAGTTTTATGCCTTATATTAGACCAAAACACTTTAAATCTTTTCAGCTCATCTCAACTGATGCGTTAAAAAAATGAACAGGTTTTCTAGGATTGAATAAGGCTAGTTTCACATTTGCGTTACAATCCGCAGCCTTTAATCCGCATCCGCAAGTGCTGGAAAAAACACATAGAAAAGCGTACAAATGCAGCATTTTTTTACGCATGCGGGAACGCATGCAGTTAAAAAAAAACGCCGCGGTTAAAAAAATGACGCGTTTATATGCTTTTCTATGCGTTTTTGTCTGCGTTTGCGTTTTTTGTGCACATGGTGACAAATTTTACAGGAGAAAAATCTAGATAGCCAGACACCGCCAATGGGACTACATAGGGCGTGTATTATGGGATATCTATATATAGACCCTAGGACTGCTGAAATCTTAACAGTGTGCTACTGTATCCTGTGTCATGATGGATCTTTGCATGGAGAGCTTTTATTTCAACCTGGATTTAAGCATCAAGCTGTTTCTTGCCTGTGCGTTTATCAAGCTGTTTCTTGCCTGTGCGTTTGCTTGGGAGCAAGACAGAAATCGCGAAAGATGGAGAAGGAGACGGCGTAGGCGTTTTTGGAGACACCCCATTATCGAACTACGTGAGAGACGTGGGGCCTATCACACGCTGTATGGCGAGCCTAATGAGAACCCTGACAAATTCCCGGAATACACAAGGATGTCGCAAGACTCGTTCCGGGATTTGCTTGCTCGTGTTCAAGGAGCCATACGGAGACAGGACACCCAGCTCTGTAGAGCGATTCCACCCAAGGAACGTCTGCTGGTTACATTAAGGTACATAAGAAATGTAAACCAATGCCAGTGCTAATTTCGGGTGTTCTGACATGTGTTTTTTTTGTTTGGTATTTTCCTTGATGTCTTTAGCATAACCACACCATAAATAGAATAGATTGTAATTTTTCTATATTATTTATTTTCTTCCAGATTTCTGGCAACCGGAGAGTTTATCATCCCTCCATTTCCAATACCGGCTTGGAATATCCACCCTGTTGGGAATAGTTGCGGACACCTGCCAGGCTTTGTGGAATGTACTCCGGGATGAGTTTATACCCCTACCCACCTTGAACATGTGGATTGGAATTGCGGAAAAATTCTGTAGTGTGTGTGATTTCCCCAACTGTTTGGGAGCTGTGGATGGAAAGTACATCCGCATTATCAAACCTGCCAGAACAGGATCGGAGTTTTTCAACTATAAATAATATTTTTATGTTGTGCTCATGGCAATAGCTGATGCGAACTGTCGCTTCATCGCCGTGGGCATTGGAGCTTTTGGCCGTGGCAACGATTCCCAGACTTTCAAGAACTCGGATATGGGCCGCCGTGTGTATGGCAAAAATTTTAATTTTCCATGGCCACAACCTCTCCCCAACACTCAAGGTCCACCGATGCCATGTTTTGTGGTTGGGGATGAGGCCTTTCAGATGTGCGAAAACCTACTGAAGCCATATTCCAGGCGTGACTTGAACCACACTAAAAGGATCTACAACTACTGACTGACCAGGGCACGAAGAACTGTTGAGTGTACCTTTGGAATTCTAGTCTCAAAATGGCGCATTCTTGCATCAGCCATAAATCTAAAAATGGATACAGTCAATGAGGTGGTCAAAGCCTGTGTGGTTCTGCACTATTACATTATGGCTAAGGAGCGGCCCAACATTGAACTGGATGAACCAGTTGCACACCCACTGCCCGATTACCAGCATCACCCGCTGCCGTCAACAGCTGAAGTTGGCCACATGCGGGACCTATTTGCTGCCTTTTTTTATTCGGATATTGGACGTGTGTCATGGCAGGACAATGTTGTTTAAATGTCCTGTTGTTATTTTATCTGTACCAGTTATTTTCTTCCATGTTACTAATGTTTCTCGTTAATAAACTTTTTTTGGTGTCTTGACCGTGTCTCATATGTATTTCCTCTATAAACCGAGGTTGTCCTCACACTAGCAGTATTTGGTCTGTATTTATTATCAGTATTTGTAATCCAAAGCCAGGAGTGGGTGATAAAGGCTGAGGTGCTAGATATGCAAATATTATACTTTTCCTCTAATTGTTCCACTCCTTGTTTTGGTTACAAATACTAATATAAAATACTGACCACATACTGCTAGTGTGACGGCAGCCATGTTGTTTTAGTGATAAGGTTGTTGACGTCATTGCGTCCTGATTCTGTTCTGCTATGCAGTATCCATTGGACACAGACTGAAGAGACAATGGCTGTCATACAAAAAAAACCTATACTCATCAAGTCATGTGTCAGAAATAATGAATTCATGATGCACATATAACAGCCTCATGAATTAACTATTTCTGACACATGTGCAGGTGAGCATAGATATGCCGTGTATGACCGCCATCGTCCCTTCAGTTTGTGTGAAATAGATTATGTACACAGAAGAGAAAAAGGAGACTATACAATGCACTTCTCACCAGGTCAGGCGTCCCAACTAATGAGTTTTTGGACACCTGACCTGTAGAGTATAGTTTTGCATTGTATTGCCACCATTTTCTCTTCAGTCTGCAACACTAGTCACAGACTAAGCAGAATGAGAGATTAAGGAGAAAATACAAGTATAAATCTTTTGGTCCACCTCATAGCTCTATACTAAAGACACACAAAGTCTTGTACTTGCTAACTACTGGAGCTATGATGTGATGATGTGGCCAAAAAATAGTGTGCGGCGCAGTGTTTTATTTGGCGCACGGCGTGTGTTGCCGGCGGCGAAAGACACAATAAACCAAACATAATTGGGGCAAAAAACTTATTTTTTAAGAACCAAAATATTTATTTAACTGCGCCTGCTTGGGGTAGAGTCATGGAAACCGGGGGTGTGAAGCAGTGAGGCCTGGCTAAGTGTGGACGACGCAGGGGTGGCAGGAGAAGGGGCAATGAAACTTGTGGGGTCTGGTAGTTCGGGGATAGGGCTTGACACATGAGAGGCCTGAGACGCACTGGAAGGGTGAGACAAACCTGACATAACAGACACACATGGAGGTGAGGGGGAAGGAATACTAAGAGTCCATTTTTTTTCTCCCTTTCTGGGATCGCCGGGTTCTGGTAAGCCTCGGTGGGCTCATATGTCGCGGCATGGTCGTGGTTGATGACCCGTCAGGGTCCGGCTGCACTGTGCCAGAGTCCATAGTGCTCGTAGAGCGTGCAGCCATGCCAGAGTCCATAGTACTTGTAGAGCGTGCAGCCATGCCAGAGTCCATAGTGCTCGAAGAGCGGGCAGCCATGCCAGAGTCCATAGTGCTCGAAGAGCGGGCAGCCATGCCAGAGTCCATAGCGCTTGTAGAGCGGAAGGCCATGCCAGGGTCCTGCTGCTGCATCGTGGTGGAGGCGGTATTGATGGCCATGCCAGGGTCCTGTTTCTGCATCGTGGTGTCAGTGGAGGAGGTCCAAGCAGGAGCAGCGGTTGTCATGGTGGTGGCGGTGGGCTGCCCTACAGCACTCGGCATGGTGGTGGTGCTGTACTGGTGTCTGGCAGTGCTAGGAATAGAGGTGGCCGTGCAGTGGTATGCAGCAGAGGTCGGCATTGAGGTTAATTGTGACAGTGAGGGCACAGGTGGATATGCTGACACTGTCTGCTGAAATATTAAATACAGTCTAGAGAAAAAAATTTTTTGCAAAAAAGGTCAAAAAGCAATGCTGACAACACACTACCACTTCAATGAAGTGTAGAAACAACGTTACAAGCAAATATTAAAACATAATGAATTTTATTAAATATGATTTTAAAATGATGTTATAAAATACCAAATCAAGCTACTAGAGCCACACAAAAAGAAGAACACACTGAAGAGGAGACCTATAGACAATGCCAAAAAATGTGTTTATATTACAGGTATGATAAAGAATTGTGCCAAAAATTCATGGAACACCCGTACGCACCTATGCATGAATAAATGGACAGCCTAAAGTGATAAATAATGATGACAATGCACCCTCTGTGTAATTAATGCTGAAAATAATAACAGCTAGCAAAGTGCTTATGAAAGTGCCTAGTGCTTTGTGCAAACAGAAAGCTGCATATATATATATATAAACAGAGGGTGCTACGAATAATAATAATCACATATAAAACTGTGAGGTTACAAAATCATGTGCGCACATATGAAGAAATGATCAGCCTGACACATCAAATCTCTACAGATGAAAAGTTACACAATGAAGCGCCCTCCATTTAGTAGGTGACACACCATGATCAAACTACTAACTCAAAAAAGATGTATATAATGAACTGGAAAGTGCTAGCATGAAGTGCTTAGTGCTTTGTGCAAAAAAAAGTGTAGCACATTTATGCTGGTACAAAGAGTATGAGTGATCCTAATGTCTGCAAATACCGGTATAAGAATCTTTACACAAGTGTGTCAAATATGACAAAGACCGCGGATGTGGCCATTAAAAGGAGGACTGGAGCAAAAGGACATGATCATACCTGAATGTAAGTAAGTATAAGAGGTCCCAATCTGCACGTGTGTTCTCACCCCGACAGCGCCGTTTCGCTAAATGCTTCCTTTATGGGGGCGTAGCTTTACGTGGTAAAAGGAGGTGTATAAATACCGGAGGTGAAGTGAAACTGCAAATTTCATTGGTGGGCAGAAGTGGGCGCTTCTCCGCTAGTAATTGTCTAGCCATGCAGTGAAAAAATGACTTCCGGCCTCCGCGCTGGAACGCAGGCTGAGACGCATGAAGGACCATCTGCGCAGGACCGGAAGTCAAGGCTGACTCATAGAGCAGAAGCGCACCTCCCTTCAATGAAGACTACGGAACAGAAGAAAAATAAGGGGACTAATTAATGCGAATAAAGAAAATGTGACCTGCTACTAATAATGTGTAAATAAATAAGGGATGTGTAAAGTGACATAAATAAAGGGACTACTTAGTACGAATAAGAAAACGTGACTTGATACTAATAAATGTGTAAATCAATACTGAAATATATTGAGGTGACATATTAATACAATACAATAGTATAAATGACCTAATAATACACTAATATAGAAACACCCAGGATAGTTATGGACATAGATTGTGCACACTTGTACATACTTTCATATCCATACATATTAGTATATGGATAAAAACACATACACTAAATGCTGAGAATAATTAAATAAATAATAAAATAATGAGAAAATATACGAAAATAATAATGAATAATAAATAATAGAATATGTAATAATAATAATAATAATAGTGATAATAATGTAATACATACAGAAATATGAAAAATATGAAATTATACAAACAAATAGAGAAATAGACTAAAGTATAATGAAAGAAAATAAAAAATAACAAAATAAAATAACAAAATCTTCAGGATATAGATAATGTTCCGTTTTCTTCAAAAAAACGCATGATGGAAAAATGCTACTGCGTGAACCAAAAAAGCCTCCAATATAGACACTAAATAAAAATAGAAATGAAAAATATGAGAAAACACACGAATAAAACCATGTAAAAACATATAAAAACAGGATGCCTGTAAATAGTTAAATAGGATAAGGAACATAACTGAGTGGGAAAGACTCATTTATATTAGACAAAAGCACTGAAACCTAAATTTTCGCTTAAGCCTTGGGGAGTTATGGTACCCAATCTATAGATCCATCGGTTCTCCAATTGGGCCAAGAATTTACCCAGATCTCCACCTCTTATTCCCAAGAGAATCAGTTGGTTAAAGAAATGATGTGCTGGCCTCTAGAGGTCGACTTTTACTTAGTCAAGGCTTTTGGTGACCTCCTGGATACGTGTATTCATGTGGCTAAGGGAAATATCCATTCGGTCACCCAAAGCCTTGAGTCCTTCGTGAAAAACCGAGCTCAAGTGCAAAAGCTCGGGCATGAGGGACCTGTCCGATGCTCTCTGCCGCTGCCGGGAGGAACCCAAAGAAAAGGGGGCAGAGGACTGGGAAAGGGGAACACCTGATGGACCAGCTTCCTGGTCTCCAGGTAGTGTGGCAGGCCCACTTGCTGCAGCGCTGCTGGATGGCTGGGACGGGTCCGTGGCTGTCTGATGAAGGACTGCTCCAGAACCTGGGCCAACAGTACTGCTCCATGTGCTGTGAAAAAAGAAAAAAAACATTAATACCAAATATTAACCAGACGCCATCTCCTGTGGAATAGAAACATACAGATTATGGCAATACAACACAACCAAATGCACGAGATATATACTTACGTTCTCTGGGCAAGTACCGGTCTTAAAAATGCCAGAATGCGATGGTATTTGTACTTTCGGATCCTTGCTCCTGAACCACTGGGAACACGGCTCTCTTGACGCAGGTCCTTGTTGAAGCGGTCCTTAATCGAACGCCAACGTGTTTTGACTTCCTGTACTGTTGAAAAAACAAAAAATTATGGTTACACAATGTACTTTTGGCCGTGCTCACACAACTGTGTGAGAACAGTTGTGTGAGCACGGCTAAGGTCACTGCTGCTTCACTCTGCATTGCAATACTTACAAAATGCACTTCGGACCTGAGTCGGGGCGTTGTCCCAGCCATCCCACATCGCTTTGGCCACCTCATTCCATAGGCGCCGAATCGTCACATTGTCCGAGTGCTGTGGAACCCGGGTGTCCCACAATGGGACTCGCTCTTGGACCAGGGAGATGTGGAGGTCATTTTCTATTAAATCTTCATCCCGTTCTGGAACCTAAAAAATAAATAAAGACATTAATGTTGGAAACATTAACATAAGGAAAAGAAAGAAAACAGAGGACGAGAAATGGCATGAATAAGGAAAGTCCAGATACAAAAGGAGTGCAGAAGACAAATGTAAAAAAAGAGTAAAGTAAAGAAAGGAAGATTCAAGAATACTAAAGTGAGGATACAGTAAACAGTCAGCATTGTATATGTACACGCTGCCGCCTTGCCACCCGGCTGCCTTTGCCGCAGTAGAAGAAGAACTCTTAACAAAAGGAAAAAAAAATTGTCATATGTGTAGATGTGACAGTGAATACTTACCAATCTGACGAGGTGAGTACTCACTTCACTGACATGTTCGGCTTCAGAAAGCCCAGGACGTTGCCCCTCATCAGAAGAAGACATTCTGATGCATGCAGAAAGAAAGAAATGGAAGATATTAGGACATGTAGAGATAGAAAATAGAAAATACATGCATTGGCTTTGATATACTCACATTGTTTAGAGACTTTTTTTCCTCCAAGTTGCTTTCCTCTGTGTGGTCTGCTTCCCAGTCTGCTGTGTAGTGACCTGGCAATGCCCACTCCCTCCCTTTATCCCCTTGTATGTGGGGGGTGACTAATCAGTGTCTAGACATGTTTTTCTCTGGTTCAACGCATGCGTTCACGAATGCAAGCAAACGCATGTGCTTGCGGCAACATGTGTTCACATAGACAGCAATGCGTTTTTTTAGCGCATTTGTGCCACTAACAACCGCATATGTTTCTAGGCGGCTAATTGACGCCTACAAAATTACTACATGTAGCGTTCACCGCGCCAAACCGCAGACGACGAAACGACGCATGCGTCATCAAACGCAATCAAGCGCAGACACTTGCGTTTATAATGTTAAATATAGGAATACACAATGCATGCGGATTACTGCAGATGAAACGCTGCGGACACAACCGCAAATGTGAAACCGGCCTTAGTGTCTCCAAATCTGCATTGTGGTTTCTGTTGATTGATCCATCCTTGTACTGCAGATACCAACGAAGCCCTTATGGCCCCCATTACACATACAGTGGGGTTTGTCAGGATTCCGCCATAACGGGAGTAGCGCTGCATGCTTTTCTCTTCCTGCTGTCAGAGGCTCCAAGAGGAGCAACCAAACCTAATCTGAACAGGGCTCTAGTAATAATGATAGAATGTGCCCACGCTTCGTTGTATAATACTTTTTGTAATGATCTGCTGCCGTCTTTGGAAGACATAAGGACCTTCTCTATGAAGCCGTGCAGAAAAATATTTGCAATTTTACTTGTATTTAGCACTTCATCATATTATTTGTTTGTTTGCAAGTAAAGAACATGGCTTTTTAGAAACTGTGAGCCACTGGCAAACACTAAATGATGGACACCATTAGGAAATCGATGAACACCATTCTAAGTCCTGAGTCTTTCAGCGCTGTTGGAGCCATACATGTCACAGATCAGTCACAGTTTGAACTCGGTGTTTTGCTCCTAAAGCAAAATAGAAAAACTGAATTCCTAGATAATGGGACAGTGTAATTGTAAGTGATCAACCTAGATCCTCGGGTCTAATGTAACATGTGGCCACCATTATGTCTGCACAATCAGGAAAGGTTGTCAAATACTGTAGCTACTTAAGATCAGTTAGTGGGAAATCTGATTAATCACCTAAATATTTGTTGCAGAACTAGTTGTTAGAATTACCGTAGCTAGAAATCAATGACCTAATTGACCATCTTTCTCTTTCTTTCTCTTTATTCTTCTAGTTTTGTTTCTTGGAACTTGTGTTTACATGAATAATATGAAGGAAAGGAGCTATTATTATTATTATTATTATTTATTGTTATAGCGCCATTTATTCCATGGTGCTTTACATGTAAGGATTGTTATACATAATAAAATCAAGTACAATAATCTTGAACAATACAAGTCATAACTGGTACAGGAGGAGAGAGGACCCTGCCCGCGAAGGCTCACAATCTACAAGGGATGGGAGGGAATACAGTAGGCGAGGGTAGAGCTGGTCATGCAGCGGTTTGGTTGATCGGTGGTTACTGCAGGTTATAGGCTTGTCGGAAATTGGATAAAAACATTGGTATCCCTCAGTAATGAAGGAATATTAAATCTTTTTTGATAATCGCTTCATCAGTTCTTCATAGGCAAAGGGAAAATTAAGTTGTATTTTCCCTGCAGACGCTCACTTCCATTCATCGGGGCGGTACAGTCATTGCTCCCTACACTGTGAGTGCATTGTAATCATTCCTCTGTCACATTGATTGACATCCAGCTCTGCAGTATATGTGCAGTGTATGTGTGCAGAATCGACTGTCAGTGTGGTGTGGAGTGAGTACAGCATCACCGCTTCCTGCAGCCTCTTGCTTCCAGTTATCAGGGTGGTTGAGAGAGCGGTGATGCTGTATTCAGTTTTCATCAGTTCAAGTTCATGTAAAGAACAGGCCTACACCTGTGAACATTTGGTTTTCTTTTTATTGTGAAGCTAACAATAGGATAAAAAACTGAAAATTTCAGTGTGCATAACTATTCACCCCAATAAAGTCAGTACTTTGTAGATCCTCCTTTTGCAGCAGTTACAGCTGCAAATCACTTTGGATAAGTGTCTATGAGCTTTCCACATCTTGCCACTGTGATTTTTCCCCATTACTCAAGGCAAAACTGCTCCAGCTCAAGTTAGATGGCTTCCTCTGGTGAACAGCAATCTTCAAGTCTGATCACAGATACTGTACTCAATTGAATTAAGGTTTTGATTAGTCCACTCCAAAACATTTACACATTTCCCCTTAAACCACTTGAGTGTTGCTTTAGCAGTATGCTTTGGGTCATTGTCTTGTTGAACGGTGAACCTCCGTCCCAGTCTGAAATTACTGACCAAGTGAAACAGGTTTTTCTCAAGAACATCTCTGTAGTTCGCATCATCCTTGACTTGGAACATTTGACCTCACCTTCTCCTGCGGTCTCTGGCCTCACCTTCTCCTGCTGTCTCTGGCCTTACCTCCTGCTGTCTCTGACCTCACCTTCTCCTGCTGTCTCTGGCCTTACCTCCTGCTGTCTCTGACCTCACCTTCTCCTGCTGTCTCTGACCTCACCTGCTCCTGCTGTCTCTGACCTCACCTGCTCCTGCTGCTTCTGACCTCACCTGCTCTTACTGTCTCACCACATGTTTTCACACCAGAGCTGAATTGTTAATACAAAAGGCATCATAACTGAATGAAGACTTACCGTATTTTTCAGACTATAAGACACACTTTTTTCCTCCCAAAGTGTGCAGGAAACGGGGGGGGAGTGTGACTTATAGTCCGGATGTATTGGTTCTGGCTGAGGTGGGGGAGCGATATTAGAGGAGCAGCGGGTCACAGAGGCATTATTAGCCGGCGGCTTCGGCTAACTCCTGTGCCCGCTGCTAAAGAGAAATGAATATACAATGCATTCCATGCCCATGGACATGGAGGGCAATGAATTTTCATTTTATGCTGGCTTCCTGGTGTGATTGATTGTCCCCATCCCGTTGCTGACATGATTGGCCCCCATCCAGTTCCTGGTTTACATGGCCCCATCAGAAAAGATTTTAAAAAAAGACAAACATTACACTTACCTACACGGCGCTCCCTCGCAGCGTCCTGCTTCGGTGCCAGCAGCTGCTTAATGCTTGTAAGCAGCGCATGGCGGGGATGTCATGCGCTACTCACAAACAAAGCCAAGCTGCTGGAATACTCACCAGGACGGTTCAGCGCAGAGAGCTGTGAGTATCCATTCCTCTTCAGTAGCACGCACTGTCAGCCGCCTGCTTCCTGCCTCTGCGGTTGGTCACATGTGCCGATACTTAAGGAGAAATTAATTTCTCTTAAGTATCGGCACACGTGACCGCCGACAGGATCCAGAAGCAGGCGGCTGACAATGCGTGCTACTGAAGAGGAATGGATACCCACAGCTCTCTGCGCTGAACGGTCCCGGTGAGTGTTCCGGCAGCTGGGCTTTGTTTGTGAGAAGCGAATGACATCCCCATCATGTGCTGCTTACAAGCATTAATCAGCTGCTGGCACCGAAGCAGGACGCTGCAACTGCAAGGGAGTGGAGGATTGTAAGAGTAATGTTTTTTTTTTTTTTAAAGGGACTCTGTCACCCCAATTTTCACCTATAAACTTCGGGCACCGCCATTCTGTAATGCTGTAGATAAGCCCCCGATGTAACCTGCAAGATAAGAAAAACAGATTATATTATACTCACCCAGGTGCGGTCCGGGTCCGATGGGCGTCGCGATCCGGGTCTGGCGCCTCCCATCTCCATACGATGATGTCCTCTTCTTTGCTTCCTACCGCAGCTCCTGCGCAGGCGTTCTTTATCTGCCCTGTTGAGGGCAGCGTAAAGTACTGTAGTGTGCAGGCGCCGGGAAAGGTCAGAGAGGCCCGGCGCCTGCGCACTGCAGTACTTTGCTCTGCCCTCAAGAGGGCAGATAAAGTATGCCTGCGCAGGAGCTGCGGCAGGAAGCAAAGAAGAGGACTTCATTGTATGAAGATGGAAGGAGCCGGACCCGGATCGCGATGCCCATCGGACCGGGACCGCCCCTGGGTGAATATGATATAACCTGTTTTTCTTATCTTGCAGGTTACATCGGGAGCTTATCTACAGTATTGCAGAATGCTGTAGATAAGCCCCTGATGGCAGTGGCCACATCATATAGGCGAAAATTGGGGTGACAGATTCCCTTTAATCTTTTCTGATGGGGCCATGTATACCAGGAACTGGATGGGGCCAATCAATGATTCATACCAGGAACTGGATGGGGCCAATCAATCAATCATACCTGGAACTGGATGGGGGCCAAAAAATCATACCAGGAACGGGATGGTGGCCAATCAATCAATCCTACTGGCAACTGGATGGGGGCCAATCAATCAAGCATACCAGGAACTGGATGGGGGCCAATCAATGAATCATACCAGGAACTGGATGGGGCAAATCAGTCATATCAGAATAAGAATGTGACCATGCATACCAGGACTGGGATGGGGCCATGCATACCAGAATAAGGATGGGGCCATGCATACCAGGATGGGGATGAGTGTCATGCATACCAGGATAGGGATGAGGTGACCATTGACCACATGTTTTGCTTCAGTTTTTTTTTCCTAATTTCCACCTCTAAAACCTAGGTGCGTCTCATGGTCAGTGATTCTTATAGTCCGAAAAAATACGGTACACTGCCAGTTGTCAAGACATTGCACAGTCATTAATGTATCAGTATAACGTCTCTCCTCCAATCATTGGGTGCTGAGAGACACATAGCATGTCAGATGCCACAATGGAGAGGTGACTCCACAATGCCCAGAGTTTCCCATACACCGGTCCTATTGTAATTAACTTTTTTTAACAGAATAATTTGCAGCTATATACCAGTATTAGACCTGCAGGACTGCTTTTGGTAGAACTCTGTTTTATTATATTCGCTATGTACACATTGGTTCTACAGTGCCGTCTGTGTGTCATTACATATTTATCTTTAATGTGCTGTTTTGCTTTTATCAGGAGAATTTAACATGGCTTTAAGAATCAGTTCTATGTGTTTTCTAACTCTGCTCTTGGAAATTGGTTTGATATTAGAATTGAAGTTGGCAAATGATAGGGGCGATTAGAGCTGGAATAAATACGCCTTTGGGAACCATAATATTATACTGAAACGAGCATTGAGAATAATTGTAGCTGTGGCTGATTGATGGAGGATAATAAAGATTACAGATAAATTGCACCGTGGAATCGCCCTTCTTCCAAGGAAAGGAGAAGTGAAAAATGCTATGTGTCCTCACTTGATAGTTCAGTGAAAATTCAGTGTAGCACCTCTGATAATCCTACTGCGCCTCCGCGAATCCTGCTGTCCCTCTGCTAATTCTGTGCACCCCTGCTGTTCCCGCAGGTCCCTGTGCTGTTCCCGCAGGCCCCTGTGCTGTTCCCAGAAAAACAATTGGAGTACTCAGTCCAAAATTTGTAAAAACGTATACAATACTTTATTACATCAATAATTAGTACAATAATAACAAGAATTCACATATATAGGGTAAGGGTAGTCACAGGTGTACCAGCAAATAGTATCAAAACATAAAGTGCATAGTGCCCATAGTTTCAACGGGAAGCTTTCCCCACCAGCATGTACAAGCTAACATCAGGGGTTCTTGCAGAGTTGCGGCATAATAATATGTAACAGAGTTATAGTACTCATTTGGGGAGCTTACCCATAATGTAATAAGGAGCCGGACCCGTGTCACGCCGCCACCAACGCGCGTTTCACTGCTCTTTTTCAAGGTGCGGTAGACTAGTGTGTGAGGGCCGAGATTAAACTCCCATAAGCGCCGGAAACTGTATAGTCGGCACATGTCTCCTGACCTGCATGCCGTAGTGAGCATCACTTCCGGCGGGCGGAACAACACTGCGTGTCAGCATCCATGTCGATTTGACGTCATTGGAACGCATGTGTCATCCCTATTCGCCATCAGCGATGCTCAGGGCCGTGCCACAGAGGACATGCGCACTACAGGATCCACTATAGAGATAGAAAATACTGGGGCAAGTATCGGATATAAGGGACAGAAAGATATTACCGCATATAGATGCATATTAACAGTGATTATACAATATTTATAATAAATACAAGATACAAAACAACAAAATTATGTGTATAATAATATATTAATTAATATCAAAAGACCGTGAACGTGAATAATAATAATGACGCAATATAAATGTTATTAATAATTAATAACAAAGAATAAATAAAAATAAATAATAATAATTCTACTAAAATCGTGACATTATAATATAACGTGATAGGGTCCAGCCTGTCCTCCATATTTCCAATTCATGCTGTCAGAATATTGTTTCCAGCATAACTATACGGTCCAGGTGGTTATGCAATTCACACATCAAGGGAGTAATAGATATAAACAGAACAAGACTGAAAATAAAAAACAGAAATTAATATCAAAAACATAACATACATAATCCACAAAACACACACAGAATTAAAAACCAAGACTGGGATATCGCACATTAAACTTACAAAAATGAACCAAAGCTCACCTGTTCATTCAGGCCTGCCGGTGTCACGGTATTTAATACCGTAATCCACCGGCATTCCCTTTGAGCCAACAAGCCCTTAGTGTCACCACCCCTGGTGCCCACACGAATTCTGTCGATCCCCCAAGCTTTGAAGCCATCTGGATTGCTGTTATGTTTGAGACGAAAGTGCTTCGGAATTGGTTGCATTGTAGCCACATCCTCCATGTCATGTGCGGCCTTTATATCCCTTACGTGTTCGCGTATGCGAACACGCAATTCTCTAGATGTAAGGCCTACGTACACCAAATTACAGGGACACACCACGTAGTACACCACATTAGTAGCGCTACAGGTAATGTGATCCCTTATAGTGTACTCTTTCTGGCCGTCTGATGACATGAAGGATGTGGCACGTCTCAAATTTTTACAGGCTAGGCATCCGCCACATGGGTAGAAGCCCGTCCTAGGATTACCAACTCCAAAAATATTGGATCTCTTCTGTACATAGTGGCTTTCTACAACAATATCTTTAAGGTTTCTACTCCTTCGTGCGGTCATCAGAGGTCTTTGTGGTAGGCATCCCCGAAGGATAGGGTCAGTTTTTAATACCGACCAGTGACGGTTCAGTATGGACCTCATAGCATCCCACCTATGATTAAATGTAGAGATGAATCTAAGATCTCCCTCACTTTTAGATTTTTCTCTCCCTTTTCTCTGTGCCAATAGCTCGTTCCTCTGTACTCCCTTTGCTCTCAAATATCCCCTCCTAACATTCCTTTTACTGTAGCCCCTTTGGGCAAATCTCTCCCCAAGGTCCACTGCCTGCTCCTCAAAGGCTGAATCCGTAGTGCATATCCTCCTGGCTCTTAGGAATTGCCCTACTGGTATGGATCTGATTGTGGAACGCGGGTGTGACAAGGACGCATGCAAGAGGGCATTCACGGAAGTCTCCTTCCGATATAAATCGGTATGGATCAAACCATTAGGTTGAACTTTCAGTGTAACATCCAAAAATGTGATTTCATGCTGGTTAAATACGTAGGTGAGATAGATGTTGGAGCTGTTTTGGTTCAGACCTGACATAAATCTCTGCAGATCTACTATGAGGCCCTGCCAGATGAACAGGACATCGTCGATGTACCTGTACCATCCCATGATCTGGGGGGCGGCATGTGCGCCATCCAAGAAAATCTCACTCTCCCAGAATCCCAAAAACAAATTAGCATAGGATGGTGCACAGGCTGCCCCCATGGCAGTCCCCTGTTTCTGCAGAAAAAAACGATCTTTGAAAGTAAAAAAATTATGAGTCAGGACGAACTCCAACAGCTCCAACACCAACTCACGTACGTCAGCATCCAAATTGCTATTTTCCAGGAAGAATCTGGATGCCCTCAAGCCGTCCTCGTGGCGGATGCTGGTGTAAAGTGATTCCACATCCGCCGTAACAAGTACCATATCCGCGTCCACAAACAGACCATCCAGGCGTCTCAGGATGTCATTAGTGTCCCTGACATAGGAGGGAAGCGTCTCCACCTGTGGATGTAAATAATATTCAATAAATTTACAGATTGGGTCACACAACCCCCCCATGCCAGAGACATAAGGACGACAAGGAGGATTGACTGGATCTTTGTGGACCTTGGGGAGGATATAGAACGTAGGGATTATCTGAGTAGTAACCAATAGGCCACCCAGCACTTTTTTAGTAATAATCCCCCTTTCATAAGCAATCTCCAAAATATTATTCAGCTGAGTCTGAAATTTAGATAGGGGACTGTGAGGCAGCTGCATATATGTTTCCTTGTTCTTAAGCTGCCGCATAGCCTCCCTCTCGTATTTCTCAACCGGCCAGATCACCACATTGCCCCCCTTGTCAGCAGGTTTAATCTGCACTTCATCCCATTTTCTAATCTCCTCCAAGGCTTGTCTCTGTATTGGGCTTAAATTATCCCTATTCTTATAGTTGTTAATAGCCCTAAAGTCTTCCATGACTAGGCGGGTAAAAATATCCACCTGTGGGCATAGTGACAAGGGTGGGAAATGTGGTGCATCTAGCCGAGATGGGGGGCATAGGTGTACTCACCGAATCAGAATTTGCCTCATTTTCAAGCTCTTCCAATATACGTAAGGTTTCTGCCTCAGCATTCTCCATCTCATGGCTGGGTGAGAGTCGTGCGTGTAATCTTTTAAGGATGATCTTACGAGAAAATAGGTGCAAATCTTTTATTGCTATAAAAAAGTCAAAGTTATTAAACGGTGAGAAAGATAGACCCAACTCAAGGACACGTTTCTGTGGTTCTGAAAAGACATGTGAGGAGAGATTAATTACCTCAAGTGTGTTAGGTCGGGCCTTTTTATCACTCTTAGGTGACACCATGTTTTAACATTTGTTGCTAAATCATCCCCCTTTCCATCGACCATCCTTCATAACGTCTCTTCTATCTCCAAAGGATCTAACATTCTCCATAGTATACCCTGTATCTTCAGCCGAAGATACTGATGATATCGAGGTAGATCTATCCCTTGAGGGTGCCCTATTGCCCACAGGATGACGGCCCCGCCACCTATTGACCTGATTCTGTTGTCGATCAGCCAGATCACGCTGATATTTTTTAGTTTTCCTCTGAACAATCTCTGTCTCCCATTTCTTTAGAAGTATGTCCAGCTCTGTCTTAAATTTTGTTATCGTCTCTACAGTTAATTGTTTATTAATCTCATCCTGTATAGCCCCAATTTCCACTTTACCCAAAAACATAGACCAATAAATACATGTGGGGTACCACCAGAAAGATATCATATAACCAAAAAAGGGGGAAGTACCAGCCAAATATAAAACGAAGATTATTTTATTGATAACAAAATTTTAAAATACATACAATATAAGAATAGAAAAAATGATGAACAGATGGGGACAAGGCAGAGTAGCCCCAAAGCAATCCATATATAGGTTTAAACAATCACATGTAGGTACAAAAAAAGTTCATGCATCAGCAGGCGCAGGATGGGTAGTAGATATAAACACAATGAGGTAGTACAAATCTATGTGCAAGTGTTTATATAGCTCCTAAAGATAAAATATATAAGTGGCTAGTCCTGTAAAAAATGTGGTTTGTAAAAAATTGATATGTATGCTGAAAAAACAGCTATACAAAATGGCTAGTAAAGTGACAGTGCAGAGGACGGCTAGACAAACCATATAGTAATAGGTATAATTAAAGTGTGTAGTGCACAATGGCATAGGACCACATAAATGTGCGGACCAGAAAAATAGCAATTCAGAACAGCTAAAGAAGTAATAAACACACCAATACAGGAACTATCAATAATACCCTAAAATTGGGGGCTAATAGATAAGTAATATAGTGCGGCTGGATAGCAAATACAATGCTAAGTGCATAGAAGATACCGGCGTGTATCCAAATACAGAGTCTAGACCGCACTATTGAAGGGAGAAAGGGAGAGGAGCTGTAGATAAGAAACACCATACAAGTACCTGCTGGAGGGAGGATTGCTGTGAGGAGGAAAACCCCGACGCGCGTTTCGCAACGTAGCTTCTTCCTGGGGGTCGTGGTAGTAAGAGGGGGCACAGTGAGAACCTTATATATGCGGCGTTTAAACTCGGCGCTGGCGTCCATCAGGCTCAATCCAGGAAGCGGCAGATCCGGCGTCCCACGTCACCAAGTCCCGCCCCACTCTGACGCGTCAGAGAGGTGGGGATCAGGATGACGCGAAGGGACACGTTACTACGGCAACCCAGGACAGTCGACGGGCGCAAGCGCACCACGCTGCAGAAAGGAAGCACCACGGAGGAGCTAAGTAGGGGAATAGAAAGACTATGCTAGACACTAACATTCTCCATAGTATACCCTGTATCTTCAGCCGACGATACTGATGATATCGAGGTAGATCTACCCCTTGAGGGTGCCCTATTGCCCACAGGATGACGGCCCCGCCACCTATTGACCTGATTCTGTTGTCGATCAGCCAGATCATGCTGATATTTTTTAGTTTTCCTCTGAACAATCTCTGTCTCCCATTTCTTTAGAAGTATGTTCAGCTCTGTCTTAAATTTTGTTATCGTCTCTACAGTTAATTGTTTATTAATCTCATCCTGTATAGCCCCAATTTCCACATCCAGTTCATTAAGTTGTTTCTCATTTGATTTATATAATAATTCCATAAACTTCTTGGAGCATGTAGGGGCCACGTCTTCCCATTGTGCCACGAAATCGGTGTCACTCACAATAAACGAGGGAAATACCTGGATCTGTAGACCCCTTGGTATAAGACCGCATGTTAAATATCTCTGCAGGAATGCCTTATTCCACATAATCGTGTGCGCTTATTTAAATATTCTTTATATTTCATAGTAAGTATGGCAACATCACCAGTCTTGGATTCCAAACCACTACCTGAACCCTCATTAAACACTTTATCAAGCTCTGTCAGCCACGCCGGAAGTGATGCTCACTACGGCATGCAGGTCAGGAGACATGCGCCGACTATACAGTTTCCGGCGCTTATGGGTATTTAATCTCGGCCCTCACACACTAGTCTACCGCACCTTGAAAAAGAGCAGCGAAACGCGCGTCGGTGGCGGCGTGACACGGGTCCGGCTCCTTATTACATTATGGGTAAGCTCCCCAAATGAGTACTATAACTCTGTTACATATTATTATGCCGCAACTCTGCAAGAACCCCTGATGTTAGCTTGTACATGCTGGTGGGGAAAGCTTCCTGGTGAAACTATGGGCACTATGCACTTTATGTTTTGATACTATTTGCTGGTACACCTGTGACTACCCTTACCCTATATATGTGAATTCTTGTTATTATTGTACTAATTATTGATGTAATAAAGTATTGTATACATTTTTACAAATTTTGGACTGAGTACTCCAATTGTTTTTCTGGATATATATTGTTGTTAGGAGTGTCCATCTGATAATATATTGCCTATGACATAAGGGCTGTACAGACGCAACTCATGGGCTGTAGAATATATAGAGTGTTCTATTTGGTTTGGCTTTATACCCTGTGCTGTTCCCGCAGGCCCCTGTGCTGTTCCCGCAGGCCCCTGTGCTGTTCCCGCAGGCCCCTGTGCTGTTCCCGCAGGCCCCTGTGCTGTTCCCGCAGGCCCCTGTGCTGTTCCCGCTGCCCCTGTGCTGCTCCTGCCACCCTTGTGCTAATCTTGTGGTCGCTCTGCTAGTCTTGCAGCACCTCTGCGTGTGGATTTTCAGCTATAGAACATGTGTGTGGATGTTTATTTGTTTGAGCTGGACAAGGAGAAGAATACATTTTCTGACTATATAGTCTTTTTTGGGGCAAAGGTTAAGGCCCCTTTAGAATAGCTGATTGGCTATTTGGAAGCTTATCAGCTGTTTACACAGAATGATCGTTAACACTATTATTCTGTGGCCATAAAATATCATGTTATTGGCAACACATCACCTGTTTACATGGGATGATGTGCTGCCGGTACAGATGATTCTGACACCTGCTTAACAATAATTGCACTCGAGGAAAGAGTGTTCTACTCATTCATCGGTGACTGACAATTATTTATAGACCAGACGATTTTGGGGAGCAAGCAGTCCTACAAACGCTGGTTCTCCAATGATTGACCTGTTAAAATGAGCCATAAGTTACAATGATCTGGCTGGTCCAAAGTTTATGTTGAATCGGTTTTTATTAAGTTTTGAACAATAAACAAATAACAATGGGTCATGCAGGACCAGCAAATTATAAGAATGAGACAGGGTAACATCGTATATTAATTCTCAACACCTGAATCATCCAAAAAACTGGGGATAGGGGAAAGGGAAAGGCAAAGAGGGGAGGGGGAGAGAAGAAGAAAAGGAGTGCCACATTTATAAGACGCAAGCCATAGCTCTGGAACAAATTTTCTGCAAGTTGTCAGAATCTTTAAATTCTTCCCATGGAATTTCAGCCGAAGACCCCGATTTCAGGAAAGTTTTCTTATCACATAAAGAAATTACATTTTCTGCTGCCTTTCCAACACTGATGGAGTGATGGAGGACTGCCAGTGGCGTGGAATAGATGTTCTGGCAACTGTAATGTTCATGTTCTCAATGGGAGGAGCAGATAAAGCCACTGCCAGACAACTTTACTGGTGGCCCATATCCAATAGAACAGAAGGGTTAGGCATTCATATTTCAACTGTCCAACTTATCTGTCGGGGAAGAATCAGGAATCCCCTATACACATTAGATTGTCCCCCAATCCTGCTGATATCAGTGGGTTCCCCCATTGTCTGGCTGCGGGTCTCTTGACCCAAACTCAATAGATTTATAGGCATATATGAGGCTGTTGAGCTTGCATTGTGAGATCCGCAACAGGTCTGTCTTGGGATGTGTTGAACAGACAGCTGAATTTGGCCTTGAATCACAAAAGATTCTCACATCTTGTGCCTTTTTGGTTTTTTATTGACTTTCGAATATAATTATCTAAAGTGATTATTTTGTGTAAAAGGCAAAAATAGTTGGGATAAATAAAGTAATAATTGTGGATTGCCCCCTAATTTTTTTTTATAATAGTAGCACAATGCAAAACAGATGTTGTCATAAAAAGGCTAACAACATCAACCGATCTAGGGGTTGTTCTTATAGGTTCCAGATGCCACTACTTAATAGAAAAAAACAATCTATGCCAGTTAGTGTATATAATAAATGGTTACTGAACTAAGATTACAGGAGGGATGTTCCTGTCATTCATGGCACAGGTTAATTGATTTGACATTTGCACACGCCCGGTAGTACATGATGACTTACAAACAGTTCATTTCTTTCTAAGCCATGGTGAGGAAATAACCCAAAGAGACCCCTCTTGAGAGCTTGTAAACCTAGTAGTTTTCTTCACTGCGGGTCCCTTTTTGATCCTTAGTAGAACTGCTCAGGAACCATGCTGCTGTTATAAACAGGGTCACACCACACCGCTGATCTATAAATCTACACGACAAAGAAGCCGCTGCAGAACATGATGATACAGCTGTGGAAAAGGCCTGGGCATGTATTTTTTTTATTTATTTTATTAACAGTTTTATTGTGGCTTTTTTTTTCCTTTTATTATTATAATGCACTATTCAATAATGATTTTGTATGACTATACTTGAATGAATTTTCATCTTCCGACAGATGTCCTTGACTTATCCCTCTGTATAGTCATGCAGTGGAACACATGACCTAAAAGCTTTGGTTTACTTTCTTTTCATTTATCTTTTTAATATATGTGTGATGGTCTCGTATCGAACAAATTGTGTATACGGTACCATCCCAACAGAGGCCAAAAAAGGCATTCTTGGGCTCCAGGTAAATGGGAGCTTTTGGATACATTTGACGTATTTGCCCGATTCTTCATATTATCAGTAGTGATGAGCGAATATACTCGTTACTTGAGATTTCTCGAGCATGCTCAAGAGTCCTCTGAGTATTTTTTAGTGCTCGGAGATTTAGTTTTTCTTGCAGCAGCTGAATGCTTTACATCTGTTAGCCAGCATAATAATAATAATATTTATTTTTTATATAGCGCTAACATATTCCGCAGCGCTTTACAGTTGGCACACATTATTATCGCTGTCCCCGTTGGGGCTCACAATCTAAATTCCCTATCAGTATGTCTTTGGAATGTGGGAGGAAACCGGAGAACCCGGAGGAAACCCACGCAAACACTGAGAGAACATACAAACTCTTTGCAGATGTTGTCCTTGGTGGGGTTTGAACCCAGGACTCCAGCGCTGCAAGGCTGCTGTGCTATCCACTGCGCCACCGTGCTGCCCTTAAGTACACCATAAGTACATGTGGGGATTCCCTAGCAACCAGGCAACCCCCACATGTACTTATGCTGGCTATCAGATGTAAATCATTCAGCTGCGGCAAGAAAAACTAAATCTCCGAACACTAAAAAATACTCGGTGGACCCCCGAGCGTGCTCGGAAAATCTCGAGTAACGAGTATATTTACTCATCACTAATTATCAGCTTTGCCTCTAGACTCCCTTTGGCTTCATTCAGTCAATTCAGTCATTCAGTCAATGATTTTTCACATACACAAAAAAAACAGTCTGAGTGTCTTTAGAGTATCATCGGTGTTTGGTCAGAATCATTTTTTTCCATCAGTGTTTCATCAGTGATTTTCATGTATAAAAAAAATGTATGAATTGCAAAGCTTCTCTTATCTGTAACCATGTTAATTGTGGAGAGCACACATCTTGTACACTGATGCCATACGTGTGCTGTCAGTCATTTTGACCGACCCATAGACTTTTATTGGTAATTTTGAGCCATGACTTCAATCAAAACAGACAAGTCTCCTTGATTTCTTTTGCAGACACATAGAACATCATATTGTAAACTTTTAATGAGTACGTGTTCTTTCTGTGAAAACCATAGATGGGAAAATGGACATCTGAATGAGGCCTTCACTTATTTCTCTGCTCTCTTATCCAGCTACTTACAAATTTTTGAAATCTGACCAGTGTGACTTTATGTGGTAATAACTCTGCAACGCTTCAACAAATCCCAGTGATTTTGAGATTGTTTTTTCATGACACATTATACTTTATGATAATGGTAAATTTAGGTCAATATGTTTTGTGTTTAATTATAAAAAATATCAATACTTTGAGAAAAATTTAAAAAAATTAGAACTTTTCAAAATTTGAATGATTATTATTATTTAATGCAGATGGTCATACCACAGCAAACCATTAGTAAATAACATTTCCCTCATGTCGGCTTTACAGCAGCACCATTTGTAAAATGTCCTTTTATTTTGTTAGCATTTTAGGAGGTTTAAAAATGTAGCAGCAATTTTTCATTTTTTCTAGGAAATTTACAACATTTATTTTTTTAGGGAACTATCCATGTTTGAAGTGCCTTTAGGGGTCTCATACATTGGGAAACCCCCAAAAGTAATACCATTTTAAAAACGGCACCCCCTGACTTATTGAAAACTGCTGTCAGGTAGTTTGTTAACCCTTCAGGTGCTTTTCAGGAATTAATGCAAAGTGGTATGACAGAAATGAAAATGTGTATTTTTACCACCTAAATGTCAGTAACTTGTGAACAGATTACCGTATATACTCGAGTATAAGCCGAGATTTTCAGCCCAAATTTTTGGGCTGAAAGTGCCCCCCTCGGCTTATACTCGAGTCACGGTAGCGGTGGGGTCGGCGGGTGAGGGGCTGAGGGCGCTGAGGTATACTTACCTAGTCCCAGCGATCCACGCGCTGTCCCTGCCGTCCCACGGGCTTCGGCGCTGCAGCTTCTTCCTCTCTTCAGCGGTCACGTGGGACCGCTCATTACAGAAATGAATAAGCGGCTCCACCTCCCATAGGGGCGGAGCCGCTTATTCATTTCTCTAATCAGCGGTGCCGGTGACCGCTGATAGAGAAAGAAGCTGCGGCACCGAAGACAGGAGGGGACAGCGCGAGGATCGCCAGGACTAGGTGAGTATGTTATATTCACCTGTCCTCGTTCCAGCCGCCGGGCGCCGATCCATCTTCCCGGCCGGCGCCTCCATCTTCCCGGCGTCTCTGCTCTCTGACTGTTCAGGCAGAGGGCGCGATGACGCATATAGTGTGCGCGGCGCCCTCTGCCTGATCAGTCAGAGCAGAGACGCCGGGAAGATGGAGGCGCCGGAACGAGACGCCGGGAGCTGCAATCAAGGGAGGTGAGTATGTGTTTTTTTTTCTTTATTGCGGCAGCGGCGGCACAAATTTATGTGGAACATCTATGGGGCACAGTGAACGGTGCAGAGCACCGTATATGGCACAGCACAGCTATGGGGCACAGTGAACGGTGCAGAGCACCGTATATGGCACAGCTATGGGGCACAGTGAACGGTGCAGAGCACCGTATATGGCACATCTATGGGGCACAGTGAACGGTGCAGAGCACCGTATATGGCACATCTATGGGGCACAGTGAACGGTGCAGAGCACCGTATATGGCACATCTATGGGGCACAGTGAACGGTGCAGAGCACCGTATATGGCACAGCACAGCTATGGGGCACAGTGAACGGTGCAGAGCACCGTATATGGCACAGCACAGCTATGGGGCACAGTGAACGGTGCAGAGCACCGTATATGGCACAGCACAGCTATGGGGCACAGTGAACGGTGCAGAGCACCGTATATGGCACAGCACAGCTATGGGGCACAGTGAACGGTGCAGAGCACCGTATATGGCACAGCACAGCTATGGGGCACAGTGAACGGTGCAGAGCACCGTATATGGCACAGCACAGCTATGGGGCACAGTGAACGGTGCAGAGCACCGTATATGGCACAGCACAGCTATGTATGGGGCACAGTGAACGGTGCAGAGCACCGTATATGGCACAGCACAGCTATGGGGCACAGTGAACGGTGCAGAGCACCGTATATGGCACAGCACAGCTATGGGGCACAGTGAACGGTGCAGAGCACCGTATATGGCACATCTATGGGGCACAATGAACGGTGCAGAGCACCGTATATGGCACAGCTAGGGGGCACAATGAACGGTGCAGAGCACTATATGGTTCACACCTATGGGGAAATATGAACGGTGCAGAGCACTATATGGCACAGCTATGGGGAAATAATGATCTATTTTTATTTTTGAAATTCACCGGTAAATGCTGCATTTCCACCCTAGGCTTATACTCGAGTCAATAAGTTTTCCCAGTTTTTTGTGGCAAAATTAGGGGGGTCGGCTTATACTCGGGTCGGCTTATACTCGAGTATATACGGTACTATAGCCATCAGACTCTAAGGCCGCTATTTGGTTGTGAATTGCCATCGCAAACATCAAGACCATACAATCATGATCTGAGGGCACCAATTGGGATAAAGAGGGAGCCCCCACACTCTGTTAACCATTTATAATGATGTAGTCACTATTGACAGCAGCATGTAAGGGGTTAAACAGATATGGAGGGTGCAAACACTGATCGTGGCTGATGCAGCAAGTTGTCAGCTATAGTGTATAACCAACAGCCACTGGATTGTCACCTGTATGGGGATACTATTCTCTTATATCTCAGGTCAGTTAAAAGGCATATTGGCTGTCATTAAGGGGTTAAAACCTATGGACACTTTGACATTCCAAAAATTATTTTTATATATGTTACTGGTTATCTTAATAAAATTCTACTAAGCACTCATTTACACTGGCAGATGGCTACCGTTGAATGACTTTAGATCGGCTACATAGTAGTCTATCGGTGGGTGGTCTTTTAACCCCTTTAATCCACAGCCCTTTTTCGTTTTTGCGTTTGTTTTCCACTCCCCTTCTTCCCAGAGCCATAACTTTTTTATTTTTCTGTCAATATGACCATGTGAGGGCTTATTTTTTTGCGGGACAATTCCACAACTGTTTTTTTTTTTTTATTTTTTTTTTTACCATGTTCACCAAATGCTAAAACTGACCTGCCATTGTGATTCTCCAGGTCATTACGAGTTTGTATATAGCAAACATTTATAGATTTTTTTTTTTTATTATTTAAATGGAAAATATAAAATCCAACGTGTTAAAAAAAATGAAAAAAATTCTGTCATTTTTGAGACCTGTAGTGTCTCCATTTTTCATGATTTAGGGCTGGATGAGGGCTTATTTTTTTGCGTGCCGAGCTGACATTTTTAATGATACCATTTTGGTGTGGATATGATCTTTTGATCTCCCCTGTTGCAGCGACAAAAAAACCCTTAATTCTTTGTATATATATATATATATATATATATATATATATATATATATATATATATATATATATATATATATATATATATATACATATATATACACAGACACACACAGCACATACTGTACATACATACTGTGTATTCTATATAATATATATTGTGTGTGTGTATATATATATATTACTGTGTGTGTATATATATATATATATATATATATATATATAATGTATACACACATGTCCTGTTTACACAAGATGATGTGCTGCTGAGGACAGTGTTTTTGGAGGTGTTATTGGAACCCGCTCGTGTGCTATTAGAGTATATTCATCGTGCTCGAATACTATGTTCGAGTCAACCTGGCCACATGTCTCTCAGCTGCAACACATGCAGGGATTGCCTAACAAACAGGTACATTTTTGTATTGTATGGTATGTTAATGGTGTGCACACGTGCAGTTTTGCATTTATGGGAATGGCTCTGGTTGCACAGGTGTCACACTGTAGTGAATGGGATTGTGCAAAATCGCACCCTACGGAACGTGACATAAGACATTTGTATGGATGGTTTGTGTTCCCCATTGACTTGGCGGAATATCGCACCACCTAAATAAAACATCATATAAAAGCTGTGATAACTCCTTTCCCAAGGGATATTTCCTTAGAATTGTGTATTTTCTAATGCCTCACTGCATTGTGGATAATACTATTTCACTTTGGTTAAACTGCAGATTGTTCCAGACTGAGCATATTAAAACCAGCGCTTCCAGGGGAAATCCTTGATAAATAATTAATTCATTATTTTTTTTATGCAGACTACTTAAAAAATCCTGTTGCATAACGGTTGTGCACATAACCCTATTGAAATGTATAGACAGTTATTGCTATTTCATTTCTGAAAGTCCATCCTGGATTAGCATGATAGGTGGACCACGCCATGTCTGCTGTAGTACAGACACAGAGGGCTTTATTATGCGCCTATTTCTTATTTTGTAACATAAGTGATCGTATCCTTGGCCCACATGTCTAAAAGCACAACATAAGGTTATTCTTCAGCTTGCAGCTGTACCACATTTAAGGATCTTGCTTAAACACGTGCCGCACATTACGTGCAGGCCGCATATCTGATCTGGCAACATTTGTTGAGACCCAAAACATGGAAAAGGAAGCGAGAAGGCCAGCAGCTGAATACTTGGTGCTGCTCATTAAAATATTTCTCTGTCTGGTAAACTTCAGCATGCAGCTACAAATTGCTGAGAAGCCTTGCATATTGTATTAGAAAAGATAAAGGATAGGGTTAGAAAAAAGCAAAACAAAATAATGAACGTAAAGTCAACCCTTTTCAATATTCAGAGTATAGACTGCAAAAAAATAACATTGGTAAAAAATGCCATCTGCTGCTTAACTGCCTATCGCAGCTGACATCCGGCACTTTGTGCCAGGAGCGGTCACGGACCGCCCCCGGCACATTAACCCCTGGCACACCGCGATCAAACATGATCGCGATGTGCCGGCGGTGCAGGGAAGCACCGCGCAGGGAGGGGGCTCCCTGCGGGCTTCCCTGAGCCCCCCGCAGCAACGCGATGTGATCGCGTTGCTGCGAGGGTCTCACCTCCCTCCCTGCTCCCTCCAGCCCCGGATCCAAGATGGCCGCGGATCCGGGTCCTGCAAGGAGGGAGGTGGCTTCACAGAGCCTGCTCAGAGCAGGCACTGTGAAGGCTGCAGCGCTGCATGTCAGATCAGTGATCTGACAGAGTGCTGTGCAAACTGTCAGATCACTGATCTGTGATGTCCCCCCCTGGGACAAAGTAAAAAAGTTAAAAAAAAATTTCTAAATGTGTAAAAAAAAAATAAAAAAAAATATTCCAAAATAATGAAAAAAATATATATATATTATTCCCATAAATACATTTCTTCATCTAAATAAAAAAAAACCCAATAAAAGTACACATATTTAGTATCGCCGCGTCCGTAACGACCCGACCTATAAAACTGTCCCATTAGTTAACCCCTTCAGTAAACACCGTAAGAAAAAAAAAAAAAAAAAACGAGGCAAAAAACAACGCTTTATTACCATACCGCCGAACAAAAAGTGGAATAACACGCGATCAAAAGGACAGATATAAACAACCATGGTACCGCTGAAAGCGTCATATTGTCCCGCAAAAAACGAGCCGCCATACAGCATCATCAGCAAAAAAATAAAAAAGTTATAGTCCTGAGAATAAAGCGATGCAAAAATAATTATTTTTTCTGTAAAATAGTTTTTATCGTATAAAAGCGCCAAACCATAAAAAAATGATATAAATGAGGTATCGCTGTAATCGTACTGACCCGAAGAATAAAACTGATTTATCAATTTTACCAAACGCGGAACGATATAAACGCCTCCCCCAATAGAAATTCATGAATAGCTGGTTTTTGGTCATTCTTCTTCACAAAAATCGGAATAAAAAGCGATCAAAAAATGTCACGTGCCCGAAAATGTTTTCAGTAAAAACGTCAACTCGTCCCGCAAAAAACAAGACCTCACATGACTCTGTGGACCAAAATATGGAAAAATTATAGCTCTCAAAATGTGGTATTGCAAAAAATATTTTTTGCAATAAAAAGCGTCTTTCAGTGTGTGACGGCTGCCAATCATAAAAATCCGCTAAAAAACTCGCTATAAAAGTAAATCAAACCCCCCTTCATCACCCCCTTAGTTAGGGAAAAATTTAAAAAATGTATTTATTTCCATTTTCCCATTAGGGCTAGGGTTAGGGCTAGGATTAGGGCTAGGGTTAGGGCTAGGGTTAGGGTTGGGGCTACAGTTAGGGTTGGGGCTAAAGTTAGGGTTAGGGTTTAGATTACATTTACAGTTGGGAATAGGGTTGGGATTAGGGTTAGGGGTGTGTCAGGGTTAGAGGTGTGGTTAGGGTTACCGTTGGAATTAGGGTTAGGGGTGTGTTTAGATTAGGGTTTCAGTTATAATTGGGGGGTTTCCACTGTTTCGGCACATCAGGGGCTCTCCAAACACGACATGGCGTCCGATCTCAATTCCAGCCAATTCTGCGTTGAAAAAGTAAAACAGTGCTCCTTCCCTTCCGAGCTCTCCCGTGTGCCCAAACAGGGGTTTACCCTCACATATGGGGTATCAGCGTACTCAGGACAAATTGGACAACAACTTTTGTGGACCAATTTCTCCTGTTACCCTTGGGAAAATACAAAACTGGGGGCTAAAAATAATTTTTGTGGGAAAACAAAAAGATTTTTTATTTTCACGGCTCTGCGTTATAAACTGTAGTGAAACACTTGGGGGTTCAAAGTTCTCACAACACATCTAGATAAGTTCATTGAGGGGTCTAGTTTCCAATATGGGGTCCCTTGTGGGGGGTTTCTACTGTTTAGGTACATTAGGGGCTCTGCAAACGCAATGTGACGCCTGCAGACCAATCCATCTAAGTCTGCATTCCAAATGATGCTACATCCCTTCCGAGCCCTCCCATGCGCCCAAATGGTGGTTCCCCCCCACATATCAGGTATCCGCGTACTCAGGACAAATTGGACAACAACTTTTGGGGTCCAATTTCTCCTGTTACCCTAGGGAAAATACAAAACTGGGGGCTAAAAAATAATTTTTGTGGGAAAAAAATTTTGTTTTATTTTTATGGCTCTGCATTATAAACTTCTGTGAAGCCCTTGGTGGGTCAAAGTGCTCACCACACATCCAGATAAGTTCCTTAGGGGGTCTACTTTCCAAAATGGTGTCACTTGTGGGGGGTTTCAATGTTTAGGCACATCAGTGGCTCTCCAAACGCAACATGGCGTCCCATCTCAATTCCTGTCAATTTTGCATTGAAAAGTCAAACGGCGTTCCTTCCCTTCCGAGCTCTCCCATGCGCCCAAACAGTGGTTTACTGCCACATATGGGGTATCAGCGTACTCAGGACAAATTGGACAACAACTTTTGAGGTCCAATTTCTTCTCTTACCCTTGGAAAAATAAAAAATTGGGGGCAAAAATATAATTTTTGTGAAAAAATATGATTTTTTATTTTTACGGTTCTGCATTATAAACTTCTGTGAAGCACTTGGTGGGTCAAAGTGCTCACCACACATCCAGATAAGTTCCTTAGGGGTCTACTTTCCAAAATGGTGTCACTTGTGGGGGGTTTCAATGTTTAGGCACATCAGGGGCTCTCCAAACGCAACATGGCGTCCCATCTCTATTCCTGTCAATTTTGCATTGAAAAGTCAAACGGCGCTCCTTCCCTTCTGAGCTCTCCCATGCGCCCAAACAGTGGTTTACTGCCACATATGGGGTATCAGCGTACTCAGGACAAATTGGACAACAACTTTTGGGGTCCATTTTCTCCTGTTACCCTTGGTAAAATAAAACAAATTGGAGCTGAAGTAAATTTTTTGTGTAAAAAAGTTACATGTTCATTTTTATTTAAACATTCAAAAAATTCCTATTAAACACCTGAAGGGTTAATAAACTTCTTGAATGTGGTTTTGAGCACCTTGAGGGGTGCAGTTTTTAGAATGGTGTCACACTTGGGCATTTTCTATCATATAGACCCCTCAAAATGACTTCAAATGAGACGTGGTCCCTAAAAAAAAATGGTGTTGTAAAAATGAGAAATTGCTGGTCAACTTTTAACCCTTATAACTCCCTAACAAAAAAAAAATTTGGTTCCAAAATTATGCTGATGTAAAGGAGACATGTGGGAAATGTTACTTATTAAGTATTTTGTGTGACATATCTCTGTGATTTAATTGCATAAAAATTCAAAGTTTGAAAATTGCGAAATTTTCGCCAAATTTCCGTTTTTTTCACAAATAAACGCAGGTACTATCAAAGAAATTTTACCACTATCATGAAGTACAATATGTCACGAGAAAACAATGTCAGAATCACCAGGATCCGTTGAAGCGTTTCGGAGTTATAACCTCATAAAGGGACAGTGGTCAGAATTGTAAAAATTGGCCTGGTCATTGACGTGCAAACCACCCTTGGGGGTAAAGGGGTTAAGATGATGAAATCTGACTTAAGCCAAGTGAAAAGAATAGATTAATGAACTATGTATATACAGTCATCGCCGATAGTACCGGTACCATTGAAATTACTCCAGAAAATGAAGTATTTCTCCCAGAACAATACACAAAGGAAATAAATGTGTATAACAAAACATGTGGAACTGCAATCATTTTCTGGGAGAACGACTTAATTTTCAATAGTGCCAATACTTTCGGCCATGACTGAATGTGATGTAATGAGATTTAGAGGGAGTTGGTTATAGAGTCAGGAACCTTTCCTACTAGTTGCACTGCATTAGTTGATACCTTGTATTAGCAAACTTACAAATGGAAAGCTGATGAGACTATTTATGGCTCTTCATCAGGCTCATAACATTCATCATAACTCAAAATCTGAAGACGTATGTATCTATCCTTGTTATGAATTTTTTTTGAGAAATCCAGAATTTAAGTTTTAGCCACAAATGCCGCTGGGTCGGCCCCGCACTTACAACTCTCCTGCCTCTACTCCTTATTCTGGTCTTTTACTGACAGGTAACTCTTGTCTCTTGTGACCTAACTCCATGCCTGAGATTTTGCACAGGCTCTGTCATTGCCTGGATCTTCTCCTAAGGAGGGTGGTTCATGCATAGTAACTCCTGGTGACGTTGCAAGAACTAGAAAATCAATCAGCGCATGTGAAGCCCCCTCTGAGGGGACTACAATGGGCATTGATGGTGCCTGCACAAATTCTCGGGCCTCATGGGCAGGTCACTGAGACAAGAGTGAACGGTCAGTCAAAGACTGAATGGAGAGAGAAGCAGGAGAGCTGAAAGTGCAGTGACCGCCTCCCTGCACTGGATTTCTCTAAAACTCCTACAGGAAATTCTGCAAACACGATAAGGATTTGATAAGATTCAAAGGACCACATCATTAGTTAAGTCTGTAATATCCAAGGGACTCATTCCCTTTAAAGAGTCTCTCAACTTTTTTTATATGTTTAATCATTGATCAATCTTGCAAAATTATAAAGCTTTGTAATATACCCCATTACCATATCTTGATTTTGTTTTTTCTTTAAATTTCATGCTCAAAAAGTGCCAGTTCTACTTCACTTAAATTCACTGTATCGAACTTCAGGTCTAGCAAATATCCATACACCGGTGTCCACTTCCCTGCTCCCCTATTTTACACTGGGAGAAAGTTTGGAACTAGAGTCTGGCCATTGGAAAAGGAGTTGAGGAGCACACACTGGAGTACAGATATTTGCTAGGCTTGCAGTTCAAGCTACCTAATGTTAGTGCATGACCAAAACAGTTGAAATGTATAACCTATTAAAGAGGATTGAAGCTTGAGTATCGGATAAAGCAGAGACACTCATCTGTAGACAGCTGGTTCTGAGTTATTGCCCCTCACCATTGCAGAGCAGGTTACTATGTGGCTGGAGGAGAGGAAATTTCATTGTGGTTCTTTGAATATCTCTGGTTTGGTGGAAGTTAGGGAAAGGTGGGTGATTTTTGTGACGTCTCCTGTCAGCCCAGTGCCAAGCAGCCATCCTGTAATTACCTGTGGCGTTAAAGCCAACTTCTACCCCCATAATAAATGTGGGGTGGCTCAGTAGTTAGCACTGCAGCCTTGCAGCGTTGGGGTCCTGGGTTTAAATCCCACCAAGGAAAACATCTGCAAGGAGTTTGTATGTTCTCCTGTTTGCGTGGTTTTCCTCTGGGTTTTCAGTTTTCCCCACACTCCAATGACATACTTATAGGACATTTAGATTGTGAGCTGCAGAATATAAGCTATGCATAATAAATAAAGAACAATGCATGCCTAATGTATAGTCACTGTAACTAATGAAATTGATGTTCATTTATATTCATGTCCAAAATGGCCATTGCGGAGACATGAGAACCATGCCTCCAATCCTATTCCATTGATGTGGGATGGACCAGTGAAGAAGACAACAGTGCTGTGTCCATCAGAGGGCCAGGTGTGATTCAGACAGGCCTCTGCAGTGGCCGTTTTGAACATGAAGAGAACCATCAAACTAAAAAAACTTCAGTCTGCTTTTTTTTTTAAATAACATTCCGGCATACCATGATGAGCTATAATTATGGTGGCTACTGGACTATGTAGTTTTACAAGACCAGGGGAAATCACAGGTTGCATAAGTCCAAAGTATTATCGTTTGTGTTTTCAAAACCACCTGAAACCTTTCAATAGCTAGAAAAAAACAATGTACAGTTAAGTCCATATATATTTGGACAGAGACATTTTTCTAATTTTGGTTATAGACATTACCACAATGAATTCTAAACAAAACAATTCAAATGCAGTTGAAGTTCAGGCTTTCAGCTTTCATTTGAGGGTATCCACGTTAAAATTGGATGAAGGGTTTAGGAGTTTCAGCTCCGTAACATGTGCCACCCTGTTTTTAAAGGGACCAAAAGTAATTGGAAAATTGACTCCAAGGCTATTTCATGGACAGTTGTGGGCAATCCCTTTGTTATGTCATTCTCAATTAAGCAGATAAAAGGCCTGGAGTTGATTTGAGGTGTGGTGCTTACATTTGGAAGGTTTTGCTGTGTAGTAAACATGTGGTCAAAGGAGCTCTCCATGCAGGTGAAACAAGCCATCCTTAAGCTGCGAAAACAGAAAAAACCCATCCGAGAAATTGATACAATATTAGGCGTGGCAAAATGTACAGTTTGGTACATCCTGAGAAAGAAAGCAAGCACTGGTGAACTCATCAATGCAAAAAGACCTGGGCGCCCGCGGAAGACAGCAGTGGTGGATGATCGCAGAATAATCTCCATGGTGAAAAGAAACCCCTTCATAACAGCCAACCAAGTGAACAACACTCTCCAGGAGGTAGGCGTATCAATATCCAAATGTACCATAAAGAGAAGACTGCATGAAAGTAAATACAGAGGGTTCACTGCACGGTGCAAGCCACTCATAAGCATCAAGAAGAAAAAGGCTAGACTGGACTTTGCTAAAAAAAAAAAGCATCTAAAAAAGCCAGCACAGTTCTGGAAGAACATTCTTTGGACAGATGAAACCAAGATCAACCTCTACCAGAATGATGGAAAGAGGAAAGTATGGCGAAGGCGTGGTACAGCTCATGATCCAAAGCATACCACATCATCTGTAAAACACGGCGGAGGCAGTGTGATGGCTGGGGCATGTAAGGCTGCCAGTGGCACTGGGTCACTAGTGTTTATTGATGATGTGACACAGGACAGAAGCAGCCGAATGAATTCTGAGGTATTCAGAGACATACTGTGTGCTCAGATCCAGCCAAATGCAGCAAAACTGATTGGTCGTCGTTTCATGCTACAGATGGACAATGACCCAAAACATAAAGCCAAAGCAACCCAGGAGTTTATTAAAGCAAAGAAGTGGAATATTCTTGAATGGCCAAGTCAGTCACCTGATCTCAACCCAATTGAGCATGCATTTCACTTGTTAAAGACTAAACTTCAGACAGAAAGGCCCACAAACAAACAGCAACTGAAAACCACCGCAGTGAAGGCCTGGCAGAGCATCAAAAAGGAGGAAACACAGCGTCTGGTGATGTCCATGAGTTCAAGACTTCAGGCAGTCATTGCCAACAAAGGGTTTTAAACCAAGTACTAGAAATGAACATTTTATTTAAAATTATTTAATCTGTCCAATTACTTTGGTCCCTTTAAAACAGGGTGGCACATGTTAAGGAGCTGAAACTCCTAAACCCTTCATCCAATTTTAATGTGGATACAGTCAAATGAAAGCTGAAAGTCTGAACTTCAATTGCATCTGTATTGTTTTGTTTAAAATTCATTGTGGTAATGTCTATAACCAAAATTAGAAAAATGTTGTCTCTGTCCAAATATATATGGACTTAACTGTATATAATATAAAAAACCTGTATATAATATATATTGTAACAATACTTACTCTTTAATCTATTTAATTATTTTGCCGTTTCTTCCCAATGGGCCTAATGTTATCTAATAGTACAGGAATATCACAGAGCCATGTCATCCAGGAATGGATATTATTTATTTGATGGCTAAAAAATACACCATAGCAGTGGGGACCAACAGAAAACCGTATAACTTTCTATTGCAATACATTTATTTTCACATTTTCCGCAATTGAAAATAATATAGCATATAGTAGTTTCAGACTTCCATCAGATTGTAAGTGTATTTGCTGCTAGAATCATGACACTATAAGATGAATAGATAGAGATCTATACAGATAAGATGTCATATAGGGATACGTCAGTTTTTCCATTGCATAGTGTTCACTAGAAAATCTATAACCCGCACCGCAGGAGTTTGTGGTGGAAGAAAAAAAAATTCAATATTGTATTTCCTACTCGTATGGTCACACCATTCACGTGTCAATACGGCCATTTTCACGTGCTTTTTCTCCCTCTCGAACATTAATAAATTCAATCTGGCCTCTTTGCTCTCTTAAAAGATTTTCCTTTTCCAATCTGCTTCCAGTCTTTTTAATTCTTAAAATCTTCTCGGTTTCTTAATGAATTTCAGATTAGACAAAAGCGGATGACCATAAAAAGGAAGAAAACAGAAGATTAAATTAACGATGCATGGAAAAACTCTAGTCGTCTCACATGCATTTTTTCGAATCTCTTTTCAGCCATGGATTTCCACGAGAATCTGAACTCCATCGGGGCAAAGGAAGGTTTAAAAGAGAGGAAGATGCTAAAGGCCATTGAGAGCTTTACTTGGAACATAACTATATTGAAGGTAGATATTAGCTGTGTTTCTTCTGTGTTATTTCATTTCTGCTCACAATGTTCCCCTCACGTTTCATCTCCGCCTAACCATATGGTCCTGAACTGTTCTCAGTTGGGCAGATTACTTCTGTCTTCTTTTTCTTCCCCAACAGCTTTGTTCATAATATAGTACAAAAAAAATCTCAGCACACTCTTAAGTTGAATATAAAACTTCTATTGGGGCTATGTGCACACGTTGTGGATTTTGCTGCGGATCAGCAAAATCCGTAGTGCACATGCTGCGGAAAAAAACGCACAGAAACGCAGCGGTGTTTTTTCTGCAGCATGTCAATTCTTTGTGCGGATTCCGCAGTGGTTTACACCTGCTCCTCAATAGGAATCCGCAGGTGTAAAATCACAGCAATGCGGTTTACCCGCGGATTTTGCTAAAACAGTGCTGATTAATCCGCACACCAATCTGCAACGTGTGCACATAGCCTAAAGGGAATCGGTCACCAGGTTTTCGCTATATTATCTGAGGGGGCATCATGTAGGAGGTGAGACCGTGATTCCAGACATGTATCACTCACTGGGCTGCTTTCTGTCAGTTTGCTACAATCACTGTTTTATCTACTGCAGATCTAGCAGTCCTCTGACGACTGCTGAGCCCTGTATATCCCCACCCACATCACTGATTGGCAGCTTCCTCTCTACACAGAAAACTGCCAATCAGTGGTGGGGGCGGGGTTACACAGATCAGGCGGACTACATGGCGCTAGACAACTAGTCTTCTGGTGAAAAATAAACAAATTTTATTGCAAGTACAACAAGCAGCTCAGTAAATGACACATTGTTGGAATCGTAGTCTCTGCCCTTACACTATGCTGCTCTCAGATTTAATAGCAAAAACCTACTGACAGATTTCAATTGAAACTACACTTTTCTTTGTCTTTATTTCATAAATCTGTAGTACAAGTGAAGAAAAGAAACTTTGAAATATATTTTGTTATAGAAGATTGCCAACTTATTAATAACTTTTTGTTCCCAAACACTTGTCTCAAAAGCTTGTCAAATGTCTTTTTTTTATCAGATATTTTTATTGAACATTAAGGATAATACATAGAATGCATTACTGTACACAGTGAACATATATATTTTTACTTTTTGAGAAACATTTTAACCCCAAACCAAACACCCACCCCCTTTCCCCCCCACCCTTTAGAGACCTGACGTGAGCCGCCCCAGTTTGCTACATCATACATAGACAAAAAAAAAAAAGGAAAAGGAAGATGGCATATCGACAGTGCCCCCAAGAGGACAAAAGTCCCAACAACACGAACAAGGTCCCTTAAATCAAATTGACTTAAGCCAAGGATTCCACAACCTGTGGAAGAGCTCCATCTTCTTTCTCTTAAAGTAGATACTCTTCTCCAAAGCAATAATATGATCCACCTGCATCAGAAAGTCTCTTCTTGTTGGTGGCTCTTCCCTAATCCAGAACTTGGCGATCAATTTTCGCGCAATAAATAGCAATCTAGCAATAACCATTTTATACAGATTGTCAGTTACAATCTCTTCTACGTAACCTAGAACACATACCAAAGGATCTTGCGGTATAGAACAATTATATGACAGTCCCACTTTGTTCAGCACCACAATCCAAAAGGAGGACAGCCTGGGGCATTGCCACATCATATGGAGGATACCTGCCTCGGACTGCGAGCACCTAGGGCATTCTGAATTGGGTCTCAGACCAGCCTTGAATAACATGTCCGGAGTTCTGTAAGCCCTATGGATAACAAATAGTTGTGACAACCTCCCAGGCTCACTCATTGAGATTTTGGGTACGTATTCCAATATTGAGTCCCAACGATCATTGTCAATCACCCCCAGGTCATTTTCCCATTTCGCTCTGGCTCTAATAGGGTGCCCCTCTAAGAAAGAGAATAGAAGGAATTCATATATTCTCGAGATTGCCCCCTCGTGCCTCCCCCCATAAGCATAAAATCCAGCATGAGGTCTACCTGAATCTCCACAGGCCCTCTCTTACACTGTGCCTGAAACGCATGAGAGATGCGGCTATACTGATACACCTCAGAGTTTGGCAGTAGAAATTCTTCCTGCAGTACCTCGAAATTCTTAATTCTGCCCCGATATAAAATTTGTCCCATCCGAGAAATGCCAGCCTCCTTCCAAACAAGGAATCCCGGCATCTGTCTGAATTCTTGTAGAAAACAGTTATTCCAGATGGGTGAGAACCTAGTAAGTGCCCTCACTCCCCTAATTCCCTTTACTTTGTCCCAGACCTTATGAATAAGCCTAATAGTGCAGAATTTAGAACCTTTCTCCCAGAAATGTCCACCCTCCAGACCCTCACTCAATACCTTCAACCCAATCAATGTCTTCAGGCTACAGGGTGTCCGCGCTTCACCAGACTCCTCACCCCATCCCCTAAAATGCTGACACTGTGATGCCAAAAAGTATAACCAAGGATTAGGAAGCGCCAACCCACCCTCCGTCTTTAGCCTTTGTAGAATTTCCTGTTTAAATCTGGGACTTTTTCCTCCCCAGATCAACTCACCAAACAAGGATCTGATCCTACGAAATCTATTCTGCGATATCCAGATAGGGGAGTTGTGTAACACATAAAGAAGTTGCGGCATCACAATTATCTCTATAAGATTTACCCTACCGATTACCGATAAGTGTAGCTTTTTCCACGCCTGGATTTTAGTGTGTATTTTCCGCAAAAGTGGTGCCAAGTTCAGTTCCTCAAAGCTAGTCAAAGGGAGAGTAATCTGGATCCCCAAATATTTAAATTTATCGACTAACCTCAGCTTTGTAGAAGAATGTCTTATTTCACTATCTCCATAATCCCCATCTATCAACATCATATTAGATTTGTCCCAATTGATCCTTAGGCCCGAATAACTCCCAAATTCCTCAATGATGGCCTCTGCCCTAACCAGGGTCCCCTCAGAGTCCTCCAAGAAAAGCAAAATATCATCAGCATACAACGCTACTTTTTCTTCTGAGTCCCCATACATAAAACCTCTCACCTCCTGGGACCCTCTTATTTTGGCAGAAAGGGGCTCCACCGCCAAGGCAAAAAGCAGCGGGGACAAAGGACAGCCCTGTCTAGTTCCCCTAGACAAAGAAAAGGTCTCAGAGGGAGCATTATTAACTCTAATTTTGGCCAGTGGAGAAGAGTACAACAGCCGCACCCATGAGATGAATTTAGGTCCAAACCCCAATCGTTCCAGCACCGACCACAGGTAGCCCCACTCCACGCAATCGAAAGCCTTATGGGCGTCCAAGGATACCACAACCCTTTTACCGACATTGTCGGAAGGAATTTGCAAATTTAAAAACAACCTTCTCAGATTGAGTGCCGTTGACTTATTGGGCATAAAGCCTGACTGATCCGGGTGAACTAATTTGTCAATCACCCGAGTCAGCCTATTTGCCAAGGCTCTTGCCAAAATCTATGTCAGCTGTTAGAAGTGATATTGGTCTATAGGATTCTGGTAGCTGAAAGTCCTTGTCGGCTTTAGGGATGACCACAATAGCCTCTCTCATTGACAAAGGTAACTCCCCTCTTTCCAACGAACTATTGTACACCCCCGCCAATTTGGTCAACAAAGTTTCTTTTAAAATCTTATAGACCTCAGCTGGAATACCGCCCGCCCCCGGAGCCTTACCCCCAGGAACGCCCGCCAAAGCAGCCCCCAATTCTTCCTCCCCAATCGGCTCCTCCAACAATTCACATTCCTCTCTGCTCAGCCTAGGCAAATCAATCCTCTCCAAGTACCTGGTCATGTCCTCTGATCCCTTCCCCACACTAGAAGTATATAACTTCCCATAGAATTTTCTAAACGCTTCCAAAATTTGCTCCCCTCGAGTAACCAGAGTCCCATCCTCAGTTTTTATGGAGTAGACATGTGAGGAACCTCTCTGTGCGGAAGCCACTACCGAAAAAATGCCCCAGCTTTTCACCTTCTGAATAAAAAGTTTCTTTTTGAAAAGCCCGCAACCTCTATGCCTTTCTCAAATATAGCTGATTAACCTCCTGCTGAGCCAGCCTCATAGGGCTCTGAGACTCCTTAGTGCGTTGGGCACCCAGTGCCACCTCAGCTGCCTTCAGTTCCTTCAAGACAGCTTGATCCTGTGCTCTAGTCTTCGTCTTATGTCTTGAGATGTCTCGGAACAAAATTCCCCTTAAATACGCTTTCATAGTGTCCCATACTACATGGCGTTCAGCACTACCTTCATTGATCTTAAAAAACTCCTCAATCTCTGCCCCCACCCTTTCCATGTCCAAAAGTTGTAGCCAGGAGGGGTGAATTTTCCAACCCATCCTCCCCGATCCAGCCTGATCTGACAATTTCAGAGAAACCTGAATTGGGCTATGATCTGATAAAATCCTAGGACTATATTCCACCCCGCTTAGCAACTCGTTCATCTCATCATTACCCAAGGCGACATCAATTCGTGACATAGAGCCGTATGTAGTCGAGTAACAGGAGTAAGAGTATGTGTTAACATTGCGAACCCGCCACAAGTCAATCCATCCTATTTCTCTAAGATTGTTTCCAAAAGGAGTGTCATTCCCATCTCTGCGCAACAATGCGTGATTACTCTTGTCCCAGTGGTCATCAGCTATATTGTTCACATCTCCCACCACAAGAAGGGGAACCCCATCCCATCCTCTCGTAGACTCCAATATTTCCTGAATTGTCCTACCAGAGTATGGCGGGAGTATATATACTGAAACAATGCAGATCAAATGATTGAAGATTTTACACACTAAAAAAATATATTGACCGTCCTTGTCAATTTTAACCTCAATTTCTTCAAATGGGGTATTCGTATGAATTAAAACTGACACCCCCTTGCATAATTAGAGAACGTCGAGTGATACGCCTTGCGCACCCATCGCTTCTGTAGCATATCGACTTTTTCCTCCACTAAATGGGTTTCTTGCAGGCATATCACCGAGGGCCTCTGTTTCAATAAGTACTGAAATATTGCTGCACGCTTAGTAGCGTCCGCTAGCCCCCTGACATTCCAACTTATAATATTAACATTCCCTCCCATTTCCTTAAAGAAAGATAATAAGTGAGTACAGTCTCCCCCATTACCCAGCCTCCCACCCCCACACAACCATTCCATCTTCCCCCATCTGAAACTCAATAGAATTCAAATGAAACGAACTTTCTTTCTCTGTATGAGAACTGAGAGCACTTAATAACAACCTAGAACTATACCCTTCACCGTCTGTCTCTCCCCCTCCCACCGCGACCAGTATGAACTATTCATTGCGCCGCCGAACACAATACTTTGACTTTTGGGTGCATTCTGCCTGATAACACAAAGCACATTCAAAGATCAATAAGAGGTAAAACCAGTAAAATGACGAATCCTCAGTATCAGTCTCATCGGTTCCGCTCTGTGCCAATTTTCTTGGCATTAGTATCCAGCCAATGGGTTGCCTCCTCCGGACTTTGGAAAAAATGAACACGATTCAGCGCCACCACCCTGAGCTTAGCCGGGTAGAGCATCGAATATTTCAAGTCCAGTTCTCAGAGCCGACGCTTGACTTCACCAAACTTCATTCTGAGTTTTTGCACCGATGCCGAATAATCTGGATAAATGGAGATCCGATTTCCGTTTATACTTATTCCATCGCTGATCCTAGCCTTCCTTAGTAGGGTTTATCGATCCCGGTAGTTCAAAATTTTTGCCAGTATAGCATGAGGGGCAGAGCCGGGTGGCAGGGGCCGAGTGGGGACTCTGAGCCCTCTCCACTGCGAAGTAGTTGGTAAGGTCTTCGCCGCCCACCGAATTTTTAAGCCATGCCTCCATGTATTCAGTGGGATTATTCCCCTCCACCTTCTCCGGCACCCCAATTATTCTTAAATTGTTCCTTCGGGAACGGTTTTCCAAGTCATCTGTTTTAAATTCCAATTCTGCAATACGTTGAATATATTTCTTTTCTCTTTTTAGCAGTTCGTTTGTCTGATCCTCCACACTGCCCACACGTTCCTCCACCACCTCCACTCTTTTCTCCACCTTACGCATAGCAGAGTTAAGGGACTTCATTTCAACTTTTAAGTCATCCACCCTTAAGTTTAGTGCGGCCAAGGCAGATTTGCAGTATATAACAGAAAAAATGTCCTGCAATATTGGTTCCCCCGTGTTTGATTGCTCCACATCATCAGAATCATTAGCCTGCACTGGGCTAGCAGCAGGTGTCATATTGTCAGTACTGTGCACTTCCTGCTCCCTCCCTGGGGAACGCTGCTCCTCCACCTCGCTGAGATTGTCCTCCTCTCCTCTGCCTCTGCGGGACTTCCTTCTCTCCAGGCCCCTCGGCATCCAGCAGCAGGGCACCCCCCTCCTCAGTGCGGGCGAATCACTCCAGCCGGGCTATTACCTCCAGCCTCCAGCAGTATGAAGCGCTGGCTCTGGCTGCCTCCTCCTCTGCCACGGCGCCATCTTGGATTTTCGCGCCCACCGCAGGCGCCGAGTGTTTACGGCGTGGCATCGCCGCTCCTCACCACTCACTATTCCCGGTGCTCTCCTACGTTCGCTGGGGTCCTGCGGTCCTGCACTGCCCGGTTTCTGCGTTCGGCGGCACCTTCAAGGGTAAGTATTAAGAGCGGTGCAGGGAGAGAGACCCGACACACGTCCGCTCACATAGCTCGCTAGGCCACGCCCCCTGTCAAATATGTCTAAGTGAACAAATAACACCTGTTGCCTTATTAGTGTATGTGCACACGCTGCAGAATGGTGTGCTGATTTTTCCGCACTGATTTTGGTAAATCTGCAGGAAAACCGCTCTACGGATTTACCACGGTTTTTCCACGTTTTTTGTGTGGATTCCACCTGCACATTCCTATTGAGGAGCAGGTGTAAAGCGCTGCGGAATCCGCACAAAGAATTGACATGCTGTGGAATAAACAACGCTGAGTTTCCGCGTGTTTTTTTCAACTGTGGTTTTTTGGGCACCTTGGATTTTGTTTTCCATAGGTTTAGATGGTACTGTAAACTCATGCAAAACTGCTGTGGACCTGCAACATCAAATCTGCTGCGGATCCGCAGCGTGTGCACGTACCCTAAGTCTATGGAGATGGGTGGTGTGGAGAAACTGGAGGTTGTGCTGCTCCCAAATGGCTTGAGGAGCACATCCCTTTTTACATCAATAAAGAAATGTGCGCCCCAAACCAATTGGGGGCATCACAACCGTGGACCAGACCTCAATCAACGAACAATAAATCTTTCCCACTTCTTATCTGTGAACCCCGCCAATATTTACGGCAATTGCTGTTTCTCCCCTTCCCATTTTGATAGTTCTGCTGTGCGTCACTTGTCTAATTTACTGCACTATTCAATGTTCTGTTGTCTATAAATATGTGGCTTGTCGAATTTTGTGTTATACAGAGCCTGATGAAGAGGCCTGAGTAGTGTCGAAAGCTTATAATTTACCATCTTTTCAGTTAGCCATTAAAAAGGTAACAACCAATCAGGACTCTCAAATTTTAATATTTTTCTATCTACTTGCTAACATGGTGCAAAGCTATATTTTTCCAGATGGAAAATTTTCTAAAAATGCATGACAAGTCACATAATGGACAAAAATATAGTAATTCCTCTTGTTCATACACATAACATCTTATTCTTAAAAAAAATTCTTAAAATAAAGATACACCTTAATTTTACTGATAAAACTAAGCGTTCAGTTGCTTTGCTTGGCTAAACAGCTGAGTAAAACCAATAGGGTATGGTTAGAGAATGCCGTAATGGTTCAAGATTGTATAATCTACCAGATTACATTTTGTGCAATTATCCTTCGTTATCCGCCTGGGAAAAGATTTTGAAAACCACTTAGACTGTTCTAAAATGCAGATCCATTTGTGACTTACAGTCAAAGTGTGTAGTAGATTTGCTTTTGTTAACAGTCTAAAATCGGCCAGTGTACATGGGCCTTAAAGGGGTATTTTGCAGATTATAAAACGCACCCTAAATTTTGAGGAGAAAAATAGGGGAAAATAAACTTTTTTTTTAACAAAATGGTGGTGCTTCTTATAATCCATGCAACGTATTGCTTACCGGGCGTGGTGAAGCGGGGTCCCAGGGTCGCTGCTGGAGGAGGCAAGAGTGGACCGTTGCTGCAGGTGTTCCGATGTGCGCCACTGCTGGTGTTCAGTGGTGCAGGGGCTCTGCCAACATTTTGTGAAAACCAGAGCCCCCGCAGATACATGGGTTACTATGCGGTGGACTCCAGGAAAATGGCTGCCGGGGGCGGCACATGCGCAGATGGAGATCTCGGCACTAAGATCTTGTGAGATGATATCTCAGTTCTGAGATCTTATCTCCCGAGATAGTAAGCCATGTAAGTGCGGGGGCTCTGGGCTTTCACAAAATGTCGTCAGAACCCCCGCACCACCGAACACTGGCAGCGGCGCACATCCGAACACCCCCTCATGCCAGCCGGTAGCAACGCTCCACTCTTGCCTCCTCCAGCAGGGACCCTGCGCCACTGCGGCCGGTAAGGTATATCCGCATTATAAGACGCACCCCCATTTTCCCCCAAAATTTTGGGGAAAAAGTGTTTCTTATAATCTGACAAATATTGTAATTTACTGGGGCCAAACATACAGATTGAGAAGAGGTTGTCCGAGTGGTGCACAGCCCCTTTAAGCTTGCATTGTATATTATACCCTATTGCATACCTTTTTGCATTACATATCATGCAGTTGATGGAGGTCAGAGCATTGCAGTTTATGCTCTTGCTCCCCATTGCAAGATCTAATAAACCACTGCAGCATCTTGGCAATACATCTGAATTAGATTCATTGTGGTTGAACAGTGACCTTTATCTGATCTTATTTTGCTTGCTGATAATAACAAGAATTCAGTTCATTTTTGCCCTCCAGCAGTCACACATCATTGTTATCAGCTCAGACATTTAGAGCCAGTATCAGGCATGACTGAAGAGATAAATACATGGCAAATTCAGGACATACTGATGCACAGATATGATGTCCCGCATTTTAAAATGACCCTGGATTCACATGTCTACTAGTATTTCCTAATATTTTCTGTAAATTTCTGTGCCAATCTCTGCTGCCATCACAAGATTTATTCTCTCAGGTGACCTGATGATCATACTATGTTTTAAATTGGATTGCCTACATTTGTTTTTTTTTTTTACATTTTATTAGATTATTGTGGTAGCCCAGTATTGTTGTTTGTATTTTTTGTTTCTTTTTCCTGCATTTGGACAACACTTGTTTTATGTATGAAAACATTCTGATGTGAGTAATGATTAACATGGGAGATATACAGAATAGACGCAGGTCCATTTTCATTGCAACATTATCGTGAACAAGTGCTTTTTTTTTTTTTTTTTTTTTTTTTAGGCTCCTGATCACCCAACAAATGAGTAACAAAACCCTTGTTCATCGATTGAAATGTTATTTTGGTTTGCATAGAAGGTCATTGTTCTCAGCAGCCCAACATCCTGTGTAAACAGGACTTGTGCTGCCAAGAACAATTCTAGCCTCCGCTACTACAGATCATTCAGTGCGTATCTGAAATGGGACCTGGCTGTGTAACGAGGCAATTAAAGGGATGATCCAGTAATAGGGCAACCCCTTCTCATTCTGAGTGTTTGCACCGTAAAAATAAAAGACCTATACTCACCTCCCGTGTCGGCACTCACGTTCCCAAGGCTCGATTGAGATTATGTAACTTGAGCCCTGCATCGGAGGTGAGAATAAATGTTTTTATTTTAACGAGGGGGAAACACTCAGATTGTGAAGGGGTTATCCTAGTAGTGGACAACTACTTTAGGTTACCTCTGACTGGCAAACATGTTGCCGATCAGATGTCTTTTAACTCTGCTCCTCGTGTAGTGTAAATAGAACCTTCGCATGTTGAGAGGACAATCCACCCTGGTAGATTATAATTTTAAATTTTCCTAAATGAAGTAGCTTTTAAAAATATCCTACAATTTTATGCAGTGGGCGTGAAGATCTCTGTTTCTCGGTATTAATAGACTACAAACAAATTTGGTGTAAAATGATCCTGCAGTCATATTATCCATTTGCTGTCCTCTGTTTCTGGATAATCTACTGAATACTTAATAGTTTTTCGTAAGAAGCAGGACATACAGAGGTTATTGTATGATCAGACTACGCAGTTTGTAGTCTGCTACCGTGGAAAAACATTGGTGCCTATTTTACTACAATGACTTAAACAGGTTGTCAACTGTTCAGATAACCCCTTCTCAATCAGCAATTTTGCCCTGAGTAAAACACTTTATACTTGCCTCCAGTGCGATTCCAGCGATGTTGGCACTGGCTCTCCTAGGGCTTGCATCACATTATGTCATGTGAGCCCTGTAGCCAATCAGTGCTGGCTTCACTCTCCCCACCTTCGGACAAATCCGGCATCAACAGGAAGTCAGAGCTGGGACTGGCCGCTCACTTCCTCTTGATGTTTAATGTATGCGAAAACAGGGAGAGAGAAGGCAACGTTGTTTGGCTTGTGTAACGTGACATAATTTGACGGAGACCGGAGGGGAGTATAAGTGTTGCTATTTTACTCGGGGCAAATATGCTGATTGAGAAGGGGTAGTCCTAGTAGTGGACAACCCCTTTAACGCACTTTGTATAACAACAACTATAATTATCATTTTATTTATATGGCACCAACATATTCCGCAGCTCTTTACAATTGCGCTGGGACATATACAGACACAAAAAAAAAATTACAAAGTAACTCTTATAGGAGGAGTGAGGACCCCACTTGAAAACTTACAATTTATAAATAAATAGGGGAGACACAATAGGGCAAGCGTGTTTTTCCTCTTTTAAGTAGAACTATTTTAGGTTTACTTGTCATCTTATGGAAGGACATAGGAAGACAAGTGTCAATCACGGGCTGGATGATCGCCTTCAGCTCATGAATATTAAGGACTTGATGGTCGTCCTTTCTATTGAGAGGAGTGAATTGCAGCAAATCTATTAAAAATTACACAATTACGAGACAGACTTACATCTATATATATAATTGCCTAAGGGTTTTTCCGTCTGTCTGTCTGTCTGTCCTGGAAATCCCGCGTCTCTGATTGGTCGAGGCTGCCAGGCCTCGACCAATCAGCGACCGGCACAGCGACGATGATGTCATAAAGGACGTAGACATCCCGCGTCTCTGATTGGTCGAGGCTGCCAGGCCTCGACCAATCAGCAACAGGCAGAGCGACGATGATGTCATAAAGGATGTAGAAATCCCACGTTTCTGATTCAGCGACGGGCACAGTATCGACGTAGATGTCATAATGGTTGCCATGGCGACGATGATGTCATAAAGGTTGCCTCGACCAATCAGCGACGGGCACAGTCTGCCGCGAATTCTGGAATCATCAATGTCCATATACTACGGGGACATGCATATTCTAGAATACCCGATGCGTTAGAATCGGGCCACAGTCTAGTACAGAATATAAGAAGCATGGGCACATTTCATCAAAAGAAGAACACAAACATAGCCAGCAATACCCCCAGGGTCGCTGTATAGTGAAATGTCAATTGTTTGGCTTCACCATGTTTGTTTTAAATTAACTAGATCTCTGTTTCCAGCTTAATTAAAGTTTTGGCAACCTCACTCGTGGATACCAAAGCATGGCGCCGATACTGTAGTGTATCTCTGCAGGTTAACATGGTACATGATAAGTAGGAGGAGGTCAGTGTATGCGCCCTGCAAAGCCAACTCTTATGTCATGCCGTGCAGTACAAGCACAGTAATTATGTTTATAATAAAAGTCTGATTATAGCTCGTGTAATTAAGTATAGAACTGGTGGAGGATATCAAAATGAACTCTTTGGAATAATGCACATTCGGGATGCTGCAAACCCATGTAATAAAGATGGAGGCAACACAGGTGCCAAATGCTGATGAAACAATAACTCACAGCCTGCCAATTCATGGAAGGATGATTGCTTAGTAATAAAATGTCACACAAAATAGAATTGTATAGGGCGCTGATCACACACAGGTAAGCCTACCTGGCTTATAGCTTATTAGTGATGCCCAGATTAGGCGGGCTGCCCAGCACTATCGAAGTGCACCCCAGGGTACAGCTAAGCCCATCAATGTTGGCCTTGTAACTAGGGTGTCTGTCCTCATGGGGTGCACTTAGATTTTTAGACTCTAGAGTATGGCACCAATGCCCATGTAGTGTTTTGTACAATCACAGAACACGTAGGTATTGCAGACATCAAAGTGGTAGAAAGGCAAAGGTTCCGTTGATTGCTCTAATACAAAATTACTTGGCACCGCCAGCATCCATGCCAGGCTTCAAGCCACACCACTAAAATATGGCTGTGTTACTGTGGTGTCATACTATCATAGTAGTTTAGGCTAATATATGCAGTCACTTTAGAACACTATTGGAAACATGGAAGTGGTTTGTATGGGATATCATCTTTCTATGTTGTTCACATATTGAGTAGTAGGATTATGTCCATTGTTTCTTGTGTTGTCTTATTATCTCGTCTTGTCTACCATTATAATAGAGATGGTCTCAGTCTTGACAGGATTGTTAATGTGGGTCGTATACTTTCATAGCTTTAGGGTTGAAATAAGACACAATTCCATCAAGTTCAGCCCTTAAATTAACACTTAGCTTCAAAGGAAGGACAAAACCCCACAAGGCGAATGCTAATTGCCCCATATTAGGACCTTGTACTGTCCTGTCATATATTTGTACATTGTAATAAGATCGCCCTTAAGCCTTCATTTTTACAAAACTGGATAGCCCTACATTTGTTACCCTGTCTTAGTACTGCAGTTCACCCATTCCCTTAATAACCTTGGTTGCTCTTCTCTGCACCCGCTCTAGCTCGGTTATGTCTTTTTATGCACCGGAGGCTAAAACTGTACACAGTTTTCTAAGTATTGCCGCACTAGTGACTTTTATAGAGGCAAAGCTATGTTCCTGTCATGAGCATCTATGCAATTTGTTATGCTTCCATGATTTGCCTTTATAGCAGCTGCCTGGCACTAGTCACTAAAGTCGCTCAGCTATCTATGACTGTTATATGTGTTCTCCATTCGCTGAAGCCAGAGAGGTTTGCCTATATATTTCTGCAGCCGTAAGGCTTTGTTCACTTATACTTCAGACACAGAGCTATTTTGCCCTCAGAACGAAGGACAGCTTGGCAGAACTTGTGTCGTCATTGTCCACTGTGTGAACAGAATTCTAGGCATTCTGCAATATATTTCTCTATATAAAGTAGGTGTAAGATGCTGGAGTAATGGGACAAACAAGACAAAATAATTGAGCCACTGTGGTTTAGTTGATTTAGTAGATGTGGTTGTTATAGATGGTTTTCTAGAAGGTACTTTGGAAAATAAATTACTGTATGAAAAATTAGTATATGGTGCTCTGTAAAATGCATAAATAATTGCTAGCGCTTTGAAGTATTATTTTAGATCTTGCTATGCTTCAAAAGACATGATTAACTGCAAAATGTAGTATCTTAGGTGCCATTTCCATTTTCTCCATGTGATATTGTTACATGTTCTGTCTAGCGTGAAAATTGCAAAAGCTTAGGCTGCACAAATATAGAAAGAGCTGACCTCCGTCTGCAGTCTCATATATTCCGCTGAAAAGTATCGGTACTCGATCAGCTTAGACCTTTCTAGAACATAGTTATCTTTCTTCTCCAAGAAATCAAATCAACATAATGTCCTGTCTAGTATGGTGCGTCTTGGGTAATAAACATGTTACAATGGTTATCTTAAATTCACTGATTTATTCCAACAATGGAGACAGGTTTCTGGTTACAGCCTGTCCAAGAATATAAAATGTCTTACAATCTAAAGGTACCGTCACACTCAGCGACGCTGCAGCGATACCGACAACGATGTCGATCGCTGCACCGTCGCTGTTTGGTCGCTGGAGAGCTGTCACACAGACAGCTCTCCAGCGACCAACGATGCCGGTAACCAGGGTAAACATCGGGTTACTAAGCGCAGGGCCGCACTTAGTAACCCGATGTTTAACCTGGTTACCATCGTAAAAGTAAAAAAAACAAACACTACATACTTGCCTTCCGCTGTCTGTCCCCGGCGCTGTGCTTTCCTGCACAGACTGTGAGCACAGCGGCCGGAAAGCAGAGCGGTGACGTCACCGCTGTAATCTTACCGGCTGGCCGGCGCTCACAGTGCAGAGAAGCACAGCGGGGGACAAACAGCGGAAGGTAAGTATGCAGTGTTTGTTTTTTTACTTTTACGCTGGTAACCAGGGTAAACATCGGGTTACTAAGCGCGGCCCTGCGCTTAGTAACCCGATGTTTACCCTGGTTACCAGTGAAGACATCGCTGAATCGGCGTCACACACGCCGATTCAGCGATGTCTGCAGGGAGTTCAGCGACGAAATAAAGTTCTGGACTTTCTGCAGCGACCAGCGACATCACAGCAGGATCCAGATCGCTGCAGCGTGTCAAACTGAACGATATCGCTAGCCAGGATGCTGCAACGTCACGGATCGCTAGCGATATCGTTCAGTGTGACGATACCTTAAGTCACAACAATTGATGTTAAAAGGTCGTTAGAGAGGTGTAAGCAGCATAATGTTAATGGTAGCCACAGCTCCATATCATATATCTGACTATGGCTATTTGTAGAAAAATGCTAAATTCTGAACAACCCCTTTAAAAACAATGTATCATCTGTCCATCCGGTAGTTTCCTGAGAGCAGGGACTTCAGTCTGCGCAGTGTGGCTTCCTCAGCATTGTACTGAGTTTCCCAGAACATTAGATATGTGTCCTTCTCATTCCCCTTTGCTTCTAACTTGACTCTCCCTATAGACTGTCCTAAGATAAATGGAGTGGAGGTCCAGCATAAAAGGCATCTGTGTTGCCCTAAAGATCCAGCATACAGTAGGTGTTTGTGTAGGTTTCCCTAAAAGTTAATTTCACCAATACTATTGGTGCCTAAATGGTGATTTGCGGGCCTCTAATCAAAGTATCTGTGCTAAAAAATGGCTATTCGTAGGATAGGTCATCAGTATGAGATTAGTGGGGGCCCCATATCCCACAAAATCTGCAAAAATCCAATCTGATACAGTGGGGTAAAAAGTATTTAGTCAGCCACCAGTTGTGCAAGTTCTCCCAGTTAAAAAAAAGATGAGCGAGGCCTGTAATTGACATCATAGGTAGACTACAACTATGTCAAAACTAGAGTCAAAATGAGAAAACAAATCCAGAAAATCACCTTGTCTGATTTGGCAACATTTATTTTGCAAATTTTGGTGGAAAATACAGGTCCTTCTCAAAAAATTAGCATATAGTGTTAAATTTGATTATTTACCATAATGTAATGATTACAATTAAACTTTCATATATTATAGATTCATTATCCACCAACTGAAATTTGTCAGGTCTTTTATTGTTTTAATACTGATGATTTTGGCATACAACTCCTGATAACCCAAAAAACCTGTCTCAATAAATTAGCATATCAAGAAAAGGTTCTCTAAACGACCTATTACCCTAATCTTCTGAATCAACTAATTAACTCTAAACACATGCAAAAGATACCTGAGGCTTTTATAAACTCCCTGCCTGGTTCATTACTCAAAACCCCCATCATGGGTAAGACTAGCGACCTGACAGATGTCAAGAAGGCCATCATTGACACCCTCAAGCAAGAGGGTAAGACCCAGAAAGAAATTTCTCAACAAATAGGCTGTTCCCAGAGTGCTGTATCAAGGCACCTCAATGGTAAGTCTGTTGGAAGGAAACAATGTGGCAGAAAACGCTGTACAACGAGAAGAGGAGACCGGACCCTGAGGAAGATTGTGGAGAAGGACCGATTCCAGACCTTGGGGAACCTGAGGAAGCAGTGGACTGAGTCTGGTGTGGAAACATCCAGAGCCACCGTGCACAGGCGTGTGCAGGAAATGGGCTACAGGTGCCGCATTCCCCAGGTAAAGCCACTTTTGAGCTACAGAGAAGCAGCACTGGACTGTTGCTAAGTGGTCCCAAGTACTTTTTTCTGATGAAAGCAAATTTTGCATGTCATTCGGAAATCAAGGTACCAGAGTCTGGAGGAAGACTGGGGAGAAGGAAATGCCAAAATGCCTGAAGTCCAGTGTCAAGTACCCACAGTCAGTGATGGTGTGGGGTGCCATGTCAGCTGCTGGTGTTGGTCCACTGTGTTTCATCAAGGGCAGGGTCAATGCAGCTAGCTATCAGGAGATTTTGGAGCACTTCATGCTTCCATCGGCTGAAATGCTTTATGGAGATGAAGATTTCATTTTTCAGCACGATCTGGCACCTGCTCACAGTGCCAAAACCACTGGTAAATGGTTTACTGACCATGGTATTACTGTGCTCAATTGGCCTGCCAACTCTCCTGACCTGAACCCCATAGAGAATCTGTGGGATATTGTGAAGAGAAAGTTGAGAGACGCAAGACCCAACACTCTGGATGAGCTTAAGGCCGCTATTGAAGCATCCTGGACCTCCATAACATCTCAGCAGTGTCACAGGCTGATTGCCTCCATGCCACGCCGCATTGAAGCAGTCATTTCTGCCAAAGGATTCCCGACCAAGTATTGAGTGCATAACTGAACATTATTATTTGTTGGTTTTTTTGTTTGTTATTAAAAAACACTTTTATTTGATTGGATGGGTGAAATATGCTAATTTATTGAGACAGGTTTTTTGGGTTATCAGGAGTTGTATGCCAAAATCATCAGTATTAAAACAATAAAAGACCTGACAAGTTTCAGTTGGTGGATAATGAATCTATAATATATGAAAGTTTAATTGTAATCATTACATTATGGTAAATAATGAAATTTAACACTATATGCTAATTTTTTGAGAAGGACCTGTAAGTATTCACTGAATATTTGCATTGTGTGTCGGCGTGTGCCACACTAAGCATGGAGAACAGAAAGAGGAAAAGGGGACTTGAGAACCAAAATTGTTGAAAAATATCAGCAATCTCAATGTTACAAGTCCATCTCCAGAGATTTTGATGTTCTTTTGTCCACGGTGAGCAACATAATCAAGAAGTTTAGAATCCATGGCGCTGTAGAAGGCAGAGAAAACTTGGTAAAAGGTTTCAATGCAGGATAGTCTGGATAGTGAATAAGCAGCCCCATCAAGTTCCAAAGAAATGCAAGCTCAGGGTACATCAGTGTCAACGCAACCTGTCGACATTTGAATGAAATGAAACGCTATGGTAAAAGATCCAGGAGGACCCCATTGCTAACACAGAGACATAAATAAGATAGACTATAGTTTGCCAAAATGTACGTGAGTAGGCAAAAATCTTTCTGGGAAAGCGTCTTGTGGACAGATGAGACGAAGATATAGCTGTTTGGCAAAGCACATCATTCTACTGTTTGCCAAAAATAGAATGAGGCCTACAAAGAAAAGAACACAGTACCTGCAGTCAAATATGGTGGAGGTTCAAAGATGTTTTGGGGTTGCTTTGCTGTCTTGGGCACTGGGTAACTTGTCCTTGTGCAAGTCATCATGAAATCTAAAGATTACCAATAGATTTTGGGTTGTATTGTAGTGCCCAGTTTCAGAAAGTTGGGTTTGCATCCTATGTCATTGCTCTTCCAGCAGGACCAAGACCCCAAACATTTCAAGAAGCACCCAGAAATGGAACGAAACAAAGGGCTGGAGAGTTCTGAAGTGATCAGCAATGAGTCCGGATCTAAATCCCATTGAGCCCCTGTGGAGAGATCTTAAAATTACTGTTGGGAGAAGGCGCCTTCAAATAAGAGAGACCTGGAGCAGTTTGCAAAAGAAGAGTGGTCCAAAATTCCAATTGCTGATGGTTATAGGAAGCAATTGATTGCCGTTATTTATTCCAAAGGGTGTATAGCCAAATATTAAGCTTAGTGCAAACAATTTTGTCAACCTATTTTTGTTTTGTTTTTTTGTAAAATTGTGTTCAATTTGCCCTGTGTCACCTAAACACCACATCTATGTCCCTAACTATGGAAAAAAGGACTATTTTTAACGGATTGGTGAGTTCCGCTCTTTTCTGCCCTCATAACTGAAGATTGCCCTTATCTATGAAGCAGAGCACTGCTATATTCCATTATACCTATTAGTGCTCATATAAGGCTTTACATAATTGATGTTTGGTGCTGAGTAACCTTTTCTGGATTATTTTCAAACGTCTATCTCCTTTTCCTTTAGATTTTGAAAGGTAAGAATATGCTTATTTTTATCCATATGAAGCATAAATACAGGGGATTTCCAAAAAGTTGCAAAATACTTTAACACTAGATCTTGCTTTTTTTCTAATTTTTTTTTGCGAACAAACCATATATGACCATAAGAGCTTAAAGGTGTTGTCCAGGCTTGTGAATCCTCGCAGCACGTTGTTTGGGGGCCTGTCAGGATTCTCCGATGCAGGACCTAGGAACAGATAGGTGCGTGACCGCAAGTATGTGAATTACGAAACATTTGGTTACGTGCCAACAAGACATACTCGACCTTCCTCAATACAAGTGAATTGAGCGAGGCCTGACCAGTCTGGTCAGTATGTGGCCGGAAGTATGCAAATTACATACTTTTGATCACATGGCCACTCGCTCCCAGCCCCAGAATCCGAGAATCATTTGGACAAGTATCTGAGGGCTTGCCACCATGGAAAAAACTTAGCTTTCTTTCAGTACCAGCAAAGTGTATGAGATTTCTGAAATCTCATGCAATACGCTGCTTATCTTTTTGTTGGAGATTTAAACTTTCAAATCTGTAGCATGTCCATTCTCTCCATGTTTGTCACCCATTGGCGAAAAAAATGCAAGTAGAAAGCCATCAAAAACACATGTAAAACCGTGATTATTTTACACCGCATTTTGCCTTCCAACCGTCTGCCAAAATCTGCTGCAAATACTAAATGTGTCCATACTTTTTTCCACCCTTTTTAAGAACACACCTCTCGACAATTTTGCATAATCACCTTAAAGAAGTTTTACTGTACTAGTAATAGGTTCACACACAGTGTTCTCTACTACATACAGCATTGATTTTTCCATTCCCATTGTAAAATCCAAAAACAGGATTTGAATGGCATCCCCAACAGAGCATGGACAGTGCCATTCTTGGTCTGCCATGCTTTTGTATGTGTCTGAAAAAGATGAATACTGCCAGAACGGAGGTGAGACAGCGTCCAAAGTTAGTCAGCCTCATAATAGTGAATGGCTGTCAGGGTTTCTGTTCTTTAGGCACTATGACAGAAATCCCAACACTGTGTTCCTTATAGAGCACTGTATGTGTGTGTGAACCTAGCCTAAGGTTGATGGCTTAAGTTCTAGTTATACTTGCTATATATTGACTTTGCTGGAGGAGGGTGCTTTTTGCTTCTGTTGCTGTTGGTTCTTATGGGATGTTTTCCTAGACTAAAAGGCAGAAAAATCCAGTAGCTCCAGTAGCATGGAAATATTAACTAAGAACTCTTACCATCTGATTATTTACTGGCCAGGTGTGTAATAAACCTAAAAGCATATGCATTTCTTCATATTGTAAATCCCATAGATGTTGTTCTAGCTGTCTCTTTTCTAATACTGAAATTAAGTGTGTAAGGTCCATTTTGGTTGAAAATGAGAAAGTCGAAAAAGATCCAATGTTATCATAGCTGGTCTGCTTTGCTTATTGATATTTGTGATGAGTTCTTCAGAAAGTCATTGTTAAGGTTTACAGTATAAATATTTTTTGGTGAATTTAATCTATTCCAGATCATATCTCTACTTTTGTAGATCATGACTAAGTAACTTGGGCCTACTGTTGTTCTGAAGCTTGGTCTTATTGGCGGACGTCAACATTGTGGGCAAAATAGTTAAAAGATGTAGCCATTGCTATTTAGGTGAAACCTAAAATAGAAACAAAATTAGCAAAAACCCTGCTGTAAGTAAAAAGTAATAGTACATATCGATAACATAGGGAATTTAGTAAAAACTGTTTGATTTTAAAAAAGCGTAAAAGCCACAACAAGGTGTATCTAAAAACAAACATTAAAACCTAACCATATGTTATTTAACACATGGTAAGGTTTTAATATTAGAGATGGCATAGGACTGTCCCGATTTGGATATACCTTGTCGTGGTGGGATGGCTTTTTACGCTTTTTCAAATACAGTGTTTACGAAGTACCCTATGTAATTTATATGTACTGTTACTTTTTACTTACTGCAGGGTTTTTGCTCTTTGTTTCTATTTTAGGTTTTGTCTTTTCATTAGCAAGTGTGAACATGCAAACTTATACTCGGGCTCTTTTTTTGGGGGGTGGGGGGCTCTTTAAGATGAATATTTGTATAATTGCCATTGAATTTCTAGGCGATAACATACTTTGAGCATTCAGTTTATGCGAAATGTTAACCTTGCGTCTTTTTTTTTTTTTTTCCTACAGGGACAAGCAGATCTTCTCAAATATGCCAAAACAGAAACCTTGGAGAACCTAAAACAAATTCATTATGCTGCTGTATCATGTGGACTCAACAAGTCAACGGCTGAAGTGTCCAAACCCAGAAGAAGCCTGGAGGCCATTCCAGAGAAAGCAGGAGATGAAACGGGTGATTGAAAAGCAAACCACGGACCTCCGTTCTTGTTGGATTTTTTAAATCTAAGACCAATGTAGCTGCACAAGGTGTTTGCTTTGCACTTCCAAGAGAAAACACAGATTTTATTTTTCATTCTTTCTGAAGCACAACTGGAGATTGACCAGTCTACTATCTGTGAAAGTACAGTAAAATGTATCTGGTAAATGAAGGAAATTGACAAGCAGATTTCTATTGTTACTGCTAGCCAAAAGTGAAAGCGTGGAAGAAGATGTCTTTATTAGAATAGAATTGAGTGGTGAGGTGCGTGCTGCTTAAAGACGCATAGCAGTGTTTTTTAATTTAGATTTTAATAGCTCTATTTAAATAAAAGAGAAATCCTCACATTTCATAAACCGTGTGCTTATTGTAACATATGGAGTGCGCAAAGGACTGAAATGCGTTGCACTGAAGAGTGAATCTACAGACATGGCTAGTCGTTTGTTGTGTTCTGTTTGAGCCATATTGTATATAAATAAAAAAACAGAGAATGCAATAAAACAATGGGCGCTAGATGTTTGTGCACCCTAGGTGGAAAACCTAAAGATGTGCAATTCACTTTATACACCGCATAGCATAGATCTTATTGCCACAAAGTTTTAGAAATGTTAATATCTAATGTAAAAGTGACCAAATCGAAGACAAATTGTAAATATATATCGCCTTTTTTATTTTGTGATGTGTTCACATTAAAAAAAAAAGTTTTATTATCTTGATTGTCATGAATTTTAACAAATGTTACAATTCTGATTTTAATTTAAAGAAAGAATGAGAAATGGCTTTAGTGGAATGTTTGTTAGACTGGGTGACTATTGAAATTGCACATTTATTATTCAAAAGGTAACAGGGATTCCGCTGTATTTAAAATATACACATTATTTTCTGCCTAAACTTTTTTTTTTTTTTTTTTTTTAATAAAGTCACAACTCATAACGCAATAAACGGTGAATGACCAGCAGTGCGTTATTTTATTTTATACCATTTTCTGGGTTAAAGGGGGGCTAAGTAAGCAGTTTGCTATTCACTTATCGTAACAAAAAACCTGAGCATGAACAAGTGAGGCTCAAAAAAGTGAAAAAAAAAACAAAATGTCCCTTAAGAGTATTCATTTTGTTAAAAAAAAATTAATTGAAAATATTATATAAATATGGTACACTCCTATATACTAAAATTGCAACAACAATAAGGAAAAGTCATGGAATTATGGAAATCACAGGACCAGTACACATGTTCACCCCTTCACGACATGCGCTGTACAAGTATGGCGCATGTTGTGTCCCTCCCTTTGATGTGGGCCCTGACGCTGTTTTGAACAGCTGACATTTGCCTCTAACAGCCGCTGGTGGAATAGCAATCCACACAGTTTGTGAGAAATCTCTGTACCACTTGTTCCACAAATAAATCAATGTAACACCAAGCTGTCAGTGTACCTGGAATGTAGACTTGAGGGGTCTGGCTACTGTACATTATGCCACCTCACACGATAATCCCAGGCGTCTTGTCCGATTTGGTGCATGCTGATCCATTCTGTACTAAAGTGTCATCACCAACCATCATGAGACATTTGCATGACATTGGGCTATGAGCCAGATGTCTATATAGGGGAGTTGTATTGAACTCACACCACCATTCTCAAAGGCTGTCATGGTCCAGAGCAAGACAGCAATGGGGGCTGGAATGGAGGTCTATCCTCTTCAGCAATGTGTCCACGTTTTGTCTTGGATGCACTGATAGCCAGAGCTTGGTCTAGAGACTAATTGGTCTGAGCAAGTCCAAGGAGAGGCCTTAATGAGGGAATATGAAAGTGTCACAGGAGCAGTTTTTCAACATGACAATGCCATGCTGCTTGCCTGCTATCCTGCATGGCCTAAATTTACAAAAAACTTGTTTGGCATTGAGCACATCTGAGATATCATCAGTTGGAAATTGAAAAGGAAGCTGCCAGCGGTAGATATTGATGATTTATAGGCACAAGTGTATTCAGCGTGGTAGAGTATTCATCAAACAACCATTAATACAGTGGCATGTAAAAGTTTGGGCACCCCTGGTAAAAAAAAAATACTGTTATCGTGAACAGTTAAGTTGAAGATGAAATTATCTCTAAAAGGCCTAAAGTTAAAGATGACACATTTCCTTTGTATTCTGATATATATATATATATATGTATATATATATATATATATATATATATATATATATATATATATATATATATATATATTTATTTCTATCTTTTGCATTTTAAAAATGATTATAAAAGGAAAATGGTCTGATGCAAAAATTTGGGCACCCTGCATGGTTAGCACCCCTTTTTGCAAGTGTTACAGTTTGTAAACACTTTTTGTAGCCAGCCAATAGTCTTTCAATTCTTGTTTGAGGGATTTTCATTCATTCTTGTTGAAAAATTCTTCCAGTTCCGTGAGATTCCTGGGTCGTCTTGCATACACTGCTTTTTTTTTTTTTTTAGGTCTAGTCACAGATTTTCAATGATGTTCAGATCCGGGGACTGTAAGGGCCATTTAAAACCTTCAACTTGCACTGCTTTGTGAATAGCCATTATTTTTCATTTTCAGAGTGCTAGGCAGCTACTTAGAAGAACCCATGGCTGCTATTTTGTGGCACAAGATTAGAGGAGGCTGGGTTTTTATAAATTTGCATCAACTGAACTTTCCTAACGATGGTAGTGAATGAGCCATAACCCTAACAGGCTAATTAAGGTCTGAAACCTTGGTTAAAGTTATCAGAGTGCATAAATCTCCAAGGGTGCTCAAATATTTGTATTGGCTCATTTTCCTTTTTGTAATTTTTAAAATGTAAAAGATGAAAATATGTTTATCTTTTTTGCCTAAAATCCAAATGAAATGTGTTATCTTTAACTTTAGGCCTTATAGAGATCATTTCATCTTCGACTTGTTTAACAGCAGTAATTAGCAGTAATTTTGACCAGGGGTGCCCAAACTTTTACATGCCACTGTAACCTCAAGTCAAGGTGTATAAGTAAATATAAGGCTGCACGTGACACTCAGACTGGTACTGAATAAAATGAGATCTTTTGAAAAATGTGGGTTTTCATCATCTCCATATCAATAACATGCCTATCCATCCTGTGATATCCATAATTGCATGACTTTTCCGTCTTGCTGTTTCAATTCCAATGTTGATGAGTGTAGTTATTACAACCTAGAAGATAAATAATGCGTAGAAACACTTAAATAGTGACACACATAAAACATAGGATACCATGTTAATAAATAAATAAAAGCGATCTCGCCTTGACAAGGACTAACCAATCAGAATGGTCGTTAGCTCTAGTATCCTAGCTTGCTGTGTTCCGGCAGGCCTCAAAATAGACAGGGGGGACGAGAGCAGGTCTTGCCTGTCGAAAGCCCAGTAAATAAGCTGCAGCTAGGACTGATCAGTCATTTTTAAAATTCTCAATTCACAGTTAACATCTATACTCAGTGAAGAGTTTTACATTACTGAGAGAGGAGATGGCAGTTGGTGCTGATAAAATTCTATAGAAAGAGGAGGAGCTACATTAAAAGAGTCCATTTAAAAGTATTGTGGTCATAACAGAATGTGCCAGTCAAGATAAATGTGTCGGCACAATCTATACATAGTCACACAAATTAACAAAATGAGAAGGGAAAGATCCAGGACTTACATGTATTGCGGTTTGTAGACCGCGTTTTATTCTACCTATGGTAATCTGCAAATTACTTTCTTTAAAAATGATGTCTTACTCTAACGTTTCATTCACTAGGTGCCCACCCTTCTGTGTAACTGTATCTAGTTATATATTTTATTCCATTATATAACTCCATTCATTCTATAGCACTTTATAGTTTGCGCACATTATCATCACTGTCCCCATTGGGGCTCACAATCTAAATTCCCGATCAGTATGTCTTTGGGGTGTGGGAGGAAACCCGGAGGAAACCCACGCAAACACGGGGAGAACATATAAACTCCTTGCAGATATTGTCCTTGGTGGGATTTGAATCCAGGACCCCAGCGTAGAAAAGCAACAGTGCTAACCACTGAGCCATTGCTGAGGTTCACTTCCTCTTATTTTGTGTAATCCGCCTTACCAGGAGAGTCGTAGACATTCCTGCTCTCTTCTATGTCAAACTGTGTACAGACCTAACTTAGAGGCAAGTTTTTTTTCAGTTGAGGACAGGAAAGCCATTGGACAAAGGTAGGCAATGTACAGGAAACAAAACTCCTGCACCAGTCATGTCGGCAGAATGCTGATGTAGTAGAAAAGCATTCAAAAGAAGAGCTGGAAAGTCACAGATCATTTTTTTATATTGTGTACTTGGCTTTTGGTATCTGTGCAATCTAGGATTAACCTGTCTACCTATAGATTAAAGGCAGATCATCAAACAAGGCAAAAGTCATGCACCCTAAAACATCTGTGCAACTTGTCTATAACGTGTACCAAATTTATCATTCACAATGAAGCACTATGATAAATTTGGTGCATTTGAAAGGGGTTGTCCGGTCTAAAATGACAAGTCTGCAGTCACTCTGTGACTGTAGACTTGTGAATCCTCACAGCGCAAGCACTGTGTGCCATGAGGATTCTCTTGTGACAGCATCGGGAATGGCAGTCACGTGATTATGCGATATGCATCCTCCCGGCCAAAATCCAACTAGACTGTTTATAGCACACTAAGTGCAGGTGTATTTTGCAAGGCTGAAAACAGTCTAATTAGAATATGGCCGGGAGTATGCATATCACATACCTGCAGTTATGGGACTGCTGTTTCCGGCTCTGACACTTTAGAATCTTCACAGCGCATAGTGTGTGCTATGTGAGGGCTCACAAGTCTGCAGTCACATATAGTGACTCTATATTTGTCGGTTTAGACAGGACAACCCCTTTAAGACTGGCTAGTCTAGGGCTAGGCTGTCCAACTATGCCATTGAATAAGTAAATCTGCGCCTTTATTTTTAAACAATTTATTAGACTGTTATTGATATGTGTAATACAGTAAGTGCCATACCTAGGATTCTATGAGTGGTAGTTGTTCAAATATCGCAGTATGTTTAAAGCGGTTATGCCAAGTTTAGAAGTCTGAAAAAATTATAAAAGATTTGGCATTCTTGTATGAAGCATCAAGTTTAGAAGTTACCCCTATGTAAGATAAGTGATAACTTCTCGACTGCTGTGCCACCAGCTGATCCCAAGTACACTTCCCCCTGGTGGTTTATCACGTAGACCTCTGCTCCATTCATTCTTAAGAGTGTCAAAGCCCAACTGAACACATCTCTATCGTCGATGGTCCCATTAAGAACCAGTGGATCAAGGGTGCACATTTTCGATTACCGCTCCAGGCTCATGGGGCACTTCAGAGCTCCAGGTCTCAGGATTGGTCTGGGTCTCAGTGGTTGGACCTCCAGCATTCAGGAAGTTACCCCCTAACCCGTGGTACAAACGTGAAACAACCAATGTCATATGGTAATCATTCTGCCTCATTATAGGTGTCTGAAATTCTCTATGTAAAGGGAGGCTGACATGTCCAGAAACCTTTTTTACACCGTTGCAAGAGTAGGAATATTCACCTTACTAATGACTACCTTAGTTCCCCAACAAAAGCATCAGCTCCCATGCTTCACTTACTTTCTGCAAATCTGTATTCCTGCTTTCTTCTAGCAGGAAGTTACCGTTTGGCTATGGTTTCTGCTTAGCGGTATAAGATTTCAGCAGCAGGAATGAGGACCATTGCAGTAGTTGTCAGTTAGGCAGCGATTGTTTAGATTATAAATACATTTAGACTCAAGCGCTTTCCCTTCCTTGATAGGCTCAAGCATTTAGGAAGGATATATCATCCTGAGGGTGGATTTGCTTATTCTTCTGCAGAGGATGGAGTAGTGTCCAAAGAATCAATTTCTGTATAGGACATTGTGTTAAGGCTACCATACAAATTGGATAAGTTATCTGCTTAAGTTTGATTTGGCCAACAGCTACCTATCATGACTACCCGATACACAGGAATGCTTGGATTGAGAGCAATGCTTCAAGACTTCTCTGGCATCGGCTTATGTCAGGGGAGAACACTCGGGATTGACCATTTGAAATCCATTGTTCTGGGCCCTTTTCACCCCCAGCATCATCCATCGGGGAGGAATCGAGAGGCCCTCCCATTCACGTGTGTGCATGCCTTAATTTATGGGCATGCAGGTTATTGCTATTAAAGGAAATAAATCAGCAGATTTTTGCTATGTAATTTGAAGACATCATGAGGTAGGTGCTGAGACAGTGATTTCAGTGATATGTCACTTATTAGACTGTGTGCTGTTTCAATACAATGCTTTATCAGCAGTAGATTATCATAGCTGGACTAGCTGCCCGCATGCCTCCTGGTCCAACCACACTCCCAGCACTCATTAGCAGCTTACTGTCAATCTGCAATGTACACAGAAAGCTACCAATCAGTGCTGTGGGCAGGGTTAGCTTTGTGAGCTCTGCTACATGCTGCACCTGAAAACTCTGATCGTGTCACAACTGTTGCACCCAGTAAACTGACACATCAGGGTCTCTTTTCCTATATTATGCTGCTTGCAGTTGAGGTAGCAAAATCTGGTGACCGATTCCCTTTAAGCAGTTCTTCAACAATAATTCCACGTCTTGCTTGCCTTTCCAGCTGTCTACAGTAGGCCAGGATTCACATAATGCATTTCCTAATTTGCAAGCAGTGGTTAAGGTAGTTTTGTGACACATCATTAGTATGCTACAGCTAAGAGTACTGAATAGTAAATAATGAATAAATACAAAAACCAAGTTCAATGGAAATGTTAATCTTTTTAATTTAAAAGTCATCAATTAATCTTAGCAGCAGATTAGTCATGTTCTGCAGTTAACGCTGTGTGGGTTTGACTGATAAAGATGTATTATCACATTTTTCTTTTAAATGCAACATCAGAGTAAATTCGCCAGTTCTAATTTTCATATGTTGCCGTTTTTAACCGTTTTATCTCCGAAGATGGCTTGCACGTTAATGACCAGGTCAATTTTACAATTCTGACCACTGTCAATTTATGAGGTAATTGCTCTGGAACGCTTCACTGGACCCCAGTGATTCTGAGACTGTTTTTTCATGACATTATGTACTTCATTATAGTGGTACAATTTCTTCAATATGACTTGCGGTTTTTTTGTGTAAAAAATGGAAATTTGAGGAAAATTTTAAAAATTTCACATTTTTCAAACTTTGAATTTCCATGCCCTTAAATCACAGAGATGTCACACAAAATAGTTAATAAATAATATTTCTCACATGTCTACTTTACATCAGCACAATTTTAGAACAATTTTTTTTATGGTAGAAAGCTATAAGGGTTAAAAGCTGACCAGCGATTTTTCATTTTTCCAACAAAATTTACAAAACCATTTTTCAGGGACCACCTCACATTTGAAGTCATTTTGAGGGCTGAGGGGTCTATATGATAGAATAGAAAATACCCAAAAGTGAAACCATTCTAGAAACTGGACCCCTCAAGGTGCTCAAAACCACAATCGAGAAGATTATTAGCCCTTCAGGTGCTTCACAAGAATTTTTCGAATGTGGAAAAAACATTAACATTTAACTTTTTTCCACAAATTTTTTTTATTCAGATCCATTTTTTTTTTCATTTTTACAAGAGTAACAGAAAAATGCACCCCAAAATTTGTTGTGTAATTACTACTGAGTATGCTGATAACATATATGAGGGAGAAAACCACTGTTTGGTTGCAGAGCTTAGAAGGGAAGGAGCGCAATTTGGCTTTTTGAATGCAAATTTGTTGGAGCACTTGGCAGATGCCATGTCACATTTGGAGAGCCTCTGATGTGAAAGTGAAAATCCCCCACAAGTGACTCCACTTTGGAAACTACACCCCTCAGGGAACTGATCTAGATGTGTGCTGAGTACATTGAACCCTCAGGTGCTTCACAGAAGTTTATAACGTTGAGCCGTTAAAATAATAAAATCACATTTTCCTCCCAAAAATGTTATTTTGGCCCCAAATTTTGCATTTTCATAAGAGGAACAGAAGAAATTGCACCGTACAATTTGTTGTGCAATTTCTCCAGAGTACGCGGATACCCCATATGTGGGGGAATATTACTTTTGAGGCAGAGTGCAAAGCTCAGAAGGGAAGAGGCACCATATATTCAGATTTTGCTGGAATGGTTTGAGGGTGCCATGTCACATTGGCAGAGCCCCTGAGGTGCCAGAACAGGAACCCCCTATATGTGAAGTAATTTTACAAACCACACTCCCCAATTAATTCATCTAGGGGTACAGTGATCATATTGACACCACATGTGCCTCACAGAATTTTATACCATTGAGCAGTGAAGAATAAATCACATTTTTACCACTAAAATGTTGTTTAAGCCCCAAGTTCTTAATTTCTCTAAGGGCTCATAGGAATTTTTTTTTTAACAAACTGAGATCCATTTAGCTGAGTGCGCCAATACCATACATGTAAATGGGCAATATTTTTCAGGCACAGTGCAAAGCTCAGAAGGCAAGGAGCGCCAGATTTTACTGTTAATGTTTGCAGGTGCCATGACCCACTGAGAGAACCCATAAGCTGCCAGAACAGCAGAACTCCCCATACGTGACCCCATTTCACAAACTACACCTCTCAGTAAATTCATCTAGGGGTACAGTGAACATCATATTGACACCATGGCTGTGTCTCAAAATTTTATACCATTGGACATTGAAAAAAACCTAAATTTTTACCACCAAAATTTTGTTTTAGCCCCAGATTTTACATTTTCACACAAGAAGATTTTCCTAGAACAGTTTGCGGACTCCATATAGAGAGCCCCCAGTTGCTAGAAGAGCAGAATCCCCCCTCAAATTACCCAATTTTGAAAATGATACCCCTTTGGGAATTTATCTACAGGTATAGTGCCTATTCAGCAATGAATGCTGCCGAGTGAAAATTGCACACTGCCTTTGTAGCGACCAATGTGTTGCAGTCACCTATACTTTAAGCCCACCCCGTGCTTCTGAAGGCATGCACCCATAAGTTAGGCGGGCTCTCATCGCTAGAAATATCAAACATATGAAAGCTATATGTGGTTTAGGTACACTGTGGGGCTCAGAAGGGAGGAGGGCATTTGGATTTTGGAGCAGAGAATTTGCTTAATTTCTTTTGGCGGGTGAGGACCCATGTAGCTTTTCCAGAGCCTTTGTGCTACCAGTAATGTGGAAGCCCCTATATTTCCGTTAGCAGATGACAGACCTGAGTGGAGACCTTTTTTGTGGATTGAGTTGAAGTGTTTATTGGGAATATTTTACATAATGTTTGGGATCACATTTATCTGGCGCTCTACGCTGAGCGCTTACTTTGGGGTTTCCATCTAAATCTCTGAGTGATGTGATTCAGATGATACCCCCCAAGGGCTCCATTCACAATAATGAGGCATCAGAGTTACTCTGGACTCCATTTGGCCTCTGTTCAGCAGTGTCCTTCTTTTCAGAAGTGCACAAAACTGTGGCCGATGGCACTTTTATGCAATCCTATGCACCACCAGATCACAGGTCAGACGTAGTGATGAGCGAGTATACTCGTTGCTCAGGTTTTCCCAAGCACGCTCAGGTGATCTCTGAGTATTTGTTAGTGTTCGTGTTCGGAGATTAAGTTTTCATCGCCTCAGCTGCATGATTTACAGCTATTAGCCAGGCTGAGTACATGTGGGGGTTGCCTGGTTGCTAGGGAATCCCCACATGTAATCAAGCAGGCTAATAGCTGTAAATCATGCTGTTGCAAGGAAAACTAAATCTCCAAACACTAACAAATACTCAGAGGACACCCGAGCGTTTTCCCGAGCAACGAGTACCCTTGCTCATCACTAGTCAGACGGCATCCACAGTGCTTCCATCTGCCTCATTATACGTATACTTCCGCCAGAGGTTCTGTCTAAATCACGTATTTCACAGATTTACATGGAAACCCTTGTGTAAGTGCTCGGCACAGAGCGCAGGATAAATGTGCGCCGAGCCTTACTGCGATCTTTCAGAGGCAGAATGAAAAAACCAGCAAGTGGAGAATTGGTTTTATCAATTTTTTACTCCGTTATTTATGCGGTATAAGTGATTATGCGATTTTATTCTTTGGGTCGGTGCGATTACAGCAGTACCAGATTTATATTTTGTTTTTATGTTTGGCTGCTGTCACACACTAAAACAAGCTTTTTATTGCAAAAAATAGTTTTTGCATCCCCATATTTGGAGAGCTATAATTTTTACATATTTTGGCCCACGGAGTCATGCTATTTTTTTGTGGGACGAGTTGACGTTTTTATTGGTACCATTTTCAGACACATGACATTTTTTTATCGCTTTCTATTCAGATTTTTCGGAGGCAGAATGAACAAAAACCAGCAATTCAGGAATTTTTTTTTTGGCTTATCAATTTTACCCCACACGGGGAAATGACACAAGGCCGTTTTATTCTTCTGGTCAGTATGATTACAGCAAATCCACTTTTATATCTTTTTTTATGTTTTGACACTTTTACACCATAAAAACTATTTTATAGAAAAAATGATTATTTTTGCATTGCTTTATTCTGAGAGCTATAACTTTTATTTTTCCGCTGATGGATCTGTATGATGGCTTATTTTTTGCTGGACAAGATGACGTTTTCAGTGATACCATGTTTATCTATTTCTGTCTTTTTTATCGTGTTTTATTTTACATGCACTGCGCATAATCAAGCAACTTTCCTAGCTCTGGTGACCCTGATGTTGTCATCATGGCAACGATCGGGACCCCGTGTCACGCCGAGGGCAGAGGGGCTGTCATCTCTCTGCCGGCTCCCAGAATGCTGCGATCAGGTTCTATTGCAGCATTAAGGGGGTTAAAGTGTGGGACCACTCCTGGCACTTATTGCTGGGTGTCAGCTGTCAGAATCAGCTGACACCAGGCGGTGATCGCGTATGCCTAGCCTGTGTGCGCGCACGATCACCATGCAGTGATAACACGTCCCACGTCAATAAGGCCCAGGGTGTGTGGGTTTTTAGTTATTCTTTGTATATAGAATTGATACTAGGCTCTCCTACTTTATTTGTTAATATAAAGTCAATAAAAACTGAGCAGAACTAGATATGAGTGAACCCGAACATGTGGTCCAAAGTTTTGATTCGTACCAGACAATTAGTTTTTGCTACAAAATGCCAGACAAGGTCTTCTCCTGGAAGGAGAAGGACAGAGGGAGAAGATGAAGAGTTCGGGTGCCCATTGTTTTCAATTGGATTTGGGTTCTGATTCAAGTTTGGGTACAGTTCTGCTACCTGAATTGATCTTTAGAATAAAATTTGGTTGGGTACTGGAACCCAAACTTCCATGGGTCCATTCATCCCTAAACAGAACTACATGTTCAAAAATAAATATCCGAATTGTTAGTTACTTGTTTCCATTAACGAAATACAGTGGTGTGAAAAAGTGTTTGCCCCTCCTGATTTCCTATGCTTTAACATGTTTGTCATACTTAAATGTTTCAGATCACCAAACAAATTTAAATATTAGACAAAGATAACACAAGTAATCACAAAATGATTATTAAGGGAAAAAATCCAAACCTACAGGGCCCAGTGTGAAAAAGTGATTGCTTCCCCCATTAAAACGTGAATTAACTGTTTTATCACAGTTTTGGATGCTGAGTTCAAATTCCCTAGACCCACGCAGTCCTGATTACTGCCACACCTGTTCTCAATCAAGAAATCACTCAAATAGGACCTGCCTGACAAAGTGAAGTAGGCCAAATAATCTGGAAAGCTAGACATCATGCCACCATCCAAAGAAATTCTGGAACACATGAGAAACAAAGTAATTGAGATTTATCTGTCTGGAAAAGGTTTTAAAGCCATTTCTAAAGCTTTGGAACTCTATCAAACCACACTGAGAGCCATTATCTGCAAATGGCAAAAAACATGGAAGAGTGGTGAACCTTCCCAGGAGTGGCCTTCTGACCAAAATTTCCCCAAGAGGGCAGCAACGACTCATCCAAGAGGTCACAAAAGATCTACAACAACATCTCAAGAACTGCAGCCCTCACTTGCCTCCGTTAAGGTCAGTGTTCATGACTCCACCATAAGAAAGAGACTGGATAATAATGGCCTGCATGGCAGAGTTCCATGATGAAAACCACTGCTGAGCAATAAAGCTGAGTAGTGATGAGCAAATAGCATTGTTGCTCGGGTCTCCCCGAGCATGCTTGGGCTTGGATGATCTCTGAGTATTTTGTAGTGCTCGGACATTTAGTTTTCCTCGCATCAGCTGCATGATTAATGGCTGCAAGACAGGCTGAATCCATGTGAGGAATGCCTGTTTGTTAGGAATTCCCACATGTATTCAGGCTGTCCAGCAGCATTAAATTATGCAGCTGAGGTGACGAAAACTAAATGTCCGAGCACTACAAAATACTTAGAGATCACCTGAGCAACAATGCTATTCACTCATCACTAAAGCTGAGCATAAAGGTTTGTCTCAGTTTTAGAAAACATCTTAATAATGCCCAAGACTTGTGGGAGAAGACTGACGAGACAAAAGTTGAACTTTTTGGAAGGTGTATGTCCCATTACATCTGGCATAGAAATAACACAGCATTTCAGAAAATGAGAATCATACCAACAGTAAAATATGGTAGTGGTAGTGTGATGGTCTGGGGCTGTTTTGCTGCCAGAACAGACCAAAAGAACCAAAAAAACCTACCCCTAAAATCATAAATCTTTATTTAATAATCCCGTATAGTACCAAAAATCACAAAGTCAGATAAAAAACATCCCTATAGGAACTCAACTACCAGAGATCAGGGATACAGCCTATGTATGAAGTCACATCTGCAGAAGCATTATTCTGATACCAAAAAAAAAACACAAATGTAGAAAAAATGAAAAAAATGCCAAAAATAATAATAAAAAATTATCAAAAATGAAACGATCAAAAATTTTGAAAAAAGAGAAAAAGAATCTTGCTGGATACACTATGCCTCTCCTAGCCCTAATAGGCCCTGGAAACTGATATCCTTCCTGACAGCGGAGGTTGGCACCCTACATATGCGATGTGGCGCCCCCGCTCCACGGCGGCTGTCCCTTCTATCCCTGGGTGATCCCTAATAATCTAATGATCACAGACAAAAACATATATATATGGATCAATATCGATCCATAATCAATTATATTAGCACTCCTCTATATATTTCTCAAACGTGGCTACCAATATTTTATCCACCAGTAGTCACTCAGAGACTGAAATATCTATGGTTTAGACTGTAGAGTGTGACTAGATATGACCATCCACCCGGGAGCTAGCCAAATTCTAAGCTGCCTCATACAGCTATTGTAAACCAAGTGCTCTGACTATTATTAGCTGCACTAACTCCAGGCTGCCGTTATTAGAAGTACAGGTAGATGTAAATATGGCTGTACTAAATCTAAGCTGCCTTGATGAATTACATAAATCAGTTGAATATATATTCACAAGTACAGGTAAATGTAAATATGGCTGCACTAAATCTAAGCTGCCTTGATAAGTTGTATAAATCAGTTGAATATATATTCACAGCTCCACAGTTTATCAGGAAAATATACCTTAGTAAAGTGCTTAATTTGCTGGATACAAAACATATAATATCAAAACCATAGCTCATAAAAATCACTTAGCTCCTTGCTCCTAGGCATTCCCTTCAGGCAGCCATGTAAATACATTGGCTCACGCTGTCCCGACGCGTTTCTCCCCCGTACTCTCATCTAAGGGGGTTCATCAGGGGCCCTTAAGATTATTTGTCCTTAATAGGCCATAGAGCTATAGACAGACATCATAGTCCTGTCTGACAAAGCCTGTATTGCTGCTTCAAGATCTGGAAGACTTGCTGTGGTAAATGGAACCATGAATTCTGCTGTCTACCATAAAATCCTGAAGGGGAATGTCCAACCATCTGTTCCTGACCTCAAACGGAGGCCCACTTGGGTTATGAAGCAGGACAAAAAGCCAAAATACAACAGCAAGTCCAACTTTGAATGGCTTAAGAAAAACAAAATTAAGACTTTGGAGTGGCCTAGTCAAAGCCTGACCTTAATTCGGTTCAGATCCTGTTGCATGACCTTAAAAAGGTGAATCATGCTATGAAACCCTCCAATATGGCTGAATTACAACAATTCTGCACAGATGAGTGGGACAAAATTTGATTCTGTCTTTAAAAGCACATCATGGCTGATTTTGTAGAAACTTGTAATTTTGTCTTGAAAAAGGACTATTATGGCCAAAACGTTGCTTTTCGATCTACCTCACGTGTTACCACTGCCATTTGTTATTAAAGACAGAATAAAAGTTATATTTAATCCCTATGAGAAGTTTCTGGTTATTTGGATATTTTGGATTTTGAAGCTGAATAGAAAGAAATACACTCCGTTCAGGAGAACTGACGGCCAGTAAAAGGATTGCGATGTGATGCGATCCTCGCGCAAGTAATACAGCCAGCTGACTGCGCCCTTAGGGCTCATTTCCACTTGCGAGATAAACGTCCATGTCTCGCATGTGAAAACCAAGCTGTGCATAGCAACACATGGAGCCGCACGCTCCGCTCCCAAGTGCCGGCACCACAGCTTGGTTTTCACATGCGAGACACGGACGTTTATCTCGCAAGTGGAAATGAGCCCTTACAATGTAAACAGCAGAAGATTTGTGGCATGGAATCTGCACTACAAATCCTGAATGTGTGAACATGACCTAAAAAGTGCCTTGAGACTGGTTCTAAATGATTTGACTATTTCTATTTTTGAGTCTTTGCCATATGAGAAATACTGTAGTAGCCTGGGAAGTGGAAGTTATTTTGGACATTTACCAGATCCCCAGCATTCAGTTAGTTTCTCTTTAAAGTTAATATATAATGCAATCTCAGCACAAGAAATGGGGTTCACGAACGCTCCATCCCTGACCTCTATTCTTTGACACTGTAATTAACATATCAAGTTTTACTTCAGTAATGACGTCATCCAATCCAATGAATTATCTATGCACCAGTTTTGCTTAGAAATACTGAAATGGCAATTATTTTGTGTAAATAAGTTGACCTAGTTTTGTGTGGTTGTCAGTAGTTTTCTACAATTTACACAGTAAATGTTTCCATAAATGTAAAAATGCTGCACAATATCTTCATTGTGGTTTTGCATGAATAATAATAATAATAATCTTTATTTATATAGCGCCAACATATTCCGCAGCGCTTTTCAGTTTAAAGAATCAGATTTAAAGAATCAGATGCAGAGTTTTCCATTCAAATCTAATAAGCGAACACCTTGACATCACGCAAAATCAGTAATGGACGGAGCCTGCCGGACAAGTATAAACTCTGCAGCATGTCCTAAAATCAGAGCATATATTTATACAAAGCCTGAATACAATTTAAAAGAATTTCATTAACTTTTTCTGCATTTTAAATGTGTAACTATTATACAATCTGTGTATTCTGAAAACAGCTCAACATACCAGATATGGGATCATACTAAAAGTGTAAGCGTAACCAATAAAACCATATAAAGAAATAAATACACAATAATTGCATAAATATCTTTTTAGGAGGTAGAATAATAAGCCTCTTCCTTCTTTATTAATCTACCGTATTTTCCAGAGTGATAAAGAAGCAGGGTCTAGTAGAAGTGTCAATTCTAAAAATCTATACTGGCCCTCTAGGCCACGTTCACACGTTCGGTATTTGTAAGCCAAAACCAGGAGTGGGTGAAGAATACAGAAGTAGTGACGTGTTTCTATTATAACTTTCCTCTGATTGTTCCACTCCTGGTTTTGGCTTACAAATACTGATGTAAAATATTGACCAAATACTGCTAGTGTGAACGTGGCCTAAGAATCTTGCTGACTGGCCTAGTATATAAATGCAAACCAGAATCTTTATTTGCAGACAGGTGTTTCACGGTTTTTGCCTCTTACAAACCATGTCAAAGGCCTCTCAATCTGCTAATTTATTTTTGTGGTCTGCATTAATGAAGGGCAAAACCCCTGATACATGCTTCTGCAGAAGGAGATTTTGGTTTGAACATCAAATGGTTGTTCTGTCTCAAGCTAAAAGTCTGCAGTCCCGCTATGTGACTGCAGACTTGTGGATCATCACACTGTGCACACTGTGCATTGTGAAGATTCTCTGGTGCCATCGCCAGTTTGTGATATGTATATTCCCGGGCCACAATCCAACTAGACTTGTCCAGCCTCGCTCAATATACTTGCGTTGAATGAGACCTCACCCATCTAGTAAGATTGTGGCTCGAAACATTTGGAGCGCCCCCAGACGCAGGGCCGAGGATTACTCAGTACCGGTCCTCTCTGTCTAGCTCTAGGGTTGTCACGGTGGATGGACCCGGTCCGTGACCCTGCTAAAGAGCGTCCAATGAAAGGGTGATGAAAGTTGGCCAAGGTTTCGTGACGCCACCTGTGGTATTCGGTCAGGATGACCGACGCTGCTTGGGGTCCACTGGGGTGGTGTTATGGCAGCTAGATAGTATACCTTCCCACAAGTGAAGTATATCCCCAGGGCTTCCCAGTAGTGTAGATGGTAATGATGTGAGGCGCGGGTAATAACGAGGACACAGGGTTGCAGTCTCTTTACCTTTTACTGGAGACTTTGGGATCCGCAATCCAGAGCACTGCCAACAGGGCTGTCTGAGACCGGCCGGTCCGAAGGCACATCCAGAGTTCCCTTTGCAGGTGGAAATCAGTGCCTACCAACTAGTGCCTGTGTGTTGTAGTTCTTCCTTGCTGAGCATTCGGGATAGTCCTCACAACTTTCGTATTCGTTCTTTCTCTCTCTCTCCGTCCCCCAAGTTTATCTGGATAGGACGCGGCTCGGAGCTATTCTGGGACCCTAGAGACGCCCCTCTCCACGTTTGCCCCTATGTCTTCTTAGCTGATGTATGGTAGACAGCCAACCTATAATCAACTGTCCTGCTGCTGTTTGAAGTAATGCTTGAAGTCAGTTAGTTCCTCGGCGCTCCGGCCACCGGCTACGCGCCTCAGTAGGATGTTGCCGATCTCGGGGCACGACTCCTGCTGGCTCTCCTTTGTGCTGTGATCTCGTTTCTCACTTTTCCACAATATCCTTCGCTTCGTCTCCTTTCTTAGGATGCCGCCGCAAGGTAGTGCAGGCGCAGCTCCGTCACTTTCTATCCGTTCTACTAGGTACCTGCCAGGAACCCACCCCTGACAGGTCCTCCCTGGAGCTCTCCCAGGCTGCGTTCTGAGCTAACTTCCTATCCAACCCCCAGTTTTGCCAGAGTGTGAGGAGTGGCCAAATACATAGTGCCTTTTGCTCCCCCTGGTGGCCAGAGTGTGAAGTGTAATGTATGACTGTGATACCTGGTCAAGTGAACTCCTTTAGTGCAATCAGACATAACATCACTCCCCTTAGTGGCAGAGCGACATTACTGCAACGACCAGGACTCTGGGGCGCTGCACATTCATATTGCATACTTGTGGCCACATGACTGTCCGCTCCTTCCTTCAAAGAATCCATAGAGTGACTTCAGACTTGTAGTTTTAAACTGAACAACTCCTGTAAATCCTAATTCATGTGATAAGGCTCTTAGGGTTGACATTGACTGATAGTATTGCCACTTCTAATAGGTGGCATTAGAGGCCCTACTTTATTTCTCTGTAAAGTGACTATTTGCATATTTAATTTACCAGGAGAGCATTTCATGGCCTGAAAAACCATAGCCTACAAACACCAACTTGGCGCTCTATACAAGTAGAAACTTTATGGCCTAGGCTTTCGAAGCGATTGACGTGTTTTATAAATCTAACCAACATAGTTTTAAATTCCCTAATTTCCATCTTGGGAGCTGCCACAAGAGGGAGCTCTGCGTGTGACTTTACACAATGCCCCACAGTGCCTCTGACTATGAGCCCATTGCAGTCATTGAGAGTTACGACACTAGGTTTGACAAGTATTAGAAAAAGTATATCTTATGGTATCCTCTCTATGCATTTGTTCACTACCGAATGGTGAGAGAAAAATGAATATTGGATTACTTAATATTGTCAATTAACTTTTGAGAAGAAATTGCAGGTGAAAAGTTCAATGTATTATTGCACATTGAGATCTGATAATATAGTCATATATGCGGGATCACACTGTGTGATGCTACAGTTCTGCGGCCAGAGAAGATCAACTGAATTAAATCAAGAATATGGATTACTGCACTTATACACAGAGGCCAGCTGAATTTGGTTTACTTCCCATAGAATAGAAAAATGAGGAGACAACTCAAGTCATCTATGGAAATATATTCAAATCACTCGTGGAGACGTTACAAGTAATTCTTTTTCTCTTATTCAAACCATTGACGCATATCGTAAGGTCAGACTTTGTGGCTGGCTGAAAGCAGCTCTATTACCATTAGATAAATATTTTTGTGTATAAATTCATACTTCATGAGCTTTCATATTGAGGAGATACAAAATACCCCTTTACATGCTCCAGTTACATACAGCCTATGAGCCAAAGACATCCAATGGAAGTCACCCAGGAGCCACTTTACTTATGTACTCCCCTGGAAGAACGATGGTCCTAGAGGGTATGATAGGGGCTCTTGCAGCTGGCCGCACTGGTACAGAAGCTGTACCGTGTGCTCAGCATGACAGATACATCCAGGGCCGCCATCAGGGCATTACAGGCATCACTGCCGTATGGGGCCCGGTGATGAGGAGCAAAAAGGGGGGCCCGAGCGAGCACGCTGGCAGCCGGTCCGGTCCGCGCTCTGCTCGGGCCCACCCTGACATTTTTATTCAGGCTGCGGCTGCAGTGCCACTGTGCTGTGCCTGCTGTCTCTAAATGAGCCTTGTACCTTTAAGGCGGCGGTGATTCATGGGCCCGCCCGCCGCAAGTTAGTGATGTCACACGCTGCCCTGCTCCACTTCCTCATTCCGGGACCAGAGCAGAGCAGCGTGCGGCGGCACACCACGTGGACGGCGGAGGCCGAGGGAGCAGAGAAGAGGCAGCGGGGGACCACCAGACGACGAGGGATCCGGCGGAGGAGAAGAGGCAGGCGGCAGCGGGGGACCGGTCACCGGCAGAGGAGAAGAGGGCAGAGGCAAGCGCCGGCGGCAGCGGGGCCCGGGGGACCGGCAGAGCAGAGGAGAAGAGGCAAGCACCGGCGGCAGCGGGGCCCGGGGGACCGGCAGAGCAGAGGAGAAGAGGCAAGCACCGGCGGCAGCGGGGCCCGGGGGACCGGCAGAGCAGAGGAGAAGAGGCAAGCACCGGCAGCAGCGGGGCCCGGGGGACCGGCAGAGCAGAGGAGAAGAGGCAAGCGCCGGCGGCAGCGGGGCCCGGGGGACCTGTCAGTGGGGCAGAAATGCTGGACACAGTGGGGCAGAAATGCTGGACACAGTGGGGCAGAAATGCTGGACACAGTGGGGCAGAAATGCTGGACTCAGTGGGGCAGAAATGCTGGACTCAGTGGACAGTGGGGCAGAAATGCTGGACACAGTGGGGCAGAAATGCTGGACACAGTGGGGCAGAAATGCTGGACTCAGTGGGGCAGAAATGCTGGGCACAGTGGGGCAGAAATGCTGGACACAGTGGGGCAGAAATGCTGGACACAGTGACAGGGGCAGAATGCTGGACACAGTGACAGGGGCAGAATGCTGGACACAGTGACAGGGGTAGAATGCTGGACACAGTGACAGGGGCAGAATGCTGGACACAGGGGCAGACTGTGAGACCCGGGGGCAGAATGCTGGACATTCGGGCAGAATGCTGGAAATTGGGGCAGAATGCGAGACACGGGGCAGAATGGAGATACAGGGCATGATTGGAGACACGGGGCAGGATGAAAGACATGGGGGCATGACTGGAGACAGATGGGGGAGGATTGGAGACAGATGGGGCAGAATGGAGACACAGGGGGCATGATTGGAGACAAGTGGCTGGATTTCAGACATGGGGGCATGGTTGGAGACATAGGGGGCAGAATGGAGACATGGGGCATGATTGGAGACAGATCGTGCAGGATCATGGGGCAGGATGGATATGATGCAGAAAGATGGGGCAGGATGGAGAGATCACATGGGGCGATCATATGGGGCAGGATGGGGAGATCATATGGGGCAGAATGGATACTCATGAGGGCAGGATGGGAGAACATGTGGCTGACGCCAGGTATGAGACACACGGTGGCCAGGCTGGGGGATATTATTACCATAGGGGCTAATTTAGGGATATTATTACTGCAGTGATGTATTTATTTTATTTTTTGAGGACACGGTTTTAAATGGGGGGGCGGTCCTGTTACTGTGTAGAGTGACACTATGTCGCCTCTTTTTCTTCATGTGGTGTAATGTAGAAGGTGGGAAAAATTAAGTAATGTATTCTACAAGCGGAGCTCGAGATAACTGTGTTATTTCCTGCAGAGAGAAGTCCTGGCTGGATTAAATGATGGCGGTCTGTGCTGGATGAAAGATGAAGGACTTCACCTAGAGACGTCACTGGTGAGTCAGTGTGTTACCTATACACTGACACTATACACTGTATACTGTATACAGAGCTCCTGTGTATAATTTCATCATTGATCACTGTATTATCTGTACACAGACACTGCATACTAAGTACAGATCTCCTGTGTATAATGGCACTTATGGTGATAGTATGGTGCTTTTTTTAAATTACTGATCAGAATTGTAGTATTTAGTCACTATGTGGTGGTAATATGTGGTCTGGACATGGTGTTGCGGTATTTGTTCCTTGTATGTGATATTATCCGATCACTGTGGTGGTAATATGTCATCTGGTTATGGTGTAGCGGTATTTGTTCCTTGTATGTGATATTATTGGTCATTTTAAAAATTGAAAAATAAATAAAAATATACCTAAATTGTATTGCATATTTTAACAAATATTTAATAGGTTACAGTAGAGTAGGGCCCGGCCAAAAGTGTCTACCATGTTATGGTGGCGGCTTAAAAAATCTTTTGGCCAAAACAAAAGCTGCTGGCTATATTTATGATCTGGTGATGGGAACTGTTGATGTGTGATAGGTGAGAAGTGGAGTTTTTCCAAGAGAGAGCGGTGGGTCTGTGGACAGTTCGAGGGGTGGAGCGTGGAGGCGGGGCTGGGGTGGAGCCTGGGCGGAGTCTCAAGGGGGCCCCGAAAATTTTGCCAGTATGGGGCCCCAAAATTTCTAGTGGCAGCCCTGGATACATCTGTCATAGGCCACAAAATGACGATGAGGAGTGGACACAGACAGAAGGCCGCCCCTGTGCAAGAACAATATATTGGCTCTTTCAGTCTAATAGCTTATCATAATGACGAATTCCATGTACTTTAGAGGTGGAAGTGGGGCACTTTACCCCTTGGTCCCCTGTGTATATGTATAAGTTGCACAAATGGTTTGTCCATCCATACTCATGATGGTTACAAATGTCTAAGGCCTCATTCAGATCCATCTTTTTTTCACATTTATGTTCTAGCTGTGATTTTCACAGTTAGAACATTGCACCCATTCAAGTTTATGCTGCTATTCACGTCTGTGTTATTTTGTGGACTGTGTGTCCACCAAAAAAAAATCACAAAAACGTGTCCATTTTTTATCTGAATCATTGATCAAAATTACCCATACAGGCCCATGGGTTCATGAAAATCATGGATGACATTAGTGCGTTGTCCTTGAAAAGCAATGCAATGAATACAAGAAGCTTTGTAATTTATTTAATTTTTCATACGTGAAAATCACTGATGATAAATATTGACACTGGCCTAACACTGATGAAGCTCAGATCCTAAACCCTGAGAACACGAGGACCATTTTTTGCTGACGTGAAAATCACTGACATCTCAATGAGGCCTAATGGAGCTAAGGGGTTAAGGGTTATTATTATTATTATTAGTAAAACTTATTACCTATCTACAGAATAAGTGATCATGTGTTGGTCATTGGGAACGTCAGTAATCCCTGAATGTGTCTCTGAAGTTTCCCATAGGCAGTATATATATAAATATACTTACGATGCCTACGATGCTAGCGCTCCATTCCCCTGGGGTATTTTAGAACCGTGCTCTCTGGACACCGAGAGGACAACTACATTGACTTCAAAAAGTCTCATGCTTATGACTTCAGAGCAACTGCACGCTACCAACAAAATTAATGAAATGATATGAATCGTTGGCAGGCTAATCCATTTCATCTCTCACAGATCGCGAATGACGATACTCCACCATATGCTTTCACTTGTGCATGCCTGAAATTTCTTAATACGTCAGAAAGAGAGTCAACATTGTACGCACGCCATGAAATGATACACAGTAATTTGTCGAGCGACAAACAAAACTCTCCTGTGCCAGCGATTCACGCAGAAGGTTTATACTAATAAGCGGCAATTGCTGAGCCCTACATAGGCACAGAACATAAAATTGTACATAACTGTGCTCAGTGGAAAACTACATGTATTATACTGGTAGATATTTATAAAAGAGCAAATTATATTACTCACATATGCCTTAGAGTATATTTTTAGAACTAAGAGGATTCAAGACAAACTTGTAAACGCAAAGGAAATATATTGCGGCACATAGTAATCGTCCTCCTTTAGATGCATCCAATGTTCTGAACTCAGTCCAAATATACATTCAATTCTTCAATTATAGAAGAGAATCAGTGACATAATAGTTGCTTACATTATGGTTGTCCAGGAAAGCTTAGAGGACTATCCACACTGGCCATGATGTGCAGAGTCATTTGGTGCCACAAAACATCTTCATTTACAACAATGTTGTGACCAAACACCAAAAAATCTAGTCATGTCACTTTGTGGCATTATAGGAGAGAAAACAAAATAATAACTCTACACTCTGATTATAAAACTACTTTTATTTATTATTTTTATTTATTTATATAGCACCATTAATTCCATGGTGCTGTACATGAGAAGGGGTTACGTACAGAGTTATAGCTATCGTTTACAGTAAACAAATTTACAAATTGTCCTTGCGGGCTTACATTCTATCGGATAATGGTGAAGAGACAGAAGGTCGGGACGAGGCAGCTCTGGTGGTGGTGAGGCGACAGCTCTGGTGGTGGTGAGGCGGCAGCTCTGGTGGTATTTATCATAGCAATAGCTTGTTTCTCCTCTTCTGGATGGCTGTGGCTTGAAGATTGGGGGTGGGACCTTTCCTCTTTTTCATTAGTCTCTAGCCCCATTTCATCAAAGCAATTTTGCCAGAATTATGAAGTAAATTTCTTTTTTAAAAGTTGGAAAATGTTGTTGTAACTCCAAGTTGCGCCTAAATACAACAATTTTTGATATTTTCACTCCAGTTTCCCCCAGAACTTCCAAAATGGACTGAGCTGGGGCGGGATGAGTTGCAGCTGGGGCGGAATGAGTTGCAGCTGGGGTATGATGCCGCAGCTTGTCTAATTCATTACACCAGAAATCATACTCCCGTCAGTGACTGGAGGAGTAGGGTTTCTGGCGTGTCTCATGAAGGTGCACGCCACTCGACAGATGCTCCAGATTCATGAAGAGGCATGGGCCTATTCATGAATCAAGAGTGTCCGACTCCACCCAAATTCCAAAAATTGAAAACATTACGGGTCTCGGAATATTGCGACAAAAACAAAAAAAATTTTTGTAGAGGTTTCAGAATTTTTTTTCACCACATAAATTAAAAAAAAATGCATGTTTTGTATCTGTGTACTCGTACTGGCCTGGAGAAAGACATTGCCAAGTCAGTTTTACCATATAGTGAACATGATAAATAAAAAAAACAGTTGTGGAATTGCTCTTTTTTTTTGCAATTTCAACGGATTTGAAATTTCTTCCCTTTTTCCAGTACACTATATGGTAAAATGAATGGTGTCGTTAAAAAGCACAACTCTTCCTGCAGAAAACAAGGGTATATGGCCAGAAAAATAAAAAAAAAGTTATGGCTATTGGAAGAAGGGGAGGAAAAAAAAAAATGAGAAAATTGCCGGGTATTGAAGGGGGTAAAATTATTGCACCATACATAAATATATGATGTATATATAAAAAATATATACATGTATGTCAATAAAGCTATGAGCCACACAATCATCCATAATGCTCCACCACGGATTGCAAGATGACATTCTGATGACAGATGGCAGCGGCGCCATATTCAAGCTCCTTATAATCAAATTCCAGGACTAAGTTCCAGGTGAGCAATTACTAAGCTGTATGTACTGTAACTCTAGCAAGGCACCAGCCATATTTCCGGCCTGGAAGCAGAAACAACAGAAAAATGGCAAATCATCTCAATTTTTCAATGTGTGTTAGTAGTTATAACAAGTGTAATCCAAACCATGCTTAAATAGTTTATACATTTGTCATGACTATGGTAATGTTAGTGATGCCACAGCAGTCAAACTTATTTTACGAATACGTTTGTAAGGTTATTCGGAGGACAAATGGTAAAACCTACCGGTAAGCTGATTATACTAAATCTAGTTACTGTAATGTAAGTGATAATATTAATCCGGTCAGAATAGGATAAGTATGTCATGTCATCAATTAATATGCTCTCTGGTACTGTCCCGCTATGACAATTCAATTACAACCATGGATTAATCTATGGATCATATTGTCAAACTGTAGCAACAAATTCAGATCATCAGGTCAACGTTGATCCTTTCCCGATATGCCCAATTGCTGTTTTTGCTTCCCCCCACTTTCGTCTACAAGCCATAATGTTTTATTTTTCTATCCATATAGACATATTGGGACTTGTTTTTCATGGGATAACCTGTACTATTGAATGACATTATTAATTTTACTACATTGTATACTAAAAAATTATTTAAAAAATCCAATTGCGGTGAAATTGCAACCTGCCCTCCTCCCACGCAATTATGACATTGTGTTTTGGGAATTGGCGTACATTGTGGTGTATTAATGACTGGGCAACATGACTGTCCATCTACTATATAATTGTCTAAGGGGTACTTCCGTCTGTCTGTCTTTCTGTCTGTCTGTCTTTCTGTCTGTCTGTCACGGATATTCATTGGTCGCGGCCTCTGTCTGTCATGGAAATCCAGTCCGGCGGCAAAATTGACGCTCCTTACTCCCCGCAGTCAGTGCCCGCTCCATAATCCCCTCCAGTCAGTGCTCACACAGGGTTAATGGCAGAGTTAACGGACCGCGGTGTAACGCACTCGGTTAACGCTGCTATTAACCCTGTGTGACCAACTTTTTTTACTATTGATGCTGCCTATGCAGCATCAATAGTAAAAAGATCTAATGTTAAAAGTAATAAAAAATAGTTATATACTCACCGTCCGTCAGCCCCCCGGATCAGGAACAGGCCTTTCCCGCTCCTCGTGACGCCCCAGTGACCGCTCCATGCATTACGGTCTCGCGAGATGATGATGTACCGGTCTCGCGAGACCGCTACATCATCATCTCGCGAGACCGCAATGCACTCTTGCGACCGGAGCGCGCGAAGAGCGTCGGTAACCGCTTCGATCCGGGGGCCAACAGAAGGTGAGTATATAACTATTTTTTATTTTAATTCTTTTTTTTTTAACAGGGATATGATGTCCACATGGCTATATACTGCGTAGGCTGTGCAATATATTACATGGGCTGTGTTATATACTACAAGGGCTGGGCAATGTACTACGTGGGTTGTGAAATATACTGCGTGGGCTGTGCTATATACTACATGGGCTGTGCTATATACTACGTGGGTTGTGCAATATACTGCGTGGGCTGTGTAATATACTGCGTGGGCTGTGCAATGTACTGTGCGGGCTGTGCAATATATTACGCAGGCTGTGCAATATATTACGCGGGCTGTGCAATATATTACGCGGGCTGTGCAATATATTACGCGGGCTGTGCAATATACTACGCGGGCTGTGCAATATACTACGCGGGCTGTTGCAATATACTACGCGGGCTGTGGCAATATACTACGCGAGCTGTGCAATATACTACGCGGGCTGTGCAATATACTACGCGGGCTGTTGCAATATACTGCGTGGGCTGTGCTATATACTACATGGGCTGTGCTATATACTACGTGGGTTGTGCAATATACTGCGTGGGCTGTGTAATATACTGCGTGGGCTGTGCAATGTACTGCGCGGGCTGTGCAATATATTACGCGGGCTGTGCAATATATTACGCGGGCTGTGCAATATATTACGCGGGCTGTGCAATATATTACGCGGGCTGTGCAATATACTACGCGGGCTGTGCAATATACTACGCGGGCTGTTGCAATATACTACGCGGGCTGTGCCAATATACTACGCGAGCTGTGCAATATACTACGCGGGCTGTGCAATATACTACACGGGCTGTTGCAATATACTACGCGGGCTGTGGCAATATACTACGCGAGCTGTGCAATATACTACGCGTGCTGTGTAATATACTGCGTGGGCTATGCAATATACTGCGTGGGCTGTGCTATATACTACGTGGGCTGTGCAATGTACTACGTGGGCTGTGCAATGTACTACGTGGACTGTGCAATGTACTACGTGGGCTGTGCAATGTACTACGTGGGCTGTGCAATGTACTACGTGGGCTGTGCAATGTACTACGTGGGCTGTGCAATGTACTACGTATCCTGTGCAATGTACTACGTAGGCTGTGCAATATACTGCAGGGGCTGTGCAATATACTGCGCGGGCTGTGCAATATACTGCGTGGGCTGTGCTATATACTGCGTGGGCTGTGCTATATACTGCGTGGGCTGTGCTATATACTGCGTGGGCTGTGCAATGCACTACGTGGGCTGTGCAATGTACTATGTGGGCTGTACAATGTACTACGTGGCCTGTGTTATATACTACGTGGCCTGTGTTTACACTATGTGGCCTGTGTTATATACTGCGTGCGTGGTACTGCGCGGGCTATAAACAAGAAAGGAGAAGCAGCGTCAAGCTATATAATAGGGACCACCACTCATATAATAGAAATGTAATTTTATTTGTCAACCAAAAAGAACACACAAACACTAACAATTAAAATCATTTAAAACCTCGACTCCAATGAGTCCTGGGTACCAACAAAGGAACCACCACCCCTGGACATGGTGAATAAAATAAATGTACAGATGATAGGCACACTATGCAAAATACAATTATATAGCTTATGTGGTAGTGGATACAACTAGTACACAGATATGTTGATCCCAAACACTTGTAGAAGCATGGCACAGCTCGCTTATAACAAGAATGTACATATGGTAAAAATACTAATATATAAATACTGCGCGGGCTGTGCAATATATTATGCGGGCTGTGCAATATACTACGCAGGCTGTGCAATATACTACATGGGCTGTGCAATATACTGTGTGGGCTGTGCTATATAGTCCGTGGGCTGTGCTATATACTCCGTGGGCTGTGCTATATACTACATGGCTGTGCTATATACTACGTGGCTGTGCAATATACTATGTGGCTGTGCTATTTACTACGTGGGCTGCTATATACTACGTGGCTGTGCTATATAATACATGGCCGGCCGCGAACAATCAGCGACAGGCGCAGTCCGGCTCCTGTGTATTCAATGTATTCTAAAATCTTCATAAATAAACTACATACATATTCTAGAATATCCGATGCGTTAGAATCGGGCTACCATCTCGTGTCAGTATAATTGTGATTACCGTGATAGCAAATCTGTCCAGATTTTTTATTGTTTTAGTGGTGAAAAATAAAATCGGAAATCTATAAAAATATATATTTTTTTTATTGTGTCCCAATTTTGCAAGACTAGTAATGTTTTCATTGTTTCCAGTTGATAGAGCTGTGTAATAGGTTGTTTTTTTTGTGTAATGAGCCAGCAATTTTTATTAATACAATTTTAATCGTTATATTGCATTATTATTCTTATGATTATATTTTGATAGATCAGACTTTTTTGGAAACCGTGACACCACAGATGAGCATTTTTTTAAAATTTTAATATCTTCATTTTTAGTGGGGGGAGAAGGGTGTGGTTCAAATTTGTATTTTTTTTATGCTTTTATGCTTTTTTTATATTTATACATATTCAAAAAGTTATAAAAAGAAGCTTTACTATATATACAGTGGGTATGGAAAGTATTCAGACACCTTTAAATTTTTCACTCTTTGTTTCATTGCAGCCATTTGGTAAATTCAAAAAAGTTCATTTTTTTTCTAATTAATGTACAATCTGCATCCCATCTTGACCTAAAAAAGCATAATATGGAGAAAGCAGAGTCAACAATGTACCAAAAAAATATAATTTTTCTTTATTAAAGAACAAATAAATGACCATTCTAGATCATTGTGGTGCAGTGACCCACGTTGCAGCCAGGGGGCGCTGTGTGTGCGCTTCAAGATGCGCTTGGAGGCTTAAATGTGATCAGAAAAAGTCCAGCAGGAGTGTAAATGGCCGGTGTGTGTGTTGCAGAGGAAGACACTCTGCACTGTCAGTCTGAAGTTAAGTTGGTGTGCTGGGACCTGTAGTCCCACAAGTAATTGTGTAATTCAAATGGGAGACTGGCAGGGCTAGTTATGAGAGATCGGAGGTTCAAACTAGCCACACACCCCCACACTCCCACCCAGGGGAGTGGTTACACCTAGATAATGTGACCAGGGTGTGGGTCACATGGGTTCAGAGTGTATGGATCTGTTTGGTCCATGTGCAAGGTCCTGGACAGTCGGTGTTGGAAGCTCCTGTGAGTGGAGTCTTCCTGGAAGCACCTGAGATGGTAGACCTAGTGGACGGTCAGTGTTGGAGTCTCCTGGCATTGGAGAAGTCCTGGAAGCACTGAAGAGTGAGTCCTGCAATAGCGCATGGAAAGGCTGCATCTACAGAGCCTGAGACGGTTTCTTTGTTGGGGAAGCTACAGTTACTACTGTGGGTCTGGACTATCCGAGGTGCCCTGGTCCCAAGGACGGTGATCCCAGTGAGGCAGTTTCCCTGTGAACCAGCACTGGCAGGAGTCAGTGTGTGGAGCCTGAGCTCCTGAGAGGTAACCCCTGGTATGGGGAAAAACCTGTAATATATGGCAGAGATGTATTTGCCATTGGAACAGACTGTCGGTGGTTAATATGTTCCATTGATACATACAATGAACTGTAATGAACTGTGTGCTAACACATGACAGTTGCTGAACTGTGCAGTCACCTGGTGACTGGAGAGATAAGGCGTGACTATTGAATGCTTTGTAAAGCCACACGTGTTAAAGTAACAGACTATGTGTAAGCTGGTGACGTGTAACCTGGCTTACGGTGCGGTATATGACGCTTTAATAAACCGGAATGGACTTAATTTGTGTGAGATATCGTGCCTGTATCTTGCAAGATAGCATAGGGGGTGGCAGGACTTATTGTCTCCCTTTCTGAGCACGTAGGCACTTATCTCTTGATACAAGCAGGTCCCCTGATGATTGGCTTGGAGGAAACGCGTCGGGACTGACCACAGGGAGAGTGCAGGGCATGTTGATACAGGGGTAGATGTGGACTGCCCTTGTAAGGGCAGGAGCTTTGGGGATAGCTTACTGGTAGCCCCATAGGGAATGACAGGGTATTGTCTCCTCTCATCTGATTCCGGATTATTCCCTGACCAGAGGTTTTCCGGTGCTCCTGCTTATGCATCTTGGAATTGGTGAGATCGTTCCTTTTCCATTGTATTTTAACAATTATTAGTGACACCGTCCTATAGGTGCCACATTTGCCATCTAGTGATAATTGTTTTACATGCAACCAACTGTATGAAGATTTGTTCTGCTTCTCATATGAATATGTCTTTTGCAGTTATTTTTGAACCATACTTTGGTCTGCTTCTTTTCCGCAAGTGCCACTGCAGGCGGATTTTTTGAATCCTAACGGGGGTCTCTTGGGTTTCATAGTTGAGACCTCACCCCATGTTTTTTATAACACTTTGGGTGACTTTTTTTGACTTTTATCTATTTATAAATGATTAAAAGTTATGTTTTATTTTCCACTTACATTTTCCAGAGAGCACCAAGAATGGCAGGTTCGACATTGGCACCCTGTGCTCTACACAGATGAGAGCAGGTTCAGCCTCAGCACATGTGGCAGATGTGACAGAGTCTGGAGATGCTGGGGAGAATTTTCTACTTCCTGCAACATCCTCCAGCAAGACTGGTTTGGCAGTGGGTCAGTAATGATGTGGAGAAGCATTTATTTGAAGGACCGCATAGCCCTCCATGTGCTAGCCAGAGGTACCGCAACTGCCATTAGGTAATGGAATGAGATACTCAGGTGCATTGTTAGACCATATGCAGGTGCAATGGGCCCTGGGTTCTTTCTGATGCTTGACAATGCTATGCCTCATGTGGCTGAAGTGTGTCAGCAGTTGCTGCATGATGAAGGCATCTATGCTATCGACTGGCCTGCCCATTTCCTAGACCTGAATCCAATCAACACCTGGGAAATCATGTCTCGTTCCATCCACCAAGACCACGTTGCACGACACACTGTCCAGTAGTTGGCTGATGCTTTAATCCAGGTCTGGTAGGAGATTTCTCAGGCGAACATCCGCCACCTCATCAGGAGCATGCTCTGGTGTTGTAAGGGAAACATACAAGCACATGGAAGCCACACACACTACTGAGCATCATTTCCTTGTCTTGAGGCATTTCCACTGAAGTTGGATCAGCCTGTAATTTGATTTTCCAATTTGATTTTGAGTAACATTCCAAATCCAGACCTCCATGGGATATTAGTTGTGATTTACATTGATAATTGTTATGTTTTATTGTTCTCAATGCATTCCACTATGTAATGAATAAAGATTTGCAACTTAATTTGCATTTAATTCAGTGATATCTAGGATGTGGTATTTTAGTGTTCCCTTTATTCTTTTGAGCAGTGTAGATGAGTCGCCTGCCAGGGCCGTGGGGTACCCAGTACCGGGTCCGATGTTTTCAGGGTGATGTCATGGGGGCGACCCGGTCTGTGGCCCTTGGCACCCATGTGAAAGGGAAATTGAATAAAGTTTATGTTCGTGATGCCACCTGTGGTATTCGGTCAGTGGGGACCGACGCTGCTTAGAGTGGTCCACTGGGGTGATGTTATGGAAGCTAGATGGTATAACTTCCCACAGGTGAAGTATGTCCCTAGGACTCCCGGTGTGTAGATGGAAGATGGTGAATGGTGCAGTAAAGAACAAGGACACAGGTTTGCAGTCACTTTACCTGGTTTACTGAAGACTTCAGGCAGCCACAGTCCAGGGCACCAGATCACAGGTACAGGCAGGGTCTGGCCGGCTTGGAAGCGAATCCAGAGTTCCCCTTTACCAGGTGGAGTTAAATGCCTTCCTCTAGCGTGGTGGTGTTGTAGTCCCTTACTGTCTATGGCTTCTGATAAGGTCCTCACAGTTCTTCTCTTTCCCCCCGTATAGGATAGGACATAAACCCGTATGACAGGTGATTTGAGCCTTTTTACAGGGTCTCTATCATGACCCGGGCTCTATGTGTCACTGTGCCTCCTGGATATTAGGGAGGACAGGTAACTTGCAGTTCAGCTGTCCTGCCGATCTCTGCTGTAAGTCATAGAGTCCCTTACAACCTCGGTATTCTGGCTACCGGTTATCTGCGCTTCAGAGGGAGGCAGCTGGTCTCCCCTGATATCATTGTCCTGTGCTTCGCTCTCTTACACGCTCACTGAACGATGTTCTTTCTTTCTGTAATGTCTCTGTCCAGGAGCTGCAGCACTTTCTCGTGGCTGCACGGCTCTTCATATGTTCTTCCTGCCTCAGACTGCTCCAGTCTGCTCTCTGGCACTATCTGACTAACTTTTCCTCCAAACCACAATATATATAAGGGAGTCACCTAGGAATAGGATCAAAAGCTCCCCCTTGTGGCCTGGAGTGTGAACATGTTGCATTGTGATTACCTGATAAAGAGATATCCTTCATCGCTTCCAAGCGTAACATCACTCTCCCCATGAGGAAAGCAATGTCACTGTGACGACCAGGACCCTGGGGCATCACATATATACTCCAGAACTTGGCATAAGGTATAGCTCGTATTTAGATGTAGAAAACTATTTGCTTGATTAATTTTTTTTTGCAATCCATGCAAATTTTCATTAACAATGGCATACAATGCCAGTTTTCATGGGAACCTGTCAGCTGATTCAAGCCGGTTTGTCATGAGAAAAAAAATTTGCAGCATGCTGCGAGTGACTGCAAATCGGATCACAGGCACCCAAATAAGTCTATGTGTGCGTGTAAAACATTGGAATAATCTTTATTTTTATATAGCGCTAACATATTCTGCAGCGCTTTACAGTTTGCACACTTTATCATCGCTGTCCCCGATGGGGCTCACAATCTAAATTCCCTATCAGTATGTCTTTGGAATGTGGGAGGAAACTGGAGTACACGGAGGAAACCCACACAAACACAGGGAGAACATACAAACTCCTTGCAGATGTTGTCCTTGGTGGGATTTGAACCCAGAACTCCACTGAGCCACCGTGCTGCCCGGAGTTCGCCATCCTCTCCACACCTGTGCTGTGATTCCTTTCTTGAACTGTTTTGGCGACTTTTGGGGCCAAAAATGTTGGAGTTCTCAAAAACACCACAGGGATGGACGGAAGTGAAGTTGTGCCAAATTTAGTGACTTTTTAAAAAGTCGCAATTGATGAATCAGGATAAAACATCTGAAATCTGCTAGATTCCACCCACAAAGCGGAAAACCAAAATAAACAGGCGAGGATACTGTATATAAAATAGACGTCACAAAAGGTGCCAATAGAATTTTTAATTGGGTGCAAACAAAAAAGGCCAAAACACACAAATCTAGATAATAAGCAGATGCAAAGGCAATGATGAATTAGGGCCTATATGATGTTTATTGTGGACTATTTTCTATATATTATGCAAATTCAGTGCTGAATCTATTGGGCTGAACTTTGTGTGTAGCATTTATTTGTCTTCTGTTTCCTTTTCTGTAGATGGTTACAGAATCTTCAACAAAGAGTAAATTAAAAGCAGACTGTGCTTGTGGTTTTCTACCCTTTCACTATGCATATTTCCTGACAGTCCTGAAAAACTAAATTTGAGATGATTTTCTCTGGGCAGAAATCCAAAATATGGTCTTACGCCTATACATTTATTAGACAGACAAATAGCCTAGTTTGTGAACACAGAACATTTTCATTTATCCACGTGTTTTCCACTTCCACAAAACTCTTTAATCTTACTGATCGCCCAGGGCTACTTTGGAACATTGAATATAATTAGGGTTGAGAAACAAGACATAGCAGGAAGAACCTGCCCAAACAGTTTATCAAGTGGTTTGATATACAAACTTCTTGAATGATATTCTAGGCTTTGGTCTTTTTTCTCAGGTATGTTTGTTTCATTGTATGGCAGATTCATGAAGTGCTCAAGAATTAAGATCTACATTTACTGAGCATTTTCTTGCTACCTAGCTCACAATACATGGATATGTCTAATGTATACACTTAAACAGTAGATGTATGCTTCAAATGCTGGCATCTGTCATTATGTGAATCCATTGTACCAAAGAACATATGTTTAATAATTATACAGTGGGGCAAAAAAGTATTTAGTCAGTCAGCAATAGTGCAAGTTCCACCACTTAAAAAGATGAGAGGCGTCTGTAATTTACATCATAGGTAGACCTCAACTATGGGAGACAAACTGAGAAAAAAAAATCCAGAAAATCACATTGTCTGTTTTTTTAACAATTTATTTGCATATTATGGTGGAAAATAAGTATTTGGTCAGAAACAAACAATCAAGATTTCTGGCTCTCACAGACCTGTAACTTCTTCTTTAAGAGTCTCCTCTTTCCTCCACTCATTACCTGTAGTAATGGCACCTGTTTAAACTTGTTATCAGTATAAAAAGACACCTGTGCACACCCTCAAACAGTCTGACTCCAAACTCCACTATGGTGAAGACCAAAGAGCTGTCAAAGGACACCAGAAACAAAATTGTAGCCCTGCACCAGGCTGGGAAGACTGAATCTGCAATAGCCAACCAGCTTGGAGTGAAGAAATCAACAGTGGGAGCAATAATTAGAAAATGGAAGACATACAAGACCACTGATAATCTCCCTCGATCTGGGGCTCCACGCAAAATCCCACCCCGTGGGGTCAGAATGATCACAAGAACGGTGAGCAAAAATCCCAGAACCACGCGGGGGGACCTAGTGAATGAACTGCAGAGAGCTGGGACCAATGTAACAAGGCCTACAATAAGTAACACACTACGCCACCATGGACTCAGATCCTGCAGTGCCAGACGTGTCCCACTGCTTAAGCCAGTACATGTCCGGGCCCGTCTGAAGTTTGCTAGAGAGCATTTGGATGATCCAGAGGAGTTTTGGGAGAATATCCTATGGTCTGATGAAACCAAACTGGAACTGTTTGGTAGAAACACAACTTGTCGTGTTTGGAGGAAAAAGAATACTGAGTTGCATCCATCAAACACCATACCTACTGTAGAGCATGGTGGTGGAAACATCATGCTTTGGGGCTGTTTCTCTGCAAAGGGGCCAGGACGACTGATCCGGGTACATGAAAGAATGAATGGGGCCATGTATCGTGAGATTTTGAGTGCAAACCTCCTTCCATCAGCAAGGGCATTGAAGATGAAACGTGGCTGGGTCTTTCAACATGACAATGATCCAAAGCACACCACCAGGGCAACGAAGGAGTGGCTTCGTAAGAAGCATTTCAAGGTCCTGGAGTGGCCTAGCCAGTCTCCAGATCTCAACCCTATAGAAAACCTTTGGAGGGAGTTGAAAGTCTGTGTTGCCAAGTGAAAAGCCAAAAACATCACTGCTCTAGAGGAGATGTGCATGGAGGAATGGGCCAACATACCAACAAGAGTGTGTGGCAAACTTGTGAAGACTTACAGAAAACGTTTGACCTCTGTCATTGCCAACAAAGGATATATTACAAAGTATTGAGATGAAATTTTGTTTCTGACCAAATACTTATTTTCCACCATAATATGCAAATAAAATGTTAAAAAAACAGACAATGTGATTTTCTGGATTTTTTTTTCTCAGTTTGTCTCGCATAGTTGAGGTCTACCTATGATGTAAATTACAGACGCCTCTCATCTTTTTAAGTGGTGGAACTTGCACTATTGCTGACTGACTAAATACTTTTTTGCCCCACTGTATATCTACTAGATGGCAGCCCGATTCTAAAGAATCGGGAGTCTAGAATCCATATATACTTTATTTATTCAAATGTAAGAATAATACAATTAATAAATAATAGTAAGAAAGAACAAAAATAATAGGCAGTATATGGAGAAAACACCAAACAAAAGTTCAAAATTGGTGTGAAAATGTCACTGAACCACTTCACAACTAAATATATATAGTTTTGGTAAATGGTATTATCATTTTTTTGACGAAATTCGGCAGGAGCTTGAAGAGCAACGTCACTGGGCCCGCCTCCACGCAGTAGAAACTTGCTGTGAGGTAAAAATTCAAAAATCACACCAAAATGGCGGGCGGAGTGTGTCACAGTACGGCACATTTCTGATTGGTCGCTCGCAGCAGGCGGCAACCAATCAGACACTGGACACTGTTGACGTCACTTATCTCCGGACATTAGCTCCGGACATTAGCTCCGGACATTAGCTCCGGACAAAGCCACGGAAGTTGGCACAAATTGCAGGAAGTAGTATTCTAGGCAATTATATATTAGATACACCACTGTTAAATGCCAGCTTTTTGTCAAGTGAAAAAAAATACTAAGAAGAGTCACTTCAGAACTTTTAAATAAGGCCGGAGACACAACGTATAAAAAAATTGCTCGGATTTTGTCTGCCGAGAATTGCACAAATGTTCTCTGTATGGTGATCTGTATGTAATCCGTTTTCAATGCGAGGATGCGATTTTCTCACATCTAAGGAAGGATCCGTATGGCATCCGTATGTCGTGATTTTGTCGCACACTTGCAAAATGAGCAAATGATGGATCCATCACCTGAAAATCATTAGAAATTAATGTAGGACCCTATTTATTGGCTCAATAACAAGTCCCCTCCTCGTAACTTTGCATGACAGTGTTTGCTGGTGTATTATTCTAGCTGACTTGTCTGCAACATGTCATATAGTCCTTATATGTCCTTGTAGATTGTGAGCCCTCGCGGGCAGGATCCTCTCTTCTCCTGTACCAGTCGTGAGCCGTGAAACAACAAGACTGGCTGCGTATTGCCCGTGGGTTTAAGGAGACGTGCCAGTTTCCGAACTGTATTGGAGCCCTGGATGGAAAGCACATCCGTATACGTAAGCCACCCAACTCTGGCTCCCAATATTATAATTATAAAGAATATTTTTCTGTAGCGCTGTTGGCCCTGGTCGACAGCGCATACATGGTTCGAATTGTTGATATTGGGGCCTATGGTAGAACAGGAGACTCCCAAGTGTTCCATTCTTCCATTATGGGTCATCGTATGCGCAATAATCAGTTGGACCTCCCACCCCCCATGTCAGCTACCAGGATCTAATCTCGAAGCTGTCCCTTATGTCATTGTTGGTGATGAGGCTTTTCAATTAACCAGGAACGTCATGAGGCCCTATCCGTGTAGAACTCTGGACCACCGGCGTCGAATCTTTAATTTCCACCTATCCCGTGCACGATGTCTGGTGGAGTGTGCCTTTGGCATTCTGTGTGCCAAATGGCATGTTCTGCAGTCTGCTATTCATCTAAGTGAAGAAAATGTGAATCAAGTTATCAAAGCATGTGTTGTACTTCACAACTTCACAAGAATTCTCGACTGTAGGTGCAAATGCTGGTGATGATGTGGAGGATGCAAATAATGTCCTGACAACTTCACATGGACATCATCCACATCGTCCGCCCTCTGGAATTAAAGTGCGGGGTGTCTTTACTAATTATTTTGTTTCACCGGAGGGATATACTCCGTGGCAAGATAATGCAGTGTTTATGTTATAATTTTTTTTTGTTATGTGTGTGAAGTAAAATGCTGTTAATTTTTCAAAAGTGTGATGTGTTTTTCAAAAGGTGAGCACAAAATTATCATAAAAACATCATCTATATAGAGGAAACAAAGAAACACACACATTTAAATACGGTACCTCAGTTTACTTACATAATGTTTGTATGCAAAAATAACCATATTCACATCATATGGCAGTTATGGCCACTATTACCTGCCCTCGAACAATTAAACAAATATATATACATAAAATAACAGCCTAAAAAAATAAAAAATTACAAATTTGTAAATTTGAGTGTTTTGGCTACTTTGTGTGGCTAATTGACCATGAGCCTGAATGGTGCCTGAGGCTGCATGGTGGAGCATGGAAGGGACTGGGTGTGGAACATGTTGGTACTGAGCACTTTGGTATTGATGAACATAATAATCCTGTGTATTGGCAGTACCCATTAGAGGATACCTCCCAGAATGTCCATGTCGACCATACCCATGTAGTGGCCACTCTCCTACACTGGGTATGGTCAAGTTGCCATACTGGTGAGGTGCATGAAATGGCTATGTTGTGGTCGGTGTTGTATTGGGCCTTCAGGTATTTGTGGTGAAGGACTTCGTGTAGGAGGGGTTCACTCTCAGATCTTGTGTTCTCCTCTGGTAGTCCAGGAATTTGGAGAAGGTTTTGCTGTGAAAGCTGCCATCTTTCAAGGTAAGCCAAGATTGGAACGGGGTTATTGGGTGGGGTGCATGCATCTATAACTATTTGGAGTGCACCTCTGGCCCACAGCCTCACTTCTCGAGGGATTGGGCAGAGATAGTGTGCCAAACTCCGTGAATAGGCCTCTTCTCCGTCATCATTGGCACTGCAGGACAGCTAGTTCAATACCCCAGTATCCACTTGCCGTTTGGTCTCAGTGGTGGCAAGCTCCCTCCTGCGGTGGCCAAAGCGTGAGACTACTGCAGGCTATGGTGAGGTATCAATCGGGAGAGTTGGGCTGCTACTCTGTCCACGGTCCTCCTCCTCTTGAGTTGGCTCCTGTCCCGCAGAAAGGCGTGCTGGTGGTGGTGGTTGGTGACTTATTGACGATTGGGAAGATGGTCCAGCCTGTTCTTCCCCTTCACCAACTGGGTTGACGTGGACCTCCGAGTCTGAGCCAGTCTCCTGCTCAGTTATGTTTGATTCTGTTCTGTTTTTCATGAAAATGTGTGGTGAATCATGCACTTATGGACGGAGATCTAGAACTGGAGTGAGAAAATTTAAGTGATCATAGTATATATATTTTCGCTTTTTGTGTCCCTCTGAACCACTCCTGGCCCGATTCTGATGCTCTCTGTGGAACTGGTAACGGCAGCTCCGCCACCGTCTCATGACATCAGATACTGCAAAGTAACCCAACAAATGTTTGACATTAGGATCACAGTGTAAGTATAGGTAAATGTAGGTTAAAGCCTAATGTGGCATGCTACTTGACAATTGTAAACTTGAAAATAGCCAGGCTAGCAAGAATAACATCACTAATGATGATGTTTTGGTCATTGGTTGCTTCATTTTAAACAATTCAAGTTTTTAGATATTTAGGGTAGTACTTACTCATTTCATGCTGCACCTCAGATGTACTTTCTTCATAGGCAGAAAACATTTGCCGGCAGATATGCTTCCATGAGGCGTCCTTGCGGGCATGGTCGGCATAATGTGCATCACGTACATTCCAAATTTTGGAACTCTCCTGCACCAGAACGATCAAAATCTCGACATTAATTTGCCTTGCCATCTTGCTGTACTCCGTGGAGGCGTGATAGTGGCTTGTTATTGAACTTCCCAGGCTAATTAGCATGCCAAAGTTTCCTGAATAATGGCTGAGGCAATTTACTGTCACCTGGCCAATGCCTGAGTAATTCTCGCATGGTCCTTGTGCTATGCGATTATTTTCTCACACCCATACACTTGCATTGGCAAGACTCGGCCAAGATACGCAGACAATCGCAGCATGCTGCGATTTCACTCGCAAGCATATTACGGCCGAGAAAGAAACGGATGATGGGAGCTGCCCCATAGATTAACATTGGTCCGAGTGCTATACGATTTTTTATAGCATAGCACTCATCCGTATTATACGGTAGTGTAACTCCGGCCTAATGAAAAGCTCCAAATATCACTCAATTTAACATCAAAACCTTCAGAACTATGCTTAAAACTGAAGATGAAGGAGTATCACCTTTCAGCATGACAGCAAAAACCTAAGCATACTTCCATATCAAAATAATGGCTTCCTCAGAATAAGATCAAAGTTTTGGAATGACCCTACCAGAGCCCAGGCTTGAATCGAATTGAAAATCTGTGGGTGACCTGAAGAGGACGCTGTACACAGAAGATGACCTCAGAATCTTATTTACCTTACTGGCTTATGGGGCCTGATCAGCAGAGGGACTAGGCACTGCTCCTAATAGCCAGATTCCTACTCCACACTGATGAGGGGCAAACACCCCGAAACAGCTGTCTGTGGATGGATACCATGCTTGGCATAGGTGGCTTTCCTTCATAGGATGCTGCCCTTCCCGTGGTTGTTCCTTCCCGGGGAAAGGCCTGGCTATTCACTGCTTGCGTCGAGAAACACGTGATGGTGTCTCCGCAGCTTCTTTACCTGCATCTGCATATTTCCCATAAGGGATGGGGGCAGTGTTCTGGAATCACTGCGTTGAGAAACACGTGATGGTGTCTCCGCAGTGTTGGATGTTTTGGTCTCCCCGAGGCCAATCATCTGTGCCTTTATAGCCTTTTTACTAGGCACTGCTCCTAATAGCCAGATTCCTACTCCACACTGATGAGGGGCAAACACCCCGAAACAGCTGTCTGTGGATGGATACCATGCTTGGCATAGGTGGCTTTCCTTCATAGGATGCTGCCCTTCCCGTGGTTGTTCCTTCCCGGGGAAAGGCCTGGCTATTCACTGCTTGCGTCGAGAAACACGTGATGGTGTCTCCGCAGCTTCTTTACCTGCATCTGCATATTTCCCATAAGGGATGGGGGCAGTGTTCTGGAATCACTGCGTTGAGAAACACGTGATGGTGTCTCCGCAGTGTTGGATGTTTTGGTCTCCCCGAGGCCAATCATCTGTGCCTTTATAGCCTTTTTACTAGGCACTGCTCCTAATAGCCAGATTCCTACTCCACACTGATGAGGGGCAAACACCCCGAAACAGCTGTCTGTGGATGGATACCATGCTTGGCATAGGTGGCTTTCCTTCATAGGATGCTGCCCTTCCCGTGGTTGTTCCTTCCCGGGGAAAGGCCTGGCTATTCACTGCTTGCGTCGAGAAACACGTGATGGTGTCTCCGCAGCTTCTTTACCTGCATCTGCATATTTCCCATAAGGGATGGGGGCAGTGTTCTGGAATCACTGCGTTGAGAAACACGTGATGGTGTCTCCGCAGTGTTGGATGTTTTGGTCTCCCCGAGGCCAATCATCTGTGCCTTTATAGCCTTTTTACTAGGCACTGCTCCTAATAGCCAGATTCCTACTCCACACTGATGAGGGGCAAACACCCCGAAACAGCTGTCTGTGGATGGATACCATGCTTGGCATAGGTGGCTTTCCTTCATAGGATGCTGCCCTTCCCGTGGTTGTTCCTTCCCGGGGAAAGGCCTGGCTATTCACTGCTTGCGTCGAGAAACACGTGATGGTGTCTCCGCAGCTTCTTTACCTGCATCTGCATATTTCCCATAAGGGATGGGGGCAGTGTTCTGGAATCACTGCGTTGAGAAACACGTGATGGTGTCTCCGCAGTGTTGGATGTTTTGGTCTCCCCGAGGCCAATCATCTGTGCCTTTATAGCCTTTTTACTAGGCACTGCTCCTAATAGCCAGATTCCTACTCCACACTGATGAGGGGCAAACACCCCGAAACAGCTGTCTGTGGATGGATACCATGCTTGGCATAGGTGGCTTTCCTTCATAGGATGCTGCCCTTCCCGTGGTTGTTCCTTCCCGGGGAAAGGCCTGGCTATTCACTGCTTGCGTCGAGAAACACGTGATGGTGTCTCCGCAGCTTCTTTACCTGCATCTGCATATTTCCCATAAGGGATGGGGGCAGTGTTCTGGAATCACTGCGTTGAGAAACACGTGATGGTGTCTCCGCAGTGTTGGATGTTTTGGTCTCCCCGAGGCCAATCATCTGTGCCTTTATAGCCTTTTTACTAGGCACTGCTCCTAATAGCCAGATTCCTACTCCACACTGATGAGGGGCAAACACCCCGAAACAGCTGTCTGTGGATGGATACCATGCTTGGCATAGGTGGCTTTCCTTCATAGGATGCTGCCCTTCCCGTGGTTGTTCCTTCCCGGGGAAAGGCCTGGCTATTCACTGCTTGCGTCGAGAAACACGTGATGGTGTCTCCGCAGCTTCTTTACCTGCATCTGCATATTTCCCATAAGGGATGGGGGCAGTGTTCTGGAATCACTGCGTTGAGAAACACGTGATGGTGTCTCCGCAGTGTTGGATGTTTTGGTCTCCCCGAGGCCAATCATCTGTGCCTTTATATGATCAGCAGAGGGGACCTGCAGCAGGCCCCCTCTCCTCTGCTCAGCGGGCCCCAGCGGCAGGATTCTGCCAGCTCAGCAACTGCCTGTGAGTGCTCAGACGCAATGGCAGTTAGAATTTGTTGACATGCGGGATATTCCTCTTGCATGGCAACAATTAACATCCGCCATCCAATCACAGGCCGGCAACTGATGTCAGTGGGCTCGTCGCCGGCGTATGACGTTAGTGTAATACGCCAGAACGAATGTCCGCGACTCAGATGTATCAAGCGGATAACACCACTGGATCTCAGCCAGTTAAAAAAAAATGTTTTAATTTTTTTGTAAAGCTGCACTATGTGGCTGCATTATACCACTATAGGGCTGCATGATACCCCTATGGGGCTGCATTATACCCCTATAGGGGTGCATTATACTGCTATTGGGCTGCATTATATTATGGGATGCATTATACTATAAGGCTGCATTATACTATAGTGCTGCATTATTATTAAAACTCAGGAAAAGTGCTCTAGATAACTGTACTATTTTCTGCAGAGACAAGTCCTAGCTTTAAGATGTGATGGCGGTCTGAACTAGACGAAGAAGAAAAGCGAAGATGAAGGACTAAAACTAGAGATGTCACCAATGAGTCAGTATATTACCTGTACACTGACACTATATACTGTATACTATATACAGAGCTCCTTTGGATAATGTCATTAGTGATCACTGTATTACCTGTACGCTGACACTATATACAGGGCTCCTGTGTATAATGTCACTAGTGCCTACTGTATTACCTGTACACTTACACTATATACAGAGCTCCTGTGTATAATGTCACTAGTGATCACTGTATTACCTGTACACTGACACTAAACACTATATGCTGTATACAGAGCTCCTGTGTAAAATGTCACCGGTGATCACTGTATTACCTGTACATGGACACTGTAAGCTAAATAGAGATCTCCTGTGTATAATGGCATTAGTATTGTGGGTTTTTTTTATTAGTGATCAGTATTGTAGTATTCTGTCACTATGTGGTGGTAATAAATAGTCTGGTCATGATGTGATGGTATTTGTTCCTTGTATGTAGTATTATTGGTCACCAAGTGGTGGTAATATGTGATTCAGTCATGGTGCAGTGGTATTTGTCCCTTGTATGTGATATTATTGGTCATTTAAAAAAAATTCAAAATAAATAAAAATATACTTAACATTGTATTGAATATTTTAACAAATGTTTAATAATTTACAGTAGGACCCGGCCAAAAGAGTCTACCTTGTCGTGGTGGCGTGTAAAAAAATCTTTTGGCCAATGCAAAAGCCCCTGACTAGGTATGTGATCTGGTAATGGAAACTATAAATGTGTTGTTGGTGAGGACGTGGTGCAGAAGTGGAGTTTTTCGAAGAGAGGGCAGTGGGACTGTGGACGGTTTGAGGGGTGGAGGCAGGGCTAGGGTGGAGCTTGTGTGGACTTTCAAGGGGGCCCTGAAAATGTTGCCAGTATGGGGCCCCGAAATTCCTAGTGGCAGCCCTGGCTGAGCCTCTGTCGATTAACTAGAGTGCTGCTTATTTTATATGGATAAATATCTTCAAAGTTGCTTGGATAGTAACTAATGGATATGCACCAAATGCATGGTTCTCTTTCTTTCATTATCTATCTATCTATGTTTCCCCACCATCCTGTAGAATGTAAAGGTACCGTCACACTTAGCGACGCTGCAGCGATACCGACAACGATCCGGATCGCTGCAGCGTCGCTGTTTGGTCGCTGGAGAGCTGTCACACAGACCGCTCTCCAGCGACCAACAATGCCGGTAACCAGGGTAAACATCGGGTAACTAAGCGCAGGGCCGCGCTTAGTAACCCGATGTTTACCCTGGTTACCATCCTAAAAGTAAAAAAAACCAAACACTACATACTTACCTACAGCCGTCTGTCCTCCAGCGCTGTGCTCTGCACTCCTCCTGTACTGTCTGTGTGAGCACAGCGGCCGGAAAGCAGAGTGGTGACGTCACCGCTCTGCTTTCCGGCTGACCGACGCTCACAGCCAGAGCAGGAGGAGTGCAGAGCACAGCGCTGGAGGACAGACGGCTGTAGGTAAGTATGTAGTGTTTGGTTTTTTTTACTTTTAGGATGGTAACCAGGGTAAACATCGGGTTACTAAGCGCTGCCCTGCGCTTAGTTACCCGATGTTTACCCTGGTTACCAGTGAAGACATCGCTGAATCAGTGTCACACACGCCGATTCAGCGATGTCTACGGGGAGTCCAGCGACCAAATAAAGTTCTGGACTTTCTTCCCCGACCAGCGACAGCACAGCAGGGGCCTGATCGCTGCTGCCTGTCACACTGGACGATATCGCTAGCGAGGACGCTGCAACGTCACGGATCGCTAGCGATATCGTCTAGTGTGACGGTACCTTAAGCCCGCAAGGGCAGGGTCCTCTCCCCTCTGTATCAGTCTGTGATTGTGCGTTTGCTTACTGTAAGTGATATCTATAATCTGTCTGTAACCCCTTCTCATGTACAGCACCATGGAATCAATGGTGCTATATAAATAAATAATATGTTTATTTTACTGCATACTGTTAGGCTGTGTGCCCACATTGCGGTTTTTATGCGTTTCCACAGCATTTTTTGCCACAGCGAAAACGCTTTAAAAACGCTTAAAAACGCATTCCCATGCAATCCTATGGGATTCCGCAGTTGCTGTGCCCATGCTGCGGATTTTCCTGCTGCAGAATCGCATAGCGACAAAATCCGTAGCATGTTCATTATTTCTGCGGAATCGTGGCGATTCTGCCACCATAGGATTGCATTGAAATGCTCACTTTATGCACGTGGCTATGCTCATCATGCGTAAAGTGAGCGCTTCATGTGCGGATGGTACCCAGGGTTTGGAGGAGAGGAGACTCTCCTTCAGGCCCTGGGTACAATATTCCTGTAAAAAAAAAGAATTAAAATAAAAAATAGGGATATACTTACCTTCTGATGGCCCCCGGAGTCCTCCTGACTCACAGCGGTGCACGCGGCGGCTTCCGTTCCCAGGGTTGCATTGCGTGAATAACCTGAGATGACGTCGCGGTCACGCGACTGTGACGTTGCAAAGGTCCTTCGTGCAAAGCATCCCTGGGAACAGAATATACCGGGAGCGCCGCTGAGGAGATCGGGGGCCGTCAGAAGGTGAGAATAACCATATTTTTTTTTAATTATTTTTAACATTCTATCTTTTACTATTTACATCAATAGTAAAAAGTTGGTCACACTTGTTAAGCACTATGCTTGACAAGTGTGACCAACCTGTCAATCACTTTTCCAAGCGATGCTTCAAATCGCTTGTAAAGCGCAAGCATTCTGCAAACTAAAAACGCTTGCAAAACGCTTGTGTTTTGCGGGAAAACGCATGCGAATACCGCATGCGTTTTACCCACGGCAGGGAGTTGCAGAAATGCTGCGGACATTTCAGCAGCATTTCTGCAACGTGGGCACATAGCCTTAGAGAGAGAATAATCTGCTGTTCTGTTCCAAACAACAGTATCCAGTAAAAAAACATATATGGTACAAAAAAATGTATGTGCTTTATTACAATGGATTCCTATAGGGACTGTCTGATACAGTGTAAGGCCGGCATCACACTAGCAAGTTTTATGGACGTATGAGAGGCGCAGAAAATACGCATTGCACACGGACCAATGAATTTCTATATTGCAGCTCCTATCTGCCGTATTTTACGCATCCGTATTACACGGTCTTGTACAGCCGTAGAAAATCGCAGCATGCTGCGTTTGTCAGCGTATTGCGCCAAATTTATGAAAGTCAATGGGGGCAAGAAACATACGGATTACACATGGACCAACAGTGTGACTTGCGAGAAATACGCAGCGGTGGTCTATAGAAAAGCCGGCAATTCAGCGCGGTGTACAGTAAAATCACACTGACAGGTTAGAATAGAATAGCTAAGATAAATGTCTATACATAGTATAGGGGTATATATATATATATATATATATATATATATATATATATATATATATATGTCAGTGAGACACATATATATATATTAATATTTCATCCAGCGCGAGATAGCTTAAAAGCCGGTAATTCAATTGCCGGCTTTTCCTATCTCCTTCTCAAACCCGACAATGTATGAGACATGGTTTACATACAGTAAACCATTTCATATCCCTTATTTTTTACATATTCCTCATTAGTAATGTTACAAGTGTATGTGTGTAAAATTTGGGGGATCTAGCTATTAAAATAAAGGGTTAAATCACGGAAAAAATTGGCGCCCCCTGCTCCCATCGGCACAACGCGATTGCAATCACATGCAGACGGTCTCCATGGTGACACCGGGCCGAAAGATGGCTGTGGGTGTCACCAAGGGATGGTGGCTTGTAAGCCCCTGCTCAGAGCAGGAGCTGACACTCCTCCTCCCTGCCTGCGAGGCACAGATCTAATGTCCTGCAATGCAGAACGGCATTAGATCAGCAATCAGGGCAGGGAAAGATGACGTCCCACCCTGGGACAATGTAAAAAAAAGTGAAAAAAAATATGTATATATAAAAAAATTCACAAAATAAAGAACAAAAAAAAAAAGAAAAAATATTACAGAACAATAAAACTATCTCACTAGTTAACGCCTTAAGTGTAAGAAAAAACTAGGTAATAAACGATGCTTTATCATCATTCCGCCAAACAAAAAGTGGAATAAAATGTGATCAAAAAGACAAATGTAAATAAAAATGGTATAGCTGAAAACTTCAACTTGTCTTGCAAAAGAAAAGCCACATTACAGCTCCTTTAGCGGAAAAATAAAAAAGTTATAGCACTTAGAATAAAGCGATGCAAAAATAATAATTTTTTCTATAAAATAATTTTTAATGTGTAAAAGCACAAAAACATAACAAAATATATAAATGTGGTATCGCTGTAATGTTACTGACTAAAAGAATAAAGCTGCCTTATCAATTTTAACAAACGCAGAAGGGCATGAAAAAAACAACAAAAAAACAATTCCTGAATCCTGGATTTTATTCACTCTGCCTCCCATGATAAAAAGCGTTCAAGAAATCTCATGTGCACAAATATGTCAACTCGTCCGGCAAAAAACAAGCCCTCATATTATTATTATTATTATTTATTGTTATAGCGCCATTTATTCCAGGGCGCTTTACATGTGAGGAGGGGTATACATAATAAAAACAAGTACAATAATCTTAAACAATACAAGTCATAACTGGTACAGGAGGAGTGAGGACCCTGCCCGCGAAGGCTCACAATCTACAAGGGATGGGTGAGAATACAGTAGGTGAGGATAGAGCTGGTTGTGCAGCGGTTTGGTCGATCGGTGGTTACTGCAGGTTGTAGACTTGTCGGAAGAGGTGGGTCTTCAGGTTCTTTTTGAAGGTTTCGATGGTAGGCGAGAGTCTGATGTGTTGTGGTAGAGGGTTCCAGAGTAGGGGTGATACGCGAGAGAAATCTTGTATACGATTGTGGGAAGAGGAGATAAGAGGGGAGTAGAGTAGGAGATCTTGTAAGGATTGGAGGTTGCGTGTAGGTAAGTACCGGGAAACGAGGTCACAGATGTATGGAGGAGACAGGTTGTGGATGGCTTTGTACGTCATGGTTAGGGTTTTGTAGTGGAGTCTCTGGGCAATGGGGAGCCAGTGAAGGGATTGACAGAGGGGAGAGACCGGGGAATAGCGGGGGGACAGGTGGATTAGTCGGGCAGCAGAGTTTAGAATAGATTGGAGGGGTGCGAGAGTGTTAGAGGGGAGGCAACAGAGCAGGAGGTTGCAGTAGTCAAGGCGAGAGATGATGAGGGCATGGTATACCATAGTATAAGCCGAGACCCCTAATTTTGCCACAAAAAACTGGGAAAACTTAATGACTCGACTATAAGCCTAGGGTGGAAAATGCAGCAGCTACTGGTAAATTTCAAAAATAAAAATAGATACCAATAAAAGTAAAATTAATTGAGACATCAGTAGGTTAAGTTTTTTTGAATATCCATATTGAATCAGGAGCCCCATATAATGCTCCATACAGTTCATGATGGGCCCCATAAGATGCTCCATACAAAAAATATGCCCCATATAATGCTGCATAAAGGTTAATAATGGCCGCATAAGATGCTCCGTAGAATAATATGCCCCATATAATGCTACATAAAAGGTTAATGATGGCTCCATAAGATGCTCCATAGAATAATATGCCCCATATAATGCCGCACAAAGGTTAATAATGGCCCCATAAGATGCTCCATAGAATAATATGCCGCATATGCTGCTCCATAAAGGTTGATGGCCCCATAAGATGCTCCATAGAATAATATGCCCCATAAAGGTTGATGGCCCAATAAGATGCTCCATAGAATAATATGCCCCATAAAGGTTGATGGCCCCATAAGATGTTCTGGATCGCCCCCAGACACAGGGCCACGAGTTCTCGGTACCGGGCCTCTCTGGTTCGGTTCTGAGGCTGTCACGGTGGCTAGACCCGGTCCGCGACCCTGCTAAGGGGCGTCCAATAAAGGTGGTGCAGTCTGTCAGGGGTTCGTGACGCCACCTGTGGTGTTCGGTCAGGGTGACCGATGCTGCTGTGGGGTCCGCTGGGGTGATGGAATGGCAGCTGGATGGTATACCTTCCCACAGGTGAAGTATGTCCCCAGGGCTTCCCCGTAAGGTCGATGGTGATGGTGCGAGGTGCAGTCAATAACAAGGACACGGGGTTGCAGTCTCTTTACCTCTTTACTGCAGACTTCAGGATCCTCAATCCAGAGCACGTTTAACAGGGCTATCGAAGACCGGCCGGTCCGATGGGCACTTCCAGAGTTTCCCTCGCAGATGGAAATCGTTGCCTACCACTAGCGCCTGTGTGTTGTAGTCCTACCCTGCTGAGCATTCGGAATAGTCCTCACAACTGCTGTTCTCGTTCGTCGTTGTCTACAGCTCTCTCTCTCTTTTGTTCCAGATGTTGCTAGTTTCTCGTCCCCCAGTATGTTTTGGCTAGGACGCACCCATATGATGGGAAGGCCTGGAGGTCTTCCGGGACCCTAGAGACGCCCCTCTCCCACTGTTGCCCCTATGTCTTCTTAGGAAATTTAAGGTAGACAGCCAACCTATAATTAACTGTCCTACGGAGTTCGAAGTGAGGCCTAGAGTCAGTTACTCCCGCGGTGTTCCGGCCACCGGCTACGCGCCTCAGTAGAATGTTGCCTCGGTCTCACGGCACGACTCCTACTGGCTCTCCTTTGTGCTTGATCTCGTTTACACTGTTCCACAATATCCTTCCCTTCGCGTCTCTTTCTTAGGATACCGCCGCAAGGTAGTGCAGGCGCGGTTCCGTTACGTTCTGTTCTGTTCGCTAGGCACCTGCCAGGTTCCCACGCCTGACAGGGACCCCCCTGTGTCTTCTCCCTGCAACACCCCCTGCCACGGGATGTTGCCTGAATCCAACCCAGTCAGCTTCTGACTAACTTCCTCCCCGACCCCTAGTTTTACCAGTGTGAGGAGTGGCCCAATAAAATAAAGCCTTTTTCTCCCCCTAGTGGCCGGAGTGTGAAGTGTAATGTGTTCTGGTGATACCTGGTCAGGAGAACTCCTTTAGTGCCATCAGACGTACCATCACTCCCCTTAGTGGCAAAGTGTCATACTGCAACGACCAGATCTCTGGGGCGCTGCAGTTCCATAGAATAATATGCCCCATAAAGGTTGATGGCCCTATAAGATGCTACATAGAATAATATGCCCCATAAGCTGCTGCTGCGATTAAAAAAAAAGAAGACGTACTCACCTCTCGTTGCTGGGCGCCAAGTGCAGGAGTCGCCGCTGGCTCAGGCCCCCGACAATATTCATCTGTCCCCGTTCCACCGCCATGTGCCGCTGTGTCTTACGGTTCTCTGCAGTGACTGTTCAGGCAGAGGGTGCACACTAAACATGTCATTGCGCCCTCTGACCTGAACATCACTGCCAGAGGACGCGGAAGGCAGGACACAGCGGTGGAACGGGGAGAGGTGAATGTCGCATGGCTCACCCTCCCCCATCATACTCACCCCATCCTGGTGTGGTCTGCACGTTCCTGCTTCTCCGATGGTCTCTGGCGCTGGCAGCTTGTTCCTGTGTTCAGCGGTCACATGATACCACTCATTAAAGTAAGGAATATACGCGCCACGCCTATGGGAGTGGAGTCGCGTTCATATTCATTACTTTAATGAACGGTACCACGTGACCGCTGAACACAGGAAGAGCTGTGGGCGCCGGAGACCATCTGAGAAGCAGGGACATGCAGAGACGCGCCAGGAGGAGGTGAGTATGATGTGACAGCTGCCACTCCCCCTTCCCCGCTGACCCCCTGGGACAATGACTTGAGTATAAGCCGAGAAGGGCATTTTCAGCCTAAAAAAATGGGCTGATAATATCAGCTTATACTTGAGTATATATGGGTATCTAAACATGGGGATGAAGTGTTTGCAATAAAAAGTGTCATTTAGTGTGTGACAGCAGCCAAACATAAAATAAACAATATAAATCTGGTATCACTGTAATCGCCTCGAGCAGAAGAATAAAGTAGTCTTTAACTAAATGAACAAAAAATAAATAAAATAATTTCTTTTCCTGCTGTTGATTTTTTCATTCTGCCTCCCAAAGATCACAGTATGGTATCCGGTGCTCTATGCTGAGTGCTTACACCGAGATTTCTGTGTAAATCTCTGAAATATGTAATTCAGACAACACCCCCAGCAGAAGATACCCTATAATGAGGCAGATGGAGTCACCGTGGACGCCGTCTGACCTGTGATCCGGCGGTGTCCGTCTTTTTAGGTATGCATAGATACGAAGTCCTCCACAGTTTTGTGTGCTTCTGAAAAGAAAGACAACACTGAACAGAGGTCAGACAGTGTCCAGAGTAACTCTGATGCCTAATTGTAGTGAATGGATCCCTCGGGGATCCACTTTTCATGTCTCATTGTCCTCATAGATTGTAAGCTTGTGAGCAGGGTTCTCATTCCTCTTGGTATCTGTGGATTAATGTGATTATTGTTATGCTGTAATATCTTCTATTGTCTGTACAAGTCCCCTCTAAAATGTAAAGTGGTGCGGAATATGTTGGCACTATAGAAATAAAATTATTATTATTATTATTATCCATTATCAGGGCACTCGGAGATTTAGATGGAAACCTTTATAGTGCTCAGTGTAGAGAGCAGGATAAATGTGATCCCAAACATTATTTAAAATGTTTCCAATGAAAGCTTCAAATCAATCCACAAAAAAAGCAAGTCTCCATTCATGTCCATCATCTGTTAATGGAAATATATGGGGGCTTCCCCATTACTGGTAGTACAAAGGCTCTGGAAAAGTGCTACGGCTCCTTGCTCCTCAAAAGAAATTCAGCAAAATTCTGGTCTCTCAAATCCAAATGTCCCCTCCTTTCTGAGCCCCACAGTGGGCTTAAACCACATTTAGTGTTCACATGTTTGGCACATCTATAGCAATGACAGTCCGCCTAATTTACAGGTGCATGTCTCTAGAAGCATGAGCTGGACACAAGGGATGAGCGAAACGGATCGGACAAATTCAAAAATCGCCGCCTTTCGGCAAAGTTGGGTTTCATGAAACCCGGCCCGATCCTAGTGTGGGATCGCTCATGAGGTCGGCAATCTGCACGCAAAAGTCGCATTTCGTATGACGCTTTCAGCACCATTTTTCAGCCAATGAAGGAGGACGCAGAGTGTGGGCAGCGTGATGACATAGGTCTCGGTCCCCACCATCTTAGAGAAGGGCATGACAGTGATCGGCTTGCTTTCTGCGGCGTCACAGGGGCTATAAAGGGGCGTGCACGCCGGCCGCCATAAAACTTCTGCCGATCTTAGCATAGGGAGAGGTTGCTGCAGCTTCATCAGAAGAAGGGATATAGTTAGGGAGGGAAGATTAACCCCCAAACTGCTTGTGCTGTAGCGATTTCCACTGTCCAACCCCACCATTTTTTTGCATGGACAGTGGAGGCTATATTTTTGTGCATCAGCTCTGTAGCTTATTAGGTTGCCTTATAAGGCTCCCTGATAGCTGCATTGCTGTTTGCACGCTGCTGTGCAAACCAACTGCTTTTTTAAAAGCAAAAATCCTGTTGCTCCATTCTGCACAGTTATCTTGTTTATTTGTCCACACTTTTGTGTGCAGCAGTCCTTTTTATTGCTGCCATAGTTTGTCGTATGTCAGCCAGCCACTTTCTGCTACTTAGATTGCGTTGTTATATACACTGGGCCTGAGTTTTGGTTCAGTCTCCCCCCCAAAAAAGGGAGATTCTAATTCTCACAAAGTGGATATACTTCAGTCCTGTTAGTTTGTGGTATATCAGCCAGCCACTTTCTGCCACTTACATTGTGTTGTTTTATGCACAGGGCCTGAGTTTTGGTTCAGTCTCCCCCCAAAAAAGTGAGATTCAAATTCTCACAAAGTGGATATACTTCAATCCTGTTAGTTTGTCGTATATCAGTCAGCCACTTTCTGCCACTTACATTGTGTTGTTTTAGGCACAGGGCCTGAGTTTTGGTTCAGTCTCCACCCAAAAAAAGTAAGATTCAAATTCTCACAAAGTGGATATACCATATATACTCGAGTATAAGCCGAGATTTTCAGCCCAAATTTTTGGGCTGAAAGTGCCCCTCTCGGCTGATACTCGAGTCACGGTAGCGGTGGGGTCGGCGGGTGAGGGGGAGAGGGTGCTGAGGCATACTTACCTAGTCCCAGTGATCCTGGCGCTCCCCCTGCCGTCCCATGGTCTTCTGTGCTGCAGCTCTTCCCCTCTTCAGCGGTCACGTGGGACCGCTCATTAGAGAAATGAATAGGCGGCTCCACCTTCCATAGGGGTGGAGCCGCCTATTCATTTCTCTAATCAGCGGTGCCGGCGACCGCTGATAGAGGAAGAGGCTGCAGCACAGAAGATCGTGGGATGGCAGGGGGAGCGCCAGGATCGCTGGGACTAGGTAAGTATCGCATATTTACCTGTCCACGTTCCAGCCGCCGGGCGCCGCTCCATCTCCCCGTCGCCGCTCCATCTCCCCGGCGTCTATCTGCGCTCTGACTGTGCAGGTCAGAGGGCGCGATGACGCATATAGTGTGCGCGGCGCCCTCTGCCTAATCAGTCAGAGCGGAGAGACGCCGGGACCGGACGCCGGAATGAGACGCTGGGAGCTGCAATCAAGAGAGGTGAGTATGGCTTTTTTTTTTTTTATTGCAGCAGCGGCACAGATTTGTGTGGAGCATCTATAGGGAAATCTGAACGGTGCAGAGCACTGTATGGGGCACAGCTATGGGACAAAAATGAACGGTGCAGAGCATATATGGGGCACAGATATGGGGCAATATGAACGGTGCAGAGCACTATATGGGGCACAGATATGGGGAAATATGAACGGTGCAGAGCATATATGGGGCACAGATATGGGGCAATATGAACGGTGCAGAGCACTATATGGCACAGCTATGGGGAAATATGAACGGTGCAGAGCACTATATGGCACAGCTATGGGGAAATATGAACGGTGCAGAGCACTATATGGCAGAGCTATGGGGAAATATGAACGGTGCAGAGCACTATATGGCACAGCTATGGGGAAATATGAACGGTGCAGAGCACTATATGGCACAGCTATGGGGAAATAATGGTCTATTTTTATTTTTGAAATTCACCGGTAAATGCTGCATTTCCACCCTAGGCTTATACTCGAGTCAATAAGTTTTCCCAGTTTTTTGTGGCAAAATTAGGGGGGTCGGCTTATACTCGGGTCGGCTTATACTCGAGTATATACGGTACTTCAGTCGTGTTAGTTTGTCTTATATCAGCCAGCCACTTTCTGCCACTTACATTGTATTGTTATATACACTGGGCCTGAGTTTTGGTTCAGTCTCCCCCCAAAAAAGGGAGATTCTAATTCTCACAAAGTGGATATACTTCAGTCCTGTTAGTTTGTCGTATGTCAGCCAGCCACTTTCTGCCACTTAGATTGTGTTGTTTTATGCACAGAGCCTGAGTTTTGGTTCAGTCTCCCCCCTTCAAAAAAGTGAGAATCAAATTATCACAAAGTGGATATACTTCAGTCGTGTTAGTTTGTATTATATCAGCCAGCCACTTTCTGCCACTTACATTGTATTGTTATATACACTGGGCCTGAGTTTTGGTTCAGTCTCCCCCCAAAAAAGGGAGATTCTAATTCTCACAAAGTGGATATACTTCAGTCCTGTTAGTTTGTCGTATGTCAGCCAGCCACTTTCTGCCACTTACATTGTGTTGTTTTATACACTGGGCCTGAGTTTTTGGTTCGGTCTCCCCCCAAAAAAGGGAGATTTAAATTCTCAACAAGTTTATATACACCTTCTACCTTGTTTTACAGTACCATATAACAGTTGTTATTTTGGTTAGATTTTCCAAAAAATTAGGAAATCTGGTGGAAGAGCCCGTGGGCGGCGGTTGCCAGCTGGTACTGATGGTGGTGGTGGTGCATCTGGTGGTAGTGGCAAAAGCACAATAGCACCTAAGGCTGGAGGTGTTGAGCCAGCATCATCGTCTGGCTACACAAGGCCTCGAAGGCTCCCTTATCTGGGAGTAGGAAAACAGCTTTTAAAGCCGGAGCAGCAGGAAAAAGTTTTGGCTTTCCTTGCTGACTCAGCCTCTAGCTCTTTCGCCTCCTCTTCAGAAAGTTCCAAATATAAAAGCAGCGAGTCGTCAGTGTATGCTCCCGGTCAGGAACAAGACGTTTCCTTGTGTCCTTCACCCAAACCAAAAGCGAAGGATGCGTCAGGCGACACTACAGGTTACTCCATGGAGCTCTTTACACATACCGTGCCTGGGTTAGAAAGGGAAATTGTTAACTGCCCATTACAAGATGAATCGGACATGGAGTGCACTGATGCACAGCCACAGCTAGATTATTGTGCTGTTTCATTGACTCAGATCACTACATTGCCCTCGCAGTGTACTGAGCCAGAATCTGACACTGCTGAGACTATGGTGCCTCGTCCCGAACGCTATAGCACCTTACACGGTGACACAGAGGAAGGTGCACATGACATTGAAGAGGAGGTGATAGATGACCCAGTTGTTGACCCAGATTGGCAGCCATTGGGGAAGAGGGTGCCACTGCCAGTAGCTCAGAAGCGGAGGAGAATGATCCGCAGCAGCCATCTACATCGCAACAGCTGTCATCTGGCAGGCCCGTATCAGGCCAAAAACGTTTGTCAAAAACAAAAATAGTTTTAGGACAGCGTGGCCATCCAGTGAAAGTAGCACAGCGTGCAATGCCTGAAAAGGTATTCTATAGTAGGAAGAGTGTAGTGTGGCAATTTTTTTAACCAAGATCCGAAAGATCAGTCAAAAGTTATCTGTAAGAAATCCTCAAAGACCTTTAGCAGAGGGAGGAATCTTCAAAATTTAAATACAACGTGCATGCTTAGACATTTAACCAGCATGCACTTGCAAGCCTGGACTAACTACAAACGTCCCGCACCGTTGGTGCACCTGCTCAGAATGAACGTAGTCAGAAACGCTACATTGCTTCCCTCACTGTAAGCCCACCGGTTAGGACACCACCAGCAGCAAATGTGGAGGTATCATCGCAAGGCCAAAGCAGTCAGGGAATCACAAGGTTATTGGTAGGAAACACTGTATGTAGGCCAACATCAAGAATACCATCACCAACCCTCTCTCAATGCGCCATGTCCACCACCACCACCGCTAGATCCACCATATGCAGCTCTCCAGTCCAGCTCACCCTACAAGAGACTCTCGTTAGGAAAAGGAAGTACTCATCCTCTCATCAGCGTACACAGGGTTTGAATTCCCACATTGCTATACTAATCTCGTTAGAGATGATGCCCTACCGGTTGGTTGAAAGCGAAGCTTTCAAAGACCTAATGGCCTACGCAGTACCACGCTATGACCTACCCAGTCGGCACTTCTTTGCGAGAAAAGCCATCCCAGCCCTCCACCAGCATGTCAAAGATAGCATTTTCCATGCACTGAGGCAATCAGTCAGTGGAAAGGTGCACCTCACAACAGATGCATGGACCAGTAGGCATGGCCAGGGACGTTACGTGTCCATCACGGAACACTGGGTTAATGTGGTGGATGCAGGGTCCACAGGGGACAGCCATAGTGGGACAGTTCTGCCTAGCCCACGGTCTAGGAAACAGTTGGCTGTAGCCGTTCGCCACCCCTCCTCCTCCTCCTCCAGAAGCGAAAGCTCATCCACAGAGCACAGTCGCACGACCACTCCATCTGCAGCTGCCAGTGTTGCACATGAGGTGTCCCATTATCGAACAGCTAGTGGTAAGCGTCAGCAGGCTGTGTTAGAAATGAAGTGTTTGGGCGACAACAGACACACCGCGGAGGTACTGGCCGAGTACTTGCAGCAAAAAACTCAGTCATAGCTGGGCAGTGTACATCTTGAGGCAGGCAAGGTAGTCAGTGATAACGGAAGGAATTTTATGGCTGCCATAGCCCTTTCAGAACTTAAACACATACCTTGCCTTGCTCATACCTTGAACCTGGTGGTGCAGTGCTTCCTCAAAAATTATCCGGAGTTACCAGCCCTGCTCCTGAAGGTGCAAAGACTTTGCTCGCACATCCGCCAGTCGCCCGTACACTCCAGCCGTATGCTGAACCATCAGCGATCGCTGAATCTTCTACAGCACCGCCTAATATTCGACGTTGCAACAAGGTGGAACTCCACACTGCACATGGTTCAGAGGCTGTGCAAACAGAGGCGTGCTGTAATTAATTTGTGGGAGGATACACATACACGGGCAGGCACTTGGATGGCAGACATGGAGTTGTATGGTGTGCAGTGGTCAAAGCTACAAGACCTCTGTCAAGTCCTTCAGTGTTTTGAGGAATGCACATGGCTGGTAAGTGCAGACGACGCCATCATAAGCATGAGCATCCCACTAATGCGTCTGCTGATGCAAAGTTTGACGCACATTAAGGAGCTGGCGTCTGCAGCCGAGGAGGAGGGAAGCCTTGATGACAGTCAGTCATTGTCTGCTCAGGGAACTCTCCTGGACGAGGTGGCGGACGAAGAGGAGGAGGAGGAGATGATGGGAATGAATATTTATGGGAGGAGGATGCTTCTCAGGGGGCAATACAAACTGGTGGTGTTGTAAGGTCAGGTACAGGGTTTTTGCGGGACACAAGTGATGTTGATTTGCAAGAAAGTGCTCCTCAACCCAGCACAAGCAGTGAATTGACACCTGGAACATTGGCCCACATGGCTGAGTATGCCTGGCGTATCCTAAAAAGGGACCCCCGCATTATCAAAATGATGACCGATGACGATTACTGGTTGGCCTGCCTCCTGGATCCACGATATAAAGGAAAATTACAAAATATCATGCCACATGAGAGCCTTGAGCAAATATTGGCTACCAAACAAGCAACTCTTGTAGAAAGTTTGGTTCAGGCTTTCCCAGCACACAGTGGCGGTGATGGTTCTCACACGAGCCGTAGGGGGCAACATGGCAGAGGTTTTAGAGGTGCACAAATCCGAAGTGGCGTTGGACAGAGGGGTTTTATGACCAGCTTGTGGAGTGATTTCGCAATGACCGCTGACATGACAGGTACTTCTGCATCGATTCAAAGTGACAGGAGACAGCATTTGTCCAGTATGGTTACAAAACTACTTTTCCTCCCTTATCGATATTCTCCCTCACAGGTCATTCCCCTTTGATTACTGGGCATCTGAAATAGACACCTGGCCAGAATTGGCAGAATATGCATTACAGGAGCTCGCTTGCCCTGCTGCTAGTGTGCTATCAGAAAGAGTCTTCAGTGCTGCTGGTTCAATACTGACCGAAAAAAGGACACGTCTGGCTCCCCAGAATGTTGTTGATCTAACCTTCATTAAAATGAACCAATCATGGATTTCAAATTATTTTGCCCCACCTTCTCCTGCTGACACGTAGCTTGCCTGAAAAATGTCTTGCTTTTGGCCTACTCTTACTGACTTCTCCACCGCCGTGACGTATTCCGCGTTTCCTGGGCCCATGAAAATCTTGAGTCAGCCCTACCCCCCCACAACTTTAGCCAAATGACCCCCAGTTTTCAATGCCTAACTATTATTATAAAGTAAATTAAGATTGACAAGCTTAAGTAATAAGAATTGATGTTTTTGGCATTAAAATGGGCACTGTAGGTGTTTTCCTGTCCTCCACTCACTGCCGACTTTGATTCCCCATTGATTTGCATTGGGTTTCGTGTTTCAGTCGGCCCCCGACTTTTCACAATAATCGGCCAATTTCACCCGACCCGACTTTTGACAAAGTCGGGTTTCGCGAAACCCGACTCGATGTGAACAAAGTAAACTTTTCGCTCAACTCTACTGGACACTACATCATGCTGAGCACTACAGGCAGCCTCAAACCAGTCCAGCAAAATCTGAACTCCGATATAGAGCTACAGTTAGGGCCAGAAATATTTGGACAATGACACAAGTTTTGTTATTTTAGCTGTTTACAAAAACATGTTCAGAAATACTATTATATATATAATATGGGCTGAAAGTGCACACTCCCAGCTGCAATATGATAGTTTCCACATCCAAATCGGAGAAAGGGTTTAGGAATCATAGCTCTGTAATGCATAGCGTCCTCTTTTTCAAGGGACCAAAAGTAATTGGACAATGGACTCTAAGGGCTGCAATTAACTCTGAAGGCGTCTCCCTCGTTAACCTGTAATCAATGAAGTAGTTAAAAGGTCAGGGGTGGATTCCAGGTGTGTGGTTTTGCATTTGGAAGCTGTTGCTGTGAGCAGACAACATGCGGTCAAAGGAACTCTCAATTGAGGTGAAGCAGAACATCCTGAGGCTGAAAAAAAAGAAAAAATCCATCAGAGAGATAGCAGACATGCTTGGAGTAGCAAAATCAACAGTTGGGTACATTCTGAGAAAAAAGGAATTGACTGGTGAGCTTGGGAACTCAAAAAGGCCTGGGCGTCCACGGATGACAACAGTGGTGGATGATCGCCGCATACTTAATTTGGTGAAGAAGAACCCGTTCACAACATCAACTGAAGTCCAGAACACTCTCAGTGAAGTAGGTGTATCTGTCTCTAAGTCAACAGTAAAGAGAAGACTCCATGACAGTAAATACAAAGGGTTCACATCTAGATGCAAACCATTCATCAATACCAAAAATAGACAGGCCAGAGTTAAATTTGCAGAAAAACACCTCAAGAAGCCAGCTCAGTTCTGGAAAAGTATTCTATGGACAGATGAGACAAAGATCAACCTGTACCAGAATGATGGGAAGAAAAAAGTTTGGAGAAGAAAGGGAACGGCACATGATCCAAGGCACACCACATCCTCTGTAAAACATGGTGGAGGCAACGTGATGGCATGGGCATGCATGGCTTTCAATGGCACTGGGTCACTTGTGTTTATTGATGACATAAGAGCAGACAAGAGTAGCCGGATGAATTCTGAAGTGTACCGGGATATACTTTCAGCCCAGATTCAGCCAAATGCTGCAAAGTTGATTGGACGGCGCTTCATAGTACAGATGGACAATGACCCCAAGCATACAGCCAAAGCTACCCAGGAGTTCATGAGTGCCAAAAAGTGGAACATTCTGCAATGGCCAAGTCAATCTCCAGATCTAAACCCAATTGAGCATGCATTTCACTTGCTGAAATCCAGACTTAAGACGGAAAGACCCACAAACAAGCAAGACCTGAAGGCTGCGGCTGTAAAGGCCTGGCAAAGCATTAAGAAGGAGGAAACCCAGCGTTTGGTGATGTCCATGGGTTCCAGACTTAAGGCAGTGATTGCCTCCAAAGGATTTGCAACAAAATATTGAAAATAAAAATATTTTGTTTGGGTTATGTTTATTTGTCCAATTACTTTTGACCTCCTAAAATGTGGAGTGTTTGTAAAGAAATGTGTACAATTCCTACATTTTCTATCAGATATTTTTGTTCAACCCTTCAAATTAAACGTTACAATCTGCACTTGAATTCTGTTGTAGAGGTTTCATTTCAAATCCAATGTGGCATGCAGAGCCCAACTCGCGAAAATTGTGTCACTGTCCAAATATTTCTGGCCCTAACTGTACTTCCCTTCTGAGCTTTGCACTGTGCCTCCAAAGGAGTAGTTTTTGACTACATATTGGATATCCGTGTACTCAGAAGAAATTGCACAACAAATCAAATTTTCTCCTGCTATCCTTGTGAAAATTTGGGGGCTAAAACAACATTTCTGTTCGAAAAATATATATATTTACCATTTTCACAGATCAGCGTTGTAAAATTCTGTGAAGCACTTGTGTGTTTAATTTGCTCATCACACATCTAGATAAATTCCTTGAGGGGTCTAGTTTCCAAAATGAGGTCACTTGGGGAGAGTTTCCACTGTTTATACACAGCAAGAGCTTTCCTAATGCGGCGTCACCCCCACAGACAATTCCATCAAAATCTGAGTTCCAAAACATCATTCCTTCTTTTCTCAGCCCTGCCATGCTCTAAAAAAGTAAAAGAAACAGTAAACAAGTTTGGGGTCCATTTTACCCCTGTGAAAATAAAAAGTTTGGGGCTGAAAGAACATTTTTGTGGGAAAAATATGATTTTTTTTTATTTTCACAACTCAATGTTATAAATTTCTGTGAAATGTAAGGGGGTTGCTTTCCCTGCTCCTTACCTGGAACCACTTAGTCAGACAGCTGGGTTGTCGGGGGGAAGACTTTCTGCCCTGGACAGAAGGGACCATGTGATGGCTGGGGCAGAGAGGAAGAGAGGGGGGTGTGGTCAGAAAAGAGCGGGAGAGCAGAGCGCGCCAGACAGAGGGGACAGCGTTCCAGAGAGAAAGCAGGCTGCAGCGCCGCAGTCCCCATGACAGAGTGCTCCCCGTGAGGGCACTAAAGCTGGAGTGAGAGTGGGGACTTGGAAGCCTCCATAATCAGAGACGACGTATCCCCTTACAGTGACCTGAGCGCGCAGCCCCGGTGACCGCACTGACAAGCCAGGACCCCTGAGTGTGACTAAGGAAACTGCTCAGTGTGTGTGTATTCTTGCAGAAGAGAGAGAGACTGTCAGCCTAATATCCAGAGACTCCAGCAGAGTGGCTGTGTCACTTCTTGCTTCCAGCTGCACAGGGAGAAAAGGCTGCAGAGGCTTAACCCCGGAGTTTCCAGTTTCCAGGAGACAGAGAAGAGACTTCAGGATCTCAAGCCCTGCTGGTGACTGTACCCACGTTGGAATAAGGACCCTCCAGCCAGGACCTCCCTGGACTGATAAGTTACAAGAACACTCGTTAACCCTTTTGATTCCGCTTAACTGTTTACTGTTTGATTTGTCTCTATTAACCCCCTGTTTACTCCATGCGAGGAGAATCTTACCCCTGTTAATAAATTCCCAGTTGGTCTGTCTGTTCTGTGGTGACATACTGAACCCTGCACTCTATTACAGAAACACCTGGGGGTTCAAGATGCTCACCACACATCTAGATGAGCTCCTTTAGGGGTCTAGTTAGTTATCAAAATGGGTCTACTTGTGGGAGCTTTCCACCATTTAAACAAATCAGTTGCTCTCCAAATACGACATGGCATCTGCTAATGATTCCAGCAAATTTTGCATTCAATAAGTCAAATGGTGCTCCTTCCCTTTGGAGCCCTGATACTCCCAAATAGTAGTTTTTCTCCACATATTGGGTATAGGCATACTCAGGAGAAATTGGACAATAAATTGTACAGTGCATTTCCTCCTGCTACCCTTGAGAAAAACCCAAATTTGGGGCTAAAAGAAAATTTTTGTGGGAAAAGTGTTATTTTTTGTTTTCACGGCTCTATGTTATAAAGTTCTGTGAAGCACATGGAGGTTGAAGGTGCTCATCACACATCTACATAAGTTCTTTGAGGGGTCTAGGTTTCAAAATGGGGCCTTTTGTGGGGGTTTCTACTGTTTAGGCACATCAGACGCTCTCCAAACACTATGTGACACCTGTAGGCTATTACATCAAAATCTGTGTTCCAAAACATCACTCCCTCCTTTCTGAGCCCTGCCGTGCACCCAAACAGTAGTTGTCCCTCATATATGGAGGATCTGCATACTCAGGAGAAATTGCACAAACAATTTTGGGGTCCGTTTTCTTCTGTTACCCTTGTGAAAATAAAAAAAATTGAGATTAATGGGAACCTGTCACCCCCAAAATCGATGGTGGTAAGCTCACCATCATCAGGGGCTTATCTACAGCATTCTTTAATGCTGTAGATAAGCCCCCGATGTAACCTGAAAGAGGAGAAAAAGAGGTTAGATTATACTCACCCAGGGGCGGTCCCACTGCGGTCCGGTCAAATGGGTGTCTCAGGTCTGCACCAGCGCCTTCTATCTTCATTTCACGATGTCCTCTTCTGGTCTTCACGCCGTGGCTCCGGCACAGACGTACTTTGTCTGCCCTGTTGAGGGCAGAGCAAAGTACTGCAGTGCGCAGGCGCCGGGCCTCTCTGACCTTTCCGGCGCCTGCGCACTGCAGTACTTTGCTCTGCCCTCAGCAGGGCAGACAAAGTACGCCTGCGCCGGAGCCCCGGCATGAAGACCAGAAGAGGACGTCATGGAATGAAGATGGGAGGTGCTGTTCCAGACCTGAGACACCCATCGGAGCAGGACCGCCCCTGGGTGAGTATAAGCTAACCTTTTTCTCCTCTTTCAGGTAACATCGGCGGCTTATCTACAGCATTACAGAATGCTGTAGATAAGCCCCTGATGACGGTGAGCTTACCTCACCATCGATTTTGGGGGTGACAGGTTTCCTTTAAAAGAACATTTTGTGGGAAAAATTTGATTTTTATTTTCACAGCTCAATGTTATAAACTTCTGTGAAGCACCTGGGGGTTCAAGGTACTCACCACACATCTAGATAAGTTCCCTGAGGGGTCTAGGTTTTAAAATGTGGTCCCTTGTGTCCAGGGGTGGATTAAGGATAGCCAGGGCCCCGGGCAGTTCAGACACTGTGGGCCCCCCGGTCATGTGACGGGGTCATCATATACCTGAACCCTATTATTCCAGAATAATAGTTGCTGTGTGAAACTATAACCTGTCAAACATCCATTGATCTAGTCAATTTACCCTTCAGTTAGAAAGAAAAACAAGCAAAACAAAACAAAAAAAACACAATACTATCACCATAAGTGCCATTATACACAGGAGATCTGTACTTAGTATGCAGTGTCTGTGTAGAGGTAATACAGTGATCACTGGTGACATTATACACAGGAGCTCTGTATATATTATACAGTGTATAGTGTCAGTGTATAGGTAACACACTTACTCACCAGTGACGTCTCTAGGTGAAGTCTTTCATCCAGCACAGACCGCCATCACTTCATCCAGCCAGGACTCGTCTTTGCAGGAAATAACACAGTTATCTTGAGCTCTGCTTGTAGAACACGTGACTTAATTTTTCCCAAATTCTACATTACACCACATGAAGAAAAAAAGGCGACATAGTGTCACTCTACAGAGTAACAGGACCGCCCCCCATTTAAAACAGTATCCTAAAAAAATAAAATAAATACATCACTGCAGTAATAATATCCCTTAATTAGCCCCTATGGTAATAATAATATCCCCCATCCTGGCCCCGTGTATCTCATTCCTGGCCTCAGCCCCATATGATCTCCCCATCCTGCCCCATCAGTCTCCATCGCATCCATCCTGCCCCATGATACTGCACGATATGTCTCCAATCCTGCCCCATGTCTTTCATCCTGCCCCATGTCTCTAATCATGCCCTGTATCTACATTCGGCCCATGTCTCCAATCCTGCCCCATCTGTCTCCAGTCCTGCCCCCAGTGTGTCCAGCATCTCTGCCCCCAGTGTGTCCAGCAATCTGCCTCAGTGTGTCTAGCATATTGTCCCTAGTGTGTTCAGCATATTGCCCCCAGTGTCTCCAGCATATTGCCCCCAGTGTGTCCAGCATTCTGCCCCAGTGTGTCCAGCATTCTGCCCCCAGTTTGTCCAGCATTCTGCCCCCAGTTTGTCCAGTATTCTGCCCCCAGTGTGTCCAGCATATTGCCCCCAGTGTGTCCAGCATATTGCCCCAGTGTGTCAAGAATATTGCCCCCAGTGTGTCCAGCATATTGCCCCCAGTGTGTCCAGCAATCTGCCCCAGTGTCTCCAGCATATTGCCCCGAATATGTCCAGCATATTGCCCCCAGTGTGTCCAGCATCCTGCCCCCAGTGTGTCCAGCATATTGCCCCCAGTGTGTCTAGCATCCTGCCCCCAGTGTGTCCAGCATCCTGCCCCCAGTGTGTCCAGCATATTGCCCCCAGTATGTCCAGCATATTGCCCCCAGTTTATCCAGCATTCTGCCCCAGTGTCTCCAGCATATTGCCCCCGGTGTGTCCAGCAATCTGCCCCAGTGTCTCCAGCATATTGCCCCCAGTGTCTCCAGCATCCTGCCCCCAGTGTGTCCAGCATCCTGCCCCCAGTGTGTCCAGCATTCTGCTCCCAGTGTGTGCAGCATTCTGCCTCCAGTGCTCTAGCATTCTGCCCCCAGTGTGTCCAGCATATTGCCCCCAGTGTCCAGCATATTGCCCCCAGTGTCTCCAGCATATTGCCCCCAGTGTCTCCAGCATATTGCCTCCAGTGCTCCAGCATTCTGCCCCCAGTGTGTCCAGCATATTGCCCCCAGTGTGTCCAGCATATTGCCCCCAGTGTGTCCAGTATATTGCCCCAAATGTGTCCAGCATATTGCCCCAAATGTGTCCAGCATATTGCCCCCAGTGTCTCCAGCATATTGCCCCCAGTGTCTCCAGCATATTGCCCCCAGTGTGTCCAGCATATTGCCCCCAGTGTGTCCAGCATTCTGCCCCAATGTCTCCAGCATATTGCCCCCAGTGTGTCCAACAATCTGCCCCAGTTTGTCTAGCATATTGCCCCCAGTTTGTCCAGCATCTCTGCCCCCAGTGTCCAGCATACTGGCCCGGGCCCCCCGGATTGCCATTCACAATTAAAAAAATAAAAAATAGTTTTCTTCACCTGTCCGGGCTCCTACGGCGAATCAGCTCCCTCCAGCAGTGCGCACTCGCCGGCGACATGCGTGCTGCGGCTAATGTCAGCTGCCAGCCTCCGATTGGCTGGCGGCTGTTAACTATTGACGTTCGGGTGCGCGCCCACACATCAATAGCGTTTAACTGCCACAGCACCGGTAATGGCCCGGTGAGCAGATGAGACGGGGCCCAATGCGGGCCCCCTCTGCCCACTGGGCCCATACGCCAGTCAGCATAGTAATGCCCTGATGGCGGCGGGCAATCTGAGCGGTAGCCTAGGGCCCCCCCAAACCACTGGACCCTGGGCTACTGCCCAGATTGACCCTATTGTAATCCGCCCCTGCTTGTGTGGGCTTTCCACTGTTTGTGCACACCAGGGGCTCTCCAAGCATGACATGGCATCTGCTAATGGTTCCAGCAAATTTTGCATTAAAAAATTGAAATGGAAATGGTACACATTCTCTTCTTAGCCCTGCCGTACATCCAAACAGTAGTTTTCCCCCACAAGTGCTCAGGATAAATTGCACAACAATTTTTGGGGTCCATTTTCTCCTGTTAACCTTGTGAAAATAAAAAATGTTGGGTCGAAATGAATATTTTTATGAAAAAAGTTCAGTGTTCATTTTTTCCATCCACATTGTTTCAGTTAATGGGAAGCACCTGAAGGGTTAATAAAAAAAAAACTTGAATGTGGTTTAGAGCATCTTGAGAGGTGCAGTTTTTAGAATGGTATCACTTTTGGGTATTTTCTGTCATATATATATCCCTCAAAGTCACTTCAAATATGATGTGATACCTAAAAATATAGTTTTGTAAGTTTTGCAAAAATGAGAAATCACTGGTTACCTTTTAACCCTTCTAACTTTTCTAACTTTGGAACAAAACAAAAAAAGAATTCCCCTATATTTTTCCTTGGATAGGATCTAACCCATGCATATAAATGACTTTTATGGCCTAGGACTTAGAGTAATCGTCATTTTAATTTGTATTTCATAAATCAATAGTACACATGAACCTAAGAAACTTTGTAATATATTTTATCAGAGAATTCTGCTTTTTACTGGTTCTGCATTGATCTTTCATGCTCAGTACATAGGAAAAAGTCTGTGAAATCTTTATTCACTAAAGACAGATTTTCACATTACTGAGATGGGCATGACAGTTGGTGCTTTTAAAATTCTATGGACGGGGAGGAGCTAGAAGCAAGTACAGACATTTTGCTGAAGGTGTATCTGAAACAATAGTTACAGTTCTCCATAGAACTTTATGAGCATCAAATTTTACCATGAATTGGCAACTTTGAGAGTGAATGATTAGTCCAGAAAGAGAAAGAAGGGGGTTTATTTAATTAGATATATATATCAAATTTACCCCTTATTTTCAACTCTACTATTAAGTTCTGAAAAAAAATTAAACAACAGTTACGCTTTAAAGAGAATTTACCCTTGCTGATTACAACTGTTAAACCACTGCCGAATGTAAAAGCAGATGGGTAGTATAAAATAGTATACGCATAAAATATCATTGTAATCGGCAGTTTATCATGTATTTGAATGTGCTTCCCATAATGATGATGTTAGGCTACTTTCACACTGGCGTTTTTTTTAATACGTCGCAATGCTTCGTTTAGGGGAAAAAACGCATCCTGCAAAGTTGTTTGCAGGATGCGTTTTTGCCCCATAGCGTAACATTACCGACGCATTGCGACGTATTGACACACGTCGCAACCGTCGTGCGACGGTTGCGCCGTGTTGTGGCGGACCGCCGGGAGCAAAAAACGTTAAATGTAACGTTTTTTGCTTCAGACGGACCGCTTTTTCCGACCGCGCATGCGCGGCCGGAACTCTGCCCCCACCTCCCGAACCTCACAATGGGGCAGCGGATGCGCCAGAGAATGCATCCGCTGCACCCGTTGTGCGGCGCTAACAACGCTAGCGTCGGAGTCTCGGCCCGACGCAATGCGACGGGCCGAATTCCGACGCTAGTGTGAAAGTAGCCTTAATGTCAGCATGGACATCCCAGTCACCCACTGAATGACTGTTTTACTGGGTCAATGCATGTGTGCCTGAATATATAAACAAGCTGACAATCAGTGAATGAACTCTGAAGAACACATCCCGATTAACAGCTCATCTAAATGACCCGTAAGACTTTTAACGGTTTTCTTACAATATTATCTTCTATAAGGTAAATCAGCAAAGTGTATGTTTAACCCCTTACCGGCATCGGACGTACTATACCGTCCGATGCCGGCTCCCCTGCTTTGATGCAGGGCTCCGCGGTGAGCCCGCACCAAAGCCGGGACATGTCAGCTGTTTTGAACAGCTGACATGTGCCCGTAATAGGCGCGGGCAGAATCGCGATCTGCCCGCACCTATTAACTAGTTAAATGCCGCTGTCAAACGCAGACAGCGGCATTTAACTACCGCTTCCGGCCGGGCGGCCGGAAATGACGTCATCGCCGACCCCCGTCATATGATCGGGGGTCGGCGATGCTTGTGAATGGTAACCATAGAGGTCCTTGAGACCTCTATGGTTACTGATTGCCCGTCGCTGTGAGCGCCACCCTGTGGTCGGCGCTCACAGCACACGTGCAATTCTGCTACATAGCAGCGATCAGCAGATCGCTGCTATGTAGCAGAGCCGATCGGGTTGTGCCTGCTTCTAGCCTCTCATGGAGGCTATTGAAGCATGGCAAAAGTTTAAAAAAAAAGTTTAAAAAAATGTGAAAAAAAATAAAAAAAACATAAAAGTTTAAATCACCCCCCTTTCGCCCCAAACAAAATAAATCAATAAAAAAAATATCAAATCTACGCATATTTGGTATCACCGCGCTCAGAATCGCCCAATCTATCAATTAAAAAAAGTATTAACCTGATCGCTAAACAGTGTAGCGGGAAAAAAACTCGAAACGCCAGAATTACGTTTTTTTGGTCACTGCGACATTGCATTAAAATGCAATAACGGGCGATCAAAAGAACGTATCTGCACCGAAATGCTATCATTAAAAATGTCATCTCGCCACGCAAAAAATAAGCCCTCAACCGACCCCAGATGATGAAAAATGGAGACGCTACGAGTATCGGAAAATGGCGCAATTTTTTTTTTTTTTTAGCAAAGTTTGGAATTTTTTATCATCACTTAGATAAAAAATAACCTAGTCATGTTTGGTGTCTATGAACTCGTAATGACCTGGAGAATCATAATGGCAGGTCAGTTTTAGCATTTAGTGAACCTAGCAAAAAAGCCAAACAAAAAACCAATGTGGGATTGCACTTTTTTTGCAATTTCACCGCACTTGGAATTTTTTTCCCGTTTTCTAGTACACGACATGCTAAAACCAATGATGTCGTTCAAAAGTACAACTCGTCCCACAAAAAATAAGCCCTCACATGGCCAAATTGACGGAAAAATAAAAAAGTTATGGCTCTGGGAAGGAGGGGAGCGAAAAACGAACACGGAAAAACGAAAAATCCCCCGGTCATGAAGGGGTTAACAGTCTTAGGGCTCTTTTCCATTTGCGAGAAATACGTCCGTGTCTCGCATGTGAAAAGTAAGCTCTAGCGCCGACACTGCAGAGCGGAGAGTGCGGCTGCATAGCAACACATGGAGCCGCACTCTCCGCTCCGGAGTGCTGGCACCAGAGCTTGGTTTTCACATGCGAGACACGGACGTATTTCTTGCAAATGGAAAAGAGCCCTAAGAAAACTTATTACCACAGTGCTAATAGACAAATTGACCTATACTGGGCCTAGACATAAGAAAAAATTAAAGGGTCAACCATATTCTAATTGAAATGGCCTGGAACTTAGCTATGTTCACATGTCCAGTAATCATTCGTTAGAACAGATCCAGCAGCAATCCATTGCCAGAAAAGTTGTGCAGACACAATATTTTGGCTGGCGGAAAACAACTGATTTCAACTTGATTGTTGTTTTTTTTAATATTGAAGTCTATGGAAACGGATCCATTAAATAGCCATCCATTTTCATCCGTTTGTAACTAACCCAGTAAGGGTACCGTCACAATAAAAAAATATCGCTAGCAATCCGTGACGTTGCAGCGTCCTGGCTAGCGATATCGTTCAGTTTGACACACAGCAGCGATCAGAATCCTGCTGTGAAGTCGTTGGTCGCTGCAGAAAGTCCAGAACTTTATTTCGTCGCTGGACTTCCTGCTGACATCGCTGAATCGGCGTGTGTGACGCCGATTCAGCGATGTCTTCGCTGGTAACCAGGGTAAACTTCGGGTTACTAAGCGCAGGGCCGCGCTTAGTAACCCGATGTTTACCCTGGTTACCAGCGTAAAAGTAAAAAAAAAGCAAACACTACATACTTACCTTCCGCTGTCTGTCCCTCGGCACTCTGCTTCTCTGCCCTGTGTAAGCACAGCGGCCGGAAAGCAGAGCGGTGATGTCAGAGCGCCGAGGGACAGACAGCGGAAGGTAAGTATGTAGTGTTTTTTTTTTTTTACTTTTACGCTGGTAACCAGGGTAAACATCGGGTTACTAAGCGCGGCCCTGCGCTTAGTAACCCGATGTTTACCCTGGTTACCGGCATAGTTGGTTAGACCAAACAGCGACGCTGCAGCGATCCGGATCGTTGTCGGTATCGCTGCAGCGTCGCTTAGTGTGACGGTACCTTAAGCAAAAATAGATAATTTACAAATGAAGGAAAAACAGAGGGCTTCTTTATGAATCCATTTTTTTCATAGACTTCAATGTTTAAAAAATTGGACCAGTTGAAATCAGTTTTTTTCAGCTGGGCAAAAAGGTTGTGTCTGCACAACTGTTCTAATGGATGATTACAGGACATGGGAACATAGCCTTACTCTACCAAACCTTAACCCTACCAAATTAAAGGTTAGCTAAGATCCAGATTGTTTTGTTTAAAGTATGGCTGTCCCTATAATTTTTTTTCGGTCTAAGCCCAGTGTAGGTAAGTTTTTAGTGAAGGTTCCTATCTGAAGTCTGTTAGTAAGGATAAGTATGTGTATACTCACATCTGAGTCATTATTAGTGTTGAGCGATACCTTCCAATATCGGGAAATATCGGATCGGATTGGATCGGACCGATACCCAAAAAATATCGGGTATCGCCGAAACCGATACTGGAAACCATTGCAAGTCAATGGGACACAAATATCGGAATGAAAAAAAGCCCTTTCTTTCCTTTGAACATCCAGTTCCCGGAGGGGGGAAGAGTGTGGGTGGTGCATGGGTGGTGCGTGGGCGGAGACTGTGTGTCTATGTGTGTGGGTGGGGTCTGTGTGGGACCGTGGGGGTCTGTGCGGGCCTGCCAGGGGTCTGTACAGGCCACTCGGGGGTCTGTGCGGGCTGCCGGGGGTCTGTGCGGACCTGCCGGGGGTCTGTACGGGCCTTTCGGGGGTCTGTGCGGGCTGCCGGTGGTCTGTGCGGGCCTGCTGGAGGTCTGTACGGGCCTGCCGGGGGTCTGTACAGGCCTCTCGGGGGTCTGTGCAGGCTGCCGGGGGTCTGTGCGTGTGTGTAGGCATCGTCCGATGGGACTACAAGTCCTATCGGGCTATGCCTGCTACAATGACAGTGATTGACACATGAGCCAATGATGGGACAGTAGTAGTAATGTGTTGAATGTAAAAAAAGCAAAACACAAACATACATACTACATACATACAACATACATACTACATACATGCAACATACTACATACATACTACATACATATTACATACATACTACACACAGTACAGACCTAAAATTTTGGACACACCTTCTCAGTTAAAGATTTTTCTGTATTTTCATGACTATGAAAATTGTACATTCACACTGAAGACATCAAAACTATGAATTAACACATGTGGAATTATATACTTATGATGTTGGCAGATGGCTTACACAATTTGATCAAAATATGCTCCCGGAGTCCCATTTTTATAAATATAGTCTATATAGCCAAAATACTATTGAAAAAATTCATATATATTTAAAGAAGCACTCCCATCAAAGTTTTTATCCTCTTAATATATTGCAATCATCATACTATATAGCACTGTGTACTGACAATTGCTCATTTTGCCTTTCTACCTAGCTAATTCTTCTCTTTTCTCTATGTAAATACAGAAAGTCTCTTGTCCCTGCATTTATCATTTATTCAGCTCCTGACCCAGCTGCTCCATCCTCCCCCCTGCTAGGGACTTTTTCAGTGACTTATGTCTCATACAAGGAAAATTGACCTCCTGTTTCTACATAGAGCTTAGAAGGATTCAGCTAGTCAGTTTTTAATCACATGATGTCATAGACCTAATGGAAAAGAAGAAGTAGCTGGGTAGAAAAGCAAAATGAGCAATTGTAAGCACGCATTACTATGTAATATAATGATTGCTATATATTTACAGCACACAAAATTTAATTTTTGTATTTCCCTTAAGGTCCACAGTGTACTGTTGCCAGTTTATGTGCTAATAGTGCAATGGTGCACCTTAAAGTTGCAAAGCAAGATGCACAAGAATTCAGAATACAAGCATTTACTAAAAGAGACATGAAAAGAGAGAATTGCAGATGCTCTTTAAAATTATATATAATTATAAATTATAAATTATATATATAAATTATATATAATTATATAATTTACTCTGTCAATTTCACCAAAAACTTTACAGACTCGGTCGTACAAACGTTTAGATCATCACAAAAACAGAGAGTGAAACTGGTAAATGTCCCAAAGCTCTAGGAAAGCATTTTAGACATTACAGCGCAGTTATTCCAATTCAGTGCATCTGAAAGTATGCTTTGTACTGGATCATAAGAGCCTCAAGATCATATTATTCAATCTAATTAATTGAAAAATATAAATTCATAAAGCAAAATGAGCTTCTCATAATTATCATCATTAAAGTAAATTGCTCACAAATGACGAGGCGATTCATCTCCGCAGAGGAGACAACCTTTGCTTTATGGAGTACTGAGGTTGAGCTCAATTGAATCAATAGCCGTTCTGCAAAGCAAAAAGAAAGAATTAAGTTTGATTTTTCAAGAAGTGAGATCATTTATTTCAAGCGTAGATTCTGTACATGTATTTGGCTAAATTCTTAAATCTCAAGGCACGGTGCACATATAAATCACATAAGAGCGGGTACCATCACCACCAATGTACAGTACAGACCAAAGGTTTGGACACACCTTCTCATTTAAAGATTTTTCTGTATTTTCATGACTATGAAAATTGTACATTCACACTGAAGGCATCAAAACTATGAATTAACACATGTGGAATTACCGTATATACAGTACTTAACAAAAAAGTGTGAAACAACTGAAATTATGTCTTATATTCTAGGTTCTTCAAAGTAGCCACCTTTTGCTTTGATGACTGCTTTGCACACTCTTGGCATTCTCTTGATGAGCTTCAAGAGGTAGTCACTGGGAATGGTTTTCCAACAATCTTGAAGGAGTTCCCAGAGATGCTTAGCACTTGTTGGCCCTTTTGCCTTCACTCTGCGGTCCAGCTCACTCCAAACCATCTCGATTGGGTTCAGGTCTGGTGACTGTGGAGGCAGGTCATCTGGCGTAGCACCCCATCACTATCCTTCTTGTTCAAATAGCCCTTACACAGCCTGGAGGTGTGTTTGGGGTCATTGTCCTGTTGAAAAATAAATGATGGTCCAACTAAAAGCAAACCGGATGGAATAGCATGCCACTGCAAGATGCTGTGGTAGCTGTTGTGAATTCCGCTCTTGGGCTCTCTCCGGTGGTTGTAAGTGGCACTTTTGTGAGTTCTGCTCTTGGGCTCCCTCTTGTGGTTTCAAGTGGTATGGCTGCTCCTTGGAGTTAGCTGTCTTCAGCTGCTTCCACTGATCGTCTTTTCTGCTCGGCTATTTATGCCTGCTCTGTCCTTCAGCCAGTGCCCCTTGTAAATGGTTCCTGGTTGGATTCACATCTCTTTGGAGTTCCCTGTTATCCTAACCAGTTCAGCAAAGCTAAGTTTTTGCTTGCTCTTTTCTGTTCACAGATTGTGGACTTATCCGTTCTGTGCTTTTATGTTTGTCCAGCGTTATCAGTATGAATTAATTCTGTCTTGCTGGAAGCTCTGGGAAGCAGATTTACTTTCCACACCTTTAGTCAGGTGTGGAGATTTTTAGTAAACTCTGCGTGAATTTTTGTAGTGTTTTATACTGACCGCACAGTATTCCTTCCTGTCCTATCTATCAAGTTAGACTGGCCCCCTGTGCTCATCCTGGTTTCATTCTGTGTATGTCTTTTCCCTCTCCACTCACAGTCATTATTTGTGGGGGGCTAATCTATCCTTTGGGGATTTTCTATGAGGCAAGATAGTTTTCCTGCTTCTATCTTTAGGGGTAGTTAGCTCTTAGGCGGTGACGAGGTGGCTAGGGAGAGTTAGGAGCATCCCACGGCTACTTCTAGTGTTGTGTTGAGCTTAGGGACTGTGGTCAGTACAGTTACCACTTCCTTCAGAGCTCGTTCCATGTTGTTCCTAAGCCACCGCATCATAACAGGTAGCCATGCTGGTTCAGTATGCCTTCAACTTTGAATAAATCCCAAACAGTGTCACCAGCAAAGCTCCCCCACACCTCCTCCTCCATGCTTCACGGTGGGAACCAGGCATGTAGAATCCATCCGTTCATCTTTTCTGCATTGCACAAAGACACGGTGGTTGGAACCAAAGATCTAAAATTTGGACTCATCAGACCAAAGCACAGATTTCCACTGTTCTAATGTCCCCAGGATGCACCCTGCCCCGATGCGCGTTTCGGCGTCTGCCTTCGTCAGGGGGGTGTTTAGCTGTAGAGAAAATGGATCCAATAACCCGTCAGATGGGAGATCAACACACAGTTGTTTTAAGGGAAAAATCAGTTGAAAAGTAAATAAATGCCGTCAGTAGACAGATCTGTTTTATTCTGCGTCAAATGGCAAATATAAAATTGATTTCTCATTGATGTCATGTTGTACTAAGAGGCAAGGATGATATGTAGGAGGATACATCTAAACTCATCACTGTGGTTAATGATGTTGATTGATTTTTCCAAACTTGTTTTTTTTCCCTTTTTCTCTGTAGTACTAAAATAAGCCGAGGTAGCTTGTCATATTAATAATAAGAAAAGCTCTCTATTATTTTATAGTAACAGGGCTGCTATATGGAAGTCTTTAAAATTACAGGTACATATTGGATGGAGTTTATAATCCATTGATAGGCCCTTGGCAATAGTTGTTTATCTCAAACTGCAATGTGTTGTCAGGAATTGTGTGAGATCTTGACGAGTGAGTATGTAAGTCGTGTTGCAGGGTGTGTTCCTCAGGATACAGCGAAGTCACGGGTGAGGAAACCGACTCCTACTCGGTTCGCTCACCATAATTATTTTACTTGATTATGTGGATATAACTCAACCAGAAAATAGGACACATTCAAAACATTATATAGACATTCAACCAGGAGACTGAGACCCTTGTGCTGTACAGCATGGTGCCAAAACAATCTGTGCCTACTATACTTTCTAGAAATCTACCTAGAGGAGAGCCTATCTATACCGGCTGCTTATTACCTGTTAACACCCTAAGAAATGGAAAAATTGTATGAGTGTAATGTACAGGCTCACCTGTGGCACATTTTTGCAGCGTTTTTGTATGCTTTTTTTCCATGTGTTTTTGTACAGCAATGAAGGCTTTTTTTGAGCTAACTAAAGATATTTTAAAAAAATGTTGTGTGATGTAATTTCTTGATGTAACACCACCTTTTATTTTTGCTGCAGTGGCATCAGGGTAATGGGATTAGGGCTTGATGTCAGCAGCTGTTCTTGACACCTAGCCCTAGGCTTATTAATTAAAAGGTGTCAGCCTGACGCCCTCATTAGTAAGCCGATAAGTAAACACACACAAACAAACACACACAAACACACACACACACAGTTTTCAGAGGGACCCCAGAAAAAAATTGACATAGGGTCCCCCTATAAAATCTAACCAGCAACGCCTAGGCAGACAGCTGTGGGCTGATTTTAATAACCTAGGAAGGGGCCATGGATATGGCCCAGACGAAAAAAAATCAGGTCTCAGCTGATGTTTGTGACAAACTTTTGTGCCATTTTTACCCATGTTCAATGTAAAATATGGGGCGAAAGCTAATTTTCTGTGGTAAAAAAATAATTCTTTCTTCTCTGCCCAATGGTATAACATTCTGTGACACACCTGTGGTGTCAAGATGATCACTGCTCCCCTGGATGAATTAATTGAGAGGTGTACTTTGTAAAATGGGGTCACTTGTAGGGGGTTCTGCTGCTCAAGCACATCAGGGGCTCTCTCAGTGGGTCATGGCACCCGCAATCCATAACAGTAAAATGTATGCTATAATACGGCGCTCTTTCCCTTGAGCTACCCAGTGCTTTGTACTGTGCCTGAAAAGGAGTTCCTTGAGTACATGTCGAGTATTGCGGCACTGCGGAAAAATTGATTATTAAAGAGGAGACCGGGAGGATATTGATTTGATCTTATTAGGGGTTAAAGGGATATCATATCTATGGTCTCGAGCGAATCCCCCTGACACCTTTAGGTGGGATGGAATCCTCTTGTCCACTCTTCGGGTTAAACGATTATTGACTAGTGAGCTACCGACGGCCTCTTTCCCATTTACATTGACACCTATTGGCTCTATACCACATCTATTAGATCCTGATTTTAATGATCCATATAACCTTTGGTGTTGTGAATTCTGTTGTCGAGCTCCCTCCTGTGGTCGTGAATGGTACTTCGGCGAGTTCTGTCTATGGGCTCCCTCTGGTGGCTATGAGTGAAGCTGCGGCTTCTGAGGTTCCTTACACAGGTGTTCCTATTCCAATTCCTATTCCTGACTTATTTTCTGGGGATAGATCTAGGTTCTTGAATTTCAAAAATAATTGTAAACTGTTTCTAGCTTTGAAACCCCGCTCCTCTGGTGACCCCGCTCAACAAGTAAAGATCATTATTTCTTTGTTGCGTGGTGACCCTCAAGACTGGGCATTTTCCCTTGCGCCAGGAGATCCTGCATTGCGTGATGTTGATGCGTTTTTTCTGGCGCTTGGATTGCTTTATGATGAACCAAATTCAGTGGATCAGGCAGAGAAAATCTTGCTGGCTTTGTGTCAGGGTCAGGATGAAGCGGAGGTGTACTGTCAGAAGTTTAGAAAGTGGTCTGTGCTTACTCAGTGGAATGAATGTGCCCTGGCAGCAATTTTCAGAAAGGGTCTTTCTGAAGCCCTTAAGGATGTCATGGTGGGATTTCCCACGCCTGCTGGTCTGAATGAGTCTATGTCTTTGGCCATTCAGATCGATCGGCGCATGCGTGAGCGCAAAGCTGTGCACCATCTGGCGGTGTTCTCTGAGCATAGGCCTGAGCCTATGCAGTGTGATAGGACTTTGACCAGAGCTGAAAGGCAAGAACACAGACGTCGGAATGGGCTGTGTTTTTACTGTGGTGAATCCACTCATGCTATCTCCGATTGTCCTAAGCGCACTAAGCGGTTCGCTAGGTCTGCCATCATTGGTACGGTACAGTCTAAATTTCTTTTGTCCGTTACTCTGATTTGCTCTCTGTCGTCCTATTCTGTAATGGCATTTGTGGATTCAGGCGCTGCCCTGAATTTGATGGATCTGGAGTTTGCCAGGCGCTGTGGTTTTTTCTTGGAGCCCTTGCAGTATCCTATTCCATTGAGAGGAATTGATGCTACGCCTTTGGCCAAGAATAAGCCTCAGTACTGGACTCAATTGACCATGTGCATGGCTCCTGCACATCAGGAGGATATTCGCTTTTTGGTGTTGCATAATCTGCATGATGTGGTCGTTTTGGGGTTGCCATGGCTACAGGTCCATAATCCAGTGTTGGATTGGAAATCTATGTCTGTGTCCAGCTGGGGTTGTCAGGGGGTACATGGTGATGTTCCATTGCTGTCAATTTCGCCTTCCACTCCTTCTGAAGTCCCTGAGTTTTTATCAGATTACCGGGATGTATTTGAAGAGCCCAAATCCGGTGCCCTACCCCCTCATAGGGATTGCGACTGTGCTATTAATTTGATTCCTGGTAGTAAGTTTCCTAAGGGCTGTCTGTTTAATTTATCTGTGCCAGAGCACGCCGCTATGCGGAGTTATATAAAGGAATCCTTGGAGAAGGGTCATATTCGTCCGTCGTCGTCACCATTGGGAGCAGGGTTCTTTTTTGTGGCCAAGAAGGATGGTTCTTTGAGACCTTGTATTGATTACCGCCTTCTTAATAAGATCACAGTCAAATTTCAGTATCCTTTGCCGCTGCTGTCTGATTTATTTGCTCGGATTAAGGGGGCTAGTTGGTTCACCGAGATAGATCTGCGTGGTGCGTATAATCTTGTGCGAATTAAACAGGGTGATGAATGGAAAACGGCATTTAATACGCCCGGGGGCCATTTTGAGTACCTGGTTATGCCATTCGGGCTTTCTAATGCTCCATCTGTGTTTCAGTCCTTTATGCATGACATCTTCCGAGAGTACCTGGATAGATTCATGATTGTATATTTGGATGACATTTTGGTCTTTTCGGATGATTGGGAGTCTCATGTGAAGCAGGTCAGAATGGTGTTCCAGGTCCTTCGTGCGCATTCCTTGTTTGTGAAGGGGTCAAAGTGTCTCTTTGGAGTTCAGAAGGTTTCATTTTTGGGTTTCATTTTTTCCCCTTCTACTATCGAGATGGACCCTGTTAAAGTTCAGGCCATTTACGATTGGACTCATCCGACATCTGTGAAGAGCTTGCAGAAGTTCCTGGGCTTTGCTAATTTTTATCGTCGCTTCATCGCTAATTTTTCCAGTATTGCTAAACCGTTGACTGATTTGACCAAGAAAGGTGCTGATGTGGTCAATTGGTCCTCTGCGGCTGTAGAGGCTTTTCAGGAGTTGAAGCAACGTTTTGCTTCTGCCCCTGTGTTGTGCCAGCCAGATGTTTCGCTCCCTTTTTGAGGTTGAGGTTGATGCTTCTGAAATTGGAGCAGGGGCTGTTTTGTCGCAAAGAAGTTCTGATGGCTCGGTGATGAAACCCTGTGCCTTCTTTTCTAGAAAATTCTCGCCTGCTGAGCGCAATTATGATGTGGGCAATCGGGAGTTGTTGGCCATGAAGTGGGCATTCGAGGAGTGGCGACATTGGCTTGAAGGAGCTAAACATCGCGTGGTGGTCTTGACGGATCACAAGAATTTAACTTATCTCGAGTCTGCCAAATGGTTGAATCCTAGACAGGCTCGATGGTCGCTCTTTTTCTCCCGTTTTGATTTTGTGGTTTCATACCTTCCGGGATCTAAGAATGTGAAGGCTGACGCCCTGTCAAGGAGTTTTGTGCCTGACTCTCCGGGTGTTCCGGAGCCGGCGGGTATTCTTAAAGAAGGGGTAATTTTGTCTGCCATTTCCCCTGATTTGCGGCGTGTGCTGCAAAAGTTTCAGTCTGATAGACCTGACCGTTGTCCTACGGAGAAACTGTTTGTCCCTGATAGATGGACTAGTAGAGTTATCTCTGAGATTCATTGTTCAGTGTTGGCTGGTCATCCTGGAATCTTTGGTACCAGAGATTTGGTGGCTAGATCCTTTTGGTGGCCTTCTTTGTCACGGGATGTGCGTTCTTTTGTGCAGTCCTGTGGGACTTGTGCTCGGGCTAAGCCCTGCTGTTCTCGTGCCAGTGGGTTGCTTTTGCCCTTGCCAATCCCGAAGAGGCCCTGGACGCATATTTCTATGGATTTTATTTCAGATCTCCCTGTTTCTCAAAGGATGTCGGTCATTTGGGTGGTTTGTGATCGCTTCTCTAAGATGGTCCATTTGGTACCCTTATCTAAATTGCCTTCCTCCTCTGATTTGGTGCCATTGTTTTTCCAGCATGTGGTTCGTTTGCATGGCATTCCAGAGAACATCGTCTCGGACAGAGGTTCCCAGTTTGTTTCGAGGTTTTGGCGGTCCTTTTGCGCTAAGATGGGCATTGATTTGTCTTTTTCTTTGGCTTTCCATCCTCAGACTAATGGCCAAACCGAACAAACTAATCAGACTTTGGAGACATATCTGAGATGCTTTGTTTCTGCTGATCAGTATGATTGGGTGTCCTTCTTGCCTTTGGCTGAGTTCGCCCTCAATAATCGGGCCAGCTCGGCTACTTTAGTTTCTCCTTTTTTCTGTAATTCTGGTTTCCATCCTCGTTTCTCTTCAGGGCAGGTTGAGCCTTCGGACTGTCCTGGTGTGGATGCGGTGGTGGACAGGTTGCAGCGGATTTGGACTCATGTGGTGGACAATTTGACATTGTCCCAGGAGAAGGCTCAACATTTCGCTAACCGCCGGCGTTGTGTTGGTCCCCGACTTCGTGTTGGGGATTTGGTTTGGTTGTCATCTCGTCACGTTCCTATGAAGGTTTCCTCTCCTAAGTTTAAGCCTCGTTTCATTGGGCCTTATAAGATTTCTGAAGTTCTTAATCCTGTGTCATTTCGTTTGGACCTTCCAGCTTCTTTTGCCATCCATAAAGTGTTCCATAGGTCGTTGTTGCGGAGATACGTGGCGCCTATGGTTCCCTCCGTTGATCCCCCTGCCCCGGTGTTGGTTGAGGGGGAGTTGGAGTATGTGGTGGAGAAGATTTTGGATTCTCGTGTTTCGAGACGGAAACTTCAGTACCTGGTCAAGTGGAGGGGTTATGGTCAGGAAGATAATTCCTGGGTTTTTGCCTCTGATGTTCATGCTGCCGATCTTGTTCGTGCCTTTCATCTGGCTCATCCTGATCGGCCTGGGGGCTCTGGTGAGGGTTCGGTGACCCCTCCTCAAGGGAGGGTACTGTTGTGAATTCTGTTGTCGAGCTCCCTCCTGTGGTCGTGAATGGTACTTCGGCGAGTTCTGTCTATGGGCTCCCTCTGGTGGCTATGAGTGAAGCTGCGGCTTCTGAGGTTCCTTACACAGGTGACGTGGTTTATCCTTTGGTTGGCTGCTCTATTTAACTCCTCTCAGATCGTTACTCCATGCCAGCTGTCAATGTTTTTGCATTTGTTCAGTTCGCTCCTGGATCTCTCTCGTGACCTGCCTTCTCCTGCAGAAGCTAAGTTCCTGATAGTCATTATTTGTTCATTGTTTTCTTATCCAGCTGGTTATCATGAGTTTGTCTTGCTAGCTGGAAGCTCTGGGATGCAGAGTGGCCCCGCCGCACCGTGAGTCGGTGCGGAGGTCTTTTTTGCACACTCTGTGTGGTCTTTTGTAGGTTTTTGTGCTGATCGCAAAGTTACCTTTCCTATCATAGTAACATAGTAACATAGTAACATAGTTAGTAAGGCCGAAAAAAGACATTTGTCCATCCAGTTCAGCCTATAATCCTCTGTCTATTTAGTAAGTCTGGCCTCCTTTTGCTGAACCCTGTTTCATTTCTGCGTTTGTGACTTTCATCTTTACTCACAGTCAATATATGTGGGGGGCTTCCTTTACCTTTGGGGAATTTCTCTGAGGCAAGGTAGGCTTTATTTTCCATCTCTAGGGCTAGATAGTTCTTAGGCTGTGACGAGGCGCCTAGGTCTGGTCAGGAGCGCTCCACAGCTATTTCTAGTGTGTGTGATAGGATTAGGGCTTGCGGTCAGCAGAGTTCCCACATCCCAGAGCTCGTCCTGTATGAGGTTTAACTATCAGGTCATTCCGGGTGCTCCTAACCACCAGGTCATAACACTTTGGTCTGCATTGCCTAGGGATACATTGATCAGTTTCTATGACAACAAGATTTTCGTGAATAATGAGTGGCCTGATAATACCTTGGTTCATCCAAAATTTTTTCTTCAACTGCAACATGTTAGGCAGACCCTGTGCCAATTTAGACAAAAATATCCATCTAAAACTAACTGGTCCTGGCTGGATATCATGACTAAATTACTGTTCCCGAGATTAAAACTAGATGGCATATGACTTTGGCCAAACTTCATCATATGGGTTTATCTGACACCAACACGTGTTGGAGATGTCATAGTCAAACCGATCACCATACTCTTATTTTTTGGGATTGCTCAACACTCAGGGAATTTTGGTCCAGCATCAATCTTAATCTTAAAAAACCAAAACTTATTGATACCGATCTACAGGCTACCAAAGCTCTGCAATCTTGACCATCCAAAAGTTTTAAACCATTAAAACACAGGCTTCTCCCATTACTGGTTAGTGCGGCGAAACATTTAATAGCCGTACATTGGAGACACGAGTATCCTCCCACCCTAGGGGAATGGATCTCTAAGGTAAATCAAATTTACCGACTTAAAGAACTCACCAGTTGGGAAACACATACCATGAAATCTATAACAAAATATGGTCTCCATGAAAAAAACTTCAAGAGGTACCTCCAAAGTAGGGGTGTTACTTGCATGGATAGGTTTAGTATATGGGTGATCTCCCATGCTCGGATATGATCCTCACTCCAACGTAATTTCACACGTGTCTCTAGCTCCTCCATTTTACCTTCCGACAAATTGTAAACATGGTTCTTGGCTCTGATATATGTACCTAACTTTGTTTTTTTGCTGTACGTGGTTATTACTTTTTCCTCCCCCCTTACTCCTATCTCATTTACCTTTCTACCTTCTTCTCTTTCCCTCCTTCCCTCCCCCGGTTCCCACATCTCCTTTCCTATACTATATCCTACATATCGGATTATCATAAGATGCTATGTACTTTGATTGTACCCTAGACATGTTTGTATATTTTCTATGATATGCCTAAAATAAAGAATAAAAAAAAAAATTAAACTTGGGGCTAAAACAACATTTTAGTGATAAAAACGTTATTTTTCTTTCTTCATCGTCCAATGATATAAAATTCTGTGAGGAATACGTGATGTCAACATGCTCACGGCACACTTATATTAATTAATTGGGGGGGTTGTATATTCTTACATGAGGTCACTTATGGAGGTTTCTACTGTTTTGGCACCTCAGGGGCTCTACCAATGTGACATGGCATCCACAAACCATTCCAGTAAAATCTGCACTCCAATATGACGCTTCGTCTCTTCTGAGCTTTGCAATGTGTCTCAAAAGCAGTTTTTGACCACATAAAGGGTATCGCTGTACCCAGCAAAAATTGCACAACAAATTTTGGGGTACATTTTCTCCTGCTATTTTTGTGAAAATGAAAAATATGGGGCTAAAACATTTTTGTGGGAAAAATAAAATGTTTTCATTTTCACAGATACACGTTGGAAAATTATGCGAAACACTCGTGGGTTCAAGGTGCTAACCACATGTCTAGATCGATTCCTTGAGGGGTCTAGTTTCCAAAATGGGGTCACTTGTGGGGGATTTCCACTGTTTAGGTACATCAGGGACTCTCCAAATGCCATATAACACCCGCAGACTATTCCATCAAAATCTGTGTTCCAAAACATCACCCTTCCTTTCCGAGCCCTGCCATGCGCCCAAACATTAGTTTTCCCCCACATATGGGGTTAATAAACTTCTTGAATGTGGTTTTGAACACCTTGAGGTTTGCAGTTTTTAGAATGGCATCATTTTGGATACTTTCTGTTATATAGGTCCTTCAAAGTCACTTCAAATGTGATGTGGTTCCCCAAAAAAATGGTTTTGTAAATTTTGTTGGAAAGATTAGAAATTGCTGGTTAAATTTTAACCCTAATAAGGCTACTTTCACACTTGCATTTTTTGGCATCCGTCGTAATCCGTAAAACGGATCCTGTAAAAGTGCTCGCAGGATGCGTTTTTTTCCCATTGACTTGTATTAGCGACGGATTGCGACGGATGGCCACACATCACATCCGTCGTGTTTTGGCGGACCGTCGGGATGAAAAAACGTTCAAGTGAACTTTTTTTGTCCGTCGCGTCCGCCATTTTCAACCAGGCATGTGCGGCTGAAACTCCGCCCCCTCCTCCCCGGACTTCAGAATGGGCAGCGGATGCGTTGAAAAACTGCATCCGCTGCCCACATCGGGGCACAAATTTCACAACGTGCGTTGGTACGTCGGCCCGACGCATAGCGACGGACCCGTACCGACGCTAGTGTGAAAGAAGCCCAAGTTACTAACAAAAAAAATCATAAACTGTGCTGATGTAAAGTACGCATGTGGAAAATGTTATTTATTAACTATTTTATGTGATATAACTCTCTGATTTTATTGGGCATAAAAAAAAAGTTTGAAAATTGCAACATTTTTGCCAAATTTCCATTTTTTTCACAAATAAATGCAAGTTATAGTGAAGACATTTTACCACTAGCATTAATTACAATATGTCATGAAAAAAAAGATCCTATCTCTATATGTAGTTAGTGTAATGATAATAATATTAGCAAATACCTCTAATGAGAAATGTATTATAGTTCTTCTGATTCTGCATGTCACTTACCCCATGTGTAGGGCATTGCAGTAGCTTAGGTATCCATGGTTACAACCACCAACATCTAAATGACTCACTGGATGAGTGGTCGCTATGGTTACCAAAGCTACTGTAATGCCCTGCACATGGTGTAAGCGACATAGAAAATCAGAAGAACTATACTACATTTCTAATTGGAGGTATTTTCTAATGTTATTATTATTATTATTACACCTGCTACATATTGGGATAGTATCATGAAGAAGGAAATACGCCTTAAATGTTTCTAGATTCTGGTCAACCAGCAAACCAAGCTGACTGTGCAAACTTATGTGCACCGCACATAAGGCTTTAAGCCTTTAAGTTTTAATGTAAATGGTTAATAAACATGCTAGTCATCATATGGAAAACTATGGGGCAAAGAAACCAGTCCTTGCTTCCTGCAGTATCCAATCTTAGCACAGATTTTATTTTTCAAGCTCAAAATGTGAAATAAAAGTAGACTGTAATTGGTAGTTACAGACAACAACGTTTTTCACTAAATTCTCATCACTGAAATAAAGGCCATACTTACCAGAACATAGTTAAAATATCAGTTCAGTGTAGGATGTAGATAGGCCCGAGGGCATATCAGAATACTGATGAACAGGCACTCGCACACTTGCATTCCATTAAGGGGCTGGTTTATTAGTATAAATGCACAAATATAAGGCTTATATGGGCTACCAGTCGCAAGATAACTTGTTGGTCCTTGTGGGACTTACACATAGCCCCCAACCCTCTCAGATTCAGCGAGAATTTGATAATCTTGACCTCTATTGCAGGCAATGAACCCAGAAGCAGGTCATACATGTCCATAGAGATGCATTGTGTAGAACAATGTATTTCCATGTTCCCGGTATACTGAAGTGAAGAAAAAGATTCTTTATATTCCTTTAAAAGTAGTAAAATAATAAACAATTACAAAAATATTTTTTTTCTATGAGTCTCCCCAGTATTTGAACCCACAACCTTAATATTACAAGAAGGAGTTTAAGCTACTGAGCACAAACTCTAGTGATTTCATGAAGAGAATTTACTATACTTGATCTGTATTGCAGGCTCTGACTTTACAGGCAAATTACATAGAGATGCATTGTATACAGCAGTGTATTTGTATGTATGCATTCTAGAAGGAGAATACGTTTTTTTTCATCCTATAAAACTACTAAAAAATAATAATGACAAATAGGAATGAGTGAACCCAAACCGGAAAGTTTGGGGTTCATGCCAGACACCTAGTGTCCTGTACCGATCACCGAACATGGATATTTTACTGTATGTCCTATTTCCTGTTCGCTAGTCTAATAAAGATTGATGAAAGGCAGCAGTGCAGCCAATCAACAAGGTTTTGGACTGTGTGCACTTCCTGAGCATTCACAGCCATGGCAATTACTGGGATGGCTGTGATTGGTATGCATTAAGGCTGGATCACGAGTGCGGCAAAAAATATGCTCTCGTTAGTGTAGGGATAGGACACATATGAAGTGAGGGAAAGATTCTGACTGCACACTCCGCAAGCACAATGCTTTGTGTGCTCTGCAACCCCTACAGTATATCATATTTTTCGGACCATAAGACGCACCTTTTTCCCCAAACATTTTTGGGGAAAATGGGGATGCGTCTTATGGTTGGGATATACTTACAAATCCTGTGGCGGGGGCCGGGCAGCAGCAGTACACAGAGGGGCCCATAGATCCAAAGCCCCACTGTTGTGCTTCTACTGATCGGGCCCCATCATGCACTAAAATACTGTGTACTGTGCACTGCGGCGCACACATTGGCACTGGGGCCCGGGAGCCTCTTTGGAGTTGTCCACGGCCGTCTTACTTAGTCGGCTGCGCAGCTCCTGACCTGCTCGGCTGTAGCTAGAATGTATGTGCTCCCTGCAGGTCCTGACTACAGCCCATACATTCTAGCAATCTCAGTAGTGAATGTGCTAGAATGTAGGGGCTCCTTTCAGGTCCTTTCAGCAGCCCATACATTCTAGTTGCTGCTTCACTGCTGAAAACACTAGACGCCCCACGGGAGCGACTGAGGTAAGTATAAAAAACAATTTTTGATTTTTTAAATGGGTGAGGTAGGGGGAGTGAGACTGCAGATGATGAAGTGTATTTGAGGGGGTACTGCACATGATGAAATGATAGGGGGCTGCAAATGATGAAGTGTGTTAGAGGGGGTACTGCACATGATGAAATGATAGGGGGCTGCAAATGATGAAGTGGGGTGATGGGAACTGCAAATTATGAAGTGGGGGTGATGGGAACTGCAAATGATGATGTGGGGTTGATGGGGACTGCAAATGTTGAAGTGGGGGTGATGTGGACTGCAAATGATGATGTAGGGGTGATGGAAACTGCAAATGATGATGTGGGGGTGATGGGGACTGCAAATGATGTGGGGGTGATGGGGACTGCAAATGATGAAGTGGGGGTGATGTGGACTGCAAATGATGATGTGGGGGTGATGGGGACTGCAAATGATGATGTGGGGGTGATGGGGACTGCAAATGATGCAGTGGAGGTGATGTGGACTGCAAATGATGATGTGGGGGTGATGGGGACTGCAAATAATGATGTGGGGGTGATAGGGACTGCAAATGATGTGGGGGTGATGGGGACTGCAAATGATGATGTGGGGTGATGGGGACTGCAAATGATGCAGTGGAGGTGATATGGACTGCAAATTATGTGGGGGGATGTGGACTGCAAATGATGATGTGGGGGTGATAGGGACTGCAAATGATGATGTGGGGGTGATGGGGACTGCAAATGATGTAGGGGTGATGGGGACTGCAAATGATAAAGTGAGGGTGATGGGGACTGCAAATGAGGATGTGGGGGTGATGGGGACTGCAAATGATGAAGTGGGGATGATGTGGACTGCAAATGATGATGTGGGGGTGATGGGGACTGCAAATGATGAAATGATAGGGGGCTGCAAATGATGAAGTGTGTTTGAGGGGGTACTGCACATGATGAAATGATAGGGGGCTGCAAATGATGAAGTGTGATTGAGTGGGTACTGCGTATGATATAATGATAGGGGGCTGCAAATGATGAAGTATGTTTGAGGGGGTTCTGCACATGATGAAATGATAGGGGGCTGCAAATGATGAAGTGTGTTTGAGGGGGTACTGCACATAATGAAATGATAGGGGGCTGCAAATGATGAAGTGGGGGTGATGGGAACTGCAAATGATGATGTGGGGGTGATGGGGACTGCAAATGATGATGTGGGGGTGATGTGGACTGCAAATGATTATGTGGGGGTGATGGGGACTGCAAATGATGAAGTGGGGGTGATGTGGCCTGAAAATGATGATGTGGGGTGATGGGGATTGCAAATGATGATGTGGGGGTGATGGGGACTGCAAATGATGATGTGGGGGTGATGGGGACTGCAAATGAAGTGGGGGTGATGGGGACTGCAAATGATGATGTGAGGTGATGGGGATTGCAAATGATGATGTGGGGGTGATGGGGACTGCAAATGATGATGTGGGGGTGATGGGGACTGCAAATGAAGTGGGGGTGATGGGGACTGCAAATGATGAAGTGGGGGTGATGTGGCCTGCAAATGATGATGTGGGGTGATGGGGATTGCAAATGATGATGTGGGGGTGATGGGGACTGCAAGTGATGATGTGGGGTGATGGGGACTGCAAATGATGATGTGAGGGTGATGTGGACTGCAAATGATGATGCAGGGGTGATGGGGACTGCAAATGATGATGTGAGGGTGATGTGGACTGCAAATGATAATGCAGGGGTGATGGGGACTGCAATTGATCATGTGGGGTGATGGGGATTGCAAATGATGATGGGGACTGCAAATCATGATGATGGGGTGATGTTGACTGCAAATGATGCAGGGGTGATGGGGACTGCAATGATGATGTGAGTGTGATGGGGACTGCAAATGATGAAGTGGAGTGATGGGGCTGCAAATGATGATGTGGGAGTGATGGAGACTGCAGATGATGAATTGTGTTTGATCGGGTACTGCACATGATGAAATGATAGGGGGCTGCAAATGATGAAGTAAGGGGGACTGCAGATGAAGTGAAGGGGGATAAGGGACTAAATGATGAAGTAAGGTGGACTGCAAATGATTTAGTGGGGGTGATGGGGACTGCACATCAACTGAGTGTGAGGGATGGTGGACAGCAATTGAATTGAAGGTGGGGGTGGGGAGAGCAAATGGTGTATTGAAGGTGGGGAGAGCAAATAATGAATTTTGAGGGTGGGGAAGAGCAGTTGATAATGAATAGAGGGTGGGAGAGAGAGAAGACATGACAATGAATTGAGGCAGAAGGGGCATGTAACTATAATGAATCAGGGTAAGGGTTAGAGCGGGATGTACACAGTGGGGTCCATGAGGATAAAGTGACTGGAAATAAATTAAGGGAAAGAGTACAGGTGCTAATTAATTTATATATTAAATGGGGAAAGTGGCTATGTACAGATAGTGGGGGCACAGTGGCGGATTATAATTTATATTTGGAATGGTGGGTTGCATAATAACCAATTATTTTTTAATGGTGGGTGAACGTCTGTATTCAGATGTGTAGTGTAGAAGAAAGGGAAAAAGTGGGGAATGTGCTCTGGAAGCGGTGCTCTAGATAACTGTGTTATTTTATGCAGAGACAAGTCCTGGCTGAAAGAAGTGATGGCGGTCTGCACTCGATTAAAAAGAAACGCAAAGATGAAGGACTTCAGCTAGAGACGTCACTGGCACTGACACCATACACTGTATACTGTATACAAAGCTCCTGTGTATAATATCACTTGTGATCACTATATTATCTGTACACTATACACTATATACAGAGCTCCTGTGTATAATGTCACTAGTGATCACTGTATTACATGTACACTGTACCCTATATACAGAGCTCCTGTGTATAATGTCACTGGTGATCCCTGTATTACCTGTACACTGACACTATATATTGAGCTCCTGTGTATAATGGCACCGGTGACCACTGTATTATTTGTACACAGACACTGCATACAGATCTCCTGTGTATAATGGCACTTATGGTGATAGTATTTTTTTTTAAATTAATGATCAGTATTGTACTATTCAGTCACAATGTGGTGATAATATGTTGTCCGGCCATGGTGTGGCGGTATTAGTTCCTTGTATGTGCTATTATTTGGTCACTATATGGTGGTAATATGTGGTCTGGTCATGGTGTGGTGGTATTTGTTCCTTGTATGTGCTATTATTCGGTCACTGTGTGGTGGTAATATGTGGTCTGGTCATGTTGTGTCGGTATTTGTTCCTTGTATGTAGTTGGTCACCATGTGGTGGTAATATGTGGTCTGGACATGCTGCGGTGGTATTTGTCCCTTGTATGTGATATTGTTCGGTCAATGTGGTGGTAATATGTGTCTGCACATGGTGTGGGGGTATTTGTTCCTTGTAGATAGTATTATAGGTCACTATGTGGTGATAATATGGTGTCTTGTCATGGTGTTGTGGTATTTGTCCCTTGTATGTGGTATATTGGTCATTTGAAATATTGAAAAATAAATAAAAATATACCTAAATTGTATTGAATATTTTAACAAATGTAGAGTAGAGTAGGGCCTGGCCAAAAGAGTCTACCTTGTCGTCGTGGCAGATTTAAAAACCTTTTGGCCAAAACAAAATCTGCTGGCTATGTGTGTGATCTGGTGATGGGAACTGTTAATGTGTGATTGGTGAGAAGTAGAGTTTTTCCAAGAGACAGCGGTGGGGCTGTGGACAGTGCGAGGGGTGGAGGCGGGGCTGGGGTGTAGCTTGGGCAGAGTCTTAAGGGGGCCCCCAAAATTTTGCCAGTATGGGGCCCCGAAATTCTTAGTGGAAGCCCTGGGCGGCGGTCCCAGTGGCAGCGCTCCCTTCTAAGGCTGGTGCGGCTGTGGTGCAGCAGTGGCAGTGCTCTGTGGTGCGGCACTGGTGGGGCTCTGTGGTGTGGCTCTTTGCTGCATGGGAAGATCCGCCAGCATTTCGTCCAAACCCGGGGGCCCACGCAGCTCCGTTGCTGTGATGTGATGGCCTCCATGAAAATGGTCCCGGGGTGGCGCATGCTCAGATTCAGATCCTGGCGACGAGATCTCATTGCCGAGATCTGAATCTGAGCATGCGCTGCCACCGCATCGCAGCAACGGATCTTTGGGGCTTCCGGGCTTTGATGAAATGCCTGCGGAGCCCCCACGCAGCACAGAGCCCTGCTGCCACCCCAGCACAGAGGGCTGTCACCCCACAGAGCACAGCCGCCCCACTGAGCACATCCACCACACAGAGCACAGCCCCCCAAAGAGCACAGCCACCCCACAGTGCACAGCCACCAAACAGAGCACAGCCGCCCCTCAGAGCACCATACAGAGCACAGCCACCCCACAGAGCACAGTCCCCCACAGAGCACAGCCACCCCACAGAGCACAGCCACCAAATAGAGCACAGCCACCAAATAGAGCACAGCTGCCTCAAAGAGCACAGCTGCCCCCCCAGAGCACAGCCCCTCACAGAGCAGAGCCACCCCACAGAGCACTGCCACCGCACAGAGCACTGCCGCAACACAGAGCACTGCCACCGCACCAGCCTGTGAAGGGATTTCCTGGAGGCCACCGCACCAGGCTGGACCACCGAACGACCCCTGTGACCACTCCTCCGCCTGTATCAATCCCTTCCCTGGTAAGCTGAATTCGGACTGAAAGACAGATCAGAGGCGGACACAGACAGCTTGGGGTCCCTGTGCAGGAAATGTGTCTGGGCCCCCCTCCTTTTAAGGCGACAAAGATATACATATATATACACACACATACTAAGGGACTGTGCTATACATAAGTGAGTACAGTATATACTATGGGACTGTGTTAGACATAATCGATAATAATGTCTTCCTCCACTCCACCTCCCTGTTCCTAAATCCATTATAAATCCCGTTTCCTCTCATCCCAATCCCCCACACCCTCATTCCATTATTGCCCTCTCTCCCACCCCCATAATTGCCCTCTTCACCACCTCCATTATTGCTTTCTCCCCACCACCCCATTATTGCCCATTCACCACCTCCATCATTTCCTCCTCCCCCACCACCCCTATCATTGCCCTCTCTGTCAACCCAATCATTGCCTTCCGCTCCATCATTACCCTCTCTGTCAACCCAATCATTGCCTTCTGCCCCATCACCCCCATCATTGCCCTCTCCTCCACCTACACACACAGACACACACAGCACTATTAACCTCTCTACATATACACACACACTCATCTCACCTCTGCGCACGGTATCCTGAAGCCCCACCATCGCCTGCAGCTACCTGTCTCGCACAGCCATGGCGATGATGTCATTCAGCTGCTGCTGTGTGAGACAGGAAGCGCAGGCAGGAAGCAGGGCGGATCCATTCCCTGCAGCTCTGCTCCTCTGCAATTTTCTCCTGCAGGCAGCGAAGCTGCAGGGATTGCTCCCTGCCCTCCGCACATGAGGGCAATCTGGCCAGGGGCCTCACGGAGCCTCAGGGCCAGATAAACTGGCCAGATTGCCCTCAATATGAGCAGCCCTGCCGGCAGGGCCGGTTTTAGGCAAAGTGGGGCCCTTAGCAAAGTTTAAAATGGGGCCCCAAATGCTAACATCATACAGAAGCATTTCGGATGTATTTACATGCACTGAATTCAGGCCGCTAAATGAGTGAGATCGACAATACTGAAGTCGTTCAACGCTTATTTACCGGCCTCTTTACACCAACTGAGAAAGAATGATGGGGACAGAATGATCACTAAATAGATCACTAAGGCTAGGGTCACATTGCGTTAGTGCAACCCGTATAGCGCTAGCGCTAGCGGGTTGCGCTAACGCAATGTTTTTAATGGGGCCGCGTCCTGGGGTCGCGGTAACGTCCCCGCTTTCGCAGATCTCCGATCTGCGAGAGCGGGGAACGGACCGCGGGCGTGCCTCGGACGCTGCAAGCAGCGTCCGCGGCGCGCCAGGAAACACCGGCGCGTCGCTAGCGCATGCTGAACATGGCACGCGCTAGTGCTGCGCGTTCCCATTGCCGTGAATGGGCGCGCTAACGGACGCGTTGCACGGCGTTAATTTCGCCGTGCAACGCTGTCCGTTAAGCGCGTTCCCATAACGCAATGCGAACCCAGCCTAACAGATCACCATATAGTATCATGTTATCAGCAGCACATCTACAGTTTACACTGGCGATGAGCTGCTGAGAACAATGATTTTTGTTCTGTCATAAACAATCCAATCACTCGATGAATATGCAGCATTTTGCTTGTTTAGTATAATACACCCCATAGTCCTCCACTTATTATAATGTGCACCACAGTCCTCCATATTGTAAAATGCACACCTCGTAATCCTCCATATAATATATTATGCACCACAGTCCTCCATATAGTATAATACACTCCTCAGTCCTCCATTAAGTATTATACACTTTCCATAGTCCTCCACATAGCATAATTCACTCCTCATAGTCCTCCATATATTATAATACACTGCTCAGCCCTCCATATAGTATAATACACTCCTCATAGTATAATGCACCGCCATAGTCATCCATGTAGTACAATTCACTTCCTATAGTATAATGCACCACATAGTTCTTCATATAGTATAATATATTCCCCATAGTCCTCGATACAGTATAATGCAGCCCACATATTGTATAATGCAGCCACCCCATAGAGCATAATGCAACCACCCCACAGAGTATAATGTAACCCCCATAGAATATATTGCAGCCCCCTCATATAGTATAATGTAGCCCCCTCATAGAGTATGATGAAATCACCCCTCATAGAATATAAATATAATACAGCCCCCCATAGAATATAATGTAGCCCCGAATAGAATATAATACAGCCCACCTCCCCATAGAATATAATGTAGCCCCATTAAAAAGTATGATGCAATCCTCCCTCATAAAATCTAATACAGCCCCCACAGAATATAATGTAGCCCCCATAGAATATAATACAGCCCACCTCCCCATAATATATAATGTAGCCCCATAGAATGTAATGCAGCCCCCATCTATATATATAATTGTCTAAGGTCTACTTCCATCTGTTTGTCTGTCTGTCTGTAACAGAAATTGCGCGTAGCTGATTGGTCGCGGCCAGCTGGGCGCGACCAATCAACGACAGGCACAGTCCGGCCGCGAATTGGCCCCTCCCTACTCCCTTTGAGTCAGTGCCCCCTCCATTCTCCTTTCCAGTCAGCGCCCACATAGCGTTTTAGCAGTCCGTTAAGCGGACTGCTCTACACCGCAGCATAACGCGGTGTAACGCAGTCCGTTAACGCTGCCATTGACCCTGTAAGTATCTAGTGTGTGTATGGGTGCGTGCGTGTGCGCGTGTGTGTGATCTGTAGTATGTGTGTCTGTGTGAGGCAAGGGCGTAGCTACCACGGTCGCAGAGGTCACCACTGCGACTGGGCCTGGCAGTTCAGGGGCCCGGCAGGTCAGAGACACCCGACTCCCCCCGCCGCCGCATTGAACTATACTGGCGTCTATGACACTGATACAGTTCAAAGCAATGATGGAGGAGAGAGTGTCAGCTGATGCTCCCTCTTCCATCATTTGACACTGAGGGTGCGCGGTGATGTCTCTTCATCACGTCCCCCGCTGGATGCAGGGCCCAGGCAGTGCAGCATCTGCATAGGTGATGGCGGCCACTATATTGGCAGAGCCTGTGATAGCTGCTGGGACCGGGAACAGGCAGCTCCGTAGCTGGCAGGGGGAGCGTGTATCGAAACGCCCATGAGAGGGATGCTGCAGCGGCTCAGCCACGTGGAGGATTCGGAGATGAACATGGAGGTGTACGGGACTGGCGGCAGTGAGGTGTGTCTCCTGCTTGTGTGTCACCGTCCTCGGCCCCCAGTGTCCCCGGCCCCCTGTGACCCCAGCCCCGTTTCCTCCCTGCTGTCCCGTGCCCCATGTCCTCGTAGGTCCCCAGGTTCAGATCATTGTGCTCCTCCGGGCACCCTTATGCGCCTTGTCACTCCTCTCCTGGTCCCCCAATGCTCCTCATCTCCCATGCCCTGAGTCCTCCTGCACCCCCATGCATTCCCTTGTCCTCATGTAACCCGTTTGCCCTGCTCTCAAGTCTCCCCTGTCCCCTTTCTCACCGTGTGTTCTCCATCTACCCTGTCCTCGTAATCTCTGTGCCCCCTTCTTCCCTAATCCCAAGTCTCCCCCGTCTCCTCGTGCATCCCTATCTTCTCTGCCCTTGGAGTCTCCTTGTGTCCTCTTGTGCCTGTCTCCCTTTCCCCGTAGTCTTTGTGTGTCCCCTTATGTCAGTCTCCCTTGTCCCCTTGTTTCAGTCCCCCTTGCCCAATAGTCCCCTTCTCCCCTGCCTCCTAGCCCCCATGTGTCCCCTTGTGCCTGTCTTCCTTGCTCCCTAGCCACCCTGTGTCACCCTTGTGCCTGTCTCCCCTAGCCCCCTTGTGTCCTCCTCCTCTGCCCCCTAATCACCATTTGCCCGTGTCTTTCTCACTTCCCCTGTATGGAGGGGCTGCATTCTACTATGAGGGGGCTGCATTATATTCTATGGGGATTACATTATATTAAATGGCGGGGCTGCATTATACTTTTGTGGGGTGGCTGCATTATACTGTATCGAGGACTATGAAGAATACATTATACTATATGAAGAACTATGGGGTGCATTATACTATGATAAGTGAATTGTACTACATGGATGACGATGGCGGTGCATTATACTATATGGAGCACTATGAGGAATGTATTATACTATATGGAGGGCTGAGCAGTGTATTTTAATATATGGAGGACTATGAGGAGAGTATAATACTATATGGAGGACTGAGGAGTGTATTATACTATATGGAGAACTGAGAAGTGTATTATACTATATGGAGGATTGAGCAGTGTATTATACTATATGGAGCACTATGAGCAGTGTATTATGATATATGGAGCACTATGAGGAGTGTATAATACTATATGGAGGACTATTGGGAGTGTATTATAATATATGGAGGACTATGGGGAGTGTATTATACTATATGGATGACTATGAACTGTGCAGTATATTATATAGAGGACTATGGGGGTGCATTATATTATAAGGACTATGGGAGTGCATTATTCTTCTTATATGGATCCCCATGACTTCTATGTAAGCCCCTGATGAGTATAATGGTTTATTTTCTTTTATAAATTACATAACAATGGCAGTACGGGGGACACATATATACCAGGATGGGGCACCGGATAGTTACGCCACTGAGGTCACACTATACAACTTTGCAATAAAGCTATAGTGTGCGAAATGAATAGGCAAGTGAGAATTTGGGTGGAAAATATTTTGGCATGGTGGGAGGGAGGCCCCATTTGAAAGTTTGTACCAGGGCCCATAACTTTGAAGTTACGCCATTGTTTGGGAGCAGGGATATTTAGGGCTCCAGCCCAAGGGACAGAGCACTTTTCAAACTTTTACAAAATGTACTTTTGAATTGCTATAAATGTCTTAGGCCCCTTTCACACATCAGTTTTTTGCTATCCGTTGCAATCCGTCGAATTTTAAAAAAAATGGATCCAGCAATTGATGCCGCCGGATCCGTTTTTTTCTCATAGACTTGTATTAGCCATGGATGGCCTCACGTTTCATCCATGGTTCGCCGGATCCATTGAAATTTGTATGTCCGGTGGCCTGAGAAAACAGACAAAGTAAAGTTTTTTGCGTACGTCGAAAAAACGGACAGCGACGGATCCGTCGCCATCCGTTGTTTGGTAGAATGAATGCCTATGGCGACGGATTCTGTTTTTTTAACTGAATATGCTCCGATCCAATTAGCCCAATTAGCCAGATCCGCTAGTCGAATCCGTCCAAAAACCGGAACCGTCGCATCAGTTTTTCACAATCTGCAACGGATCCGTCAATCCGTCGAGCCAACGAGTTGTGACTGATAGCAAAAACTGATGTGTGAAAGGGGCCTTAGATGTATCAGTTGCTGTTCTTGGGGCTAGTTCAGTCTGAAAATGTGTCTCTTATGCATCCCTACAATTTTCTATATGCTTATTAGGCATATATTAGGCTTATTAGCACCCTCACAAAATGGACATTTAATGGTTTTATGGCCTGCAAATCATTTAAATCATCATTAAACACACTATTTAAGCCCTCTACAACAGGTGGACCCCTCCCATCTGCCCTATATGTTATCTAGCATATTTTGGGTGTGTTGCTTGGACCTTACAAACATGTCTGACCATGTGTATTTAAGCACAACTCAGCGGGTGTTGCTTCACTGGGTGTTGTCTCGTCACTTTGGCCAGCCATATCCGGTCAATGTTGATCCGCGAAGGAGGAGACGAAGATTGTGGGTCCATCCTCTATTGACCCAACGCCAGAGTAAAGGACATTTCCAGAGACTATATTCAGCTTTGAGGGCACATCCTGACAAGTTTTACCTGTATAGTCGCATGTCCATCAGGACTTTTGACATGTTGTTGGAGATCTTACGTCCTGGCCTCACCTATCAGGACACCTGGATGAGAAAAGCCATCTCTGCTGAGGAGCGTCTGCTACTTACCTTACGGTATGTATTCCACATTCGCCCATACTGTTTTTTGTTTGTTTGTTCAAAACTGTGTCCTACTATGTTTCATTCACTTAACTTGGACATGAAGCCACAAGCACATATAAAAGAATGTTGTTAATATGCTATTATTTTAAGATAGTAAAATTAACCTTTTTATATTTTAAATAATGTCATAGTAAATGAAATATACACTTGTGCTTATTCCTGTTTTCGTAGTCATCATGTTAATGGTTTTTGTACCTTTTTCTTGTTTTGCAGCTTCCTGTCCACAGGCTTGTCCTATGCGGGTCTACACCTGGAGTTTCTGATTGGGCGGTCGACAATTTCAGGCATTGTTAGGACAACCTGTTCCCAAATATGGCATAAACTTCAGGAAGTTGTGATGCCTGAGCCCAAACAGGAGGATTGGCTAAAAATCGCCACTGGTTTCAAAAACACTTGTGACTTCCCTAACTGCATTGGAGCTGTGGATGGGAAACATATCAGGGTGCGTAAGCCGCCGAACTGGTTCCCAATTCTACAATTATAAACAGTTTTTCTCTGTAGTTCTGTTAGCAGTTGCTGACAGTAACTACAGGTTTATAATTGTAGACATTGGTGCCTATGGGCGAACTGGAGACTCTAGGGTCTTCAATTCGTCCATAATGGGTCGGCGGCTACGTGACAACCAGTTGAACCTCCCACCACCACAACAACTCCCAGGCTCCAATGCGGAAGCACTGCCTTTTGTTTTTGTTGGAGATGAGGCCTTCCAACTGACGAGGCACGTCATGAGGCCTTACCCCAGGCGCAACCTTGACCACCGGCGGAGGGTGTTTAATTTGAGACTTGCAAGGGCACGGAGACTGGTTGCGTGCGCCTTTGGGATTCTTGTTGCCAAATGGCGTGTTCTTCAGTCTGCCATCCAGCTGAGTGAGGCTACAATCAATGAAGTGATCAAAGCCTGTGTAATTCTACATAATTTCACAAGAATACATGATTGTTCCTCTCAAAATTTTGAAGATCACCTCATGAACAATGTTAGTAGGCCTACCCCATATGTCCCTCCTTCGCGCCGTCCACTTTCTGGTCTTAAAGTTCGTGATGTCTTTACAAATTATTTTTTGACTCCTCAAGGTGCTACTCCCTGGCAAGACTATGCATTTTTGCATGTTTAATTTTTTTGATCTATGAAGTATGTGTTAACCAATTTATAAACTCGGTCTGTTGTCTTTAATTATTTCACATATGGTTGTCAGCATATCATGTGTGTGTGATGGAAGAATGATTCGAGCGCATCCAGACTTTGATTGGTGTTAATATAACTTTTTACTGTCGAACATTTGTTATGGTTTTTTTTTTTGGCCCATAACCAGATTTTTGCATCAAATTTGCCTTTTTTTAGTGGCAACAAAATTATTTACAAAATCCACAATTAAGACTGCTATGTATGCACAATCTAAACCAATATTGTGGATAAAAGAATATAAACCTCAAAAAAATAACAAGGAAAAAAAAAAAAATTACAAGTCCTGGTAGGTTGGTGCAGGAGATGTAGCTTGCTCAGGGTCAGCATCAGGTGGCCTTTGTAGGGCCAATTGTCCAGCACCCTGTGCAGATGTTGTAGTGGCCTGAGGGACATTAGCCCAGCTATGATGCTGGAAAGTTTGAAGAGTGGGCCGAGGATTTGGGACATACCCCTGCTGTTGCTGACCATATGTCCGGGAATCATACCCCAACCCAAAATGACCATATTGTCCATACCCAGGTTGGGACCAGCCTCCAGCACTGGGTGAGGACAAGTGGCCATATTGGGATGTTTGATGATATCCTGCCATATGTTGCTGAGGTTGCCATTGTGGGTTCGTTGTGGGTTGGGGTTGAGGGGTTGGCTGACGTTGAGGGGGTGCTTCAGATCCTTGTTGAGCAGCCAGGCCTTGTAATCTCTGAGGCCGCAGAATATTTTCAGGTGACATCTGCCACTGTTCAATCATCTGCAAGAGATTGTATGGGTTATTTGGGGGGTGCATGCATCAATAAGGATCTGAAAACACCCTCTCAAACGCAGCCTCAACTCCCGCTCTATGGACCTTAAGTACTGGGCAAGGCTCCTTGTAAATCCCTCCTCCCCATCATCCTCTCGAACCCGTGCCAAATAGTTCATGACCCCAGCATCAACATTTCGCCGGCTTTGGATCAGCTCTCTCCTGCGGCGTGAACGCTGTGGTCTGACTGCAGCCTGTGGGGATGGATCCAGGGCAACAGTTGGGCTGCTGCTATTTCCAGGGTCATCCTGGCTTGGCGGTGGTGCTGCTGCTGCTGCTGATGCTGCGGCGGAAGATGCAAACTCTGGGGCCTCTGGGTGTGGTTCTGATGCAGATGGAGCTGCCTGGCCAGATGTGGAGGATCCATGAGGGATGGAGCCGGAGGGAGCAGCAGATGGACCAGCCACCTCTTCACCTTCCCCAACTGGGTCAATGACCAGCTCTGACTCAGACCCTGTCTCCCTGTCAGTGAGGTTAGACTGAGTTCTGAAAAATAAAAAAATTATTTTTTTAAAAATTTTAAGGTAAAATTGTATAAAAAAAAAAAAACAGTGAGTGATGTTTGTACTTACGGCCTGAGGTCCATGCTGGGGTTAAGGAAGGTTAGGCGGTCGAAGTAGATGTATTTTTTTTTTAGGAGGTGCCCCGGCTCCACTTTTCTCCCGCTGCTGCCTCTCCCTCCTATACTGGTCACGGATACTCCGCCACCTTGTTGTAACATCACCCACTAAAACAACAAAAAATAAACACATTCATTACACCATTATGCAGATTGCTCACACAAGGTGAAATTGAATACACAGATTTAAGTGTAGCATAGAAATAGGCATTTGTGGAGCACATTTAATATTAAATTTACAAACCACACACACAATTATGAAGCAAGGCCACAAGGACAGAGTCCCCTAACCTCTATCACAGAAAGGACAATTCATGGGAAACACTGTTAGTAAGGGACACCTATTCAAAACATTAATGAAATCCTTTTATCAGGTACAACACCATGTATCTACTGGTGTGCTTTCTAGTTCTTTCATGAATATTTAAGACATTCTTGATGTTAAATTCTAAGTAGTAAAGGCCTGCTGTTTCACAAGAACATTACATTTCAAACATGGGTGTACTTACTTATCTGTCGCTGTGCCTCACGTGGCTGCTGGTCATAATGTGGGAAGAGGGACCCACACACACTCCTCCATGCAGCCTCTTTTTGTGCCCTGTTGGCATAATTTGGGTCTCCTTGGTCCCAGATTACAGGCCTCTATTGGACCAAAATGATCAGCATGTCTACATTAATTATGCCGGCCATGCTGAATCTCACTCCGTGGAGGCGTGCAGCAGACTTCCGGGTTCACTGTCTGGCTTTTTCAGCTAATTAGCATGTCTCACCTGCCTGATTGAGTCCTTTGGACATTTCCGGACATCTGCCAGTAAGTTGCGTATTTCTCGCAAGGCACACGCATGGTCCGTATGCATTCCGTATTATACGCTCTCCCATAGACTTGCATTGGCGTATTTTTTGCGCTATACGCTGACAAACGCAGCATGCTGCGATTTTGTGCGGCCGTAGAACGCCGTATATTACGGATCCGTAATATACGGCTGATAGGACTAGACCCATTGAGAATCATTGTGCCGTATGTTATGCGAGTTTTACGGATGTAGTTTCTGCGCTCTTACGTCCGTAAAACTCGCAAGTGTGACGCCGGCCTTAGTCCATGTAGAAAAAATACAATGGCAACATGTTCTAGTTTGGTCTAATTCATGGAAAAAAAATCTTCCCTGCTCATAGCTGAATGGTCTATCACCATCATCGCTATAAAATACTTTTTTTATGAAAAAAAAAACCCTTAGGGTATGTGTCCACGTGCAGTAAACGCTGCGTGTTTGACGCTGCATAGGGACGCAGCGTCAGACACGCAGCGTCCAGATGTTACAGCATAGTGGAGGGGATTTAATGAAATCCCGTCTCCACTATGCGTGGTAACACGCACGCGGCGGCCCTGCGACTCCAGACATGCTGCGCGTCTTTTCAGATCGCAGCATGTCCGTATATCTTGCGGCGACGCTGCGTCGCCGCAAGATATAGCACAGGGCCCTATGGTGGGGAGCGATGATGCCGGATGTGTGCTGTGAACACATCCGGCATCATCGCGTCCCAGAAAGGGGGCGGGGCTTACCGCAGAGCGGCTAAGCAGCTCCGGCGATACCGCCGGCCATCCTGAAAGTGGACACATACCCTTATTGAACTCAGCCTAATACAAAATATGTAGTAAGAAAGTAGAATTATGGAATGTTGGAAGTATGTCGTAATGTTTCTGCTTCATCATTTCTAATTAACTAGAATGCTCTGGAATCGATTAATGACATGCCAAACATATAACTACAAACTAGTACAACAAAAGGGAAGTTTTCTCATGTTTCTCCTTAGGGATAAATAATATTTGGCAATAATCAATATTTTTTTGACGTGATGCTAAAAGCTTTCTTCAAAATTTCATGGCCAGGGTGCCTTGACACACAACAATAATGTGTTAATGTGTCTTGCATTACTTTTAGTGACTTTTTTCTGAATTTTTTACATTATAAGTAAAATTGATCATTTGTGTGAATGTAGCAGCATTTCTGTAAACCCCTCATATCTTCAGTAGTCTTAACTAAAGATGAGCAAATTTGTTCGGAAAAAGTTCGCCAATCTCAAATTCGGCACACACCATGTCTCATACACGGCCCATGCCTGACTGCTGGACCATTATAAAATTTCTACTATGGGTCAACTGATGCCACTTTTCCTGGTGTCTGCCCCTAATTTTTGGAAATTATTGCACTCTAAGTTGGGTCTTGTTTATGTGGGTTGCCTGTAGCAGTAGAGCTCCCAGACTGGTAGGCCGGCACTTACTTTCAGTCAACTACCTGTGTTACTATCCTTAAATGTTTCTAACAATAGTAGTCTAGTAGTCTACAATGCTGATATTTGTGCCACCTGAGTGTGGATGAGCCAACAAGCAGTTTGAACTGTTGCATGAGGTATCAGGGCTCCCAGTATAAAAGGCTTACACCGATCCCTCACCCACCTCTTAATTTTAACTTAAATTCAAACCTGTAAATGCTGGCCCAGACCCTGTCTGAAGCAGGGCAAATGCCTCACTGCTGCACCATTATAAAATTTCTACTGTGGGTCAATTGATGCCACTTTTCCTGGTGTCTGCCAGTAATTTTTGGAAATATTTGGACTAGTAGTTGGGTCTAGAGTTGAGCGACTTTTACTTTTTTAGGATCGAGTCGGGTTTCGCGAAACCTGACTTTGTCAAAAGTCGGGTCGGGTGAAATCGGCCGATTATTGCGAAAAGTCGGGGGCCGACACGAAACCCAATGCAAGTCAATGGGGAATCAACGTCGGCAGTGAGTGGAGGACAGGAAAACACCTACAGTGTCCATTTTAATGCCAAAAACATCAATTCTTATTTCTTAAGCTTGTCAATCTTAATTTACTTTATAATAATAGTTAGGCATTGAAAACAGGGGGTCATTTGGCTAAAGTTGTGGGGGGGTAGGGCTGGCTCAAGATTTTTGTGGGCCCAGGAAACGCGGAATACGTCACGGCGGTGGAGCAGGGAGAGGTAAGTATTTCAACTTTGCAAGTGCTGTGATCCTGAGCAAGCGGGGGGCTCACTCGTTGGGACTTGGCACTGGCACAGGGCCCCTCATAGTACGGCGGTGTGTTTGATGGCAGGTGGCGCCTCCCACTGCCAGAGACACTTTTGCATACTATGAGGGGCCCTGTGCCAGTGACGTCGCCAACGAGTATGCGCCCCCACCTGATGAAGGAACCTGCACTTTCATCTGCACCATCCTCTTAGTCCCCGTGTAAGGTGGTATAGTATGCGGGAAGGGGAACCTGACTTTCAGCAGGGTGAGATTCTGGCTGTGTAGAGTGCAAGGGGAATGTAGTGGTCTGGGTCAATGTACCAGCAGACTCATCTAGCAGTGGCTGGGCAATGGGCAGGATGAGGAGGAAACACAGATATAGGCCCAAATAATAAAGTAGGCTAAATGCGGTTCAAAATTGGTAACAGGACTAAACAGTCGGCATAGCTTTGTTCACTGTAGGACAACTGTAATGAGTGGCGCAGACACAGTTAGTAGGCCCAAAATAAAAAAGTAGGCTAAAAGCAGTTCAAAATTGGTAACAGGACTAAACAGGCGGCATTGCTTTGTTCAGTGGAGGACAACTGTAATGAGTGGCGCAGACACAGTTTGTAGGCCCACAATAAAAAAAGTAGGCTAAATGCAGTTCAAAATTGGTAACAGGACTAAACAGGCGGCATTGCTTTGTTCAGTGGAGGACAACTGTAATGAGTGGCGCAGACACAGTTAGTAGGCCCAAATAATAAAGTAGGCTAAATGCAGTTCAAAATTGGTAACAGGACTAAACAGGCGGCATAGCTAGGTACTGGGGTGGGCTCCTCTGCTGAGTAGCAGACAGTGGTAGTAGGCGCAAAGTATTAACTGGTCTAAATGGAGGCCAGGGCCCCTGTATATTTTAACTATCATCTATCATTTCAAAAAATTTGTATTGGCAGTGCCATTGAAGAATTTAACAGCACAGACTACACAGTGGTGGAGCAGGGAGAGGTAAGTATTCCAAGTGGTAGAGCACTGTTCAAGCTGGGGAGGAACATTCTCCCGTGGGCGGCGGTACTGTCACAGGCACCCTCATATTACGACGGTGTGTCTGACGTTGGTTGTGCACCACCACCATCAGAGACACTTCATTGTACTATGAGGGACCCTGTGCCAGTGCCGTCGCCAAAGAGTGGGCGCATCCAAATGTCCAGGCAAACGGCACTCGCACGGGTGCTTGCACCAGGTGGTGACCACGGCCCTGTGGGGGGAATCAGCCCATTTAGGGAGGTATAAAAATGGCCTATGGTGGACATTCAGCAGCTGCAGTTGGCGGAATTGGAGAAGTCAGTAAGAGTAGGCCAAAAGCAAGACATTTTTCAGGCAAGCTACGTGTCAGCAGGAGAAGGTGGGGCAAAATAATTTGAAATCCATGATTGGTTCATTTTAATGAAGGTTAGATCAACAACATTCTGGGGAGCCAGACGTGTCCTTTTTTCGGTCAGTATTGAACCAGCAGCACTGAAGACTCTTTCTGATAGCACACTAGCAGCAGGGCAAGCGAGCTCCTGTAATGCATATTCTGCCAATTCTGGCCAGGTGTCTATTTCAGATGCCCAGTAATCAAAGGGGAACAACCTGTGAGGGAGAACATCGATAAGGGAGGAAAGTTCGTAACCATTCGTAGTAGATCGTAACCATTCTGGACAAATGCTGTCTCCTGTCACTTTGAATCGATGCAGCAGTACCTGTCATGTCAGCGGTCATTGCGAAATCACTCCACAACCTGGTCATAAAACCCCTCTGTCCAATGCCACTTCGGATTTGTGCACCTCTAACACCTCTGCCATGTTGCCCCCTACGGCTCGTCTGAGAACCATCACCGCCGCTGTGTGCTGGGAATGCCTGAACCAAACGGTCTACAAGAGTTGCTTGTTTGGTAGCCAATATTTGCTCAAGGTTCTCATGTGGCATGATATTTTGTAATTTTTATTTATATCGTGGATCCAGGAGGCAGGCCAACCAGTAATCGTCATCGGTCATCATTTTGATAATGCGGGGGTCCCTTTTTAGGATATGCAAGGCATACTCAGCCATGTGGGCCAATGTTCCAGGTGTCAATTCACTGCTTGTGCTGGGTTGAGGAGCACTTTGTTGCAAATCAGCATCACTTGTGTCCCGCAAAAACCCTGTACCTGACCTTGCAATGCCACCAGTTTCTTTTGCCCCCTGTGAAGCATCCTCCTCCCATAAATATTCATCCCCATCATCCTCCTCCTCCTCCTCTTTGTCTGCCACCTTGTCCAGGAGAGTTCCCTGAGCAGACAATGGCTGACTGTCATCAAGGCTTCCCTCCTCCTCGGCTGCAGATGCCAGCTCCTTAATGTGTGTCAAACTTTGCATCAGCAGATGCATTAGTGGGATGCTCATGATTATGATGGCGTCGTTTGCACTAACCAGGCGTGTGCATTCCTCAAAACACTGAAGGACTTGACAGACGTCTTGGAGCTTTGACCACTGCACACCAGACAACTCCATGTCTGCCATCCAACTGCCTGCCCATGTATGTGTATCCTCCCACAAATTACAGCACGCCTCTGTTCGCACAGCCTCTGAACCATGTGCAGTGTGGAGTTCCACCTTTTTGCAACATCGATTATTAGGCGGTGCTGGGGAACATTCAGCGATCACTGATGGTTCAGCATACGGCTGGAGTGTACAGGCGACCGGCGGATGTGTGATCAAAGTCTTTGCACCTTCAGGAGCAGGGCTGGTAACTCCGGATAATTTTTGAGGAAGCACTGCACCACCAGGTTCAAGGTGTGAGCCAGGCAAGGTATGTGTTTCAGTTCTGAAAGGGCTATGGTAGCCATAAAATTCCTTCCGTTATCACTGAATACCTTGCCTGCCTCAAGATGTACACTGCCCAGCCATGACTGAGTTTGTTGCTGCATGTACTCGGCCAGTACTTCCACGGTGTGTCTGTTGTCGCCCAAACACTTCATTTCTAACACAGCCTGCTGACGCTTACCACTAGCTGTTCGATAATGGGACACCTCGTGTGCAACACTGGCAGCTGCGAATGGAGTGGTCGTGCGACTGCGCTCTGTGTACGAGCTTTCGCTTCTGGAGGAGGAGGAGGAGGAGGGGTGGCGAACGCCTACAGCTAACTGTTTCCTAGACCGTGGGCTAGGCAGAACTGTCCCATTATGGCTGTCCCCTGTGGACCCTGCATCCACCACATTAACCCAGTGTGCCGTGATGGACACATAATGTCCCTGGCCATGCCTACTGGTCCATGCATCTGTTGTGAGGTGCACCTTTCTACTGACTGATTGCCTCAGTGCATGGACAATGCGGTCTTTGACATGCTGATGGAGGGCTGGGATGGCTTTTCTCGCAAAGAAGTGTCGACTGGGTAGGTCATAGTGTGGTACTGCGTAGGCCATCAGGTCTGTGAAAGCTTCGCTTTCAACCAACCGGTAGGGCATCATCTCTAATGAGATTAGTCTAGCTATGTGGGCATTCAAGCTCTGTGTACACGGATGAGAGGATGAGTACTTTCTTTTCCTAACGAGAGTCTGTTGTAGGGTGAGCTGGACTGGAGAGGTGCATATGGTGGAACTAGCGGTGGTGGTGGACATGGCAGATTGAGAGAGGGTTGGTGATGGTATTCCCAATGTTGGCCTTCATACAGTGTTTCCTACCAATAACCTTGTGATTCCCTGACTGCTTTGGCCTTGCGACGATACCTCCACATTTGCTGCTGGTGGTGTCCTAACCGGTGGGCTTACAGTGAGGGAAGCAATGTAGCATTGCTGACTACCTTCATACTGAGCAGGTGCACCAGCGGTACGGGACGTTTTGTAGTTAGTCCAGGCTTGCAAGTACATGCTGGTTAAATGTCTAAGCATGCACGTTGTATTTAAATTTTGAAGATTCTTCCCTCTGCATTTCTTACAGATAACTTTTGACTAATCATTCGGATCTTGGTAAAAAAATTGCCACACTGCACTCTTCCTACTATGGAATACCTTTTCAGGCATTGCACGCTTTGCTACTTTCACTGGATGGCCACGCTGTCCTAAAACTGTTTTTGTTTTTGACAAACGTTTTTGGCCTGATACGGACCTGCCAGATGACAGCTGTTGCGATGTAGATGGCTGCTGCGGATCATCCTCCTCCGCTTCTGAGCTACTGGCAGCGGCACCCTCTTCCTCAAATGGCTGCCAATCTGGGTCAACAACTGGGTCATCTATCACCTCCTCTTCAATGTCATGTGCACCTTCCTCTGTGTCACCGTGTAAGGTGCTATAGAGTTCAGGACAGGGCACCATAGTCTCATCAGGGTCAGATTCTTGCCCAGTACACTGAGTCAATGGAACAGCATTATAATCTAGCTGTGGCTGTGCATCAGTGCACTCCATGTGCGGTTCATCTTGTAATGGGCAGTTAACAATTTCCTGTTCTAACCCAGGCACGGTATGTGTAAAGAGCTCCATGGAGTAACCTGTAGTGTCGCCTGACGCATCCTTCACTTTTGGTTTGGGTGAAGGACACAAGGAAACGTTTTGTTCCTGACCGGGAGCATCCACTGATGACTCGCTGCTTTTATATTTGGAACTTTCTGAAGAGGAGGCAAAAGAGCTAGAGGCTGAGTCAGCAAGGAAAGCCAAAACTTTTTCCTGCTGCTCTGGCTTTAAAAGCCGTTTTCCTACTCCCAGTTAAGGGAGCCTTCGAGGCCTTGTGTAGCCAGATGATGACGCTGGCTCAACAACTCCAGCCTTAGGTGCTATTGTGCTTTTGCCACTACCACCAGATGCACCACCACCACCATCAGTACCAGCTGGCAACCACCGCCCACAGGCTCTTCCACCAGACTTCCTCATTTTTTGGAAAATCTAACCAAAATAACAACCGTTATATGGTACTGTAAAACAAGGTAGAAGGTGTATATAAACGTGTTGAGTTTTTAAATCTCCCTTTTTTGGGGGGGAGACTGAACAAAAAATCAGGCCCTGGGCAAAAAACAACACAATGTAAGTGGCTGAAAGTGGCTGGCTGATATACCACAAACTAACAGGACTGCAGTATATCCACTTTGTGATAATTTGAATCTCACATTTTTGGGGGGAAACTAAACCAAACCTCAGGCCCTGTGCATAAAACAACACATTGTAAGTGGCAGGAAGTGGCTGGCTGATATACCACAAACTAACAGGACTGCAGTATGTCCACTTTGTGATAATTTAAACCTCACTTTTTTGTGGGGGAGACTAAACCAAACCTCAGGTCCTGTGCATAAATCAACACAATGTAAGTGGCTGAAAGTGGCTGGCTGATATACCACAAACTAACAGGACTGCAGTATATCCACTTTGTGATAACTTGAATCTCACTTTTTTTTTTTTGGGGGGGGGGGGGAGACTAAACCAAACCTCAGGCCCTGTGCATAAAACAACACAATATAAGTGGCAGAAAGTGGCTGGCTGATATACCACAAACTAACAGAACTGAAATATATCCACTTTGTGATAATTTGAATCTCACTTTTTTTGGGGGGGAGACTAACCAAACCTCAGGCCCTGTGCATAAAACAACACAATGTAAGTGGCAGAAAGTGGTTGGCTGATATACCACAAACTAACAGTACTGCAGTATATCCACTTAGTGATAATTTGAATCTCACTTTTTTTGGGGGGAGACTAAACCAAACCTCAAGCCCTGTGCATAAAACAATACAATGTAAGTGGCAGAAAGTGGCTGGAAGATATATGAAAAAATACAAGGACTGTAGTACAATTTCAATCTCCCTACAATGATCTCAGGACAAGTATGGCAGCAATAAAAAGGACTGCTGCACACAAAAGTGTGGACAAATATACAAGATAACTGTGCAGAAAGGAGCAACAGGATTTTTGCTTTTAAAAAAGCAGTTGGTTTGCACAGCAGCATGCAAACAGCAATGCAGCTATCAGGGAGCCTTATAAGGCAGCCTAATAAGCTACAGAGCTGATGCACAAAAATATAGCCTCCACTGTCCCTGCAAACAAATGGTGGTGTTGGACAGTGGAAATCGCTACAGCACAAGCAGTTTCGGGGCTTAATCTTCCCTCCCTAACTATATCCCTTCTTCTGATGAAGCTGCAGCAACCTCTCCCTATGCTACGATTGGCAGAAGTAAGATGGCGGTCGGGGTGCACGCCCCTTTATAGCCCCTGTGACACCGCAGAAAGCAAGCCAATAACTGTCATGCCCTTCTCTAAGATGGTGGGGACCGAGACCTATGTCATCACGCTGCCCACACTCTGCGTCCTCCTTCATTGGCTGAAAAATGGCGCTGAACGCGTCATACCAAACGCGTCTTTGGCACGAAGATCGCCGACCTCATGGCCGATCCCACATTAGGATCGGGTCGGGTTTCATGAAACCCGACTTTGCCGAAAGTCGGCGATTTTTGAATTTGTCCGATCCGTTTCACTCAACCCTAGTTGGGTCTCCTTCATGTGTGTTGCCTGAATTTAGCAGGGCTCTCTGAGCACCAAGCCTAAACCTGTCACTCATCCCTATGTTACTGATCAATGTTTAAGCTAGAAATACTGGTCCAAGGCCTGTCACATGCATTCATGCTGCACAATTATACTATTTGTACTCTTTATCAATTGATGCCACTTTTCCTGGTGTCTTTCTCTAATTTGAGCTGTTTTGGCCCCTGAAGGTGTTATTTATATGGTTGGCATTGCCTCCCAATGAATTAAATGGATTTCTGATAAATTCGGCAAACACTAGGAGATTCGCCGATCGAGGCTAAACCAAAGCTTAAAAGATTCGCTCATTTCTAGGCTTAACTTTCTGGAGTAAATTTCTGAAGTTGACCTATTAAACTTTTGAAAGTAACAGTCAGAGTCTATCTAGAAACCTGGGGCTGCATTTACTCATAGTGTCTCATCTTATGCCAGTCTAAGACCACTTTCACAGGCCTGATTTTATGGTATGTGTTCTGTCCTTGTTTTTCGTGGATAGAAAACACACCAACTATAGTCTATGGGGCTGTTCGCATGACTGAGTGTCCACAAAAATTGAGTCATACTTTTTTTTATCCTAGTCTTGAATCAAAACTTACCCATGCAAGTCTATGGGTCAGTGAAAACCACAGACAGCACACTGATGGCATCCTAATAGAATCCTGTCTATTTTACTGACTGTTTGATTGAAGCGCCTTCTAGTGTTAAGACACCTCCCGTCGGTTATTTTCTGTATGTAAAATAAACTGATGAAACTGATGGTAAAAATTGAAATAGTGACAATAAAATTTTTGGACTTTCCGTGGTATCTAGAATTCAGCCACATTGTACAGCAGGTTAATGATATGTGTAACGGATCGTACAGGGGAAGGGGTGTGTCGACTTCACTCATCTCTGGGGAGGGGAGAGAATGACCGAGCTGGGATCGGCTCTCTGGCGCCCCTTACCCCAGGTCAGTCAGAGAACTGAACCAAGGGCAAATAGTCACCGGAGAGGCTTCCCTTAAAGGTATGAGTTATTGAGGAGCTCCCAGTGAGGGGGATATATATATATCACCAGTCCAGGCGGGGGATATATATGTAAGCCTCCTGGCCATCACTGTCAGAGTTCCTCACTAACACAGTACTGTATACTGCCACCAGTTCCTCATTAGATATAAGCCCTGTCTGACAACAGGCTTATATCAGGTCCGAAACCAAACCCAGGTAGCATATAATAACAACCGACCATGCGGATGTTGGGATTCGTGAATCAAGATAAAAGAACAGCCCAATATTAATTTTGTATTAATTGCCCGAAATGCGCACTAGAAAGATACAGATATATATATACAAGAACAATATACAAGTATACAGTCAGGAGTGTAGTACAAGGATAGCATACAGATAGATTACAATTACTGTGTTATATAGCATGTGACCACAGGGAGGCGGTGATGAATCACAGGCCCAAATCTTTGTTACGTGATTCTCTGGCCACGTCAGCTAATGGGCCTCCTGCCAGTAGAAAAACTGAGTCCAAATGAGGAGCTGCCTATTATCCCCTAGGCTGCTCCCTGCCACGCGCTGTGCCAACCCCTGGGATGTGCAGCCTCTCTCCTTCCATATCTGAGAGCATGGTTTTCCAGCCAGAACTGTGGATGCCCATAACTTTCCGCCTGAAGCTCTAAATGGGACGGTGGAGGCGCCACTGGGTTCTGCTGGATTTTATTTGTGCAGGGAGACCAAATATGACTACTGCATTTAATTTCTGGTAGCTATGCTTTATAACTCAAAAACGTAGAGTTCTAGAGGTGACTGCATGGTATGGGCTTGTGGGGAAAGGAATGCAGATTCTGATTATGTGCCCAGCTAGGCTCAGAGATATTGCATTCTTTTATTATAGGTCATTTGATAGATTCAATACATCAGAGCCTTGTGCTGTTGAGCCTAGAATCTGCGGCGCCACTATATCTGTGTTTCAGCCTGAGTCCAACAAAGGAAGCCAGTTGGCTGATAACTGCATAAGAATTCACATCTCTGTGATAATTGCTGGACTTGGTGCTGGGGACACAGGATCTATGCCTTTTGGCCCCCCTGGGGAGAGTTTCAAAAACCTTTTTGCTAGAGCTCATTAAAAAAAAACCATTGGTCTGCCCTGTCCAAGGAAGTGCCTTTGCTGGATAATGAGGTCCCATTGTTTGATGTGTATTTGACTTCCCTTTTGGCCTGGGGGAATGTCAAAGGTGGGGCTGAGTATGAGAGCAAGTATTTTGGGCCAAACTGTATCTGATAGGGAATTCCATCAGATATCAAAATTATATCAATTAGACATCATTTTCTCATATCTCACAGTATATAAAGTAGAGCATAGGACTTAGGTATTACGTTAGAAAGGGGAAATATTTAGCTAGGGGCACATTAGATATAGGAAGTTCAGTGAATGCTATTAGAAGTTAGTGACTGAAGTTAAATAGGTGAAAGGTGAAGTTTGCCCAGCATCCGACTGCTTGAGTAGACAGGGAAATAAGACAGTTGGTGATTGGTCAACGTGCAGTGGGCAGAAGCACAGTGTGGGCAAAGACATTCTGGCTGGATGAAGTTGCACATAACTCCCTACAGACATTCCTGCAACATCCGGAGCTTAACCCCTTTCTGCCAGCTGACGGAATAGTACATCAGCTGGCAGATCCCCTGCTTTGAGGTGGGCTCCGGCGGTGAGCCCACCTCAAAGCCGCGACATGTCAGCTGTTTTGTACAGCTGACATGTGCGCGCAATAAGCGCGAGCGGAATCGCAATCCGCCCGCGCTCATTAACTAGTTAAATGCCGCCATCAAGCGCTGACAGCGGCATTTAACTAGCGCTCCCGGCCGCGCGGCCGGGGTTCCTCGCACCGCTGACCCCCGTCACATGATCGGGGGTCAGCGGTGCATTGCCATAACAACCAGAGGTCTTCTTGAGACCTCTATGGTTGTTGATGGACGATTGCTTTGAGCGTCACCCTGTGGTTGGCGTTCAAAGTACACCTGCATTTCTGCTACATAGAGGTGATCTGTACTTCACCTCTATGTAGCAGAGCCGATCGTGTAGTGCATGCTTCTAGCCTCCTATGGAGGCTATAGAAGCATGTGAAAATTTAAAAAAAAAAGTGTTTAAAAATATATAAAAAAAAAAATATATAAAAGTTCAAATCACCCCCCTTTCGCCCCAATCAAAATAAAACAATTAAAAAAAAATCAAACATACACATATTTGGTATCGCCGCATTCAGAATCGCCCGATCTATCAATAAAAACAAAGGATTAACCTGACCGCTAAATGGCGTAGTGAGAAAAAATCAAAACGCCAAAATTAAGTTTTTTTGGTCGCCGCGACATTGCATTAAAATGCAATAACGGGTGATCAAAAGAACATATCTACACCAAAATGGTATCATTAAAAATGCCAGCTCGGCATGCAAAAAATAAGCCCTCACCTGACCCCAGATCACGAAAATTAGAGACGCTACGGGTATCGGAAAATCGCGCAATTTTTATTTTTTTTTAGCAAACTTTGTAATTTTTTTTCACCACTTAGATAAAAAATATCCTAGACATCTTAGGTGTCTATGAACTTGTAATGACCTGGAGAAACATAATGGCAGGTTAGTTTTAGCATTTGGTGAACCTATCAAAAAAGCCAAACAAAAAACAAGTGTGAGATTGCACTTTTTTTGCAATTTCATCACACTTGGAATTTTTTTCTGTTACATGGCATGGTAAAACCAATGGTATCGTTAAAAAGTACATCTCGTCCCGCAAAAAATAAGCCTTCACATGGCCATATTGACGGAAAAATAAAAAAGTTATGGCTCTGGGAAGGGGGGGAGCGAAAAACGAAAATGAAAAAAACTGAAAAAGCTCCGGGGGTGAAGGGGTTAAGGCTCGGGTTGGGGCTATGCAGAGCACAGTCAACCCTTCTATACAGTAGAAGATGGAACTGTGTGAGGGAAATGTTGTGGATCTCAAGCATACTGTGGAGCCGGATTAGGAAAACTTTGGATTGATAGGATGATTAAGCGTAGGGGTAATCCATGCTGAACGTGAGAACAGGAATGAGATGTTCTGTGTGGAGGAAGCAAGTGACGGCGTGTGCTCTGCCCAATACTACGTTTTAAAAAATGACTGTACTTGAACTGTTCAGTAAAGAACTTGTTAAAACAAACCAGGTGTCCCATATTGAATGTGCGGCTGTACCTCAATCCGCTGAGACAGTGAAGGTCTGCAGCTAAAACCGGCACCAAGGACAGCTGATAGGCGGGGGTGCCGGGTGTCAGACCCAGGCCAAGCAGACATTGATGACCTACACAAAAGATAGGTATTTAAAAATATAGTAGTGGGCGGGCAACCTCTTTAAACCTCTATTTATAATTATGTAATGTTCTTAGCCGTATGATAGAAGGTCCTTCATGCTTTTGAGCTTATTTTTACTTACATTTAGTCTTCCATAGGTTTATGAAGTAATGTATTTTGTAATTTTAGAGTAATAATTCCTTCTTTTTGTTGGTAGCACAGCAAAATGATCTCACAGGGGGCCAGCGGTTGTGGAGCGGGGTCACAAGAGTCAGGGTCACTGCTCCAGGAGGCCTGCGGAAGGAGCGAAGTTCCACTGCCTGGGATCTCAGAAGGTGTCGGCACCAGTGAGCAGAGTTTATTTTCCCTATGATATCCCTGCAGTGGGCTTTGAGAAAATGGCCACCTCTGGCGGCGCATATGTAGATTGAGATTTCAGTAGATGAGATCTCGGGCATTGCAGCATTGCCCCGCTCCTGCTGACACTGGCCTCTGCCTCCTGTGACCCCACTTCACTGCAGCCACCTATTACTGTAGATAAGCTACCATTAAAAGTGGATGCAAGATGCACCACCATTGTAATTAAAAAAAATGTTTTCCCATTTTGCACTCCAATATTTGTTGAGCATCTAATGGTCTGGTGCTTCTTATAATCCGCAAAATACAGTATATATTTCGTAAGGTGGCCATCGGACACACAGTGGATGGGAGATATGTATCACAGAGATGCCTGTCCTCTATGATATAGACCTGGAGTAATGTTCTTGTACACATACAATGGGGAAAACAAAGTGTTTGTTATACTGCCTATTTTGCAAGTGTTCTCAAGAATGGAAAGGTTTGTAGTTTTCATCATAGGTGCACTTCAACTGTGAGAGTCAGAATCTAAAAAAAAATTACAGAAAATCACATTGTAAGATTTATACATATTTAATTTTACTGCATGAAATAAGTATTTGATACAATAGAAAAACAGAACTTAATATTTGGTACAGAAACCTTTGTTTGCAATTACAGACGTCAGATGTTTTCTGTAGTTCTTGACCAAGTTTGCACATACTGCAGCAGCGATTTTGGCCCACTCCTCCATAAAGATCTTCTCCAGATCTTTCAGGATTCAGGGTTGTTGCTAGGCAACACTGAGTTTCAACTACCTCCAAAGATTTTCTATTGGATTCAGGTTTGGAGACTGGCTAGGACACTCCAGACCTTGAAATTCTTCTTATGGAGCCACTCCTTAGTTGCCCTGGCTGTGTGTTTTGGAACATTGTCATGCTGGAAGACCCAGCCACGATCCATGTTCAATGCTCTTACTGAGGGAAGGAGGATGTTGACCAAAATCTCGTAATACATGATCCCATCCATCCTTCCTTCAATACTGTGCAGTCATCCTGTCCCCTTTGCAGAAAAGCATTCCCTAAGTATGAGGCTTCCCTCACCATACTTCATGGTTGAGACCGTGTTCTTGGGGTTGTACTCATTCTTCTTCTTCCTCCAAACATGGCGAAGTGAGTTGATTCCAAAAAGTTCTATTTCGATCTCATCTGACCACAGAACCTTCTCCCATGCCTCCTCTGGATCATCCAGATGATCATTGGTGAACTTCAAATGAGCCTGGAGATGTGCTGGTGTGAGCAAGGGACTTTACGTTCTCTGCAGGATTTTAATCCATGACAGCATAGTGTGTTACTAATGGTAATGTTTAAGACTGTGGTCCAGCTCTCTTCAGGTCATTGACCAGTTCTTCCCGTGTAGTTCTGGGTTGATTTCTGACATTTCTCAGAATCATCCTTAGCCCACGAGGCAAGATCTTACATAGAGCCCCAGACTGAGGAAGATTTATAGTCAGCTTGTGTTTCTTCCATTTTCTAATAATTGCGCCAACAGTTGTTGCCTTCTCAACAAGCTGGTTGCCTATTGTCATGTAGCCCATCTCGGCCTTTGCAGGTCTACAATTTTGTCCCTGGTGTCCTTGGACTGCTCTTTGGTCTTGGCCATGGTGGAGAGGTTGGAGTGTGATTGATTGAGCGTGTGGACAGGTATCTTTTGTGCAGGTAACAAGTTCAAACAGGTGCAAATAATAGAGGTAATATGTAGAGATGAGCAAATTTGATTTGGGTCAGGGCTTATTCGGCAAGCTATAGCACTTACCGAATAAGCTGCAGAGGGAACCTGGCTTCCTAGATCTCATGGATGGAGAGCCTGTTTGTTAGGCTCTCCATACATGTGTCATGACTGTCTCACAGCCACAACACATGCAGCTGCATAGCTGAACAACTGATCAGCCGTCGCGATCCAGGAAGTTGGATTCCTTCTGCAGCTTATTCGGCAAGCGCTATAGCACTGAGGACTGGCTTTTCCAGCAAGGGCAATGAGCCATACCACACAGCTAGGTCAATCAAGGTGTGGATGAAGAATCACCACATCAAATTCCTGTCATGGCCATCTCAATCTTCAGACCTGAACCCCATTGAAAACCTCTGGAATGTAATCAAGAGGAAGACGGATCTTTTTTCTTTATTTTTTTTACATAGCACTAACATATTCCGCAGCGCTTTAAAGTTTGCACACATTATCATCGCTGTCCCCGATGGGGCTCACAATCTAAATTCCCTATCAGTATGTCTTTTGGAATGGATAGTCAGAAGCCATCAAGCAAAGCAGAACTGCTTACATTTTTGTACCAGGAGTGGCATAAGATCACCTAAAAACAATGTGAAAGACTGGTGCAAAGCATGCCAAGACGCATGAAAGCTGTGATTAAAAATCATGGTTATTCCACAAAATATTGATTTCTGAACTCATCCTGAGTTAAAACATTAACATTGTTTTTTTCTAAATGATTAGGATCTTGTTTTTTTTTTTTTTTGCATTATTAGAGGTCTGCAAGCAATACATTTTTTTTTGTTATTTGGACCATTTCTCATTTTCAGAAAATAAATACAAAATTTATTGCGTGGAACTTCGGAGACATGTTGTCGGTTGTTTACAGAATTTCAAGACTAATTTACATTCTACTTAAAAATATACCTATGAAGAGAAAAATCAGACAAACTAAAAATTTTGCAGTGGTCTCTTAACCCCTTTACCCCCAAGGGTGGTTTGCACGTTATGGACCGGGCCAATTTTTACAATTCTGACCACTGTCCCTTTATGAGGTTATAACTCTGGAACGCTTCAACGGATCCCGGTGATTCTGACACTGTTTTCTCAAGACATATTGTACTTCATGATAGTGGTAAAATTTCTTTGATATTACCTGCGTTTATTTGTGAAAAAAACGGAAATTTGGCGAAAATTATGAAAATTTCGCAATTTTCCAACTTTGAATTTTTATGCAATTAAATCACAGAGATATGTCGCACAAAATACTTAATAAGTAACATTTCCCACATGTCTACTTTACATCAGCACAATTTTGGAACCAACATTTTTTTTTGTTAGGGAGTTATAAGGGTTAAAAGTTGACCAGCAATTTCTCATTTTTACAACACCATTTTATTTTAGGGACCACATCTCATTTCAAGTCATTTTGAGGGGTCTATATGATAGAAAATACCCAAGTGTGACACCATTCTAAAAACTGCACCCCTCAAGGTTCTGAAAACCACATTCAAGAAGTTTATTAACCCTTCAGGTGTTTCACAGGAATTTTTGGAATGTTTAAATAAAAATTAACATTTAACTTTTTTTCACAAAAAATTTACTTCAGCTCCAATTTGTTTTATTTTACCAAGGGTTACAGGAGAAAATGGACCCCAAACGTTGTTGTACAATTTGTCTTGAGTACGCAGATACCCCATAAGTGGAGGTAAACCACTGTTTGGGCGCATGACAGAGCTCGGAAGCGAAGCAGCGCCATTTGACTTTTCAATGCAAAATTGACTGGAATTGAGATGGGATGCCATGTTGCGTTTGGAGAGCCACTGATGTGCCTAAACATTGAAACCCCCCACAAGTGACACCATTTTGGAAAGTAGACCCCCTAAGGAACTTATCTAGAGGTGTGGTGAGCACTTTGACCCACCAAGTGCATCACAGAAGTTTATAATGCAGAGCCGTAAAAATAAAACAAAAATTTTTTCCCACAAAAATTATATTTTAGCCCCCAATTTTTTATTTTCCCAATGGTAAGAGAAGAAATTGGACCCCAAAAGTTGTTGTACAATTTGTCCTGAGTACGCTGATACCCTATATGTGGGGGAGAACCACCGTTTGGGTGCATGGGAGGGCTCGGAAGGGAAGGAGCGCCATTTGAAATACAGACTTAGAAGGAATGGTCTGCAGGCGTCACATTGCGTTTGCAGAGCCCCTAATGTACCTAAACAGTAGAAACCCCCCACAAGTGACCCCATATTGGAAACTAGACCCCCCAAGGAACTTATCTAGATGTGTTGTGAGAACTTTGAGCCCCCCAAGTGTTTCACTACAGTTTATAATGCAGAGCCGTGAAAATAAAAAATCTTTTTTTCCCACAAAAATTATTTTTTAGCCCCCAGTTTTGTATTGTCTCGAGGGTAACAGGAGAAATTGGACCCCAAAAGTTGTTGTCCAATTTATCCTGAGTGCACTGATACCCCATATGTGGGGGTAACCACCGTTTGGGCGCATGGAAGGGCTCGGAAGGGAAGGAGCGCCATTTGGAATGCAGACTTAGATGGATTGGTCTGCAGGTGTCACATTGCGTTTGCCGCAAAATCTTTTTTTCCCACAAAAATTATTTTTTAGCCCCCAGTTTTGTATTTTCCCAAGGGTAGCAGGAGAAATTTGTCCTGAGTACGCCGATACCCTATATGTTGGGGTAAACTCCTGTTTGAGCACATGGGAGAGCTCGGAAGGGAAGGAGCACTGTTTTACTTTTTCAACGCAGAATTGGCTGGAATTGAGATCGGACGCCATGTCGCGTTTGGAGAGCCCCTGATGTGCCTAAACAGTGGAAACCCCCCAATTATAACTGAAACCCTAATCAAAACACACCCCTAACCCTAATTCCAACGGTAACCCTAACCACACCTCTAACCCAGACACACCCCTAACCCTAATCCCAACCCTATTCCCAACCGTAAATGTAATCCAAATCCTAACCCTAACTTTAGCCCCAACCCTAACTGTAGCCTTAACCCTAACTGTAGCCTTAACCCTAGCCCTAACCCTAGCCCTAACCCTAACCATAACCCTAGGCCCAACCCTAGCCCGAACCCTAACCCTAGCCCTAGCCGTAACCCTAGCCCTAACCCTAGCCCTAACCCTAGCCCTAACCCTAGCCCTAACCCTAACCCTAGCCCTAACCCTAGCCCTAACCCTAACCCTAGCCCTAACCCTAACCCTAGCCCTAACCCTAGCCCTAACCCTAATGGGAAAATGGAAATAAATACATTTTTTTAATTTTTCCCTAACTAAGGGGGTGATGAAGGGGGGTTTGATTTCCCTTTTTAGCGGGTTTTTTAGCGGATTTTTATGATTGGCAGCCGTCACACACTGAAAGACGCTTTTTATTGCAAAAAATATTTTTTGCGTTACCACATTTTGAGAGCTATAATTTTTCCATATTTGAGTCCACAGAGTCATGTGAGGTCTTATTGTTTGCGGGACGAGTTGACGTTTTTATTGGTAACATTTTCTGCACGTGACATTTTTTGATCGCTTTTTATTCCGATTTTTGTGAGGCAGAATGACCAAAAACCAGCTATTCATGAATTTATTTTGGGGGAGGCGTTTATACCGTTCATCGTTTGGTAAAATTGATAAAGCAGTTTTATTCTTCAGGTCAGTACGATTACAGCCTTACCTCATTTATATCTTTTTTTTATGTTTTGGCGCTTTTATACGATAAAAACTATTTTATAGAAAAAATAATTATTTTTGCATCGCTTTATTCTGAGGACTATAACTTTTTTCTTCTTTCGCTGATGATGCTGTGTGGTGGCTGTGTGGTGGCTCGGGACAAGATGACGTTTTCAGCGGTACCATGGTTATTTATATCTGTCTTTTTGATCGCGTGTTATTCCACTTTTTGTTCGGCGGTATGATAATAAAGCATTGTTTTTTGCCTCATTTTTTTTTTCTTACGGTGTTTACTGAAGGGGTTAACTAGTGGGCCAGTTTTATAGGTCGGGTCGTTACGGACGCGGCGATACTAAATATGTGTACTTTTATTGTTTTTGTTTTTTTATTTAGATAAAGAAATGTATTTATGGGAATAATATATATATTTTTTTCATTATTTAGGATTTTTTTTTTTTTTTTTACACATTTGGAATTTTGCACAGCACTTTGTCAGATCACCGATCTGACTTACAGGGCTCCAACGTTACCAAGTGCCTGCTCTGAGCAGGCACTTGGTAAGCCACCTCCCTCCCTGCAGGACCCGGATGCCGCGGCCATATTGGATCCGGGCCTGTAGCGAGGAAGGAGGTAGGAGACCCCCGGAGCAACGCGATCACATCGCGTTGCTGCGGGGGTCTGAGGGAAGCCCGCAGGGAGCCCCCTCCCTGCGCGATGCTTCCCTGCACCGCCGGCACATCGTGATCATGTTTGATCGCGGTGTGCCGGGAGTTAATGTGGCGGGGGCACTTAGTTGGACCTAGGTATATAGCCTTGGCATACATAGGGACAGATTTACCGGTTCCATCATCAGTTTGGGCATTGAGCATGCCAATATAACACTGCAAGTTAGCACACTCAGTATATGGGGTCTCTTGACTGGCAGTATACCCCTCAAATGATCTCGGGTGGCCTGCTCTATATCTGGTTGGGACCTGGATACATAGCCTAAGCATATACTGTGATGGGCATACCGGTATGATTATTCTTTGGTATATGTGCGTTTGGGCACTGAGCATGCTAATATAACACTACAAACTGGTATGGTCAATATATGGGATTATTATAATATCCATGTGTGACTTTAGTGAATTGTATGTTCCCATTTAATTCTTTTTGCCTTGCATGTATTATACAATATGTTGGCATATCTTTTCCGGGAACATGAGACTATACATATATATTTCTGTATACATATAACCAAGTATAACATAGTAACATAGTTAGTAAGGCCGAAAAAAGACATTTGTCCATCCAGTTCAGCCTATATTCCATCATAATAAATCCCCAGATCTACGTCCTTCTACAGAACCTAATTGTATGATACAATATTGTTCTGCTCCAGGAAGACATCCAGGCCTCTCTTGAACCCCTCGACTGAGTTCGCCATCACCACCTCCTCAGGCAAGCAATTCCAGATTCTCACTGCCCTAACAGTAAAGAATCCTCTTCTATGTTGGTGGAAAAACCTTCTCTCCTCCAGACGCAAAGAATGCCCCCTTGTGCCCGTCACCTTCCTTGGTATAAACAGATCCTCAGCGAGATATTTGTATTGTCCCCTTATATACTTATACATGGTTATTAGATCGCCTCTCAGTCGTCTTTTTTTAGACTAAATAATCCTAATTTCGCTAATCTATCTGGGTATTGTAGTTCTCCCATCCCCTTTATTAATTTTGTTGCCCTCCTTTGTACTCTCTCTAGTTCCATTATATCCTTCCTGAGCACCGGTGCCCAAAACTGGACACAGTACTCCATGTGCGGTCTAACTAGGGATTTGTACAGAGGCAGTATAATGCTCTCATCATGTGTATCCAGACCTCTTTTAATGCACCCCATGATCCTGTTTGCCTTGGCAGCTGCTGCCTGGCACTGGCTGCTCCAGGTAAGTTTATCATTAACTAGGATCCCCAAGTCCTTCTCCCTGTCAGATTTACCCAGTGGTTTCCCATTCAGTGTGTAATGGTGACATTGATTCCTTCTTCCCATGTGTATAACCTTACATTTATCATTGTTAAACCTCATCTGCCACCTTTCAGCCCAAGTTTCCAACTTATCCAGATCCATCTGTAGCAGAATACTATCTTCTCTTGTATTAACTGCTTTACATAGTTTTGTATCATCTGCAAATATCGATATTTTACTGTGTAAACCTTCTACCAGATCATTAATGAATATGTTGAAGAGAACAGGTCCCAATACTGACCCCTGCGGTACCCCACTGGTCACAGCGACCCAGTTAGAGACTATACCATTTATAACCACCCTCTGCTTTCTATCACTAAGCCAGTTACTAACCCATTTACACACAATTTCCCCCAGACCAAGCATTCTCATTTTGTGTACCAACCTCTTGTGCGGCACGGTATCAAACGCTTTGGAAAAATCGAGATATACCACGTCCAATGACTCACCGTGGTCCAGCCTATAGCTTACCTCTTCATAAAAACTGATTAGATTGGTTTGACAGGAGCGATTTCTCATAAACCCATGCTGATATGGAGTTAAACAGTTATTCTCATTGAGATAATCCAGAATAACATCCCTCAGAAACCCTTCAAATATTTTACCAACAATAGAGGTTAGACTTACTGGCCTATAATTTCCAGGTTCACTTTTAGAGCCCTTTTTGAATATTGGCACCACATTTGCTATGCGCCAATCCTGCGGAACAGACCCTGTCGCTATAGAGTCCCTAAAAATAAGAAATAATGGTTTATCTATTACATTACTTAGTTCTCTTAGTACTCGTGGGTGTATGCCATCCGGACCCGGAGATTTATCTATTTTAATCTTATTTAGCCGGTTTCGCACCTCTTCTTGGGTTAGATTGGTGACCCTTAATATAGGGTTTTCATTGTTTCTTGCGATTTCACCTAGCATTTCATTTTCCACCGTGAATACCGTGGAGAAGAAGGTGTTTAATATGTTAGCTTTTTCCTCGTCATCTACAACCATTCTTTCCTCACTATTTTTTAAGGGGCCTACATTTTCAGTTTTTATTCTTTTACTATTGATATAGTTGAAGTATATTATTTCATTTGGACTGGCAATAATAATTCATATTATGGTTATGCTGTTATGCATTTTGTACCTAGGGGTGAGGGCTATTGGTCCTGTATTCAGGCATTTTTAAATGGTTTTATTCTGTGTGTCTTTTTTTGAGGTGTTAATAAATTTGGTTGATTTTTTGTACGATTCATGGGTGTGCATACCATCATTGGTCTAGTCTTTTTTCTTCCGAATTTTTCTTAGTTTCTCACAGACCAGGTTTTGCGCCCTGCTTCAGCATTTATACAGGGGTGCACCCCTTATACCTATATTTTCATTATTGGTGGGCATCATGAGTGCAGGAGCGTTGGAGCTCTGGAAGATGGAATTTCATGGACCGATTAGCAAGATCACCCATATTGTTGCCATGTGACAAAATAGTCAGGTTTTTTACATTTTTTTTTCACCTTTCACATTATTATGATTTTTAGAACATCATCTCAGACTATTATATTTTTGCTGTACAATATAAATTTTTCCATTTGTTGCATTTTGGGGAATCATTTCAGGTTTTTCACTGTTGGCAAAAAGATTGATCTGTGCATAAAATTTCAGGTCTTTAGACTTACTAGCAAATTGTGTTTGAACTCATGTTAACAAATATATGAATGCAGTGTTTAGTTAATATTCTTAGCAAATAATATCTTACATATTTCCATTAGATTTGGCTATTAAAAATCAAACCGATACCTTCATTAAAAATAATTACAGCATTTACATAGTGGTCTAAGCAAGCAAAAAATGGCTGAAAACTACTCTATAACCAATATAAAAGACAAACCAAAGCTCTGAAGCAAAACAATGAGGATTACAGAGATTTTATTTGGAAACTTCAGCTTTAATCTCTGTTTATTAGTCCCAGATTATTGCTGCAGTTTCTGTCCACTTGTTTGAACACAATACAATTATTTTACAATCCTTGTTCTAATCTTCTAGTTTACAATGTGAACTATCACTGGGAAAAGAAAGTAAAACAGACAGTGTATATTTAGTCCTCTGCATTCATATTGTGTTACTACAGGGACGGAGGGCGAGTTAAAGAATTATTGTCCATATACACTGTATGAGTATTGTGAATAAGCTTTCCTAGGAATGCTCGTTTTATGGTAACCATGCACTGTCTAAAGATCATTCTACGAACAAGCAAAATGCTTGGTCGTCGGGTGAAATGATCTTCTAGATTAGACAAAACATTGCTGCTCTTGGCAGAACATCATCCAAGGTAAACAGGACTCATGCTGCCAAAAACCTATACAGTCTATTATCTTATGTGCACACGTCCGGATTTCTTGCAGAAATTTCCTGAAGAAAACCGGAAATTTTCTGCAAATCCGCATTTTTTTTGTGGTTTTTTTTTTCGTTTTTTTCGCGTTTTTTTTAGCATTCTACAAGCGTAATTAGCTTGCAGAATGCTAAAGTTTTCCAAGCGATCTGTAGCATCGCTTGGAAAACTGACTGACAGGTTGGTCACACTTGTCAAACATAGTGTTTGACAAGTGTGACCAACTTTCTACTATAGATGCTGCCTATGCAGCATCAATAGTAAAAGATAGAATGTTTAAAAATAATTAAAAAAAATTAAAAAATGTTTATACTTACCTGCAGACAGCCGATCTCCTCGGCGGCGTCCGTTCCTATAGATGGTTTGTGTGTGAAGGACCTTCGATGACGTCGCGGCTTGTGATTGGTCGCGTGAACGGTCACATGAGCGGTCACGCGACCAATCACAAGACCGCGACATCATCGCAGGTCCTTCACACAGACCATCTAAAGGAACGGAACCGGCAGCATGCACCGGAGAGCCGGGAACAGTCCTGGGGCCATCAGTGGGTGAGTATATCACTATTTTTTATTTTAATTCTTTTTTTTTTACCAATTATATGGTGCCCAGTCCGTGGAGGAGAGTCTCCTCTCCTCCACCCTGGGTACCAACCGCACATAATGTGCTTACTTCCCGCATGGTGTGCATAGCCCCATGCGGAAAGTATGCAGATCAATGCACTCCTAGGTGTGCGGAATCCCCGCAATTCCGCATATTTAATGAACATGTTGCTTTTTTTTCCGCGATGCGATTTTTTCGCAGAAAAAAATGCAACATTTGCACAAAAAATGCGGAATACCCTGCAAATAATAGGAGGCATATGTTAGCGTTTTTTTCGTGTTTTTATCACGTTTTTATAGCGAAAAAACATGAAAAAAAAACGCAAAAAATCCTGAACGTGTGCACATGGCCTTATAGAACACTCAGAGGACATTTTTTACTGCAGTCTGCCTGTATAAACAATTTCTGTTTTATCTATGGGACAGCGGACGGGATGTGCGCTAGTAGGGGCCCAACTCTTGTATATTGTAAACCCAAACAACTAAGCACTCATATTCACCACTGGGGACCTCCCACACTATTCACATAGTGCTTTCTTACAATTGGATCCATGCACCTCTGCAAAAACCATCTGGTACCCAATGAAGGTAAGAGAGCCAATTACCGAAACGTTGTTTACTCATTTTTGGATTGCAAATTAATTTCCTACTGTGTCATATGCATATGAGAGCCTAGTTCATTAGAACTTACCATTTTAGATTTAAAACCTTGTGAGAATATGATTCACATAGCATAGACGCAGCATTACAAACATGCACTTCCCAGTACATAGTTTTCAGATATGTGGAACTTTTGTTCCTGCAGACTGTGGTCAAATGTTAATGACTATATCGTGCCCACAATGGGTACCAGAAATTTCAGAATGTAGACAAGTGTGTTACTTAACCACAGCCTAAAATATCATGTAAGACTAGTGCAAGTGGAAAAGTTGATCATCATACCATTGAACTTATACACTACTTTCTTGTGGTCTATGTAACTATGGCATTTCCAGAAACAAGATCTGTTTCTGAGAAGTGATGCAGCCTTTCTCATTAATTACCGAAGGTACAGCTTTACATTAATGCATGTGGGAAAGAAAAAACATGAGTATACAGTGTATATTTAGGTACAAACAACATATGCAAATATATTTCATATCAATACTGAATATATATATACATACATGAAAGTAAGTTTTAGAATGCATCTGTGCATTAGGAACAGTGCAGAGTTGACAGATCTGGAGTATGTTTTAATTGTTTATTTAAATTCATGTATTTAATTTACACATTTTTACAACTTCCTCGATAATTTGTGCAAAAAAAGAGGTTGAACTATGATGTAGTAATAAATGTGTGACATTTTAATGTTGCGTGCCAATCATTTTTTGTCCTATGTGCCATGTATCCTTTGTTGTTCTGTTTTCACATACATTGTTCTACAATGACAGTCCTTGACGGGTTTTGTACGACTATGGCCACCCCTATTTTAATTTTAATTAGCGTAATGAAAAAGAAGTGCTGGTTAAAAAAATCTTTAAAAAAAAAAGATCCTGTAATTTGAAGAATATTCGTCCTTTACAAAAGATAAGTGCATACTGCAGTAACAATGGGGCTGTATTGTTATAATGGAAACTGCAACATTTTGCTTTGCTTATAAGACGTACTGTATGAATGTTTTAGATGCTGCATCATCCACAAGACTTGAACTTTTCTTCTCTTTTTATATAAAGTTTTATTTTTAGTAAGTTTTCTTTTAGTATTCCATCTGCAAACATTTAGATGTTAAGTGCCAGATGTGTACAAAGTTTGGAACTGCTCACAATAACCAATAACGTTTTCTTATAGGACCTCTTTCTGTGATAACTGCTTTATTTTCATTCATGAAGGTGTTTGTTATAGGCAGGTCTGATGTAATTAATCTAGCCACAGACAAGAGGTTACTCGATTTGCTCATTCTGAGTGTTATATCACTGATCCGTATGTACATTGTTGCAGTGTTCATTCAGTCTTAATTATTTGCAAGAAACTAACAAAAATGAAAAAGTTTCCATTACAGGAACAGGGTTTTTATGTGATGACTCTCCACATTTGACACAATGTTACTATTTTAACTATCTTACTCATCACCGGCATGATTGGTCGTAGCTATTTCTGTAATGTTGACCATTTCTTTATCCATTCTAGAGGAGTCAGCTCCAAAGTAAAGTTCATGGTATTTAGTTACTTTTCCATTACATAGAGACCAGAAAATTACACACTTTTTTCATTAGCATTGTTTTGCATTTAATGATTTTGGAAAGATTCCTTTGATTGTCCGGTCTCAGAAGACAAGTTTGCAATCCATTTGACTGCAGACTGCCGGATCGTGACTTCCCGGTTATGATTTCAAAAAATTATTGTCACACACCACAAAAGTGGCATCAATTTCCACAGATTAGAAGCAATACAATAGGCCTCTGACACACCTTACACTACAGGCAACCCACCAGATGGAGACCCAACTTAGAGTCTCAACATTTAAAAAAATTGTTTGTTACATCAGCAGCAGTGGCAACAAAAGGCACAGAGGCCACAACAAAGGTGTCACAGACTGCAATAATGCGAGATCAATGCATGACACTAAAAACGACACCATCGCCTAGTCTGCCCAGTCTGCGACTAGGGTGCAAAAATCATTGGAGATTCATGATGTGCTCATTTTGATGAAAGTTAGTAGGTGGTCTACACTTTCAAGGGACAGCCATATGCGCTTATCCATCAGGACACCACCAGCAGCGCTGAAGACACAGTCTGAGAGAATGCTGGCTGCCAGCCATGACAAAACCTCCAAGGTGTGACAGGCGAGCTCAGGCCACTCTTCCATTTTTGAAATGCAGAAGGGTCCGGACCCCTCCTGATGGCATTGATATTAAACTCCAGATACTCCTAAACCATCCTTTCCAGTCATTCACAGCGTGTCAGACTTGTACTCTGTTCTGCTGGTACATGGGTTGGTCTAAATAAAGTACCTAAATTTTTCAAAGGACAATGACCCCAAACACACCTCCAGGCTGTGTAAGGGCTATTTGACCAAGAAGGAGAGTGATGGGGTGCTACACCAGATGACCTGGCCTCCACAGTCACCAGACCTGAACCCGATCGAGATGGTTTGGGGTGAGCTGGACCGCAGAGTGAAGGCAAAAGGGCCAACAAGTGCTAAGCATCTCTGGGAACTCCTTCAAGATTGTTGGAAGACCATTTCCGGTGACTACCTCTTGAAGCTCATCAAGAGAATGCCAAGAGTATGCAAAGCATACATCAAAGCAAAAGGTGGCTACTTTGAAGAACCTAGAATATAAGACATATTTTCAGCTGTTTCACACTTTTTTGTAAAGTAAATAATTCCACATGTGTTAATTCATAGTTTTGATGCTTTCAGTGTGAATTTACAATTCATGAAAATACAGAAAAATCTTTAAATGAGAAGGTGTGTCCAAACTTTTGTTCTGTACTGTACTGTATATATATATATATATGAATATATATAGATATATATGTGTATATATGTATATATATACAGTATATATAATCCAGATGTGCAATACAGCCTCTCCGACAATGTGACAGGAAAAGTGTGTATATACAGTGTATATACAGAATAAGGCCCTGTTCACACATTCAGTGTTTTACATCAGTATTTGTAAACCACAACCACAGCCTGCACAGTAGCAGCTATCGGGCGTACATAAATGTGATCCAATAGCTGCTACTACGCATGCGCCGGCGGTGCCATTTTGGAGGAGGATATTTTTTTCTCTACAAGGATGGCACCGCCTACTCAGTAGTAGCTTTCGGATCACCTCTACATACACTGATAGCGGCTACTGCACAGGCGAGGCTGGCGCAATTTTCAAAACAGATTTTGTTTTAATGAATTTCAGGATAACTTTTAACAAATTAATTATATACACACTGCATATGCGATCAGGCTGCAGCACAGGCGCCACCGCTGGCATCTGCCTGCAGAAGGTGATTTATTTTTCCCAAGATATATATATATTTATATATATATATATATATATATATATATATATATATATACCGTATATACTCGAGTATAAGCTGAGATTTTCAGCCCATTTTTTTAGGCTGTAAGTGCCCCTCTCGGCCTATACTCGAGTCATTGTCCTAGGGGGTCAGCGGGGGAGGGGAAGCGGCGGCTGTTAAATCATACTCACCTACTCCCGGTACATCTCTGCATGTCCCTGCTTCTCTGGCGCCCGAAGCTCTTCCCGTGTTCAGCGGTCACGTGGTACCGCTCATTAAAGTAATGAATATGGACGCGACTCCACTCCCATATGGGTGGAGCGCATATTCATTACTTTAATGAATGGTACGATGTGACCGCTGAACATAGGAAGAAGCTGCCGGCGCCCGGAGACCATCTGTCAGTGAGAAGCTGCCAGGGACCGTGCTGGGAGCAGGTGAGTATAACGGGGGAGCATTCCGATATTTACCTGTCCCCGTTCCACCACTGCGCACCGTTCCATCTTCCATGTCCTCTGGCTGTGACGTTCACATCAGAGTGCGTGATGACATGTTTAGTGTGCGCGTTGCCCTCTGCCTGAACAGTCACTGCAGAGGACACGGAAGACAGAGCGACATGCAGTGGTGGAACGGGGACAGGTGAATATCGCAAGTGCCGGGGTCCATGCCTGCTCAGGACAAGAGGTGAGTGTGTCATTTTTTTTATTGCAGCAGCAGAATATGGGGCAAATGTTTATATGGAGCATCTTATGGGGCCATAATCAACCTTTATGCACCATTATATGGGGCAAATGTTTCTATGGAGCATCTTATGGGGCTGTAATCAACCTTTGTGCAGCATTATATGGGGCATATTTTTGTATGAAGCATCTTATGTTGCCCATCATACACTTTATGGAGCATTATATGGGCATATTTTAATATGGATCATCTTATGGGGCCCATCATGAACTTTATGGAGCATTATATGGAGTGTATTTTGTATGGGGCCCATCATAAACTTTATGGAGCATTATATGGGGCATATTTTGTACAAAGCATCTTATGTGGCCCATCATAAACTTTATGGAGCACTATGTGGGGCATATTTTAATATGGAACATCTTATGGGGCCTATTATGAACTTCATGGAGCATTATATGGGGCTCCAGATTCAATATGGATATTCAAAACACTTAACCTACTGATGTCTCCATTAATTTTACTTTTATTGGTATCTATTTTTATTTTTGAAATTTACCAGTAGCTGCTTCATGTCCCACCGTAAGCTAATACTCGAGTCATTAAGTTTTCCCATTTTTTTGTGGCAAAATTAGGGGTCTTGGCTTATACTCGGGTTGGCTTATACTCGAGTATATACGATATATAAAATATTCATTATGTAAACTAGAGGGCAGGTCAGTGTGGGATCAGTGACCTGACAGCAGTCTGCATTATGAATATCTAATCAGAGCACCACATGAAGACCCCCCACAGGCCGCCCCGTGGCACGAGCATGTCATTAACACAAAACTGAAAATAAAGCTCAGACAACAACCAGAAGACGGATTTCATCACCAGGTATCATTGTAATCAGTATAACAGCGCCGACCTGACACTGTGTGTAGGTTACTGTGCACAATCCTCCTGACAGGGGCACTTTAATTATGCCTTTTATGTCACAAGGGATAAGCCGGGGCCGACAACTATCCACCACGCTGTTACGGCGGTGCCGACCACTATTCACCATGTGGGATACGCCGGGGCCGATCACTATTTGCCACGCTTGATTCGCCAGGGCCGATGACTATCCGCCATACAGGGTACTCTGGGACTGACATATAGATATATACACATTACAAATGTGATATTTGAAAGTGAAATTATGGGCTGTCCACACGCTCGCACACATGCACATTCAAAGACAGGAAAAACACATGCACACATGCACGCTCACACACTTGAGAAAACACACATACACACATGAGAAAACCACACATACACACACCCAGGAAAACACACACACAGTGGCATAACTACAAAATTATGAGCCCCGGTGCGAACTTTCAAATGGGCCCCCCCACCATGCCAAAATATTTTCCACCCAAATTCACATTTTCCCTATTCATTTTGCACACTATAGTTTTATTGCAAAGTTGTATAGTATGACCTCAGTAGTGTAACTATGCTGTGCCCCATCCTGGTATATATTTGTCCCCCATACTGCCGTTATGTAATGTATAAAAGAAAATAAACCATTATACTCATCAGGGGCTTACATAGAAGTCATGGGGATCCATATAAGAAGTATAATGCACCCTGTTATGTTTGCTAATGACAGGTGTTATGAAGGCAATCCAGAAACACAGTGTGCTTAGCGATCAGAGCGCACACAGTGATCTGACAAATACCCAAAAATACAAGAACGAGCTCTGAGACGTGGAAACTCTGTAGACTGCACACCTGATCCTATCCTAAACACAACTAAAAGCGGCTGTGGATTGCGCCTAACAACTACCTAGGCAACTCGGCACAGCCTAAGAAACTAGCTAGCCTGAAGATAGAAAAATAGGCCTGACTTGCCCCAGAGAAATTCCCCAAAGGAAAAGGCAGCCCCCCACATATAATGACTGTGAGTAAGATGAAAAGACAAAACGTAGGGATGAAATAGATTCAGCAAAGTGGGGCCCGATATTCTAGGACAGAGCGAGGACAGTAAAGCGAACTTTGCAGTCTACAAAAAACCCTAAAGCAAAACCACGCAAAGGGGGCAAAAAAAAACCACCGTGCCGAACTAACGGCACGGCGGTACACCCTTTGCGTCTCAGAGCTTCCAGCAAAACAAAAGACAAGCTGGACAGAAAAAAAAGCAACAAAAAAGCAAAAAGCACTTAGCTATACAGAGCAGCAGGTCACAGGAACAATCAGGAGAAGCTCAGATCCAACACTGAAACATTGACAAGGAGCAAGGATAGCAGCATCAGGCGGAGTTAAGTAATGAAGCAGTTAACGAGCTCACCAGAACACCTGAGGGAGGAAGCTCAGAAGCTGCAGTACCACTTGTGACCACAGGAGTGAATTCAGCCACAGAATTCACAACAGCACCCCCATAGTCCTCCTTATAATATAATGCACCCCATAGTTCTCTATATAATATACTGCACAGTTCATAGTCATCCATATAGCATAATACACTCCCCATAGTCCTCCATATAGTATAATACACTCCCCATAGTCCTCATATAGTATTATACACTCCTCAGTGCTTCATATAGTATAATACACTCCTCATAGTCCTCCATATATTAAAATACACTCCTCATAGTGCTTGATATAGAAGGGGTAATAGTTTGCCTTTAAGTGCCTTTAATTGCTAGAATTACTAGAATCTGTTGATGCAGTAGTCTGATGGTCTCCTCTTCAAGGAGACTACACTTCTTATCATGTATGTTCTCAATAGTCAGCCACAGCATGCTCTGGGTACGTGACAAATAAAGGTCAGTATGACCCCGGGGTAATGGGGGAGGGCTACATGAATTACATTGAGAGTTACAGTTGTTGTAAATGGTATAAAATACTGCATCTTGCTGCATTACATCAGATAAAGGTGACTTGCTCACAGAATATGTGTGAGGTGTCCTTTGTCTCCAAGTGTGCTTGTAAAATGACGGGCGTAACCTCCTGATTTGGCCTCACTGGTGATCTGTCATGTCTGACATTGGGTCAGAACAAAAACAGCTACGACATGCCCCATATAGCATAATCGACTACTCATAGTGCTTCATATAGTATAATGCACTGCTCAGTCCTCCATATACAGGTCCTTCTCAAAAAATTAGCATATAGTGTTAAATTTCATTATTTACCATAATGTAATGATTACAATTAAACTTTCATATATTATAGATTCATTATCCACCAACTGAAATTTGTCAGGTCTTTTATTGTTTTAATACTGATGATTTTGGCATACAACTCCTGATAACCCAAAAAACCTGTCTCAATAAATTAGCATATTTCACCCATCCAATCAAATAAAAGTGTTTTTTAATAACAAACAAAAAAACCAACAAATAATAATGTTCAGTTATGCACTCAATACTTGGTCGGGAATCCTTTGGCAGAAATGACTGCTTCAATGTGGCGTGGCATGGAGGCAATCAGCCTGTGACACTGCTGAGATGTTATGGAGGCCCAGGATGCTTCAATAGCGGCCTTAAGCTCATCCAGAGTGTTGGGTCTTGCGTCTCTCAACTTTCTCTTCACAATATCCCACAGATTCTCTATGGGGTTCAGGTCAGGAGAGTTGGCAGGCCAATTGAGCACAGTAATACCATGGTCAGTAAACCATTTACCAGTGGTTTTGGCACTGTGAGCAGGTGCCAGGTCGTGCTGAAAAATGAAATCTTCATCTCCATAAAGCATTTCAGCCGATGGAAGCATGAAGTGCTCCAAAATCTCCTGATAGCTAGAGGCATTGACCCTGCCCTTGATGAAACACAGTGGACCAACACCAGCAGCTGACATGGCACCCCACACCATCACTGACTGTGGGTACTTGACACTGGACTTCAGGCATTTTGGCATTTCCTTCTCCCCAGTCTTCCTCCAGACTCTGGCACCTTGATTTCCGAATGACATGCAAAATTTGCTTTCATCAGAAAAAAGTACTTGGGACCACTTAGCAACAGTCCAGTGCTGCTTCTCTGTAGCCCAGGTCAGGCGCCTCTGCCGCTGTTTATGGTTCAAAAGTGGCTTTACCTGGGGAATGCGGCACCTGTAGCCCATTTCCTGCAAACGCCTGTGCACGGTGGCTCTGGATGTTTCCACACCAGACTCAGTCCACTGCTTCCTCAGGTTCCCCAAGGTCTGGAATCGGTCCTTCTCCACAATCTTCCTCAGGGTCTGGTCTCCTCTTCTCGTTGTACAGCGTTTTCTGCCACATTGTTTCCTTCCAACAGACTTACCATTGAGGTGCCTTGATACAGCACTCTGGGAACAACCTATTTGTTGAGAAATTTCTTTCTGGGTCTTACCCTCTTGCTTGAGGGTGTCAATGATGGCCTTCTTGACATCTGTCAGGTCGCTAGTCTTACCCATGATGGGGGTTTTGAGTAATGAACCAGGCAGGGAGTTTATAAAAGCCTCAGGTATCTTTTGCATGTGTTTAGAGTTAATTAGTTGATTCAGAAGATTAGGGTAATAGGTCGTTTAGAGAACCTTTTCTTGATATGCTAATTTATTGAGACAGGTTTTTTGGGTTATCAGGAGTTGTATGCCAAAATCATCAGTATTAAAACAATAAAAGACCTGACAAATTTCAGTTGGTGGATAATGAATCTATAATATATGAAAGTTTAATTGTAATCATTACATTATGGTAAATAATGAAATTTAACACTATATGCTAATTTTTTGAGACGGACCTGTAGTATAATACACTCCTCAGTCCTCCATATAGTATAATATACTCCTCAGTCATCCATATAGTATAATACACTGCTCATAGTGCTCCATATAGTATAATGCACCCCTCATAGTCCTCCATATACTATAATACACTCCTCAGTCCTCCATATAGTATAATACACTCCTCATAGTCCTCCATATATTAAAATACACTGCTTAGTTCTCCATATAGTTTAATACATTCCTCATAGTGCTCCATATAATATAATGCACTGCCATAGTCATCCATGTCATACAATTCACTTCCCATAGTATAATGCACCCCACAGTTCTTCATATTGTATAATGTATTCCTCATAGTCCTCGATACAGTATAATGTAACTCACATATAGTATAATGCAGCCACTCTGCAGAGTATAATGCAGCCACTCCACGGAGTATAATGCAGCCACTCCACGGAGTATAATGCAGCCACCCAACAAAAGTATAATGCAGCCCCGCCATACAATATAATTTAACCCCCATAGAATATAATGCAGCCCCTCTCATAGTATAATGCAGCCCCTCCATACTGGGGCAGTGAAAAAGACACTGGCAAACGGTGACTAGGGGACAGGGGAGAAGGACACAAGGGGGCTAGGGGAGACAGGCATAAGGGTGATGGGCTAGGGAGCAAGGAAGACAGGCACAAGGGGACTAGGAGGCAGGGGAGAAGGGCACAAGGGGACTAGTGGGCAAGAGAGACTGACACAAGGGGACACAGGGGCTAGTGGGCAAGGGAGACTGACACATAGGAAAACACGAGGACAAGGGACACAAGCACAAGGGAGACAGGCACAAGGGGACACACAGGGACTAGTGGGCAAGGGAGACTGACACAAGGGGACACACAGGGACAAGGGACACAAGCACAAGCGGACAAGGGCCACAGGCACAAGGGGAATAGGAAGAAAGGCACAAGGGGACACACAGGGACTAGGGAGCAAGGGAGACAGGCACAAGAGGACACAAGGGACTCTGAGAGTAGAGTAGATAAGGACAAACGAGGAGATGGAGCTGCAAGGGGACAGGGGAAGATGGGGAAGACAAAAGAGCAGGGAAGGGGCACAGCGATTACGAGGACAGGGTAGATGGGGATCACACGGTGAGAAAGGGGACAGGGGAGACTTGAGAGCAGGGTAGATGGGTCACATGGGGACAAGGGGCAGGGAATGCATGGGGGTGCAGGAGGACTTAGGGCATGGGAGATGGGGAGCATTGGAGGACCAGGGGAGGAGGGACAAGGCAGGTACGGGGGCCTAGAGGAGCACAATGACCTGAACCTGGGGTCCTACAAGGGCACGGGAGAGCAGGGAGGAAATGGGGCTGGTGTCACAGGGGGCCGGGGACGCTGGGGGCCGAGGATGGTGACACATGGGCAGCAGACACACCTCACTGCCATACACCTCCATGTTCATCCTCAGATCCTTCACGTGACTGAGCTGCTGTGGCACCCCCCCTCCTGAGCAGCTCGGTTCACGTGCCCCCCGCCAGCCTCAGAGCCACCTGTTCCCGGTCCCAGCAGTCGCCACAGGATCTACCAATATGGCGACCGCCATCACCTGTGCAGATGCTGCACTGCCTGGGCCCTGCACACAGCGGGTGCACGATGAAGTGACGCCATCGCGCACCTGCAGTTTTAGAGGCACAGGGGGATGATGGGAGAGGGAGCATCAGCGGACGCTCTCTCCTCCATCATTGCTTTGAACTGTACTGGTGTCAAATACACCAGTATAGTTCAATGCGGCAGCGGCGAGGGGGAGTCAGGTACCTCTGATGTGCCGGGCCCCTGACCTGCCAGGCCCAGTCGCAGCAGCGACTGCTGCAACTGTGGTAGTTATGCCCCTGCACACACACACACCCAAGAAAACACACACACCCAGGAAAACACACACACAGGAAAACACACATAGGAAACCGCACATACCCAGAAAAAAAACACATTCTCCGACCTGCCATCTTTAATTTGTCAAATGTGCCCCTCACCCCTGCTATTTAGCACAGCAAACCTTGAGATGGGCAGCTGGAGAGGTTAGCTGGAATGTGCTGGAGAGTGGGCACACAGGGCAGCCTACCTCTCATCTTCTGCTGCCATCCTGTGCTGCTGCTCTGCACACTGTTGCTCCTTTCCCGCCAGGTCCTGGCTGATAGGACATCGGAGACAGATTTGCACACAGAAGAGGAGGATATTGCATGCGATCATTATGTAAGTGACGCACCCTCCTCCTCTTCTTGTGTGCCAGGAGCTGCCCCCTCTCAGCAGTGTGTGCACATTACTGAAGCCAGCCATGACTCCAACCACAGATGCATGCTGCGTGTCCCACCCCCCTGTTCCTGCTCATCACATACCGCACTGCTGTTCCTCCAGCGGCCCTCAGCAGCTGCTTAGGCACCGGCCCGGGGGGCATATGCATTCCTGCCACCCGGCACAGCCCGCTCCTGCTAACTAATAACATATTACAAACTTTTTATGTGTCCTCATCTGTACTATTGATTTATGCAAAGTTTGTTTTATTTCTATCCAAAATAATACATGATCCCCTATTCTTACAGGAATTACAATATAACTAATTTTTTTTAGGACAAAATTATTTTGAGAGAGAATTTATATGATTACAAAATGCCTAAGAAGCTTCCTATGAAGCTTCACATTACCTCAAGATAAAAAATATTTGGAGCATCAGTGCATGACAGATGAAAACAAATGCTGTGAACTCAAAATCAGTGCATACTCAGGCAGTGATAAAAATGCTTCTATATGAGCTTCCAATATAAAAAGACATTTACAATGCTTACACTCAGAAGTTTTCAAAGCTGTGACTGAGAAAGATCACAGCAACACCAAGAAACCAGTGTACAGCATTTCATGCCATGCAGAGGAGGAGGAAAGAGCGTCTCAAACATCAGTTACAAGAATTTTTGTAAATAACAAAGTTAATATAACAGTGACAGCAGACTTCAAAAAGTCTCTTCCTAATGAAGTCCATGTTCACTGTCCTTGCCTGAAAAGTAGGTGTTCAATACGGACACTGAATTTTACTGTTCGGGTGTGTCCATCTCTAGATATTATTTATCAGGACAAAACTATGCACTGCACAAATGTTATTCAGCACGTTTTGGTTGACAACTGTTTTTTCCCCACTTACTGCTTAATGTATTGTATATTTACAATTTATTAAAGTTTTTTTGTGGTCTAAAGTTGAATTCCAATAACTATATTTATATTCTATCTACCGGTAAATAGCTTCATAATTGTATAATAATGGTGATTAAAAGCTTGATGTTACCATTTTACTACTAAGTACATGACATTATTAAACCTATAAGAATGATGCACAGCTCACAAAATCATGAAAAACATAATTTTATTAATCATAGAATAAAGATCACATAACATACATAAAAGGGAAAACGAAAAACCGGGTGGAAAAAAAGGTACGGGGTAACACAGAGACCAATAAGGTATATATTGTGGCTCAGAAAATCATATAGTAAGTATGGGAAAAACCCCCAATAAATATAGAATATATGCACACCATAATTACCATACTAGTATCCACAGAATATCGGAATAACGATAACGTCCATAATGGAGTCACCAAAAAGAACAGTATGATGTTACACAAGTAAATCTAAATGTAGATATGTTGCCGTAAGGAGTATAAAAATTATATATCAACAAGTGCAAAAATGCTATTCAATATAAAAAGAAACAAGATACTCTGTCTAAAATCTCTCAACCTGTGTGCACAAATGACTGTAACAGGAAAATGCAATTATCTATATGGCAACACAGTGACAGAGTATATTGAATCTATCCAACAGCACATAATAAACATAATTATAACAGCAAATTATACTTTGCTGTTATAATTATGTTTATTATGTGCTGTTGGATAGATTCAATATACTCTGTCACTGTGTTGCCATATAGATAATTGCATTTTCCTGTTACAGTCATTTGTGCACACAGGTTGAGAGATTTTAGACAGAGTATCTTGTTTCTTTTTATATTGAATAGCATTTTTGCACTTGTTGATATATAATTTTTATACTCCTTACGGCAACATATCTACATTTAGATTTACTTGTGTAACATCATACTGTTCTTTTTGGTGACTCCATTATGGACGTTATTGTTATTCCGATATTCTGTGGATACTAGTATGGTAATTATGGTGTGCATATATTCTATATTTATTGGGGTTTTTCCCATACTTACTATATGATTTTCTGAGCCACAATATATACCTTATTGGTCTCTGTGTTACCCCGTACCTTTTTTTCCACCCGGTTTTTCGTTTTCCCTTTTATGTATGTTATGTGATCTTTATTCTATGATTAATAAAATTATGTTTTTCATGATTTTGTGAGCTGTGCATCATTCTTATAGGTTTAATATTATTCTGTAATGCACGCCATATGTTTATTGTTATATATATGTGTATTCATTAAGTACATGACATCTAAAATCTATTCCAGCCTAAAATGGTGCTCCAAAATTCAACTGGTGATCATTCCCGTCCAAGCCCTACCATGTGCCCAAACAGTAGTTTTCCGTGTACTCAAGAGAAATTGCTTAAACTGTGTGGTCAATTTTTTTTCTTGTTACCCTTGTGAAAATTAAAAATTTGGGGCTAAAGCAACATTTTTGAGGGAAAAATGCATTTTTTCAAATTCACGGCTCGCTATAAAAATTTGTGAAGCACCTGCGGGTTCAAGCTAATCACAACACCTCTAGATAAATTCCTTGAGGGGTGTAGATTCCAAAATAGAGTAAATTGTTGGGGGGGTTTCCCCTGTTTAGGCACATTAGGGCTCTGCAAACATGACATAGTGTCCGCCATCTACTTCAGCCAATTTTGCGCTCCAAAAGACGAATGGCGCTCCTTCCCTTCTGAACCTTGACGAGCACCCAAACAGTAGTTTTCCCACCACATATGGGGTATCGACATACTCAGGAGATATTCCACAACAAATTGTGTAGTCCATTTTCTCCTGTTACTCAGCTGTGTATAGAAATGTTTCTTGTGATTGTAATCCTGCCTAAGATGATATGGAGCCTGCTGAAATTCTTCTTCAACCCCTTAACGCCCGGAGGTATTTTCATTTTTGCATTTTTGTTTTTTGCAACCCTTCTTCCCAGAGCCATAATTTTTTTTATTTTTGGTCAATATGGCCATGTTAGGGCTTGTTTTTTGCAAGACGAGTTTTACTTTTGAACTACACCACTGGTTCTAACATATCTATAATGCTGTAGATAAGCCACCGGTCCGACCTAAAAGATAAGAAAAATAAATGTTATTATACTCACCTGGGGGGTGGTCCAGTGCGGTCCGGTCCCATGGGTGTCGCAGGTCCGGTTCCAGCGCATCCCATCTTCTTGTGATGCCGCCCTCCTGTTGCTTCATTGCTCTTCGGCATCACGCTCCTGGGCAGGCATAGTTATCTGCCCTGTTGAGGGCAGAGTAAAGTACTGCAGTGTGCAGGCGCTGGGCCTCTCTGACCTTTCCCAGCGCCTGCGCACTGCAGTAATTTGGTCTGCTCTCTACAGGGCAGATAAGTACGCCTGCGCAGGAGCGCAATGCCGGGGAGCAATGAAGCAACAGGAGAGTGGCATCACAAGAAGATGGGAGGTGCCAGACCCGGAACCGCCCACCAGGTGAGTATGTAGAAATGCAGGAATCGGGATGTCGTCACAGACAGGAGGCAGATTAAGAGTTAACAAATTTATTAACAGATGTAACTCCATGCAGGGAGGAAATGGGTATGGGAGGCAAGGATATAATGATATGAAAACTGTAAGTGTGAAAAGGGCAAAACAGGTGCTAGGCAAATGTTCAAAAAGGGGAAGAATAGTAAAACATATCAGTCTGTTGGCTTCTTGATTGCAGCTTCACGGTCTCCAACGATGGCACCGACAACAGTGGCAAGTGATGTCTCAGGGTCATCCTGGGTAGATGGAGATCCAGTCCTCGATGCAGGCACAGAGTCTTTGCTGTACTAGATGGGTTCCCGTACCTGTGCTTTCTTTGTACTGGTCTCAGTTCTGGTCTAAGTTCTATATGCGGTATCACCGGAAAGAGACTCTGTTCCGTGGTATATGCGGGTGAGGAGTCAGTATGCTCTGACTCAGTCACCGGATCTAGGCTAGGCCACATTCACGCAGCAGTCACTGGTCTCACGTGTGAATCACCTCCCGGAACGGAGGACATTGAACAAATAGTCATCTCATGTCTGTGAGCAGAGGACACAATTACAGGGGTAGTGCTAGGTGGGCCTACGCTCACGAGATGCTCCACTATCAAGGCTTGCACCTCACCCTGCTGCGTGTTCTGTCTTCCTGTCAGAACTCCTGCCTTTTTCCCGTGCGCAGCCCTTTTTATCCCCAACCCGCTGACAAGTGCAAAGATCGGTCCCGTTCAGAAAGCTTTCCCCCATGCAACAATGGTGACAGTCCCAACAGTTCCGGAACTGGCGCAAGAGAGGTACCCCCAGTCCGGTTCATCTTGTTACATTCCCCTCTCTTTTTGCTCGCCATTCCACGGGCGAGAGTTTCTTTATTTCACGTTGACACTATTCTAGTCCTTGAACTATTTGCTGCCGAACAAACTAATCTTGGTTATATTGATTATTGGGGTATGCCAGCTGTTGCTCGTTCAGAGCGCCATAAGTCAAAAGCAGTAGTTGAGTTCAATTGTGTAGTAGAATCAGGCTGTACAGGTGAGGACGAGGGTACATCCATTTCCTCTGGGTGGCTGCTTTGGGCACCGCAGGCATTTGCCTATCTGCTAGATCTACCGGAGGTTGTTCGGGGCATTCTTCTTCTTCACAATTGGATACGACTGATGGGACCATTTCTGGGATATTTAGCACCTCCTCAACTGAGTCAGGATCTTTGGACAGGTAGGGCCATAACATATTTGGATGAACTACTTGAGTGGCAGCATTCTCATCTCCCTCAGGTTGGATCTCGTAGACGGGTCCCTCGGAGTTGATTCTCTGCTTCACCCAATACGGGTTGAAGTTTTTACAGATAGCGTATGCAGCGGATTCAGCTGTCTGGTCTTGCGTTGGGGGTTACAACAGCAAACTTTGTGAAGTGATCCTTCATCACCAAGCAATGTTCATATCCTTGATGAGCTGTGCCAATAGTCAAATAATCTATCATCAAAAATTCCAGTGGAGCAGAAATCACTATGGTCTGGGTGGGAGCCCTCTGTTCTGGCAGCTTGGCCAGTTCACTGTTTCTACATAGCCGACAGGTCTTCTCTACTACAGCCTTCAATCGAGGATAGTAAACTAACCGTTGCAGCCACTGAAACGTCTTTTCGAGACTGAAGTGGGCTCCTCTTTCATGTGCTTCTGTGGCCACCTTGGACAACAACACTTCAGGGATCAACATCTACCATGTGACGCCCAGCACCCACTGTAGTTGTACAAAATATTCCATTCCTCATTTGTTGTCTTTCCCACTGCCACAACATCCGCAGGGCTCCCGGGGACAGAACATCTCTCTCCTGTTGGCTGGATAATCGCTTTGTTGACAGCTATTAGCTCATTCGAATAAGATTCGCGTCTTCTTGCTGTATACGGACCCATTCATCATGAGATTGCCCCAAAATGCACTCTCGGGGCACTATCTGCACCTGCTCCAACGTAGCTGCCACCGTCCAGACAGAATCTTGGAACTCATGGACTTCTTCAGCCTCCAGCTCTTCTTCCCAGTTAGGTCCAGGCTTCCTATGGGTCACTCAGGACAAGACATCGGTATTCTCGGCCCCTCTCTTAGAGTGATCTTATATTGAAACTTTGCCATCCAAGCCACCCAGCGTTGCTCTAACACCCCAGGTTTTGTCTTTTCCAGATGGCCCAAAGGGTTGTTATCTGTGCGCACCAGAACTTTTTGAGCGAGATAAATATTCAGCAAATTTCTCTGTCATGGTCCACTCTAATGCCAACAACTCCAGCTTAAAGGAACTGTAGTTAGCCGGGTTTCTTTCGGAGTCATGGAGAGACCGACTCGCGTAGGTGATCACTTGTTCTTTTCCACCCTGGATTTGGGACAGTACAGCTCCGAGTCCATGCAGGTTTCCGTCAGTGTGAAGGATAAACGGCTGGGAGAAGTCAGCATAGGCCAGCACTGGCGCCTCAGTCAGAGCTAATTTCGGGCTCTTGCCTCACCCCTCACTTGGCTTTGCGTCCCATTTACTTCGGGTCACTGACTTGAGCTGCTTACACTGACGCTACCTTTTCCATCTTCTCCGGTAGTATCAGTTGCCTTACAGATTGACCTTATTGGGGTTTACTCTCTGTTAGCTGCATATTATCATGGGTACCTCATGATTTTTACTGGTATCGTACCAATTATATATGCACATGCCTTTCATCTGTTATGGCATTATTTATATGTGCACTCCTTTGCTAATAATTTTTTGGAATATTTGAAGCATACTGTGTACCGTTACTTTTTTCAGCTGTGTCATCGGGTCAGTTAGACCTTTGGGTTACATATTTCGTTAGCCCTTTTCTGTACTATACATCCTGTACTAGGGACATCATATGTTGCCATATCTAGCCATTCATATTACTGTTTTTGGTATTTTGTTTCACTATGCCATATCGTGTACTATTGTTTAGGGGTGGGGCTTTTTGGTCCTATATTTAGGCCTATTTTAAATGGTTTTATTTTGTGTTTGCTGTTTTTTGAGGTGCTATTAAAGTTTATATATTGATCTTTGTACATTTTGGGAGTGCATACCATTCTTTTGGTCTTGTCTTTTTCTCTCTGTGCCTTGTCTAGACTACTTTACAGACCAGGTTTTGCACCCTATTTTTTGATTTGTGCAGGGGTGCACCCCTTATACATATATATTTATTAGAGCTAATTTCAGGACTAAAAACACTTCCTCCTGACGCTCCCCTCATTGGACAGTTCTGTTCTTTGTACTGGACGGTACCGCCTTCAACAGTTCTAACAACAGGTTCACAATGCGAGTGAAGTCTCCAGTGAGTCCTAAGAAGGCCCGCACATCCTTTACAGTCTTCGGGGTGGACCAATCTTGCACTGCCGCAATCTTCTCATGAGATGTCTCACTCTTTCTTCAGAGACTACATGTCCCAAGTATTCGATTTGGGTGCGGAACAGATGGCACTTCTGAGGCTTTACCTTTAATCTATGCTGCTGTAGGCAGCTCAAAACCTGCTTCAGTCTTCGGAGATGTTCCTCAAACGGAGCAGCATAAACAATGATATTGTCTAAATAAATGAGAGTGGCCTTGAAATTCACGTCGCCTAAACATCTCTCCATTTATCGTTGGAACATACCCGGAGTGTTAGCCAGGCCGAATGGCATCCGATTTAACTCATATAACCCCATGGGGTGTATAAAGGCTGTCTTTGCTCGATCCTGCTCGGACATTGGCACTTGCCAGTGTCCACTGGCTACACTCCCTGACAGAGGTTATGTCGCTTATCCATGTTATGTAAATAAAAGCTTATAACCTGATGTTAAATTCATCCATTGGTTGTATAAATTATTGTTTTGAAAGCTGAAACCCTCCAAAATGTGGTTTAAGTTAAGATTATATATTGGCATCAATGCAGAAATATTGATCAGTTAATGGACACAGAATGGTCAGATTTTGGCAAGACAAAAGTTTTGTCGCCCACAGAAAGTAATGTGATATTCAAACAAATAATTACCTTAAAATACAAACATATATTGCATAACATTGGTGAATGAAGTTGTGGTGCTATTAGAGTCATATTTAATATTTTGTGTGACTTCCATGAGCTTGAAGGACTGCATTCATGCGGTTCAACAATGATTCATACAATTTATTAATGAAGTCATCAGGAATAGCAAAGAATGCAGTCTTACATGCCTCCCAGAGTTCATCTAGATGCTTTGGTTTTGTCTTCCAAGCTTCCTCTTTCATCCTACCCCAAACATGTTCAATGATGTTCATGTCTGGTGACTGGGCTGGCCAGTCCTTGAGCACATTGATCTTTTTTGCCTGGAGGAACTTTGTTGTAGAGATGGATGTATGAGATGGAGCACCATCCTGCTGCAGAATTTGACCCCTTTTATGATTTGGAATATAAGAGGTAGCTAATACTTCTTGATATTTTAGGCTATTGATATTGCCTTCCACCTTGCAAATGTTTCGCACACCCCCATACTGAATGTAACCCCAGACCATGATCTTTCCACCACCAAATTTAACTGTTTTCTGGGTGTATTTTGGATCCCTACGGGCTCCAGTAGGTCTCCTGCAGTATTTGCAGCAGCTGTGGTGTAATTCTACTGAAGATTCATCAGAGAAATCCACCTTCTGCCACTTTTCCAGCGTCCATCAGTTTAGCAGGTTGTGGGACTTTGCAAACGCCACACGGTTTTTTATTTGCCTTATGTTTAGTGCTGGCTTTTGGGCACTGATTCAACCATGGTGGCTATTTCGAGACAGAATCCTACAAACTGTTCTAGTTGGCACAGGAACTTGAGGTGACCAGGCCTGTTGGAGCTCTGCTGCAGTGGAAGAGAGGCTTGCTTTGGATTTTCTAACCAAAAAACGTTCCTCCTGTATACGTGGCTCTGCAGCCCCCTCCTCCCATCTTGTATGCGTGGCTCTGCAGACCCCCTCCTATCTTGTATGCGTGCCTCTGCAGCCCCCTCTCCCATCTTGTATGCGTGCCTCTGCAGCCCCCTCTTCCATCTTGTATGCGTGCCTCTGCAGCTCCCCCTCTCCCATCTTGTATGCATGCCTCTGTAGCCCCCCTCCCATCTTGTATGTGTGGCTCTGCTTCCCCCCTCCCATCTTGTATGCGTAGCTCTGCAGCCCCCTCTCCCATCTTGTATGCGTGGCTCTGCAGCCCCCCTCTTCCATCTTCTATGCGTGCCTCTGCAACCCCCTCTCCCATCCTTCATGCGTGCCTCTGCAGTCCCACTCTCCCATCTTGCATGCATGCCTCTGCAGCTCCCCCTCCCATCTTGTATGCATGCCCCTGCAGCCCCCTCTCCCATCTTACATGCATGCCTCTGCAGCCCCCCTCCCATCTTGTATGCGTGCCTATGCAGCCCCCTCCCATCTTGTATGCGTGCCTCTGCAGCCCCCTCTTCCATCTTGTATGCGTGCCTCTGCAGCCCCCTCTCCCATCTTGTATGCGTGCCTATGCAGCCCCCCTCCCATCTTGTATGCGTGCCTCTGCAGCCCCCCTCCCATCTTGTATGCGTAGCTCTGCAGCCCCTCCTCTCCCATATTGTTTGCGTGCCTCTGCAGCCCCCCTCTCCCATCTTGTATGCGTGCCTCTGCAGCCCCCTCCCATCTTGTATGCGTGCATCTGCAGCCCCCCCTCCCATCTTGTATGCGTGGCTCTGCTTCCCCCCTCCCATCCTGTATGTGTGGCTCTGCAGCCCCCCATCTTGTATGCGTGGCTCTGCAGCCCCCCTCTCCCATCTTGTATGCGTGCCTCTGCAGCCCCCCTCCCATCTTGTATGCGTGCCTCTGCATCCCCTCCCATCTTGTAGGTGTGCCTCTGCAGTCCCCCCTCTCCCATCTTGCATGTGTGCCTCTGCAGCCCCCGTCCTCCCCCCGTCCTCCCTCATTCTCCTCCCTTGTCATACTCACCTTTCTCACACCTGCGCACCGCGCCGAAAGTCCCTGCATCTTGGTCCCGACGCTGCAGCTTCTCCCTGAGTGAGCGGTCACGTGGTGCCACTCAGCACAGGTCATGAATATGCATTCATATTCATGACCTTAATGAGCGTTGCCATGTGACCGTTCAGCACAGGAAGAAGCTGCCAGCGCTGAGACCATTGGAGTTGCAGGCACCGCTGAAGACGAGGAGGGTGAGTATGATGAGTTCAAGGAGGTGGGGAGGCGGGGGAGGTGGGGAGGTAGGCGGGCAGCTAGTGGTGATCCCGGCCTTTATAATTTAAAAAAAAAACCTTTCTCAGGTGCCGCCCCCCACATCCTGCCACCCCAGGCACCTGCCCTCAAGTGCCTAGTGACAAATATGGCCCTGCGTGGGGGTCCTTCTCGGCAAGGCACTCTTGCCTCACGATGGGGAACTGGCTCACTTTTGTACCCTGGTGGACTTGGGGTGACTATGGGTACCTTTATTGAATCAGCCAACTCTTCATGTATATGCTGGATATCCTTTCATAACTCTTCTGCCCATTGGGGTGTAGTAGCCATTACTGCAGATACCGCTCCGCTCCGGACCTTCCCCGCCGTAACTGTCACCCAATGTTCTTGTTCATGCGTGCGTGCCTCACTCCCTACTTCAGAGAAAGTCATGCGCAGATTCACCCGCAAACGCTCCTGCAGGGCCTGTTTCAGTGATACGTCACGCAACCCTGTCACTATCTGGTCCCGCACTACTATGTCAGTTGACTCCACGCCTATACTGTCCTTCCAAGCAATGGCCGTGTGGATCTCCTGCAGCACATTCATGTACTGGGTCACCATCTCCCCCTCTCTTTGAACCCAGCAAAACAAACGCATGCGTAACTCCACTACGTCTGTGGGGTCCCCATGGGTCTCCTCCAAAATCTGTAATGCTTTGTCAAAGGTGTCTCTCCCCCAGGGGGTTCGTAGCATGACAGAGTCCCTAGCTTCCCCATCACGGCAACCTCCGCCTCCCGTGCAGGGGTCATGGGGTGTATCCCCATCATTCACCTGACCCGTTCAGTCCAGCTCCACAGCATAGTATTATTCCCAGTAAAGTTTGGGAGGTTATTTAACATTGGCCCAAGGGATATGCTGGACCTAGGCACGTGATGACTCAGGGTCGTCCTGGATAGACGGAGATCTGGTTCCTCAATGTAGACAGAGTGTCTTTGCTGTACTAGACGGGTTCCCGTACCCGGGGTTTCTTCATAATGGTCTCAGTTCTGGTCTAAGTTCTATATGCGGTATCACTGGATGTGTGACTCTGCTCCGCCGTATATGCGGGTGAGGAGTCGGTATGCTCTGACTCAGTCACCGGTTCTAGGCTAGGACGTACGCACGCAGCAGTCACTAGTCTCACATGTGGATCCCCGGAACAGAGGACGTTGGACAAGTAGTCATCTGATGTCCGCGAGCAGTGGACACAATTACAGGGGTAGTGCTAGGTGGGCCTACGCTCATGAGATGCTCCACTATTGAGGCCTGCACCTCACCCTGCTGCGCGCTCTGTTTTTCCTCCAGAACTCCTGCCTTTTTCCTGCACGTAGCCCTTTTTATCCCGACCCGCCCCCTGCTGACAAGTGCAAAGGTCTGTCAGGGCCAGAAAGCTCTCCCCCATGCAACAATGGTGACAGTCCCGACAGTTCCAGAACCGACGCAAGAGAGGTACCCCCGGTCCGGTTCATCTTCTTACAAGTATAATAAAACTTATTTTTCTTATCTTTTAGGTTGGACCAGGGGCTTATCTACAGCATTATAGAATGCTATAAATAAGCCCTGAAAGGCAGTGGCCATATCTTATATCGGCCAAAACTGCAGACAGGTTCCCTTTAAACAAAAACTCATTTCCTGGTGATACATTCCCTTTAAAGTTTTTGTAGCAGTGTATTTGGAAATTGCACATTGAGGACTAGGGCATCCGACAATTACATCTCAGATACAGAAACCAATGAACACGTGTCTGGTATCCATTAGAGATGTACGTATCTCGGCCGCTTGGCACAGTCATCACAGGTTCATTCAGCATTGACAATATTAGGATTTATCGGTGTAGTCTCACTATAAAAATGCCATGAGCTAATTGTAGAACTAAGATGTTCTGAACCTTGCAGCTTTTCTTTATTAATTAATACTATTCTTTTTTTTGGGGTGGGGGGGGGGGGAGTGACATGTTTTATGTTTATGAATTGCGCCTTGCTGTCTCTGGAGCAATTTGGATGATGCCACTAAATTATTTAGGTCAGGGAAAGAAAATGAGTGCTCGGACATGGGTCAGTTGTTGTAGTCTGCTGCTTTACAGTTAATCCCACTGTGCGCTGCTTTTCTATTAATGACAGAAAATCTCCATCATTGAATTACTGACAGAAGATGCTGCAAAGAGAAATACCAAAGGATCCATGGGTCCACCAGTCTAAATAATTACATTTCAATTAGATGATTGACAGGAATGCAAATGACAAATAATTGTTACATCAGAAGCAGCATTTGCTTGAGAATACAATACCCATTTATTTCAGAAATGAACGCTCGATCTTTGTTCTACAAGATAATTAAATTTATGCATCTTCTAAGATTTTTATCCATGCATCAATGTTACCCTTTATGTCATTAAGTATCTAGGCTTGATACTAAAGCGTAGGACGTCACTGGCTATCCTCCTCTAAGATGCGTTACTGAAAATCTCTGCAATTAAACACTTAATTGTTTTTCTTAGTACATAGTAATGTTAACATCATATAGCAGCAGTCAAGAGAATAAAATGCATTGGAGTACCATTTTTAAAGCACCATTCCCTCGATTTTAGTTCTTTCTCATCATTGGAGTGGTAGCATCAATGCATGTTCCCTGCTCATAGTAATATACTTACCAACCACAGTCTTCTGCTCTTCCCAGTGCCACTCAGGTCCTAATCTGCCATCTTGTGACCAACATCTGACTGACCAGAAGTCAGAGGTAACGATTTGTTACTCATAGACCTACAATGAGTAGTGACTTCTGGACCACCCAGCAACCAATAGAGCAATCGGCAGGTAACAATCAGCAAAACACTGACTGGAGCGGCACTGGGAACAGAAGAAGACGGCAGCTGGTTACTCAGGGGGCAGGGAACTTATAACTTGTGACTCCACCACAGTGGTAAAAAACAACTAAAATGCTGGAGTGGTGCTATAAACTTAGTTATTTTCCAAATCAGTGAAGAGCCTAAACAACATTAAACTGGATTCAAATGATTTATAATTCTGGTACTTATTATGAGGCAAAGGGATGCAGGATGCATATCTCATGCACTGGGCCTGTGAATGCTGCTCTCACGAACAGGAGCTTAATTGCCAGCACAAGAAACTAATATCGAGGCATCAATATCGAGGCATCAGGTATAAATTCACATGTGCAAATAGGTATCACATGTGCAAGTTCATTTAGTTCTGTGTAGTGATATAGAAGGAGAGGGTGTATAACTACATACACAGCCTTTGTAGCTCACAACTGTAAAAAAAAACTGGGTGGTAGAATATTGAAGGCCAGATTATTGCTTTTCCGGAAATAGATATTACTAAATCTGCTGGATGAAACTTCAGGGGTTGTCTGGTACTTTCATATTAATGGCTTATGCTTAGGAAAGGTCATCAATATATGATCAGTGGGGATGTGACACCCATCACCCCTGCTGATCAGCTGTTCCTGTGCCAGTGGTGGCCGAATGCGTTCTGTTGCGGAGTGGAACTACACAGCTCTGTCAACTACATAGTGGCCGGGGACTGGTACTGTACAACTGCCCCTTACTGATTTGGATAAGGGTTAGATGTGCAGTACCTCGTTGTGGCCACTATGTAGTTGACAGAGATGTGCTGCACAACTCAACAACTGAGTACATCCAGCCCCCTCTAGCACTGGGAGCAGTGAGGGTGCCATTTATCACACCTCCACCAATCAGATATTGAAGACATATCCTAAGGATAGCCGTCAATATGAAAGACCCCCACAACCCAGTCTCTGCTGCTCTTTACTTCCAGATTCTGTCTCAACACACAATTTGTAAGATTATTAAGAAGTAGGGGACACATAAAGCAGATTATAACTACAGAATTAATTTTTTTAATTGGCTGTGACAATGGGGATGCATAGATCTGCATAGCTGTAGACATTAGATGAGATCCAAATTACAAATTTAAAATTTAGGGCTAAAATATCACTTTTTATTTTCATGTCCCAGTATTTTAAATTTCTGTGGAGCACTTGTGGGTTTAACATGTTCAAACCACGCTTATATTATACTCTTGGGAGGTCTCATTTCCAAAATAAGGTCACATGTTGCGTGTTTCTGCTGTTTTTTAAACTTCAGGAACTATGTAAATGCAACATGACATCCCCAATCTAATACAAACAATTTTGAGCTCCAAAAATCCAACAGTACTCGTTTTCTTCAGGGCCCTGTTGTGCACCCAAACAATAGTTTTGGACTACATGAATTGCATTAAGAAAATGTGAGGTCTATTTTCCCCTTATTACTCCTGAAATTGGAAAATTTGGGGCTAAATATTTTCATGGAAAAAAATCAAAAAAGCAACCTCAGCCGTGACTCACCAGCCTACCAGCAATGTTCCTGTTTCTGGATCCCGTCTGTCGGTCTAACACGTTTTGATGGGCATCCTACTCTATGCTGTGGATTCATTAATCAATGCACTCTGCACTTTGAGCTCTTGGCACATCAATTTGCATCAGATTGGGCCAAAATGGCATTTATAATATTCCATCTCACTGGCAAAGTTCGGGAGAGAGGGTGTTAGGTGTCGAGTTCCCGCCTCTGCAAAGGGGGAATCTCGAACCATCTCTGCTGCGGTCTCCCATTCTTCTCCATCCGCAGTGGAGTCTGCTCAGCGGAGACGTCGGTCCCAGCGTCTTGTTCAGTCTCACTTTGTGCATAGGGTTACTGCTGCTTTTCCAGCTTCTGCCATTGAAGCCAGTGCTGGGCAGCGGCGAGCAGACGCTTTCGGGACTAAGTCCTGCTTTTCCCCTTCTGAGCATGCCCAGGGCAAGATCTCCCGTTGGAGATCGAGGGTCACATGCTCAGATGCTGCAGCAGATCCCATTGGTCCTCCAGGAAGGTCCTGAAGGTGCTCAACTTCTGTGGCAGCCTCCCATTGGTCCTTCTGGGAAGGTCATGTACATGCTGCAGCTATATAAGGTTCGCATGACCGCACGGCCATGCGCTAGTATGCAATTGTAATCGTGTGTGTGTTGATGAGTGCAAGTCGTTCCTTAAAAAACCCATCCCTTGTGTATGACTGTTCGCGTAAGGTGTATGGCTGCAATCTAGCGCCCGGCTGAACTCACAGCGTTAACACACATAACAGCGTCTACTGCTGTGACTGCCAGTACGGCGCCACGTGCCATTAGAGCGCTTCTTTAGCCCAAGTCTGGGTGGTTAGTGGCGTCCACCAGTTCGGCACAGTTCGCACTCTCGTGCAGCTTTAATTATTATTTTGGTTACGCTGACACCCCATTAGCGGTGTCGAGCGCAAGAAGTCTAGACGGACTCGGATCCCAAGTCTTGGGACTGAGCTCGGTGACTCCTTGCTTGCGCTCTGGCGTGCGGTACCGCGGCCCTGTGACTTAACAGGGTTCGCTTCCTCCACACAGGGTGAAGTTTACCTGTGTGTGTATTCACATTGTACCGCCATATAGTTCGTCATTACTTGGCAGCAGGTTCCATCTCTGCACGGTGGACCCCGGGCTGCGAATGCACCTTATTCTATCTTTCTTATTATTTGGTGCGTTCCGCTAACCCTAACAGAGGGGATCATCTAGTCTCTAAAGTGCAGATGCTTCTTGAGTCCTTCTCCAAGTTATTTGATGAGCCAGGCCACATTTCCTCCTTCCCCAGATTACGCCAGGGAAACCTCACAGTGGGCCAGTACACTGTCTGATTTGGTACCCAGTCCCCTGAACTGCGATGGTGTTGGTGGCCGCCTTCTGGAAGGGACTTTCCGGGATAATTAAGGATGAACTGGCTGGTCTTTATATTCTCATCTCACTGGGCGACTTGGTGTCCTTGGCAACTGATATCAGATTTCAGAAGCGCTCCAAGAAGGAGACCCCTAGAGAAGATAGGTGCGTTTGGCAGATTATGCCACAGACCTCAGCTTCGACATCCTCCTCTGAAACCATAAAAATTGAGCGGGTGAAGCTGGCCAAGCATCGTCAGGAAGTCAGTCATGCTGAAGGGATGTGCATCTATTGTGGTAGTCCCGAACATTTAATCTGCTCTTGCCCTGAAAAAACAGGAAGCTCCAAAGTCTAAAGTCTGTTGGAAAGGCTTCCCTTTGAAAGGACTCCTTCTCTCCTCCACTGAGTCTGTCAGTATCCGTTTTCTGTGACAACATCTGTTTTGTTGAATTGTCTTATCTGTACTCTGGCTCTTCAGGAAGTTTCATTCAACAGGTCCTGTGGAGCGGTATCAGATTCCCATCCTACGTCTACAGAATCCTTTTGGTGGATTGGAAATCTCTATGTGAGGCCGTTCGTCTCATCTCTGAGGAATGTTGCATTCAGAGAAGTAGGAATGTTGTATTCAGAAAAGATCTCTCTTTTTGAACTTTCTGGTCTGTCGCACCTCCTGGTCCTGGGCCTGCCATGGCTACAAAAACACGAGCCTGTCTTGGATTGGAGATTTGGAGAGGTACTCCATTGGGGCCAGGCCTGGCATGAGAGATGTCTTGTCCCCACTTGTCCTGCCCAACTTCCGGCTACTCCACCAAATTTACCTGGCTTCCTTACCGCTTATTGGACTTAAGCAGATGTCTTTGATAAAAAGGAGACTGAGAAGCTACCACCACATAAGCCCTATAGACCTTTTTCCTGGCTATTTTCCTCCACAAGGCTGTATCCAGGGCCGGACTGGCCATTGGGCAATTCTGGCAAATGCCAGAAGGGCCTGTCTGGTCGTGGGCCGCATTATCTGCTATGTTGTTAACAGAATTGGTGTTCTCAAGACACCCATACTGTTAAGAGGTGTGACAAAGCACAAAGTGCCAGCAGGTCATAGGGAACATTAGAAATATTGCTCTTGTAGTAGATCTTGCTTCCTCCACCCAGGAGGATGTCTCCTACTGGCTGTATGGTGACCAGTGGTTCCTTCTGCAAAGTCCTCTCGGCTCCAGAACGCATCTTCTTGATAGGCGATCAAGAACTGTTGTCGATTAAAGTGGCTCTGGAGGAGTAGCACTTTGTGCTTTAAGGAACGATGCATCTAGTATTTATTTACACAGATGACAAGAACTTAGCCTATCTACAGCATGCACAGCCGCTAAATCCGGGTCAAGCCAGGTGGTCTCTGTTCTTCGCCTGTTTTGATTTTATTATTCACTTTCGCTGGCAGACAAGAATGTCAAGGCAGATGCACTTTCCAGGTCCTTTCTGTTTTCTCACCAGGATGAAGAACCTCAACACATCATTGAGTCCTCCAAAATGATTACTGTTGCTGCAGTGAATCTGTTCCGGCTTCCGTCCAGAAAAACCTTTGTCGCTGAACCATACAGGAAGAGGTAAGTTATCTAAATTGGCTGGTCAGCCAGACAGAAGAAGACGGCTCTTCTCATTTCACAGCATTATTGGTGGCCTTCCCTGAGCAATGATATTAGTTTTCATTTCAACCTGCCCCTCCTGTGCTCAGAATAAGACTCCGAAACAGTTTCTAACCGGTTGGTTACTTCCTCTCCCTATGCCATCAGCTACTTAATGTCACTTTGGACTTCTCTTCATCCTATCATCCACAATTCAATGGCCAGGTAGAACTGGTCAATCAGATCTTAACCAAGTTCCTTTGGCATTTCGTCAGTGTCCACCACCGTGATTGGGTCAGTCTCCTGCCTTGGGCCAAATTCTCTTATAACAACTATGTGATTGAACCTCAGCTAAAACTCAGTTTTTTGTTCTGTATGGTCAATACCTCAATATCCTGTTCCCTGTGTCTAATGCCACCAACATTCCTGCTGCTGAAACTCTCATTAAGGGCTTCTCTAAAATCTGGGAGGACACCAAAACCACATTTATGAATTCTTCAGAACTGATGAAGAGACATGCGGACAAGAGAGGTTCGGTCCTGACTAGAGGTCATGAGAGCCCAAGGAGAACATCCATGACCCTCTTCTTCTGGAAAGATTTCTTGCAGGCTTGAAGCAGGGGGGTGGCATAATGGAAGCAGGTACTGTAGCGTTGGTGTCCCTGCATGCTTCCCATCCTCCCTCGACTCACTCACTGCCGAGGCCCCCGTCTCGCACTTCTTCCTCCTTCTGCTGCTGCCCAGGGTTTGCACAAGACTAGCAGATACCTTGGCACTGTGCTTAAGACAAGTGCACTCCCAGTCTCTTAAAGGGACAGCATGCCATCCTATAGTGTCCCCAGACAATGGTTGGGAGACACCTTTAAGTACCTCCACCTGTTGCCAGGAGTCTGAACAACGTGTATGCTCTGCTAGTCTCCATGCTTGCTAGTTCTCAGGTCCCATGTCTGATAGTACTTGCCAGTACCCACTAGTTCCTGCTAGTACCTGCAAGTATCTTTCAGGAGTCGCTTGTTCCTGCTCATTCCTGCCTGCCCCAGCTTGTGCCTTTCAGCTTCTGCCTGTAGACTAGCCGTACCTGTCTACACTTGCTATCACTGCCTGTTTAACAGCCATACCTGTCTGCACTCACCATGCCTGCCTGTATACCAGCCGTACCTGTCCACACTTGCCGTGCCTGCATGTATGCCAGCCGTACATGCCTGCACTTGCCATGCCTGTCTGTATACCAGCTGAACCTGCCTGCACCTGTCGTGTCAATCTGTATACCAGCTGTATCTGCTTTTACTTACCATGACTGCCTGTATACCAGTTGAAACTGCCTGTTTGGCACTCCAGGAGTTCGGGTACCACAGTGGTGCTGTCTTCCTCACGGGGAGGATAGTGCCATGTCTGGAGACAAGTGAGATTTCCTTTGGTAGGTTTACACGCACACAACACCTTCCCCTTCCAGGCCAGGAGGGGGAGCTCCAAGCCCTGTTGTAGGGCAGCTTCTCTCAATAAAGATCTTGGTTTGGAGGCGGAGACAGCTCAGTTTGTAGCAGAAGTCTGTGTGCGAGGACAGACAGGAGTGGAGCACAGAGAGGAAAGTGAAAGCTCCAAGAGGCCACAAGCAGGCCTCTGAAGAGTATCAGCGCAAGAATCCAGGTACCGGGAGCCCGAGGCGTTTGTGGATTATAAAACACAGCAGAATCAGAGGGTATTGTTCTACAAGGACTTTGCCCATAATCACCTGTGGCACAGCAGTGCCTAGGAGCCTGGAGTCACCGAGAACAGACCCCAGTTCACACAGCCCGAGTTGCCTGCCATACAGGTACCTGTCCTAGCAGTGGCGTAGGAAGGGGGGTGCGGGGGGGGCGGGCCGCCCCGGGCGGCACAATGCGGGGGCGGCTATCAGCGCGGCTGCGTGCCGTGCAGAGTTGCTGGCTGCAGTGTAGCAGGGGCACACAGTCACACACGCTGTGACTCACCCCCGCACCTGCAGTCAGCAGCAGAAGCTCCGATCCCGCCCCTCCAGCAGCGTCACAGCTCTCACAATGTGAAGAGCCATGGAGGGGCGGGGCTAAATGTCGGGGGCGGAGCCACGGACAAGCAGGAAGAAGAGGCAGAAGGAAATATGAAAATCAGAGCGGGAGACAGAAAAGATGTGAGAACAGAGACAGAAAACAACAGAGAGGCAAGACACAGGTGAGAAGTATATATGTATATATATATATATATATATATATATATATATATATATATATATTACATCATTGTCTAAGGGTCACACTTCCGTCTTTCTGTCTGTCCTTCTGTCTTTCTTTCTTTCACGGATATTCATTGGTCGCGGCCTCTGTCTGTCGTCACTGATTGGTCTCGGCAGCTGCCTGTCATGGCTGCCGCGACCAATCAGCGACGGGCACAGTCCGATTAGTCCCTCCGCTGCAGTCAGTGCCCGACGCCTGCTCTATACTCCCCACAATCAGCGCCCGCTCCATAATCCCCTCCAGTCACCACTCACACAGGGTTAATAGCAGCGGTAACGGGCCGCGGTGTAACGCACTCCGTTACCGCTGCTATTAACCCTGTGTGTCCCCAACTATTTACTATTGATGCTGCCTATGCAGCATCAATAGTAAAAATATGTCATGTTAAAAATAATAAAAAAATGAAAAAACCTGCTATACTCACCCTCCATCGCCTTTCCCGCTCCTCGCAACGCTCCAGTGCCCGCTCCATGCAAGCGGCAGCTTCCGGTGCCAAGGATGGTATGTGAGAAGGACCTGCCATGACATCACGGTCATGTGACCGCAACGTCATCACAGGTCCTGCGCTCATACCAACCCTGGGACTGGAAGCTGCCTCGTGCGATACAGGGCCAGAATTCATCGGAGGGTGAGTATATGTTTATTTCTTATTTTAAGTCTGTATACTACGTGGCTCTGTGCTGTATACTCCATCACTGGGCAATATACTACGTGGCTGGGCAATATGCTACGTGGGCTGTGCAATATACTACATGGCTGTGTTATATACTACGTGGCTGGGCAATATGCTACGTGGGCTGTGCAATATACTACGTGGCTGTGTTATATACTACGTGGCTGTGTTATATACTACGTGGCTGTGTTATATACTACGTGGCTGTGTTATATACTACGTGGCTGTGCTATACGCTATGTGGGCTGTGCTATATACTGCGTGGGCTGTGTTATACACTACGTGGCTGTGCTATATGCTACGTGGGCTGTGTTATATGCTATGTGGCTATGCTATATTTCTCTGCTGTATCTGCATCATGAATCATGCTATGTGTTAAAGGGGGGGCCCACTGAGACTCTTTCGCCCGGGGCCCTCTAAAACCGCGGCCGGCGCTGCAGCTGTTTAACGCTATTGACGTGCGGGCCTGCGCCCGTACGTCAATAGTTAACAACAGCCACCAGCCATTTGGAGGCTGGCAGCTGAAGTCGGCCGCAGCGCACACGTCGACGGCTTCTGACGTCATTGTCAGTCGCCGGCGAGTGCACGCTTCAGCTGCGTGGAGAGAGCAGGAGCGCGGTCAGGTAAGCAGAACTTGTTTTTTTTTTTTGCAGACCCTATCATGTGTGTTGCCCTATTTTTGGTAACCTTTGTGTGTATTGAGCCGAGGGGGGGGGGGGCGCCAAACTCGGGAGCAGCCCCGGGCGGCAAAAGCTCTAGCTACGCCCCTGTGTCCTAGGACAGCAGAATGATTAAAGACCTTGTTGAGACACTTAGTGGCAGCAGGGACTTAGAGACAGAAAGCGCAGAGTGGTAGGCTCCCACCTGACTTACCCAGGGGAACTCGCTGGTCTCTGGACTGCCTGGACTTCTCTGCCTGCCCTGTGATCTAGTGCTCTGGACTGTGGATGCTGAAGTCTTCAGTAAAGGTAAAGAGACTGCAACCTTGTATCCTCGTTCTTCTCTGCACTTCTCACTATATCACCATCTACACATCGGAAGCCCTGGGGATATACTTCACCTGTGGGAAGATATATCATCTACCTGCCATAACATCCCCCAGCGGCCCCTAAAGCAGCGTCGGTCATCCTGACCGAATAACACAGGTGGCGTCACGAACATAAACTCTATCCCTTTAAAGACCTTTCCCTTTTACATGGGTGCCCTGGGCCACGGACCGGGTCTCAGCCACCGTGACATCCCCCTGTGAAGTACCGGACCCGGTACCGAGTAACCCCTGGACCGTGGAGCGACTCACCTGCACCTGCCGTGCCAGTCTGTATGCTAGGCGTAGTTGCCCGCACCTGCCATGCCATTCTGTATTTGTATCCCAGCTGTACCTGCCGTGCCTGTCTACACCTATCTAGTCTTCCAGTATTTCTGCTGTGCCTGCCTGTACCAGCCCCAAGTCTACCCATTCCGGGCTGTTCCAACTACCTGCCCCTTTGAAGGTCAGACCGTGTGTCTGAGGTCTGTCCTGAAGTTGCACCTGGCGTCCATTCAGAGCCAAGTCTAACTCCACTATCAGGGGCTCTAGCGAAGAGTCAGGTGTTTGCCTAGTAATACCCCTATAGGCTTTCCTCAGTCCACAGCACAGTGGTTCCACCACTATTCCGATTACATATGTCATCTTTAAGTTTAGGTCTTTTAGAGAAAATGTCATCTTCAACCTGCTTAACTGTTCAAAATAACAGTAATTTTATCCAGCGGTGCCCTAACTTTTACATGTAATTCAACAATTCAAACAAGAGGAGAGAGGGTTCTGCTCGCAAGAGCTTACAATATGTAAGAAAATATGGCAACACAAAAGGTAAAAATTGCTTGCATTGTACTGTCCAGCCATCAATATAATTAATACGGGTATTAATTTAAAGTTGAATCAACTGGTCACCTGTCGGCATATGTATATGCCCACATACAAAGTGCTGCTAAGTGTCTGGAGTGCATTGGAATTGATTAAGGAAGAAAGATTTTAAGGCAAAATGTAGGGAGGGAGAACTGAGAAAAGTCAGATTAGTGACGTGATGTGAAATGCTTGTCTAAATAAAATTCTATAAAAAATGTGTTTTAGGACATGCCTAAAACTGTGGTCATTAGGAATTGTCTGTGATAGTGCTTCCAGAGAGCTGGTGCAGCAGCTGAAAAGTCTTGGAGATGGTGGTAGGAGGTTCGGATGCTTGTCTTCCATCATTAGCAGCCTTAGCTCTCTGTGCTAAATAACGATGAGGGAGGAGATGTAAAGCGATGCCGCACTGTGGAGTGAATGGTGGGTGAAAATAAGATGCTTATGTTCTACAGTGGATGAGCAACCAGTGCAATGACTAGTACAGAGGCATCGGTGTAGCGACTTTACAGAAATGTAAAACTGATTGATGAATTCAGGATAGTTTAGAGAAGGGAAAATTTAGTGAGAGGTAAAACCAATAAGTTGTAAGTTCCAGTAGTCAAAACAATAGTAATTCAGAGAGACAGAGTTTTTTTTTTCAGTTTCAATGGTTATTGAGCACGTTGCCTGGGAATTATTTAGTAACGGACAAGTACCGTAAATGGAGATTTCAAGTTTAGGTGGATAAGTAAAGAGAAGAAATATAATTATTTTAACCCCTTCATGACTGGAGGTATATTTGGTTTTGCATTTTCATTTTTTTGCTCCCCTTCTTCCCAGAGCTATAACTTTTTTATATTTCCGTCAATATGGCCATGTGAGAGCTTGTTTTTTTGCGGGGCAAGTTGTACTTTTGAAGGACCCATTAGTTTTAACATGTCTTGTGCTTGAAAATGGGAAAAAAAATCCAAGTGCGGTGAAATTGCAAAAAAAAGTGCAATCCCACAGTTGTTTTTTGTTTTGCTTTTTTACTATATTCACAAAAACTGACCTGCCATTGTGATTCTCCAGATCATTACGAGTTCATAGACACCAAGCACGTCCAGATTCTTTTTTATCTAAGTGGTAAAAAAAATTCCAAACTTTGCTAAAAAAAAATAAAAAATTGTGCCATTTTCCGGTACCCTTAGCGTCTTAATTTTTCTTGATCTCAGGTTGGGTGAGAGCCTATTTTTTCCACACCGAGCTGATGTTTTTTATGATACCATTTTAGTGCAGATATCATTTTTCGATTGCCCATTATTGCATTTTAAGACAATGTCATAGTGACCAAAAAAACGTAATTCTGGCATTTTTAAATTTTTTCTCGCTACGCAGTTTAGCGATCAGATTACTTTTTTTATTGATTGGGCAATTCTGAATGCGATAATACCAAATATCTGTATGTTAGATTTTTTTATTGCTTTATTTTGAATGGGGCAAAAGGGGGGTGATTTGAACGTTTATATTTTTCGTATTTTTTAATATTTTTAAAAACATTTTTTTTTCACTTTTGGCATGCTTCAATAGTCTCCATAGGAGACTAGGAGCTGCCATATCCCGATCGGCTCTGCTACATGCAGGCGATAAGATCACCTGTATGTAGCAGAATACCTCACTTGCTATGAGCGCTGAGCACCAGGCAGCGCTCATAGCATGCCAGCAGTGACAACCATAGAGGTCCCTAGGAGACCTCTGGTTATCATGCCAACCCATCGGTGACCCACGATCACGTGACGGGGGTCACCGATGGGCGGATTTTCATCGCGATTGCCAGAAATGCATGTTAAATGCTGTTGTCAGTGTTTGACAAAGACATTTAATGGGTTAATAGCTGCAGGTGGATCGCGATTCCACCAGCGGCTATTCCGGTCACTTGTCAGCTGTTCAAAACAGCTGACATGTGTCGGGAAAGATGTGGGCTCACTGCCAGAGCTCACATCAAAGGGAGGGTGTCTGACATCGGCGTACTATTATGCCCAATGGCGGAAAGGGGTTAAGGACACATTTTTACATATATGTAAATATATCAGTATAAAAATTATAATAAGTAGATGAAATTTGATACCAAATCTCCAAAATTAGAAAATAAAAATTAAAAGTTATAACTTTTCTTGTCATGACAACTATAAATATTTCCAAAATAGGTTACCTCCAAGCAGACAAGGTCTTAATAAGATCAAAGCCTACACATCACTCAGGAAATAATAGGTGATCTAATTAGAAGTAAAAAATGCTTATCCTGATGTGAAAATGAACAGAAGTTTGAACTTCAAAGAGAAAGAAAAGAGGCTATTAAATAGGAATAGAATATATTAACAAATTAAGTTAAAGGTTTATTCACTAAAGACAATGTGTTCCTTTGAGAACTATGCAGGCTGGTAAGGGGGATGAGTGTGTTTCAGTGAAATCATATGGTTAAGCATGAGAATATTAGAATGGCAATAAGAAATTACTTGCCAGATTGTTACATATGGAAATACCTTAAAAATAGCATCCTGATCTAACATCTAAAAGATAAAGTTCTGGTGTTTTTTAACAAATAGATGACTTAAAATCCACAACCACCTGATTTCAGAGAAAGCTACGATAACTAAAAACAGTAATTTAGCAGGAAGTGACCTATATATATCAGCAGGGGCTGGCTGGCAAAGTTTGGCCTGGGGGCAAGTACACAGCAGTGGCCCCTTAGCAGCCGCCCATCGTTATTGTGTTACCTCAGGCTGATTTTAAAGGGAACCTGTCACCTGAATTTGGCGGGACTGGTTTTGGGTCATATGGGCGGAGTTTTCGGGTGTTTGATTCACCCTTTCCTTACCCGCTGGCTGCATGCTGGCTGCAATATTGGATTGAAGTTCATTCTCCGTCCTCCATAGTACATGCCTGCACAAGGCAAGATTGCTTTGCGCAGGCGTGTACTATGGAGGACAGAGAATGAACTTCAATCCAATATTGCAGCCAGCATGCAGCCAGCGGGTAAGGAAAGGGTGAATCAAACACCTGAAAACTCCGCCCATATGACCCAAAACCAGTCCCGCCAAATTCAGGTGACAGAGTCCCTTTAAAAAGTGAGTAGAGGTTACAAGGGTTTAAAAAGTCAGAGTAATGATGGGATAGTTGTGGTCAAATTTTGACTAGATTCTCATCAACTTCTCTCAGTGAGCTACTCAGAGAGTTGTCTCAGACTCCAGTCAGCTCGTGAGCATCTCAAGTATGCAAACTCATACTTGCAATCACTATGCTGCCAATTCCAGGGAATCATGACCATGTGCACAGTGCTCTATCATGATTCAGGAACATGCCATCACACAGAGTCACTGCAGAAAATCATCTAGAGCCCAGAAAACAGTTTTGGAAAAAAAAATAAGTGTGTGGCTTGGAAATTGCATTTTGTCCTCATAGAATTGATTCATATATACTCACCTCCATTGTAAAACAGACAAAACAGTCCACCTTAAGAAGCAGCCATTAACTACCTCTGTGCAAATGTTAGTTTAGTGCAGTGTTAGTGTGTTAGGCTATGTGCACACGTTCAGGTTTTTTTGCATTTTTTTTTCGCAGTGAAAACGCTATAAAAACTCATTAAAAACACATACATTATGCATCCTATCATTTAGAATGCATTCTGCATGTTTTGTGCACATGATGCGTTTTTTTCCACGAAAAAACGCATCGCGGTAAAAAAAAGCAGCATATTCATTAATTTTGCAGATTTTCTGCGTTTTTCCCGCTATTCTATGCATTTGGGAAAAAACGCTCCAAAAACGCGTGAAAAAACGCAAAAAAACCGCATGCGGATTTCTGGCAGAAATGTCCGGTTTTTGTCAGGAAAATTTCTGCAAGAAATCCTGACGTGTGCACATACCCTTAATGTACTCACAGATTACAGTCTTCCTCAGTATCCAGCACCCTCTTCTAAGTCACCTGATGGCTATACATACTCCATGGGTCATGCTGTGCTCTGTGACACATAAGTGGCTTTTACAATATAAGTCTATGGAGCATGATAACAAGGCTCAAAATGAGGATCTATAGACTTACATTGTAAAGAAACGTACAGGTCACATACAGGTGCTTCTCACAAAATTAGAATATCATCAAAAAGTGAATTTGTTTCAGCTCTTCAATACAAAACGTGAACCTCACATATTATATAGAGACTTAACCATTTATTGTTACTCTTAAGACTTTTCTCTTAATCTTTTCGCTCTATAGGGTCCTGACATTGGGGTCATTTGGAATTCCATTTGGTGTTTGCATTTTTACAGCTGCCTATTGTTTTTTCATGGGAGAAGGGTGGTTTATTATAGTGAGGGCTAAGATATAGGTGTCCACTACATTTATACACTTCTATTGCGTGAGGGATTCTGCTATGTATCTGCGATGGTATGCTGTTTATATTCATGCCTGCACACATTGGTAGTCTGTTGTTAAATTTAAAGCTTTATTATGAGCTTTTGTTATTCTCTGGTATGTCACATGTGTGATTGTTTTAATTTTTTTGTGTTTTCGTAGCCAATAAAATTTGTATTTAATGTTAATCTCTCGTGGTGATCCCCTCTTTATGGCCTATACTTTTCTCTTGGACTAGTGGGTTTTAATTTATTCTAGGCCGAGGTTGGATCGCCGAGGTTGGATCCCATAAACGATTTTCCTCTGGTGCCCCCTTAAGTTATGTTACTATATTATATAGAGTCATTGCAAACAATGTGATCTATTTCAAGTGTTCATTTCAGTTAATGTTGATGATTATGGCTTAGACCGGTTTCACACGTCAGTTTTTCCAGTAGTGACAGTTTTCTCACGTACCGTAGACACTGACACATTTAGACCCATTCAAATGAATGGGTCTATGCACATGTCAGCATGTTTTCACAGACCGTGTGTCCATGTGCAAAACACGCAGACATGTCTGTTTTTACCCGGACATACAGGCCGCAAATCGTGCCACACACGTGCACACGGAGAACAGTGTGCACTGTCCTCCGTGTGCACGGACGGTCACCGGGGAAGTAGCACTACTGTAAGTCACTGTTCCTCTGCGTGTGGTGCTGAATGCGGCTTTCATCCATTGTCTCTGCTCTGCCGGTGAGCAGGGGACAATGAATGAATGAAAAACCCATGGTGGGGTCCCCCTAGTTCCTAGTTTATTAACCAACCAGACAAGACTCACAGGTGCAGGCTGCTATTCTCAGGCTGGTAAGGGCCCCCCCCAGCCTAAAAACAGCAGAAGTCCAGAAAAGGCGCATCTGTAGCCGTGGCAAGAGGGGTAATGGGGGGGGGGTTAATGGTGACATTAAGCCCGGCTTAGTAATGGAGAGGTGTCAATAAGACACCTATCCATTACTAATCCTATAGTTAATAAAGGGTTAAATAAACACAAACACATGCAGAATAAAGTATTTTAATGAAATAATACACCACACAGTTTACCCATCTTTATAGTACAGGTAATCCAAGCGACGCCCTCAATCTCCTGCAAAAAAAATAAAAATAACAAACCAACAATATACTATACCTGTCCGGTGTTCAGTCAGTCTCATGCCATAATCCATATCTGGGGGATAGACAGTTTACAACCGGGATCGGTGTTAATGCGACCGACCCAGCTGTAAACTACTGGGGAATGAAGGATACACAGCGGGCGCAGACTCAGTAACTGGCGGTGACGTCACTGAGTCTGTGCTCGCTCACCAGCATGAACTCCTGTGACCTCAGGAATGTGGGAGAATGCAAATGATGAGGTCATGGCAGTTCAAGCTCTGTCACAGTGACCTCATCACGTGCACTCTCCCACGGTCCTGAGGTCACACGAGTTCATGCCCTCAAGCGAGCACAGACTCAGTGACGTCAGCGCTAGTTACAGAGCCTGTGTTTGCTGTGTATCATTCATTCATTCTCCCCTGCTCACCGACCGAGCAGGAGAGAAGGGATGACTGCCGGCTTCAGCACCACACGCAGGGGAACAGCGCTTACCGTAGTGTTGCTTCACCGGCGGCCATCCACGTGGTACTGATGTGGCACACGGTTTTCACACGTGTGCCGCATGTAGCACACAGACGGATACACGGACACACAGACACTGATATCTCCGGTACCAGAAATATCAGGACATGTGAAACTGGCCTTAGTGTGAGCCAGAGTTTGAAGAGTAAAGACGTTGCTCAGAAGAGAAGCAGAGGCACTGGAGAAGATGCCATTAGGTGAGTATATTAACACACTGACACTACTCTAACCTCTACACAGAATTAGGGGGGGGGATTTAAAATGAGGATTCTTTAAAGCAGAATATAATTGACAGACAGTTATATCCTTTGTGTAGTAGACCTGGTTACATTTAGAAATATATATACAAATAATATGTGACTAGTATATGATATATCAGTGACATATCATCTGTATATATATCAGATGTGCACACAGTATACCACATCCAGTGTACAGGAGAATATATGACTGGTATATGATAAACTGTGACTACAGGCATCAGATGGTATGTACTGGAAAATATGTGAATGTTGTATGTTGTACTATGAGTACAGATGTAAACAGGTTGCAGGATGCAGTGGCGGACAGGAGACAGAACAAGGGCTAACAAATTTAACAATTTAATTTAATAGAGTATAAACTCCTTGCAGGGAGATTAAGAGTTAAAGAGTTAGGGTGGTTTCACACTTGCGTTTTTGTCTGCAGCGTTTTTTGCACAAAAAACGCATGCGTTTTTTTCCCTATATTTAACATTGAAAACGCATGCTTTTTTTTGTACGCATTTGGTCGCGTTTTCAATCGCATGCGTTTTGTTACTGCATGCGTTCATTTTAAAAAATGCAACTTGTAGTATTTTTGAGGGGCGCTTTTTGGACAAAAAAAATGCATGCGTTTTCATGCGTTTTTTTTGGGCCAAAAAATACATTGGAGTCAATGGAAACGCATGCGTTTTTTTGTGCATGCGTTTGTTTGCATTAAAAACGCATGCGTTTTTATACTAAAAAAACAGAGAACACACTGGTATGCCACCCCCCACCATAAAGGTGATAAAGGGATCCTAACCCTAACCCTAAAGGGATCCTAACCCTACCCCTAACCCTAAAGGGATCCTAACCCTAACCCTAAAGGGATCCTAACCCTACCCCTAACCCTAAAGGGATCCTAACTCTACCCCTAACCCTAAAGGGATCCTAACCCTAACCCTAAAGGGATCCTAACCCTAACCCTACCCCTACCCCTAACCCTAAAGGGATTAGGGTTAGGGGTAAGGTTAGGGGTAGGGTTAGGATCCCTTTAGGGTTAGGGGTAGGGTTAGGATCCCTTTAGGGTTAGGGTTAGGATCCCTTTAGGGTTAGGGATAGGGTTAGGGGTAGGGTTAGGGTTAGGATCCCTTTAGGGTTAGGGTTAGGATCTCTTTCGGGTTAGGGTTAGGGGTAGGGTTAGGGGTAGGGTTAGGATCCCTACCCCTAACTTTGACCCTATCTATTTATGTTTATAGTGTTTTTTTACTTTATTTTGATGATTGGCAGCTGTCACACATTTCTCAGCATGCGTTTAAAAAACGCAAACGCATGAAAAAACGCATGTAAACGCGTCAAAACGCAGCGTTTTTTACACCACATGCAAAAACGTATGCGTCTAAAAAACGCAGCGTTTGCATGCATTTACATGCGTTTTTTCACCATGCGTTTTTTTTCCAAACGCATGCATTTGAAAACGCAAGTGTGAAACCAGCCTTAATGCAGGAAACAAAACAGAGGGTAAATGATGCAGAATAGCAGCAGTCCAATTGCCAAAACTTATTGTGTTCTTTAGGATCCTCCTCAGCTGAGGCCACAGGGGTTGTAGCACCGGCAACGACTGAGGAATTGTCCACAGATGGGGTCTTTTAAATGACGGTCTGTAACAACTCTGTTGGCATCACGGCATGGCCTCGCATCTCTCACACTCTTACCCACTGCTCCAGGTCATGATGTGGTTTCTGTTTCTTGCCAGCTCCATGTTCTGTGTCTCTGCTCTCTGAATGCTTCATGGCTTTGTGTATAGGGGGCCGGCGCCTGAACTCTCTGGTTCTTACAGGAATCAGGTGCATCTGTGTAATCTGTTCCTGACCAATTACCAAGAGGCTTCCTGTATATAGTGCAGCTCCACTCAGTGGACTGGGCCTGTGCAATGTGTTAGCTCAGTTACTGTTTAGCTTCTGAGTTTGCCAGGCCTTGCTCTGAGTTACTCCCTCTCTGGAGGCTTTCTCTGTGCTATAGCCTTGATCTTGTTGTCAGCCCTCCAGGAGGCAGAATATCCTGGTCCCTGTGTCTTTGTCCTTGTGTCATGTTCCAGTGCCGTGTCTGTACTTTGTCCTATCTCGGTTTCCTTGTCTGTGGCTTCCTTTCCTGCTGTGTCTTCCTTGTGTTCTCAGTCTGCTTACGCTCCGCACTCTTGCGGCTCTGCCTGCTCTGTACCTTTGTGGCTTGATCTCTACTCTGCACTCCTGCGGTTCTGCTCCATTCTGCTCTGCTCCGCTCCCGTTGCTGCACTAATCACTTGCTGCAGCTACTCTCCGCAAATCTTGCGGTTCCACTCAGCTTAGCTTCTGCAGTATCTCTTGCAGCAGCTCCTCTCCACATTCCTTGTGGCTCCGCTCTGCTTAGCTTTTAGTGCTGTGCTATCTCTTGCTGCTCTACCGCTCCTATTTGCAGCCTTGCAGTTCTCTTCCAGTCTGAACAGGTCCCAACCTGTTCCCTCTTACTTCTTTCATACTACATTTCCGTATCTGCACCTCCTATTTGAACAGGTCCCTACCTGTTCCTCCATATTACATTTCTGTACCAGCACCTCCAGTGTGAACAGGTCCCTACCTGTTCCTCCTAACTACATATCCGTACCTGCACCTCCAGTGTGAACAGGCCCCTACCTGTTTCTTCATATACCACATCAACCAGTCCTGTGTTTCCTGCCGTGCTTTCCAGTCCTGTGTTTCTTGCCATCCTAGCCAGTCCTGTGTTTCCTGCCATCCTAGCCAGTCCTGTGTTTCCTGCCGTCCTAGCCAGTCCTGTGTTTCCTGCCGTGTCTCTGCCAGCCCTGTGTTCTCTGCCGTGCCAGCCTACTCGTCTGAGTTCCAGCCGTGCTCTTCTGCCAGTCTTGCCTGATGCCCGCACCAATCCTGGTGTTCCTGTGTCCCAAGTGGGATCAGCAGCCACAGCCAGACACCACCCTGGAGTAGCACCTGGCAGCTGCCTGCTGCACAAGCCTGACCTCACCATCAGAGGCTCCAGTGAAAACCCAGGCAGCTGTCATAGTCACGCCCCTTCCAGGATAGTCTGGTTTGTGGCACAGTGGGGCCACAAACCCCCCGAGCTCACGCCCACCAGTCAGGGCGTGAGCGTGACACGGTCCATCTTCTGGAGGTAGCGGTCGGACTCCGGTAACTTCCGCTGAGCCCTCAGTCCATAAACTTGTGTGGATATAGTAAAGAGGGCTGCAGTCCATCCAGGCACAATTGTGGGCTGAAGTACAACAACTGATGAGGCAGGCCGCGTGTGCTTGCCCAACACCTGGCTTTCTCCCTTCCACACGTGTGCGGTAGTCTCGGTCACGGAGCGCACGGAGCCTCTCTCTCCAACGGCCCCGCTAAATATGGCAGGAGCTGGCAGCACAACTGGTCGTAATGCCGGTGCTCAGGGGACGGAGCACACTGCTCACCCTGCTGCACGCTGCTAGTTCGTGCTAAACTTCCTGCTGCCGCGTGCTTTTGCTTTTATCTGGCCCCTCCTACCCGGGTCATGAGGTTGGTCATCTCTTCCCCCAGGCAACATGGGAGGCAGCCTCAACAGTTCCGAGCCCAGCTTGGTACAGGTACCCGCAGCCCGGTTCACCTCTTACACTCCCCCTCTCGTTTAGTTCGCCATTCTACGGGCGAGAGTTCTTGCAGTAGCCGTTGACACTCCTCTATTTCTCGAATGATCCATTGCCAAATAAATTGTTCTTGTTTGTAATGATTGGGGTTTTTTCCAGTGGTCATTCCTTCTGTGCGGCATAGGTCAGGTTGAGTGGTTGTCATGATCTGTACTTTTTTCCCTGTCCTGTATTTTGTATAATATGTCATGATGTGATGCGACTTCTCTTTCGTTGTATTTACTGTACATTTTGCAATGTCATGGGGTGCATGTAACTAACCTGTCTCCTTCCCCCAATACTTGCAGCCCTGAGCTATAATGTAATTAAGCTTTGTCCACACCACTAGGGAAGGAATAGCCATTCTTCCTCACAGCAGGTGGCTAGTCAAATGCACATAATGAATAGACTAAGTGGAGCCAACCAGTCTAGAATCTTCTGGTGGACCCAACCGTTGAATAGAAGGTGTGACCCCTACCCCCCCTTCATGGGCGGATCCCAGGAGCTCAGTCAATCCATTCTTATTTTGAGATCAGATGTGAGTTGATCCTTAAAGGAGAAGGAGTGGGGATTCTTAGCTGAGGCAAGACCCCACGCCCATCTGTGACTGCGGAAGCGAACGGGGCGAGACTTGAGCTGAGGACAGATCTCGTCGTTCGTGAGATTGTTTTGGGATCTCTTGGACTAATTGGGGACTATTGCTTTGTTACCTGGCACAAGGATTATCGGGAGGTGCCCCCGAATCTGTTCCATTGGACTAATTGTGGACTCTGTAGATCTACCTGCATGGGTTGTTCCAGCGTTCTTGATAATAAATCTGTGGAATCATCCCTTGGCTTGTTGTCCCTTCTTGCTCTGCCGTACACCCCGTCACAGACTGGTTGGCAGCAGAGGGACCAGAGCAGAAGGAATGGAGGACAAAGGCCCATCAACATCGGGAACCAGCACCGCAGAGTACAAGAACTGGACTTTGGGGAGCCTACAATCAAAGGCCCGTGAAGTAGGAGTCCGTTTTAAGGGACTCTCCAAGGAGCAGCTTATTGAGGCTTTGGAAGGAGTTCACCTGCAAGATGACGCTGAGAAAGGATCCTCACAGCAAACGGAGGAAAGACTGCAGCCGGAGGTAAATACCCAAAAAAGTCAGTGGGTTGTGTGGTACGAGGAGGAGTTGGCATTGCTGGGAGAAGAGGCCACCATAGACGATAAGAGGGAGGCCATTCACAGAGCCAAGGAGATGGCATTGCTGGAGAGGCAGATCGCTTTGGAAGCAGCTAGAAGCTCCAGACAGACTGTAACCCCAGCACCCACCATCAGGGAACTCCCCAGAGTGTCCCGCAAAGACTTCAAGCCCTTTAATGAGGCTGCAGGCGACATTGAGGGCTTCTTCCAGGACTTTGAGCATCAGCGTCGATTAATGGAAGTCCCGGAAAGGGACCGAGTCCGACATCTGGTGGGGCTCTTAGAGGGTGGAGCTGCCGCAGCCTATAGAGCTATGGACCCTCAGGGGAACTGTGAGTATGCGGAGATTAAACAGACTATTCTAGAACATTATGCTGTTACCCCAGACACTTACAGGACTCAGTTCCGTACTTTAACCTGTGATGAGGATGTGTCTTTCAAGATGTATGCCCACAGACTCAAACAAATATGTCATCGCTGGCTGGAGGCAGAGGAGGCCTTAACCTGGGAGACCTTCCTCCAGGTTATCCTAAAAGAGCAGTTTTACTTCAAGTGCCCTGCTGAGATCCGGGAATGGGTGCGTGAGAGGAGACCAGCCACTGTGGAGGAAGCTGCAGCTCTAGCTGATGAGGCTCTCACCATCAAGCTTCAGTGGAGGGTTCTGTTGGAGGATGGAGAGAAGCCTACCAGCTCCACAACACCGGTGGCCCCCTGTTCTTCTGTCCCCATTGTTCCCCGTTCCTCTAAGCCACCACCTCATGCTGATACCCGTGTAAATGTGCCTCCTGTTGCTTCTACTGCGTTTTCTGGAATACGACGAGGAGAGGAAGTAGCAGAGCGCAGGTGTTATGGTTGTGGGCATCTGCAGGCCTCATGCCCAGCCAGCTCATGGAGAAGTCGTCCTCAAACCCCTACAGCACCTTCAGGTGGGAGCCAGCCTTCAGGTTCCCTTACCCCTCGCCCAAGAGGACGCCTTGGATGGAGTGAGACCCAGCACAGATGCTATCGATGTGGACAGCCGGGGCATCTGCAAGTCTCCTGCCCAGCTGTTCAAATGAGGATTGATCCTGTACCCAGTCGTATTATTAATTATGTAGAAAATAAAAAATCGTTCCAGCTCCAAATAGTAAAATCCAAATTCCAACTTTATTAAGCCAATATAAAAACAACGGTGGACATATGCTCTACATGTGCATATCAGGACACGAGCGACGCGTTTCGATCCTACACGGATCTTTATCAAAGCTACATATGAAATGGTCATCAACCAATATATAGACCCTATACACCAATGGCATTCAAATGAACGGTCACATGATCGTATGGGCGGTCCTTCATGAATACACATAGTAATGAAAAAAAAAAAAAGAGAAAAAAAAAAAAAACGAGAAAAAAAAAAAAAACGAAAACACACTATGATAAAAACAAATCTGTGATAAACCACATAGCAACAACATATATAAACACATTCTAATAATGAAACATTAATTCGTTACGTCTATTCAAACCTGTGGGAGATCGAGTGCTGAGATGGTTAATCCAAAAGGCCTCACGGGTATGGAGGCAATGAATAGTGTCTCCACCCCGAAGAGGTTTATTAACACGTTCAATCCTGTATGCCCGAAAGAATTTGGTGCTGCGAGCATGAGCAGTTACAAAGTGTCTGGAAGCCGCTGATAAGTTACGTGTAGATTCACCTGTATAACCTATATCATAAAGATGTTCATTGATACGAATTTTCAACTTTCGTGACGTACATCCAACATAGGACAACTGACATGCAGTACAATCAATTTTGTAAATAACACATTTAGTATTGCAGTTAATATACTGCTTGATATTAAAACATTGTGTGTTATTTTAATTAGAAATTTTTTTGGTAATAACAGCATGTGCGCATGTTCTACAGTTATTAGTACCGCACTTGAAAAAACCATTGCACTCTAACCATGTTTTATTTCTTTTTTTATCTGTGCAGAAAAAACTCGGTGAGACTCTGTTACCTATGGATGGTGCTTTTCTTGCAACAACATTGACACCAGTTTTCAAAATTTCTGCTAAATTTGCATCCTCATATAATATGGGAACCCAGCACAGATGCTATAGATGTAGACAGCCGGGGCATCTGCAAGCCTCCTGCCCAGCTGTTCAAATGAGGATTGATCCTGTACCCAGTCGTATTATTAATTATGTACAGCCAAGTGCCATGGAGGACGACGTGTCACCACTACGTGAGGACTGACCTAGTGCCTCACCCACCCATGTTGCACCACTAGGAGTTTATGGTGTGCGACCCGCAGCTATGACGACTTCTGCTCATCGAGGTAAGCACTTGCAGGAGGTCGTGCTGGATGGACAGAGACTTATTGGATTTTGTGACTCAGGGGCTTTCCTCACACTGGCTGATCCCCGAGTGGTTCGGCCTGAGGCAATCCATCGAGGACCTGGGATTGTCATTGAACTGGCTGGTGGACAATGGAGGACTATTCCCACAGCCACTGTGGATCTGAACTTTGGTTTTGGGGTCAGGCGATGTGTGGTTGGGGTGATGGGTGGTCTGCCTGCAGATGTTCTCCTGGGCAATGATGTGGGAGAGCTACGATGCCAATTCGTGGCTGCATGAAACCACATGTAAGTTACGCTCTGCCTGTGTGTACTTAACCAGCGACCTATAGAGGTCCCTGGTACGTACACAAATTGGGAGGGGAAGGGATTGTCATGATCTGTACTTTTTTCCCTGTCCTGTATTTTGTATAATATGTCATGATGTGATGCGACTTCTCTTTCGCTGTATTTACTGGGGATTCAAGCTTCAGGAGGCTAATTTGCATATTCCAGGTGCCTTCTGGGAGAAGCGAAGTCTCCCTAAGCTAGAAGATCGTTGGGTACAGCCGGGACCAGCTGCTTCGAAAGCATCACCAAACCAGGGATTCAAGCTTCAGGAGGCTAATTTGCATATTCCAGGTGCCTTCTGGGAGAAGCGAAGTCTCCCTAAGCTAGAAGATCGTTGGGTACAGCCGGGACCAGCTGCTTCGAAAGCATCACCAAACCAGGGATTCAAGCTTCAGGAGGCTAATTTGCATATTCCAGGTGCCTTCTGGGAGAAGCGAAGTCTCCCTAAGCTAGAAGATCGTTGGGTACAGCCGGGACCAGCTGCTTCGAAAGCATCACCAAACCGAATTTTTGCCTGTAGGACATTATTGCAAGAGAGCTTGGCTGAGTAGATTACACAAGAAGGAAAACACACAGCAAGTCAGCAGGATCTAGGAGCAACATGGCAGATGTGACAACCTACATGGTGAGCTGCAGCATGTGCTACATGTTCACAGATCGACCAGAAGAAGAATCCAATTTCACCTGTCAGAAGTGTAGACTAGTGGCCCTTTTAGAAGAAAAGGTGCGGGGTCTGGAAGAAAGAATAGCAACTTTGAAACTCATCAAAGAGAATGAAGACTTTCTAGACAGAACAGAAGCATCTCTACTGGTCACAGAAGGTGCAAAAAGTGTCAGAGAACCTCCAAAAGCAGATGAGTGGAAGCATGTGACCAAAAGAAGCAAGAAGACCATGGAGAAATCACCAACCACACAACTGAAGAACCGATATCAAATCTTTGTAGAGGATGAAGATGGCACACCTAAGAATGAAGCAATACCAGCAAGCAAAAAAGAAAAGGGCACACAGCAACAAGTGACAGCAAAAAGTACAGCTAAGAAGCAACGAAGAGTGGTGGTGGTGGGGGACTCACTACTGAGAGGCACAGAAGCAGCCATCTGCAGACCGGACATAACTGCAAGAGAAGTATGCTGCCTTCCAGGTGCGATGATCAAGGATGTGACCGATAGGATACCAAAGCTCTTCAGCTCCAAGGACGTCCACCCATTTCTTCTGATACATGTTGGCACCAATGACACGGCAAGGAAGGACCTACCGACAATCTGCAAGGACTTTGAAGAGTTGGGGAAGAAAGTAAAGGAACTGGATGCACAGGTAGTTTTTTCTTCTATCCTTCCAGTAGATGGGCATGGCACCAGGAGATGGAACAGGATCCTTGATGCAAACAACTGGCTAAGACGATGGTGCAGACAACAAGGATTTGGATTCCTGGACCACGGTGTGAATTACTGGTATGATGGACTCCTCGCCAGAGACGGACTACACCTCAACAAACCTGGGAAACACACATTCGCCAGAAGACTCGCTACACTCATCAGGAGGGCGTTAAACTAGAAGAAGAGGGGACGGGAAGAAAAACATTAGACTCGAACAAAGACGACCCAGGAAAACATACTCAGAAGGGAGGTAAGAACATTTCTAAAACAATCCACAGTGAGGAGATTGGAACAAAACAAAATCCTCTAAACTGCATGCTCGCAAACGCCAGAAGCCTTACAAACAAGATGGAAGAACTAGAAGCAGAAATATCTACAGGTAACTTTGACATAGTGGGAATAACCGAGACATGGTTAGATGAAAGCTATGACTGGGCAGTTAACTTACAGGGTTACAGTCTGTTTAGAAAGGATCGTAAAAATCGGAGAGGAGGAGGGGTTTGTCTCTGTGTAAAGTCTTGTCTAAAGTCCACTTTAAGGGAGGATATTAGCGAAGGGAATGAGGATGTCGAGTCCATATGGGTTGAAATTCATGGAGGGAAAAATGGTAACAAAATTCTCATTGGGGTCTGTTACAAACCCCCAAATATAACAGAAAGCATGGAAAGTCTACTTCTAAAGCAGATAGATGAAGCTGCAACCCATAATGAGGTCCTGGTTATGGGGGACTTTAACTACCCGGATATTAACTGGGAAACAGAAACCTGTGAAACCCATAAAGGCAACAGGTTTCTGCTAATAACCAAGAAAAATTATCTTTCACAATTGGTGCAGAATCCAACCAGAGGAGCAGCACTTTTAGACCTAATACTATCTAATAGACCTGACAGAATAACAAATCTGCAGGTGGTTGGGCATTTAGGAAATAGTGACCACAATATTGTGCAGTTTCACCTGTCTTTCACTAGGGGGACTTGTCAGGGAGTCACAAAAACATTGAACTTTAGGAAGGCAAAGTTTGAACAGCTTAGAGATGCCCTTAATCTGGTAGACTGGGACAATATCCTCAGAAATGAGAATACAGATAATAAATGGGAAATGTTTAAGAACATCCTAAATAGGCAGTGTAAGCGGTTTATACCTTGTGGGAATAAAAGGACTAGAAATAGGAAAAACCCAATGTGGCTAAACAAAGAAGTAAGACAGGCAATTAACAGTAAAAAGAAAGCATTTGCACTACTAAAGCAGGATGGCACCATTGAAGCTCTAAAAAACTATAGGGAGAAAAATACTTTATCTAAAAAACTAATTAAAGCTGCCAAAAAGGAAACAGAGAAGCACATTGCTAAGGAGAGTAAAACTAATCCCAAACTGTTCTTCAACTATATCAATAGTAAAAGAATAAAAACTGAAAATGTAGGCCCCTTAAAAAATAGTGAGGAAAGAATGGTTGTAGATGACGAGGAAAAAGCTAACATATTAAACACCTTCTTCTCCACGGTATTCACGGTGGAAAATGAAATGCTAGGTGAAATCCCAAGAAACAATGAAAACCCTATATTAAGGGTCACCAATCTAACCCAAGAAGAGGTGCGAAACCGGCTAAATAAGATTAAAATAGATAAATCTCCGGGTCCGGATGGCATACACCCACGAGTACTAAGAGAACTAAGTAATGTAATAGATAAACCATTATTTCTTATTTTTAGGGACTCTATAGCGACAGGGTCTGTTCCGCAGGACTGGCGCATAGCAAATGTGGTGCCAATATTCAAAAAGGGCTCTAAAAGTGAACCTGGAAATTATAGGCCAGTAAGTCTAACCTCTATTGTTGGTAAAATATTTGAAGGGTTTCTGAGGGATGTTATTCTGGATTATCTCAATGAGAATAACTGTTTAACTCCATATCAGCATGGGTTTATGAGAAATCGCTCCTGTCAAACCAATCTAATCAGTTTTTATGAAGAGGTAAGCTATAGACTGGACCACGGTGAGTCATTGGACGTGGTATATCTCGATTTTTCCAAAGCGTTTGATACCGTGCCGCACAAGAGGTTGGTACACAAAATGAGAATGCTTGGTCTGGGGGAAAATGTGTGTAAATGGGTTAGTAACTGGCTTAGTGATAGAAAGCAGAGGGTGGTTATAAATGGTATAGTCTCTAACTGGGTCGCTGTGACCAGTGGGGTACCGCAGGGGTCAGTATTGGGACCTGTTCTCTTCAACATATTCATTAATGATCTGGTAGAAGGTTTACACAGTAAAATATCGATATTTGCAGATGATACAAAACTATGTAAAGCAGTTAATACAAGAGAAGATAGTATTCTGCTACAGATGGATCTGGATAAGTTGGAAACTTGGGCTGAAAGGTGGCAGATGAGGTTTAACAATGATAAATGTAAGGTTATACACATGGGAAGAGGGAATCAATATCACCATTACACACTGAACGGGAAACCACTGGGTAAATCTGACAGGGAGAAGGACTTGGGGATCCTAGTTAATGATAAACTTACCTGGAGCAGCCAGTGCCAGGCAGCAGCTGCCAAGGCAAACAGGATCATGGGGTGCATTAAAAGAGGTCTGGATACACATGATGAGAGCATTATACTGCCTCTGTACAAATCCCTAGTTAGACCGCACATGGAGTACTGTGTCCAGTTTTGGGCACCGGTGCTCAGGAAGGATATAATGGAACTAGAGAGAGTACAAAGGAGGGCAACAAAATTAATAAAGGGGATGGGAGAACTACAATACCCAGATAGATTAGCGAAATTAGGATTATTTAGTCTAGAAAAAAGACGACTGAGGGGCGATCTAATAACCATGTATAAGTATATAAGGGGACAATACAAATATCTCGCTGAGGATCTGTTTATACCAAGGAAGGTGACGGGCACAAGGGGGCATTCTTTGCGTCTGGAGGAGAGAAGGTTTTTCCACCAACATAGAAGAGGATTCTTTACTGTTAGGGCAGTGAGAATCTGGAATTGCTTGCCTGAGGAGGTGGTGATGGCGAACTCAGTCGAGGGGTTCAAGAGAGGCCTGGATGTCTTCCTGGAGCAGAACAATATTGTATCATACAATTATTAGGTTCTGTAGAAGGACGTAGATCTGGGGATTTATTATGATGGAATATAGGCTGAACTGGATGGACAAATGTCTTTTTTCGGCCTTACTAACTATGTTACTATGTTACTATGTTACTATGTTACTGTACATTTTGCAATGTCATGGGGTGCATGTAACTAACCTGTCTCCTTCCCCCAATACTTGCAGCCCTGAGCTATAATGTAATTAAGCTTTGTCCACACCACTAGGGAAGGACTAGCCATTCTTCCTCACAGCAGGTGGCTAGTCAAATGCACATAATGAATAGACTAAGGGTACCGTCACACAGTGCAATTTTCATCGCTACAACGGTACGATCCGTGACGCTCCAGCATCGTAACAATATTGCTCCAGCGTCGTAGACTGCTGTCACACTTTGCAATCTACGACGCTGGAGCGATAATTTCATGACGTATGTGCGATGTAGAAGCCGTTGGTTACTATGCGCACATCGTATACGATATATGTTACACCATGCGATCATGCCGCCACAGCGGGACACTAGACGACGAAAGAAAGTTTCAAACGATCTGCTACGACGTACGATTCTCAGCGGGGTCCCTGATCGCAGGAGCGTGTCAGACACTGCGATCTCGTAACTATATCGCTCGAACGTCACGAATCGTGCCGTCGTAGCAATCAAAATTGCACTGTGTGACGGTACCCTAAGTGGAGCCAACCAGTCTAGAATCTTCTGGTGGACCCAACCATTGAATAGAAGGTGTGACCCCTACCCCCCCTTCATGGGCGGATCCCAGGAGCTCAGACAATCCATTCTTATTTTGAGATCAGATGTGAGTTGATCCTTAAAGGAGAAGGAGTGGGGATTCTTAGCTGAGGCAAGACCCCACGCCCATCTGTGACTGCGGAAGCGAACGGGGCGAGACTTGAGCTGAGGACAGATCTCGTCATTTGTGAGATTGTTTTGGGATCCCTTGGACTAATTGTGGACTATTGCTTTGTTACCTGGCACAAGGATTATTGGGAGGTGCCCCCGAATCTGTTCCATTGGACTAATTGTGGACTCTGTAGATCTACCTGCATGGGTTGTTCCAGCGTTCTTGATAATAAATCTGTGGAATCATCCCTTGGCCTGTTGTCCCTTCTTGCTCTGCCGTACACCCCGTCACAGTGGTCGAGTCAGGTTGGGCAATCGGGGATGGAAACGTGTCCGGGTTCAATGAAGCAGCCATCTCGGGAGTATCAGGTTCTCGCATTTCCCCGACTGGAGGGTAGCAGGCCATCCAGGTCAGAAGGTAAGAAAGATGGTTCTACGTCATCACAATCGGAGGTCACTGGGGTGGACATTTCAGAAACATTTGGCACTCTCTCTTCTTTTTCGTGATCTCGTGACAGGCAAAGACGTAGCATACTCTAGTGGACTACTCAGGTAGGGGCCCCTTCTTCCCCTTCAGGCTGAACTGCATAGATGGGACCATTTGGTCTGATTCGGTGCTTCACCCTATACATTTTCACCTGAGACAGAGTTTTTTCCCCATCGATGCTCTAACTTTCCCCCAGGCCGCTTGTCTCTCATGGTGTTCCAGTGCCTGAAACTTGGTTTGTACCAGTCGATGTAGAGTCTGCAAGCAATGCTGATGTTCCGGGACCCAGGTGGACATCCTCATCCATGGGTAGTCCTCCCACGGTCAAGAAGTCGATCATTAGTAGTTCCAGGGGAGCAGAAGTCACAATGGTCTGCGTAGGAGCACTCTGTTCTGGAGGTTTAGCCAATTCACATCTTCGACATTGCTGACAGTTTTCTTCCACCACACTCTTCAATCGGGGATGATAGACTAGCTTCTGCAACCACTGAAATGTCTTCTCGGGACCAAAGTGAGCTTCTCTTACATGAGCATACGTGGCCACCTCACTGATCACCTTTTCTGGGAATACCACCTGCCAGGTAACTCCCAATTCCCATACCAAATGCACCTTCTGATATAGCAAACCGTCTTCCAGTTGAAGTCCCTCCCATTGTCGGAGGAGTTGCAGCATTCCTGGGGAAAAGGCATCTCGCTCATTCTGGCTGGGGAGTTGCTTTAGGGCCATCCATTGTCTCAACTGAGCAAATTCTCTGTCTTCCTGCTGAAGCCGCACCCAGTCATCTAGAGGTAATCCTAACAGGTGTTTTCCTGATGCCTCCTCGACCTGTTCCCACATTGTTGCCAACATCCTGGTGGGGTTACGGAACCCAGGGATTTCTTCTGCCTCCAACTCTTCATCTCGGTCATGACCAGGTTGCTAGTGGGTCACCCGGGACAGGGCATCGGCATGTGTATTCTCAGTGCCTTTTCGGTATGCGATTTTGTATCGATATTTTGCCATATGGGCCCCCATCTTTGCTCCAAGGCCCCCAATTTCGCATTTTCTAGGTGGACTAGGGGATTGTTGTCAGTGCGCGCCAAGACTTTGGATCCTGACAGGTACTCAGCAAACTGCTCAGTCATTGCCCACACCAATGCCAATAATTCCAACTTGAAAGAGCTATAGTTTGCTGGGTTTCATTCGGAGTCATGGAGAGACCAGCTCACACAGGCAATCACTTGTTCCTTTCCATCTTGTATCTGGGACAACATAGCCCCTAATCCCTGGATACTTCCGTCGGTGTGAAGGATGAAGGGTTGATATAAGTCTGCATATGCCAGTATGGGTGCTTCAGTCAGGGCCAACTTCAGGGCTCAAAAGGCTTCTTCCTGGTTTCCCCCCACTGGATGATCTGATTCTTCGCACCAGAGGGCACTCACTTCAACAACTCTAGCAGTGGATTGACAATACGAGTGAAGTTCTTCGATAGTATCCTGTAAGCCCCAAAAGAGCACACACATCCTTCACTGTCTGAGAAGTGGGCCAGTCCTGTACTGAAGCTATCTTCTCTATTGTAGGGCTTCCCCCCCCCCCCACAGCAGATACAACATGTCCAAGGTACTCAATCTGCTGGCAGAAAAGGTGACCTTTCTGAGGTGTTTCTGCAGCTGACTCAAAACTTGCTCCAGCCATGGGAGGTGCTCCTCAAAAGTAGCAGCATAGACAATGATGTTGTCCAGATAAATGATGGTAGCTTTGAAGTTCAGGTCTCCCAAACACCGCTCCATCAGTCGCTGAAAGGTTGCAGGCGTGTTGGTGAGTCCGAAGGGCCTCCGGTTAAATTCAAACAACCCCATAGGCAGTATGAATGCTGTCTTCGGCCTTTCTTGCTCAGGCATGGGCACTTGCCAATATCCACTATCCAGATCCAATGAAGAGAAGTATTTGGCTTTTGCCAGAGCAGACAATGACTCCTCGATTCTTGGTAGGGGATAAGAGTCCTGCACTATACAGGCATTTAGCTGCCGGTAGTCTACACAAAATGGCAGGGTTCCATCCTTTTTCCAAACTAAAATGATGGGGGCTACTCAGGGGCTCTGACTCTCCCATATAACTCCACTCTGCAATATATGTGCCAACATTTCTTTCACTTCCTGGTACAATTGTGGCGGGATCTGTTGATAGCGCTCCCGAATCGATGCGTCATTTCCTGTGGAAATCCCGTGAGTTATGGCTGTGGTGCATCTGAAATCATTGTCATGACGGTCAAAGACGTCTTGGTAACGCCCCAGCATAGCTTCTATCTGCTTCACCTATTGTAATGAGAGTTCCATCAGTTCAGCCCGCATCTGTTCCAGGATCCGACGCCCTTCGTTCATGGTGTGGGGCGGAGGTTCTGCGGACACATTGACGGCTACAGTCCAGAGATCGCCTTGTTTTACCCTAACTGAACGGCTTCCGGTGATATTACCTTTTCCGGCATACCCAGCACTTGCGCCACCTCACGTTTGGATGAGAGCGTGAGATTGTCCTTCCCAGGTTGACACACCGCACCACTACATTACCGTCAAAAACAGTATTTAACGTTCACACAAAGGGAAGCCCTGAAAGTAGTTGATCCATTTGGGCTGGCTCTATCTGGACTTCCATTCCCTCGAGGGGTGTACAAGCCCACACAGGCAGCGTGAGCACAGTATGACCAGGTGGTAGGACGTTCCTTTCACTTGACGTTTCTTGAGCCTGGGCTACCCATATCAGCTGTTGGAACATAGTAACATAGTAACATAGTTAGTAAGGCCGAAAAAAGACATTTGTCCATCCAGTTCAGCCTATATTCCATTATAATAAATACCCAGATCTACGTCCTTCTACAGAACCTAATAATTGTATGATACAATATTGTTCTGCTCCAGGAAGACATCCAGGCCTCTCTTGAACCCCTCGACTGAGTTCGCCATCACCACCTCCTCAGGCAAGCAATTCCAGATTCTCACTGCCCTAACAGTAAAGAATCCTCTTCTATGTTGGTGGAAAAACCTTCTCTCCTCCAGACGCAAAGAATGCCCCCTTGTGCCCGTCACCTTCCTTGGTATAAACAGATCCTCAGCGAGATATTTGTATTGTCCCCTTATATACTTATACATGGTTATTAGATCGCCCCTCAGTCGTCTTTTTTCTAGACTAAATAATCCTAATTTCGCTAATCTATCTGGGTATTGTAGTTCTCCCATCCCCTTTATTAATTTTGTTGCCCTCCTTTGTACTCTCTCTAGTTCCATTATATCCTTCCTGAGCACCGGTGCCCAAAACTGGACACAGTACTCCATGTGCGGTCTAACTAGGGATTTGTACAGAGGCAGTATAATGCTCTCATCATGTGTATCCAGACCTCTTTTAATGCACCCCATGATCCTGTTTGCCTTGGCAGCTGCTGCCTGGCACTGGCTGCTCCAGGTAAGTTTATCATTAACTAGGATCCCCAAGTCCTTCTCCCTGTCAGATTTACCCAGTGGTTTCCCATTCAGTGTGTAATGGTGATATTGATTCCTTCTTCCCATGTGTATAACCTTACATTTATCATTGTTAAACCTCATCTGCCACCTTTCAGCCCAAGTTTCCATCTTACTCTGGGGGTTGCGGTGGCTCCATCAATTGAGAAAGGTGTGTGGTGACTCATTGAGGTCCCTAGTTCCTTCAACACATTCATTTCCAAAGTCACAGTGGGGCCATTGCCAGGGTCTCCAGCGGTCAGCACCACTCCTTTTGGGCCCATATCTTTGCCGCACATGGTAATTTGCATCCAGACCACCACTGCGACCAGGATGGGCAATTGATTGGCAGCTGTTAACTTAATCACTGGGCCCCATTCAGGTCACATCATCTCTGAAAAATGAAGTCTAAAATAAGTCTCTGGCATGGTGGTCAATTGGGAACCGGTATCAGCTAGACAGCGGATGGCCCGACCATCCATTTCGGCCCTTACGAGAGGGCTCAGGGAAACCAAACTTGTGGGACTATTCTCTCTCCTTCTTGGCTGGTCAGGCTCTGGGCGGCATCCCCCAGCCACGGAGCCCAATAGTTTAATAGCCGATGAGTAAGTGGCCACTCCGCCGTGTTTTGCGCATCCTCGGGCATAATGCCCAGTGTCCCCGCTCCTGAAGAAAATTGGAAGTCTCTCTGCTCGGGACTGTCATTTCCTGAGAAGGCTCGGAATCAATTCTGCCTCAGGTGGAGTTTGGGGTCACCACGAGCCTTTTCCTTAGGTCAGACCATTCTTCCCGCATGTCCTGAAGTTCTTTCTGGATTTCTCTAACCCAACCTGGCTTAGGACATTGTTTATATGTGACTGGAGGGTAGGGCGCTTGCAACCAGATTTGCTCAGCCACAATTATGACCCTGGCACTGCCTCTCACACATTCTTAGCATGCCTTTAACCCACTCAGACCAGTCCCACAGCAGTGAATTGCTCCTTGTAAGCTTTGGGAGATTGCGGAGCATGGCTCCCAGCAGCAAGCTGGCCCTTGGGACATCGGCCGCTTGGTCTGTCACCTCTGCTGATGTGTTTGTGTTTATTATAGTCACCCAAAATGTTAGAGCTTGATTGAAATGACTATATATATGGTCCTTATGGCTACTTAAAACACTGACCATCTACAATCTTGACATCTACTAATAAAATGCACAACAGATTTGAATAGATTTATAATATTCTACAGCCAAGATAATGGTTTTTGTGCTGTTCTGAATGTCGTAATTATTGACCCCCCCCCATTGCAGCGGCATTTTGTAAATGGCCTGCTAAAGAACAGCATGCTCCTGAAGAATACCAACTTGACTTACTGGTTGTGAACAGTGAGAGGATACAGCCGGTGTCACAGACATAAAACACTGTGCCAGCGGGAACACTTTACAATGTAGACTAATGGCTCTGATGTCTCGTATTGTCCAAACAACCATCCATCCGCAAGGAAAAATGGCATTTAACTGCCTCAACGTTTCTCTTTCAGAACACTTATCTGAAAGTGAAATTATTTTACTATTCATACTGGATGAAGGACATAACATGATATAAACATGCTTTTATAAAAATGTAACAGTAATTGGGCTAAGTGAGCTAATACTAGCTACAATTGATAATTTAGCCACAGCAATATTACACACTAGGGGCCCAGTTCATTATTACATTTGCGACTTTTTTAGTTTAGTTTTAGATATTTATCAACTTATGTCTATTTAATATGTGCTTATTTTTATTTATTTTTGTTCATGATTGTGAGTGGAGTTTAATGTTTCCCCAATTACAACTTTTTAAAAAGTCGCAAATCTTTTGCTCATATGTACTAGAGTTGGGAGGGATTGGGGGCAGGAGAGTAGATTTGTGCAAAAAATCCCCAAAAAAGTGATTTTATTCATGTCTAAAATGTTTGAGCAAATTGTTTGACCCTTTTGACGAACAAAAGACTTTTGGCACAAAAAAAATTTGGAAAACAAATTACCGTATATACTCGAGAATAAGACGACCCGAGTATAAGCCGAGGCACCTACTTTTACCAAGGAAAACTGGGTAAGCTTATTAACTCGAGTATAAGCCGGGTATGCATTGTCCCCTCATCCCTGTCCTGCTATGCGTGGCTTCCCCAGTCGTTGTGCTGGTATGAATGCCTCCCCATCCCTGTCTGCATGCATTGGTATGAATGCCTCCCCACCCCTGTCCCTCTCATTGTATGCATGCCTCCCCCGTTCCATCCAAGTCTGCATGTCTCACCGTCCCTGCCCCTGTATGCAAGCCTCCCCCATTCATGTCCTGGTATGAATGCCTCAACATTCTGTCCCTGTATGCATGCCTCCTTATCCCCTATCCCTGTGTGCATGTTTCCTATTGAGAAAAAAACCCAAAACATCATAATCATCTACCTGCGCGCCCTCGGTGCTGGCACTGCATCTCGCTCCGGCCGCCAGCACCTGCCTGTAGCTCTTCCTGTGCTCAGAAGTCACGTGGTACCGCTCATTAAGGCGATGAATATGCGCTCCACACCTATGGGAGTGGAGACGTGTCCATATTAATCACCTTAATGAGCGGTACCACGTGACCGCTGAGCACAGGTAGGGCTGCAGGCAGGCAGTTCATTAACCATGTGCAACATATTGAATAAATTGGTGCAAAAAATATAAATTAATACCACAAGACATGAACAAGAAAATGATGAATCAAGCTTGAAATGTTTAATGCAGTCATATTTATCATTTGTAGATGTTTAGTGTAACAAAAGTAGAAAGCTGAAAAGCTAAAGATGAGCCCTGAAAGTAGCAGAGACCGACTGTGCTGTGCACAGGAGGGTAACTACAGCTGGTGCAGGAGTTCGCTGACTTTTTCCCCACTCCCAGGCATTTGATATTGGATCACTTTCCTCATTCATCTTCAACTTATTTGTTTTATTTGGTTCTTTCTATCTACTTTTAGGACTTTTGTGAAAATCTGATGTAGTTTTAGGTCAAATTTGTGCAGAAATATTTAATGTTCTGAAGGGATCATAAACTTTCAAGCACCATTTTAGCTCTTATCGCTTCCTTAAACACCTTATGCCATGATGCTGCAATATAAGTGGTTAAACGGGAAACAGAGGTCCTTTGTCACATCCATTTGCCCTAATACACTATTACCAAAATCAGATATGCAAATATGTTATTTAATGGCATTCAGCTGCCCAGTGGGGGCTCCCAATTTATACCTTTGCTATGGGAACCCCATACTTTCTACCCAAACTTCTGGCATTACCATGGATAAGACCACCATTCTAGACCACCAGACATATCAATTATTAACCTTTAACCACACTTGACCATGAAGGGCATTATCAAGATTGCTGTCAATAACCCTTATACATCTGTACATAAATACCGGTATGTGTAATGTATGTACATGTAACAAGTTGGCAAGTGAGTATAATAGAAAGCACTTTGTCTAAGGTGTAAATAGGAAAGGTCACACATGATTTGATGGATGCGATTATGATTTTAGAACTTTAACATTGCAATAAACGCATTCTATGTTCTTCTTGTTAAACGACCCTCAAACCCTTAAGGATCAAGGCATTTTATATGTTAATGACCAAGCCCCATTTTTCAAATCTGACCAGTGTCACTTTATGTGATGCTAACTCTGGAATGCATCAATGTACTGTATTGTGATTCCGAGATAGTTTTTTTTTATCACACTTTCCTTACCCGCTGGCTGCATGCTGGCTGCAATATTGGATTGAAGTTCATTCTCTGTCCTCCGTAGTACATGCCTGCACAAGGCATGCAGCCAGCGGGTAAGGAAAGGGTGAATCAAACACCCGAAAACCCCGCCCCTATGGCTGAAGATTGTTCCCTCCAAATTCAGGTGACAGAGTCCCTTTAAAGGGAACCTGTCAGAAGGACTGTGCACAGTATCCTACAGACCGTGTAAGGTTGGTGTCGTTATACTGATTAAAATATCTTGGCTGATGAAATCTGTCTTGTGGTTATTGTTTAATCTTTAGTTTTCAGTTAATGAGATTCTTGTGCTTTGGGGAGGGGCTGTGAGCAGAGCATTATGTGGTGCTCGCCTTACATATTCATACTGATGGCTTATGACAAGTCATTGATCCCTCAGTGACCTGCTCCTTATTTTATATATTAAATATAATATGTTTTGAAAAAAAATTCACATTCGGCAGGCACGCGGTGGCAGGGGCACCTGCGCTGTAGCATGATAGCATATTGTTTTCATTTATGCTCGTGCTCCGGTGCAGCACAGTAGGCAGAGTCTTACCTTCATGCTCTAAGCCAGAAAAAACAAAGAAAGACATGCCCACACGCCAAAGAACAAACATATTCTGCATCATAGAGATAGATTGTTTGCGCTTTGGGGGAGCCTTTGGGCAGGTCTCTTCTTGGTTTCTCTGGCCTAGAGCAGGAATATAAGGCTCTGCCTACAGTCCTGTCCCGGAGCACGAGCATATCATTACCTGAAAACTTCTAACACTGATTACAGAAGAACCACAAGATGGATTTCTTGACCTCAGTTATCATGTTAATTAATGTAACAACTCCAACCTGACATTGTCTGTAGTTTATTAGCAAAATCCTGCTGAAAGGTTCTCTTTAAACCAGGTAGTCATACCCCACAAACACAAAAGTGTTAATAAATAACATTTCCCATAAATCTACTTTATCATTTTTCAAAAGTCCTTTTATTTCATTACGATATTAGAAGGGTTAAACTTTAGCAGCAAGTTTTCATTTTTTTTTCAAGGAAATTTACAAATCCAATTTTTTTTTTACAGAAAACCTCCTTAAGAGATACCATTTTAAAAGCTATAGCCCCCAAATTAGCGTAGAGCGTAGGATAAATGTAAGATGAGCCTTATTGTGATCTTTGGGAGGCAGAATGAACAAATCAACAGCAGTTCAAGAATTGGTTTTATTTTTTATGCCATTCACCATGTGGTATAAGTGATAACATGACTTTATTCCTTAGGTCAGTACAATTACAGCAATACCAGATTTCTATAGTTCTTTTAGGTTTTGCTACTCACACTAAAAGATGCTAATTTTTTTCATAGACAAAAAAGTTTTTTTATCACCATATTTTTAGAACTATAATTTATCTGCCGACACAGTCATGTGAGGGCTTGATATTTCCAGGATGAGTTGAAGATTTTATTAGTACCATCTTGAGGTGCATAACATTTTTTGATCACTTTCAATTCCAATATTGGGAGGCAGAATAACAAAAACAGAAATTTGTGAATTATTTTTGCTTTTTCATTACTGTTCACCATGTGGAAAAAGTGATTATCATGGCTTTATTCTTTGCATCAGTACTATTACAGCACAGCGATACCACATTTATGTAGGTTTTTTGGTTTTTGCTGCTTTTACACAATCAAAATTTTACAGAAATAGAGCGCTATTGAGTTTCTATTTTTCCACTATTCACATATGACTTTTTGATCGTATTTTTTATTCAACTTGTTCAGCAGTATAATGCAAAAACATATTTTTTTTTATGGTGCTGACAGTACAGGTTAAATAGTGTGACAATTTTATAGAGCAGGTTGGTTCGAATGTTGCAATACCGATACAGGTGACTACTGCCGACATGAAAATGTCACCGAGTGTTTACACACAGTGACAGTTAGTCAATCATTGGTACAGTACGTCATATTGTGGGAACTGATACCCACTTATCACATACTATACCTGTCATTCATCATTGAGGGGTTAATTGATGTCCACGTTTTTAGGTTAATCAGCTCCATGTGAATAATCAATTTACTTGCATAGTAGGTCATTGTTATTTTAGCAGCTCTGTAGCACCGGATTCATTCAGTCATTTGCCCTGGGTGTCCTGACTTATATTTGTACTGAATCTGTCTACAGTCGCTCCTAGCAGTTTGAAGAAATGAAAATAATTGTAAATAAATATGTACAATGAATGCAAGCGAGAGGGAAGCTGTCAGCAGACCGGAGACCACCAAACTGCTGACAGCGCTACATAGGTCTTGTGGAGTCTAGTTTATCTATATCACCAATCATAGCGCACTGAGAAAAACTGAGAACGAGGACACTTGAAGGTTTCAGAAATGTCCAATAAACACTTTCCAGCTAATCTGCAATCAGCATCAGGGGCTGGTTGGCAAATTTTAGCCTGGGGGGCAAGCACAAGCAGTGGCCCATGAGTAGCGGCCCATCCTTAAAGGGGTTGTCGGATCTTAAGCTACATGTCTACAGTCACTATGTGTGAATCCTCATATCGTGCGCACTGCGCGCTATGAGGATTCTCTGGTGCCGGTGTCGGGAACAGGTGGTCTGGTGACCGCAAGCATGCGATAGAGATATTATTTATTTATATATATATATATATATATACACACTAGATGGTGGCCCGATTCTAACGCATCGGGTATTCTAGAATGTGCATGTCCACTTAGTATATTGCCCATCCACGTAGTATATTGCCCAGTCACGTAGTATATTGCCCAGCCACATAGTATATTGCCCAGCCACGTAGTATATTGCCCAGCCATGTAGTATATTGCCCAGCCACGTAGTATGTTGCCCAGTAACATAGTATATTGCCCAGTCACATAGTATATTGCCCAGCCACGAAGTATATTGCCCAGCTACATAGTATATTGCCCAGTCACGTAGTATATTGCACAGCGACGTAGTATACAGCACAAACATGTAGTATATTGCCCAGTCACGTAGTATATTGCCCAGCCATGTAGTATTCAGCACAGAGCCACGTAGTATATTGCCCAGCCACGTAGTATATTGCCCAGTCACGTAGTATATTGCCCAGCCATGTAGTATTCAGCACAGAGCCACGTAGTATATTGCCCAGCCACGTAGTATATTGCCCAGTCACGTAGAATATTGCCCAGACACGTAGGTATACAGTATAACACTGCCCACGCAGTATTTAGCAGTGTGTGCACCATATCCCTGTTAAAAAAAAAATAATTAAAATAAAAAATAGTTATATATTCACCCCTGGTATCCAGCGAAGCTGTGTGATGTGGCCGCCATCTTCCGTGCCCAGGATGCACTGCAATATTACCCAGATGACTTAGCAGTCTCGTGAGACCGCTAAGTCTTCTGGGTAAGTTCGCAATGCATCTCTGGGAACGGAAGATGGCGGCCGGCTGGAGCGCATCGTCCAATGACGGAAGGTGAGAATAGCAGGTTTTTTTTATTTAATTATTTTTAACATTATATCTTTTTACTATTGATGCTGCATAGGCAGAATCAATAGTAAAAACTTGGTCACCCTGTGTGAGCGGTGACTGGAGGGGATTATGGAGCGGGCACTGACTGCGGGGAGTATGGAGCGGGGAGTATGGAGTGGGCGCCGGGCACACTGACTGCGGGGAGTATGGAGCGGGCGCTGGGCGCACTGACTGCGGGGAGTATGGAGCGGGGAGTATGGAGCGGGCGCTGGGCACACTGACTGCGGGGAGTGTGGAGCGGGCACCGGGGACACTGACTGCGGGGAGTATGGAGCGGGCGGCGGGCACTGTGACTGCAGGGGAGTAGGGGAGGGACTAATCGGACTGTGCCAGTCGCTGATTGGTCGCGGCAGCCATGACAGGCAGCTGGCGATACCAATCAGCGATGTGGGATTTTCGTTACGGAAGTTGTCGACAGAAAGACGGAAGTACCCCTTAGGCAATTATATATATAGATTAGACACAGATAGATAGTCCGACTATACACAGCAGTGCCACCTATATAATGTATATACATTAGTCTGTACATTATACAGGTGATACTGCAAATGTTGGATACACATTATATAGGCGATACTGCTACTGCTGTATATAATGATAGGATCACCTATATATCATATATACAGCAGTCTATATTCATTATATAGGCAAAACTGCTACTGATGTGTATATACGTTATATATAGGTGTTACTGCTGTGTATATATGTACGTGTGTGTGTATACACACACACACAACTAGTATCACCTATATAACGACATATATACATAGAAGTATCACCTATAGACACATCAGTAGCAGTATTGCCTATGTAATTTGTATAGACTGCTATATATACATTATATAGGTGATACTGCTGTATATAATCACTATACCACTATAATGCATGTATAGCAGTCTATATCCTATATAGGTTACACTGCTACTGATGTGTATATACCTTATATAGGTGATACTGCTGTGTATACATGTACATATATGTGTATATATATATACATACATATACATACACACACCGCAGTGTCACCTATATAAGGTATAAATACGCATCAGTAGAAGTGTCATCTATATAAGATATAGACTGCTATACATGCATTATAGTGATATAGTGATTATATACAGCAGTATCACCTATATAATGTATATATAGCAGTCTATACACATTATATAGGTGCAACTGCTGTATATACATTAAAAAAAATCATCTTGGGACTCACCCAGGTCCCTGAGATGGGGGGGAGGTCGGCAGGATGAAGAGCTGAGGTGGGTCGGGTCCTGGCCAGCGTTGGCAGTGAAGAGGAGAGGATCATCCCAGGCATTGGTGAGCAGTCTTCTCTGACGCTGGTGCAGGCCGGCCAGCGTCAGACACAGTCAGGCTATGCGCGTCGGCTTTTTCAAATATCACCATGTGCGCGCATGGTCTCCTGCTTGCTCGCTCTGACATGGGCAGCAGACGAGCATGCGCAGGAACTAGGACCGCGGCCGTGATCGCACACTAGTGCGGGCCGCCACGGCACTTGTCAGAGCAGGCAACGCGCACACAGGACCTGGCTACGTTTTAAAGGGCCGGCTGGAGGGATGCGACACGCTATGTATTAAAATCGCTGCCACTCCTCCAGCGGCCCTGTGTACCTGCTCAGGCACCGGCCCGTGGGGCAGATGCATTCCTGCCACCTGGCCCAGTCCACCCCTGATCAGCATGATCTACTGATTGATTCCCTTTAACATGTATTTTAGAGAAACTTTGAATTGCTGCTAAATAGTAGGGTTGAGCGAAACGGATCGTTCATTTTCAAAAGTCGCCGACTTTTGGCAAAGTCGGGTTTCATGAAACCCGACCCGATCCCTGTGTGGGGTCGGCCATGCGGTACGCGACTTTCGCGCCAAAGTCGCGTTTCGTATGACGCGCTTGGCGCCATTTTTTCAGCCAATGAAGGAGCGTGGGCAGAGTGATGACATAGGTCGTAGGGGCGTGGACGCCTATCGTCATCTTGTCGCTTGTGCGCTGTAGCGATTTGAAATGTGTAACACCAGCTTTTCTGTTCAGGGACGGAAAGGGAGGGGAGAGAGAGAGAGAGAGAGAGAGAGAGAAAAAAAAATCCCATTGACTTTGCATTGGGTTTCGTGTTTCGGTCGATCCCCGACTTTTCGCCATAATCGGCCGATTTCACTCGACTCGACTTTAGAGATAGTCGGGTTTCGCGAAACCTGACTCGACCCTAATAAAGTAAAAGTCGCTCAACCCTAGTGATGAGTGAATGTGCTCTGGTAAGGTGTTACCCAGCATGCTCGGGTGCTAATCGAGTATCTTCGGCATGCTCGAATTGAGTCCCTGCGGCTGCATGTTTCATGACTGTTCGACAGCCACAACACATGCACTGATTTCCTGCTTGTTAGGCAATCACTGCATGTGTTTGGGCTGTATAACAGCAACGAGACATGCAGCCGTGGGGACTCAAACATATTATTTTTTTTAAACAATAAATTTTTATTGAAAGTTTTCGGTTTACATATAAGAGATAATCAAGATAATCAAGGAAAATCAGAATAAATCTTTACATACAATCTGAACAATAGTGCATGTGATTAACTAACATGCAATCATACAACCTAACCAAAGTAAGGGAAAGGGGGAGTGAGGGGTGGGGGGAGCCCGAGTGAAAAGGTGTATATCGTCTGAAGAGTATGGTAGGTTATTCAGAATCCGACTGAATGTAGTTGGTTGGGTATAGTACCGGTGTGGCAAAAGGGGTATGGTTGGTGTATTCTGCCCAGTGGAGCCATATTTTCTCGAATTTGCCAACTTTGTCCATTAGTACAGCCAACAATTTCTCGTTGATCATGTACCAAGTGAGGCGTGTTTTGACCGCGGATGTCTAAGTTTGTTTTTTTCCATGCCAAAGCGATGGTTTGTTTCCCTGCCAAAAATATAAATGAGATAAGGGATCGGGTATGATTAGGGATGTTGGGGATGCGTTTGTTAAGTAGCGCCTCCCATGGTTTTTTTTTAAGGTTAATGTTCACTATGGAAAAAACCAAATGGTATATCCAGAACCTTCTGACAATCGGGCAAAGCCACCATATATGGAACATGTCTCCTGTTGAATTGCAACCTCTGAAGCAATTTGGGGAGTGGTTAGCCACTGCTTTAGCTACTCTAGCGGGGGTCAGGTACCATCGGGTTAACACTTTGTAGTTGGTTTCTAGCATGAGTGTATTTAATATTCCTCCAGTAGAAGAGGACCAAATTTGGGACCATTCTGAATCTGTCAGGGAAAATCTGATGTCCGACTCCCAACGAACGGTATATTTCAAACAATGCCTATGGGAAGGGGCATTAATGTATGAGTAGAGGAGAGAAATAATTCCCGAGGCATGTGGGTTTTGGCGACACTTTTGTTCAAAAGGGGTCATGGAGTAAGGAGGGGTAGAATTTTTTAATAAGGAGTTGACAAAGTTTTTTAATTGTAGGTAACAAAAGATTTTTCTGGGGGGGGGGGAAGTGGTACTTTTCCTATAGGGCCGAGAATGGGATTATCCCGTCAATATTGAACAGCTGGTGAACCCTGGTTATGCCCGCTTCGACCCATCTATAAAAACTTCTGATAGATCCCACACCTGGGGGGAATAGGGTATTACCCCAAATGGGAGCGAGGGGTAAAAAGGGTGAGATCAGTTGTGAGGAATATTTTAAAGTGTCCCAGATTATAAGAGAATGCTTTATAATGGGGTTCGAGATATGTTTGAGTTGAGTTGGGAGGATCCATAGTACTGTGTCTAGGGTACTGGGTTGAATTTCGAATGCTTCTAAGGATAGCCATAATGGGGGTTCGTTGTAAGCATGGTATAAAGTCAGTTGGCCTAATTGGGCTGCGCGGTATTATTTCAAGAGGTTGGGGACTCCCAAACCCCCCTTTAGACGATGGCGGTATAAAGTAGCCTTGTTAACCCTCGGGATACCTCCCCTCCATACGAAGGTGTCTATAGATCTTTGGGCCATTTTAAGGAAATGTGAGGGGATAGGTATAGGCAGAACGCGAAATAGATAGAGCAATTTGGGGAGGATTGTCATTTTTAGCACACGTACTCGGCCCAACCAAGAGAGATGCAGTTTGTCCCATGATTGGAGCAGAAGGTGAAGTTTCCGAAGCATAGGAGGATAATTAGCCTCATAAAGGGAGTCCAGGTTAGCTGTTAGATTAAACCCCAAATAGTCCAAGTGGTCAGTGACCCATTGGAACGGAAAGTTGTGCTGAAGTAGAGATACAGTAAGTCGTGAAAGGGATATGTTCATAGCGTAGGATTTGCTGGTGTTTAAGTGAAGGCCGGATATAGTTTTGAAGCTTTCTAGGGTATGTAAGAGGGCCGGCAAAGATGTCTTAGGGGATCAAGCATATTATTTGAGCACACCGAAGACACTTAGTTAGCACCCGAGCATGCTCAGATAACACCCTATCCGAGCATATTCGCTCATCACTACTGCTAAATAGTGATGAGCGAGTATACTGGTTGCCTGGGTTTTCCAGAGCACGCTCGGGTGATATGGTTTTCATCGCCTCAGTTGCATGATTTACGGCTTCCAGATATGCTGAATAACAAACTAACAAACAGGCATTCTTCACATGTATTCAGCATATCTGGAAGCCGTAAATCATGCAACTGAGGCGATGAAAACCATATCTCCGAGCAATAACAAATACTCGGAGATCACCCGAGCATTAAGTATACTCGCTCATCACTACTGCTAAACTGTGTAGTAGTAAAAACCGGATGTTTAAGTCCATTGACACCTGTATTCTTTGCTCCATTTGAAGCTTACACCAAAAATTCTGTCATATTCGCTAAAAAAAAACTAGTGCTGCAACAGAATCAGACAACTCAGCAGAACCATACGGACTTCATGAGAAGTGAATATGGTCCGTTAGGCGCCATTATGGTGGATCAACTGTCTGCTTCAGCAGAGTCTAAGGCTATGTGCACACGTAACAAAAGAGGTGCAGAATTTTCTGCACAAAATCCACATGTCCTGGCAGAATCTGCAGCCGTGGATTTGCCGCGGTTTTTATGCTTATTTTGTGCGGTTTTTATGCGGAATTGATGCGGATTTTCTGTGGTTTTTGCCACTGCGGATTTTTAACATGGAGGGGTGCAGAAACGCTGCAGATCCGCACTAAAGAAGTGACATGCACTTCTTTGAAATCTGCAGCAATTCCGCACTGTTTTTTCCGCACAGCTATTTTTTTACCCCATTGATTTACATTGTACTGTACATCACAGTGCGGAACTGCAGCGTTTCTACTCGGAAAAATCCGCTGCGGATCCGCAGCAAATCTGCATCGTTTGCACATATCTCACATTTAGTGTGACCTGATAAATAAAGATGATCACCACTATGGTACTCCAATATAAAAAAACAATTTTATTAAATACAAAGATAAAAAATATATTTCAATATAAAATTTATGACCAACATGTAAACAGGGGAATAGAATCCACCAAAACAAGGGACAAAACAGCCATAGGCTACCTCACATACATCAGGATAAGCACTACTATATAGAGAATAAATCAATTAAAGGTGACCCACTAATAAACATTGCCTAGATATATGGCCAAAAGGTAATATTACAAATTTACCAGGTACTGCTATAATAGCATATATCCTAATGAAAGACACTCTTAGCCTGCCTGCTCGCAAAAATGCTAGGCAAGGCTTAGATATGGCATAAACAAGATGGGCAATATAAATACAATAAGTGTATACCTTAACTGTGCGTCCTGAGTAGGAGCCCCGGCGTCCCTCTGCCCCGACGTGCGTTTCGCGTTCGCTTCTTCTGGAGGCGTGTCAGGGCAGGGGGGAAACCGGATTTTATATCACCAGTGTCGGTGTTCATAGGATAATATTGATGAACAACTGCCATCAGCTGCGTGGGGGACCGAACGTGTAGAAATGCGCCTGCGTATGGTTACCGCTCGCAATGTACGGAAACCGGAAGTCCATAAATTCCCGGTCCACCACCCGATATAACCAAACAGTTCAATATTGCAAGCACAAGCATCATTTGCGGCGATCCAACGCTATAGGGGCATTTACAAACCCCTGGAATATGGAAACACATAAGGAACATACAATACTGTGTCACAACTAGTGTACGGAAACCGGAAGTATTCGAACCGGACCTCCCATAGGTAGCGCTGTTCAAACATGCATAATGAATGGGAGTATCGGCGCATGCCCAGATCTATTAGCTCCCGAAACCAATGGGAAGCTGACCCACGGTAAAGAGGCCGGCGGTGCCGGGTCGTCCGTAAGTACGACTCGGCCACACCAAACCCCAAATGACACCGCTAGTCAGCTATCCCTCGGGGCCGCACTCCATTCATGCGCTCATCCCAAAGATATGCTGGACAATATATAAAGGTAAAAAAAAATAAAAATATATATATTACTATGTGTTTTGTGTGTGCTCAATGTAAAGACACTGAACCCTAAAGTGACTATTCAGTGAAATAAAAAACCTAAATATATGTCCCAAGTGATCTAAATTGGGCCACTAATATTAACAGCAACTAAGATTATCCTGAATCAACCTATGAACAATTAGTATACAGATAAATACTATGTAATGTGAGCAACCATATCCCATGATCCAACCTGAACAAGGGACATAATCACTCTATATTGATCTAAACATAATATTATAACCACAATAGTAAGTACACTATATGCACAGGATGCAGTCCATACAATAACCTAATTTTAAATGTCAATGTTATTTGGTTTTCCACAGATCTTCAAGATGGCCTCCCCTTGAATGACGAGAATATGATGCTTGCAGCTAGACAAGAGAGATCCTCTTCATCATGCCCAACAACTGGAACAATTTCCTGAACAACCGACACATGGATGGTAAGCTGTGATGAAAATTTATAGATGAGAAAACTGTTGTGAATTCTGTGGCTGAATTCACTCCTGTGGTCACAAGTGGTATTGCAGCCTCTGGGCTTCCTCCCTCAGGTGTTTTGGTGAGCTCGTTGGCTGCCTTGCTATTTAACTCCACCTGAGTCTGTCTTCCTTGCTCCTTGTCAATGTTCCAGTGTTGGATCTGAGCTACTGCATCTTTCCTGTGGCCTGCTGCTCTGCTAGATGTTTCTTTGTTTTTGTTTCCGTTTTTTCTGTCCAGCTGTGCTATTCTCTTTTGCTGGAAGCTCTGAGACGCAAAGGGTGCACCGCCGTGCCGTTAGTTCGGCACGGTGGGTCTTTTTGCCCCCCTTTGCGTGGTTCTGCTTTAGGGTTTTTTGTAGACTGCATAGTTCTCTTTGCTATCCTCGCTCTGTCTAGAATATCGGGCCTCACTTTGCTGAATCTATTTCATTCCTACGTTTTGTCTTTTCATCTTGCTAACAGTCATTATATGTGGGGGGCTGCCTATTCCTTTGGGGTATTTCTCTGAGGCAAGTCAGGCTTGTATTTCTATCTTCAGGCTAGTCAGCTCCTCAGGCAGTGCCGAGTTGCATAGGTAGTGTTAGGCGCAATCCACTGCTGCTTTTAGTTGTGTGAGGATAGGTTCAGGTATTGCAGTCTGCAGAGATTCCACGTCTCAGAGCTTGTTCTATTGTTTTTGGGTTATTGCCATATCACTGTATGTGCGCTGATTACTGCACACTGTGTTGCCTGATAGCACAGCATAACAGAAAACATTAAAATCAGCATATTACACAATATACAATTTGAAAAGGCAAAAAACCACCCAAACTAAATAATAATAAAAATCCTAAAAAGGATAGAAACCCCTCCCCCCCTACCCACCTACTTCCTAAAACACATTTACAAAAACGCTCCAAAGCCAAACCTCTCATTTAACCCTTGGGGTACGAGGGTACCTAGTCTGTAAATCCATTGGCTTTCTTTTTTAGCCAGTCTTTTACCCATATCTCCTCCCCTTGGTCCAAGATCTAGTATGTCTATACCCGTGACCTTCAATAGTCTCGAGTTGCACTGATGATACCGCTTGAAATGTTTAGGGAGAGTCTTCAGCGTGGCATCATCGGTGACTCCCCTAGCCTTTTCTATGTCAAGGCAGTGCTCCCGTACCCTGATCTTAAGTTCACGGCTAGTCATACCTATATAAACTTTCCCGCATGGGCACATTGCATGGTAAATAATACCTTTAGATGAGCATGTAATATATGCCCTGATGTCAAATGTCCTTGTATTATTGTGATTGGAAAAAGTTGTGCTTCTCGTCATATTGGCACATCCTTTGCATATGCCACAGGGGAAAAATCCCCTTTTAGTCTTGGCCTTGTTATTATTGGCCCTTCTTTTGGGGTCATACATGCTATGTACTAGCATGTCCCGTAGGCTGGGAGCTCTCTTGGCCACCATAGAGGGTCGTTCAGGGAGAATCTGTTTAAGTATGGGGTCTGTAAATAAGATCCTCCAATGTTTTGAAATAACCTCACATAGATCTTTCCATTCGCTACTATAGTTGGTAATAAATCTTACATGGTAGTCTTGTTCCGTTTTTGCTGGAATTACTTTGTTTTTATGTAATAGTTGTTGTCTAGGGGTATTTTTAGCCCTCCAATATCCATTTTGTATAGCCCGACGGTTATATCCACGGTCCTGAAAACGGCTCCTTAGTGTTTTGGCTTGTGCCTCGAATTGTTCCTCCTCCGAACAGATCCTTTTTATGCGTAAATATTGGCCTATCGGTATATTGTTGGTAATGGATCGGGGGTGCAACGATGATGCATGTAACAAGGAGTTTGTTGCTGTGGGCTTCCGGAATACTGTGGTGGATAGATGTCCCTCTGGTGATGCTATAATGGACAAGTCCAAAAAGTCAATCTTACGCCCATATTGGTATGTGAGTTTTATGTTCTTATCATTTTGGTTTAGCCTGACCATCAAGTCCCTCAACTCCTCCACAGGGCCCTCCCAAATGAACATAATATCATCGATAAAGCGAATCCAATTATGGATTCGCTCCATCCCCTGTATCTCACTTTCTTGAAAAATTGACCACTCCCAGGCCCCCATAAATAAATTGGCGTATGAGGGGGCACACGAGGCCCCCATTGCTGTACCTTGTTGTTGCAGGTAGACCCTCCCAGCGAACATAAAGGCATTATGGGTCAGGATAAATTTGAGGAGTTTTAGGATAAACTCAGACATATCCCTCTCAATGTTGCTATTGTAAAGGTATTTTTCCACTGCCTGTAGGCCATCAGTATGCCTGATGCTGGAGTATAAGGCCTCCACATTGGCTGTTACTAGAATCATGTCTGTCATGATCCCAATGGCAGGGGATCACAAAAATGACAAGCACAGATACAAACAAGCTCTAGGGCGATGGAACCTGAGCTGACCGCGACCCTGAACCTAACACACAAATAAAAGTAGTTGGGGAACGTGCCTACGATGATCCTAGACGTCTCGCTCCAGCCGAAGATCTAACTTCCCCTATCAGAAGAAACACAGACCTCTCTTGCCTCCAGAGAAATACCCCACAGCAAATAGCAGCCCCCCACATATAATGACGGTGAAATGAGAGGAAAGCACATACGTAGTATGAAAACAGTGTCAGCAAAATGAGGCCCGCTAAAGCTAGATAGCAGAGGATACAAAAGTGAACTGCGCGGTCAGCGAAAAACCCTTCAAAAAACCATCCTGAAATTACTTGAACTCATGTGCCAACTCATGGTACATGAAAAGCAATTTCAGCCCACTAGAGCAACCAGCAGCAGAGAATCACATATCTGCAGGCTGGACTAAAAACCAAATTAAGCAAAACACAAAACAGGAAAATCCAAACTTAGCTTGTCCAGAAGGTTCTAGGAGCAGGGAGCAGAGGTAACAAGACACACTGGATACATTGATAACCGGCGAGGAAATGCCAGCAAAGCCAGGTTAAATAGGAAACTCCCATATGCTGATGGAACAGGTGGAACCCAGAAACCCAGGAAAGACAAGTCACCCAGTACCATCAGTAACCACCAGAGGGAGCCCAAAAACAGAACTCACAACAGTACCCCCCCTTGAGGAGGGGTCACCGAACCCTCACGAGAACCACCAGGGCGACCAGGATGAGCCCTATGAAAAGCGCGAACCAAATCATCAGCATGAACATCCGAGGCAACCACCCAAGAATTATCCTCCTGACCATAACCCTTCCACTTGACCAAATACTGGAGTTTCCGTCTGGAAACACGAGAATCCAAGATCTTCTCCACAACATACTCCAATTCTCCCTCCACCAGCACTGGAGCAGGAGGCTCAAGCGAAGGAACAACAGGTACCTCATACTTCCGCAACAACGACCGATGGAACACATTATGAATAGCAAACGATGCCGGGAGATCCAAACGAAACGACACAGGGTTAAGAATTTCCAAGATCCTATAGGGACCGATGAACCGAGGCTTGAACTTAGGAGAAGAGACCTTCATAGGAACAAAACGAGAAGACAACCACACCAAGTCACCAACAAGAAGTCGAGGACCCACGCGGCGACGGCGATTAGCAAACTGCTGAGCCTTCTCCTGGGACAACTTCAAATTGTCCACCACATGACTCCAAATCCGATGCAACCTATCCACCACCATGTCCACTCCAGGACAATCAGAAGGTTCCACCTGACCAGAGGAAAAACGAGGATGAAACCCCGAATTACAAAAGAAAGGAGAAACCAAGGTAGCAGAACTAGCCCGATTATTAAGGGCAAACTCGGCCAGCGGCAAAAAGGTAACCCAGTCATCCTGATCAGCAGAAACAAAACACCTTAAATAAGTTTCCAAGGTCTGATTAGTTCGTTCAGTCTGGCCATTCGTCTGAGGATGGAATGCAGACGAAAAGGACAAATCAATGCCCATCTTAGCACAGAACGTCCGCCAAAATCTAGACACAAACTGGGATCCCCTGTCAGAAACGATGTTCTCAGGAATCCCATGCAAACGAACCACATTCTGAAAAAACAGAGGGACCAACTCAGAGGAGGAAGGCAACTTAGGCAAGGGTACCAGATGAACCATTTTAGAAAAGCGATCACACACAACCCAGATGACGGACATTTTTTGAGAGACAGGGAGATCCGAAATAAAATCCATGGAAATGTGCGTCCAAGGCCTCTTCGGGATAGGCAAAGGTGACAACAATCCACTGGCCCGAGAACAGCAAGGCTTAGCCCGAGCGCAAACCTCACAAGACTGCACAAAAGAACGCACATCCCTCGACAAGGAAGGCCACCAAAAAGACCTGGCCACCAAGTCTCTAGTACCAAATATTCCAGGATGACCTGCCAACGCAGAAGAATGGACCTCGGAGATGACTCTACTGGTCCAATTATCCGGAACAAACAGTCTCTCAGGCGGACAACGATCAGGTTTACCCGCCTGAAACTCCTGCAAAGCACGCCGCAAGTCTGGGGAGACAGCAGACAAAATCACCCCATCCCTAAGGATACCAGAGGGCTCAGAATTTCCAAGGGAGTCAGGCACAAAACTCCTAGAAAGAGCATCCGCCTTCACATTCTTTGAACCTGGCAGGTATGAAACCACAAAATTGAAACGAGAGAAAAACAGTGACCAACGAGCCTGTCTAGGATCCAGACGCCTGGCAGACTCAAGGTAAATCAAATTTTTGTGATCAGTCAAGACCACCACACGATGTCTAGCACCCTCTAGCCAATGACGCCACTCCTCAAATGCCCACTTCATGGCCAAAAGTTCCCGATTACCAACATCATAATTCCGCTCAGCCGGCGAAAACTTTCTAGAAAAAAACGCGCATGGCTTCATCACTGAGCCATCGGAGCTTCTCTGTGACAAAACCGCCCCCGCTCCAATCTCGGAAGCATCAACCTCAACCTGAAAAGGGAGCGAAACATCTGGCTGACGCAACACAGGAGCAGAAGAAAACCGGCGCTTAAGTTCCTGAAAGGCCTCCACAGCCGCAGGAGACCAATTAGCAACATCAACACCCTTCTTAGTCAAATCCGTCAAAGGCTTAACAACACTAGAAAAATTAGTTATAAAACGACGATAGAAATTAGCAAAGCCCAAGAACTTCTGTAGACTCTTAAGAGATGTAGGCTGCGTCCAGTCACAAATAGCCTGAACCTTGACGGGATCCATCTCAATAGTAGAAGGGGAAAAATATACCCCAAGAAAGAAATCTTCTGGACTCCAAAGAGACACTTTGAGCCTTTTACAAACAAGGAATTGGCCCGCAGGACCTGAAACACCTTCCTGACCTGCTGAACATGAGACTCCCAGTCATCAGAAAAAACCAAAATATCATCCAAATACACAATCATAAATTTATCCAGATATTCACGGAAAATATCGTGCATAAAGGACTGGAAGACTGAAGGAGCATTAGAAAGTCCAAAAGGCATTACCAAATACTCAAAATGGCCCTCAGGCGTATTAAATGCGGTTTTCCACTCATCACCTTGCTTTATTCGTATAAGATTATACGCACCCCGAAGATCAATCTTAGTGAACCATTTAGCCCCCTTAATGCGAGCAAACAAATCAGTCAACAATGGCAAAGGATACTGATATTTTACGGTAATCTTATTCAAAAGACGATAATCTATACAAGGCCTCAAGGAACCATCTTTTTTGGCCACGAAAAAAAAACCTGCTCCCAAAGGGGACAAAGATGGACGGATATGTCCCTTTTCCAAGGACTCCTTAACATAATCCCGCATAGCAGTATGCTCTGGCACTGACAGATTGAACAAACGACCTTTAGGAAATTTACTGCCTGGAATTAAATTTATAGCACAATCGCAATCCCTGTGAGGAGGAAGCGAACTGAGCTTAGGCTCCTCAAAAACATCCCGATAATCAGACAAAAACACAGGAATCTCAGAAGGAGTAGATGAAGCGATAGAAATCGGAGGTGCATCATCATGAACCCCCTGACAACCCCAGCTTAACACAGACATTGATTTCCAGTCAAGGACTGGATTATGAGTTTGTAACCATGGCAGACCAAGTACTAGAACATCATGCAAATTATACAGTACCAGGAAGCGAATCACCTCCTGATGAACGGGAGTCATACGCATGGTCACTTGTGTCCAGTACTGAGGTTTATTCATAGCCAAAGGTGTAGAGTCAATTCCCTTCAAAGGAATAGGGACTTCCAGAGGCTCCAGACTAAACCCACAGCGATTAGCAAATGACCAATCCATAAGACTCAGGGCAGCGCCTGAATCCACATAGGCATCGACGGAAATGGATGATAATGAACAAATCAGAGTCACAGACAGAATGAACTTAGACTGTAAAGTACTAATGGCAACAGACTTATCAACCTTTTTTGTGCGTTTAGAGCATGCTGATATAACATGAGCTGAATCACCACAATAAAAGCACAACCCTTTTTTCCGCCTATACTTTTGCCGTTCACTTCTGGACTGAATTCTATCACATTGCATTATCTCAGGTGACGGTTCAGACGACACCGCCAAATGATGCACAGGTTTGCGCTCCCGTAAACGCCGATCAATCTGAACAGCCATAGTCATAGACTCATTCAGACCAGCAGGCGCAGGGAACCCCACCATAACATCTTTAATGGCCTCAGAAAGGCCATCTCTAAACTTTGCAGCCAGAGCGCACTCATTCCACTGAGTAAGCACCGACGACTTCCGAAATTTTTGACAATAAATTTCTGCTTCATCTTGCCCCTGAGAGAGGGCCAACAAAGCTTTTTCAGCCTGAATCTCTTGGTTAGGTTCCTCATAGAGCAAACCCAATGCCAGAAAAAATGCATCCGCATTAAGCAACGCAGGGTCCCCTGGTGCCAATGCAAATGCCCAATCCTGAGGGTCACCCCGCAGGAAAGATATAATTATCTTGACTTGCTGAGCAGGGTCTCCAGAGGAGCGAGATTTCAAAGAAAGAAACAACTTGCAATTGTTCCTAAAATTCAGAAAACGAGATCTATCTCCAGAAAAAAACTCTGGGACAGGAATTCTAGGTTCAGACATAGGAGCATGTACAACAAAATCCTGTATATTTTGAACCTTAGCGGCAAGATTATTCAGGCTGGAAGCCAAACTCTGGACGTCCATGATAAACAGCTGAGATCAGAGCCATTCAAAGATTAAGAGGAGGAGGAAGTAGCCAGGCTGCAATAAGGCTAGGCAGCAAACTCTGAGGGAAAGGGGAAAGAAAAAAAAAAAAAAACTTCCTCAGACTACTTATCCTCCTACTTCAGCCAATACAATTAACACTTTGTGGGCCGGTTATACTGTCATGATCCCAATGGCAGGGGATCACAAAAATGACAAGCACAGATACAAACAAGCTCTAGGGCGATGGAACCTGAGCTGACCGCGACCCTGAACCTAACACACAAATAAAAGTAGCCGGGGAACGTGCCTACGATGATCCTAGACGTCTCGCTCCAGCCGAAGATCTAACTTCCCCTATCAGAAGAAACACAGACCTCTCTTGCCTCCAGAGAAATACCCCACAGCAAATAGCAGCCCCCCACATATAATGACGGTGAAATGAGAGGTAAGCACATACGTAGTATGAAAACAGTGTCAGCAAAATGAGGCCCGCTAAAGCTAGATAGCAGAGGATACAAAAGTGAACTGCGCGGTCAGCGAAAAACCCTTCAAAAAACCATCCTGAAATTACTTGAACTCATGTGCCAACTCATGGTACATGAAAAGCAATTTCAGCCCACTAGAGCAACCAGCAGCAGAGAATCACATATCTGCAGGCTGGACTAAAAACCAAATTAAGCAAAACACAAAACAGGAAAATCCAAACTTAGCTTGTCCAGAAGGTTCTAGGAGCAGGGAGCAGAGGTAACAAGACACACTGGATACATTGATAACCGGCGAGGAAATGCCAGCAAAGCCAGGTTAAATAGGAAACTCCCATATGCTGATGGAACAGGTGGAACCCAGAAACCCAGGAAAGACAAGTCACCCAGTACCATCAGTAACCACCAGAGGGAGCCCAAAAACAGAACTCACAACACATGTCATCCGTTAGTTGTATATTTTCCAGATGGCCTAGGGCAGCATTGGTGTCCTTAATATACGATGGCAATTGGACCACCAAGGGTTTCAAATAGTGTTCAATTATATCGCAGGCAATTTCACACAGTCCCTCATTGGCCGCCACTATTGGTCTACCCGGCGGATCAATAGGGTTTTTGTGTACCTTAGGCACCAAGTAAAAAGTGGCCAGTCTCGGATGCATCTTAGTATGTATTTCCAGGAGTTTTTTAGGGATGACGTCGTTTTCAAGAGCCGCGGCAAGGATGGCAATTAGCTCTTCCTTAAATTTACCCATAGGGTTAAACGTGAGTTGTTTGTATTCATTGGTGTTATGAAGTAATTTTTCCGCTTGGGCCTCATACATATGATTGGGACAAATTACCACATTGCCACCCTTATCCGCCATCTTGAAAACCACGTCATCCCAACTCCTCAATTCTTTTAGGGCTACTCTCTCCTCCCCAGTGAGATTACCTCCTCGGGGTCTCCCATGTTTAGACTTGATTTCCTCAATATCATTAGTAACCATTTTTGTAAACGTATCTACAGCCGTAGATATCGTAAGTGGGGGAAATTTTGTGGACTTACTAATGAGACCCATTGGAAACTTACTTGTATTGGTGTCATTTTCCTCTAATAGAGATATGAGCGCCTCCAATGCTTGCTGTTCATCATCTTCAATGTCGAGCCCCCCTATGTTGCCTTTGTGGTGGAGTTTTTTTTAAATCAGTTTTCTCGAGAAGAGATGGAGGTCCTTTATTGTGGTAAACGTGTCTAGGGTGGAAGACGGTGAGAAGTTAAGACCCTTTTGTAAGACCCTTTCTTGTGCTTCAGTCAAATTATGAGCTGATAAGTTAATTACCTTCACTGAATCCCCCTTACGGTTATGATTCCCATAGGCGGATCCCTTCTTTGTAAATTGACGAGTTTTGGGTCCGTTGTATCCACTATGTGCAGATTCCCCTCCCTCACTCATAGAGGAGTTGGACACAATGGAAGAGCTCCTGGACATATTCCTCCGAGCATTAGTTTTTATAATTTGCCATTTGAAAACTTTATTAGTTTCAAAGTCAGTTACATCCCTTTCATACTTTTTCTGCTTATTTTGGGATATAGTTCCCTCCCATTTTTCGATCTCTTTGTCAAGTTTATTAATCATTTCCTGGAAGGAGTCTCCTCTTAATTCTTGTTGTAATGTCTTTTGAAGGGAGTCAATTTCTGTTTCTAGATTGCTCAGCGCAGTAACATTATTTTCAATAATTATATTTAAAAATTCCAATGAGCAAGTATTGGCTGCCTTAATCCATCTTTCTTTCAAAGAATCATTATCCAGAACAAACGTGGGAAATAACTGTATTCTCAGGCCTCTTGGTACGATTTGCTGTGCGACATAGTTTTCTAGAGTGACCTTGGTCCACCACACTTTAATTCTCTTATGTACTGCGTTTTTGTATTTTTTAACGTTCTCCTGTTGATTGTAGTTGACGGAAGCAGGTATAGGACCTACACCCCTCTTGAACATGTTGGAGGCCTTTGCCTGCCATGAGCTTTCTTTAGCTCTGAGATCCATATTATGAGCTCTGTTTAAACAACAGCTGGTTATATTATATATTCACAGACGTTTTGCTCTCATCAATATAGTACACACCCCTCCTATATGGGGGTCAGAGTACCCATTGTACATAAATATCTCACATTTAGTGTGACCTGATAAATAAAGATGATCACCACTATGGTACTCCAATATAAAAAACCAATTTTATTAAATACAAAGATAAAAAATATATTTCAATATAAAATTTATGACCAACATGTAAACAGGGGAATAGAATCCACCAAAACAAGGGACAAAACAGCCATAGGCTACCTCACATACATCAGGATAAGCACTAGTATATAGAGAATAAATCAATTAAAGGTGACCCACTAATAAACATTGCCTAGATATATGGCCAAAAGGTAATATTACAAATTTACCAGGTACTGCTATAATAGCATATATCCTAATGAAAGACACTCTTAGCCTGCCTGCTCACAAAAATGCTAAGCAAGGCTTAGATATGGCATAAACAAGATGGGCAATATAAATACAATAAGTGTATACCTTAACTGTGCGTCCTGAGTAGGAGCCCCGGCGTCCCTCTGCCCCGACGCGCGTTTCGCGTTCGCTTCTTCTGGAGGCGTGTCAGGGCAGGGGGGAAACCGGATTTTATATCACCAGTGTCGGTGTTCATAGGATAATATTGATGAACAACTGCCATCAGCTGCGTGGGGGACCGAACGTGTAGAAATGCGCCTGCGTATGGTTACCGCTCGCAATGTACGGAAACCGGAAGTCCATAAATTCCCGGTCCACCACCCGATATAACCAAACAGTTCAATATTGCAAGCACAAGCATCATTTGCGGCGATCCAACGCTATAGGGGCATTTACAAACCCCTGGAATATGGAAACACATAAGGAACATACAATACTGTGTCACAACTAGTGTACGGAAACCGGAAGTATTCGAACCGGACCTCCCATAGGTAGCGCTGTTCAAACATGCATAATGAATGGGAGTATCGGCGCATGCCCAGATCTATTATCTCCCGAAACCAATGGGAAGCTGACCCACGGTAAAGAGGCCGGCGGTGCCGGGTCGTCCGTAAGTACGACTCGGCCGCACCAAACCCCAAATGACACCGCTAGTCAGCTATCCCTCGGGGCCGCACTCCATTCATGCGCTCATCCCAAAGATATGCTGGACAATATATAAAGGTATACTGTGTATGTATGAATATATATCCTGTGAAAGTGTGCTAAGTGTATAAAAAGTGTATATTGATATCTACAACTATAATTGGTATAAACGCTTAGTAAACATAAAAATAATCAATTAATAAATTATAGCCTAAATTATGGTAAATTACCATAGTGGCCAAATATGACTAGTGACTATAGTGAAGAATTAAGACTGAGACTAATAATGTAAAACCCCAATACGGTATAGTGTGTGTAATAAATCAGGGAAACAACCTGATCTGGATGTATATCAAACAAAAAAAAAATATATATATATATTACTATGTGTTTTGTGTTTTTGCATAAAAAGGATCTGTTCGGAGGAGGAACAATTCGAGGCACAAGCCAAAACACTAAGGAGCCGTTTTCAGGACCGTGGATATAACCGTCGGGCTATACAAAATGGATATTGGAGGGCTAAAAATACCCCTAGACAACAACTATTACATAAAAACAAAGTAATTCCAGCAAAAACGGAACAAGACTACCATGTAAGATTTATTACCAACTATAGTAGCGAATGGAAAGATCTATGTGAGGTTATTTCAAAACATTGGAGGATCTTATTTACAGACCCCATACTTAAACAGATTCTCCCTGAACGACCCTCTATGGTGGCCAAGAGAGCTCCCAGCCTACGGGACATGCTAGTACATAGCATGTATGACCCCAAAAGAAGGGCCAATAATAACAAGGCCAAGACTAAAAGGGGATTTTTCCCCTGTGGCATATGCAAAGGATGTGCCAATATGACGAGAAGCACAACTTTTTCCAATCACAATAATACAAGGACATTTGACATCAGGGCATATATTACATGTTCATCTAAAGGTATTATTTACCATGCAATGTGCCCATGCGGGAAAGTTTATATAGGTATGACTAGCCGTGAACTTAAGATCAGGGTACGGGAGCACTGCCTTGACATAGAAAAGGCTAGGGGAGTCACCGATGATGCCACGCTGAAGACTCTCCCTAAACATTTCAAGCGGTATCATCAGTGCAACTCGAGACTATTGAAGGTCACGGGTATAGACATACTAGATCTTGGACCAAGGGGAGGAGATATGGGTAAAAGACTGGCTAAAAAAGAAAGCCAATGGATTTACAGACTAGGTACCCTCGTACCCCAAGGGTTAAATGAGAGTTTTGGCTTTGGAGCGTTTTTGTAAATGTGTTTTAGGAAGTAGGTGGGTAGGGGGGGAGGGGTTTCTATCCTTTTTAGGATTTTTATTATTATTTAGTTTGGGTGGTTTTTTGCCTTTTCATATTGTATATTGTGTAATATGCTGATTTTAATGTTTTCTCATCTATAAATTTTCATCACAGCTTACCATCCATGTGTCGGTTGTTCAGGAAATTGTTCCAGTTGTTGGGCATGATGAAGAGGATCTCTCTTGTCTAGCTGCAAGCATCATATTCTCGTCATTCAAGGGGAGGCCATCTTGAAGATCTGTGGAAAACCAAATAACATTGACGTTTAAAATTAGGTTATTGTATGGACTGCATCCTGTGCATATAGTGTACTTACTATTGTGGTTATAATATTATGTTTAGATCAATATAGAGTGATTATGTCCCTTGTTCAGGTTGGATCATGGGATATGGTTGCTCACATTACATAGTATTTATCTGTATACTAATTGTTCATAGGTTGATTCAGGATAATCTTAGTTGCTGTTAATATTAGTGGCCCAATTTAGATCACTTGGGACATATATTTAGGTTTTTTATTTCACTGAATAGTCACTTTAGGGTTCAGTGTCTTTACATTGAGCATACACAAAACACATAGTAATATATATATATATATATATATATATTTTTTTTTTTTTTTTGTTTGATATACATCCAGATCAGGTTGTTTCCCTGATTTATTACACACACTATACCGTATTGGGGTTTTACATTATTAGTCTCAGTCTTAATTCTTCACTATAGTCACTAGTCATATTTGGCCACTATGGTAATTTACCATAATTTAGGCTATAATTTATTAATTGATTATTTTTATGTTTACTAAGCGTTTATACCAATTATAGTTGTAGATATCAATATACACTTTTTATACACTTAGCACACTTTCACAGGATATATATTCATACATACACAGTATACCTTTATATATTGTCCAGCATATCTTTGGGTTGAGCGCATGAATGGAGTGCGGCCCCGAGGGATAGCTGACTAGCGGTGTCATTTGGGGTTTGGTGCGGCCGAGTCGTACTTACGGACGACCCGGCACCGCCGGCCTCTTTACCGTGGGTCAGCTTCCCATTGGTTTCGGGAGCTAATAGATCTGGGCATGCGCCGATACTCCCATTCATTATGCATGTTTGAACAGCGCTACCTATGGGACGTCCGGTTCGAATACTTCCGGTTTCCGTACACTAGTTGTGACACAGTATTGTATGTTCCTTATGTGTTTCCATATTCCAGGGGTTTGTAAATGCCCCTATAGCGTTGGATCGCCGCAAATGATGCTTGTGCTTGCAATATTGAACTGTTTGGTTATATCGGGTGGTGGACCGGGAATTTATGGACTTCCGGTTTCCGTACATTGCGAGCGGTAACCATACGCAGGCGCATTTCTACACGTTCGGTCCCCCACGCAGCTGATGGCAGTTGTTCATCAATATTATCCTATGAACACCGACACTGGTGATATAAAATCCGGTTTCCCCCCTGCCCTGACACGCCTCCAGAAGAAGCGAACGCGAAACGCGCGTCGGGGCAGAGGGACGCCGGGGCTCCTACTCAGGACGCACAGTTAAGGTATACACTTATTGTATTTATATTGCCCATCTTGTTTATGCCATATCTAAGCCTTGCTTAGCATTTTTGTGAGCAGGCAGGCTAAGAGTGTCTTTCATTAGGATATATGCTATTATAGCAGTACCTGGTAAATTTGTAATATTACCTTTTGGCCATATATCTAGGCAATGTTTATTAGTGGGTCACCTTTAATTGATTTATTCTCTATATACTAGTGCTTATCCTGATGTATGTGAGGTAGCCTATGGCTGTTTTGTCCCTTGTTTTGGTGGATTCTATTCCCCTGTTTACATGTTGGTCATAAATTTTATATTGAAATATATTTTTTATCTTTGTATTTAATAAAATTGGTTTTTTATATTGGAGTACCATAGTGGTGATCATCTTTATTTATCAGGTCACACTAAATGTGAGATATTTATGTACAATGGGTACTCTGACCCCCATATAGGAGGGGTGTGTACTATATTGATGAGAGCAAAACGTCTGTGAATATATAATATAACCAGCTGTTGTTTAAACAGAGCTCATAATATGGATCTCAGAGCTAAAGAAAGCTCATGGCAGGCAAAGGCCTCCAACATGTTCAAGAGGGGTGTAGGTCCTATACCTGCTTCCGTCAACTACAATCAACAGGAGAACGTTAAAAAATACAAAAAACGCAGTACATAAGAGAATTAAAGTGTGGTGGACCAAGGTCACTCTAGAAAACTATGTCGCACAGCAAATCGTACCAAGAGGCCTGAGAATACAGTTATTTCCCACGTTTGATCTGGATAATGATTCTTTGAAAGAAAGATGGATTAAGGCAGCCAATACTTGCTCATTGGAATTTTTAAATATAATTATTGAAAATAATGTTACTGCGCTGAGCAATCTAGAAACAGAAATTGACTCCCTTCAAAAGACATTACAACAAGAATTAAGAGGAGACTCCTTCCAGGAAATGATTAATAAACTTGACAAAGAGATCGAAAAATGGGAGGGAACTATATCCCAAAATAAGCAGAAAAAGTATGAAAGGGATGTAACTGACTTTGAAACTAATAAAGTTTTCAAATGGCAAATTATAAAAACTAATGCTCGGAGGAATATGTCCAGGAGCTCTTCCATTGTGTCCAACTCCTCTATGAGTGAGGGAGGGGAATCTGCACATAGTGGATACAACGGACCCAAAACTCGTCAATTTACAAAGAAGGGATCCGCCTATGGGAATCATAACCGTAAGGGGGATTCAGTGAAGGTAATTAACTTATCAGCTCATAATTTGACTGAAGCACAAGAAAGGGTCTTACAAAAGGGTCTTAACTTCTCACCGTCTTCCACCCTAGACACGTTTACCACAATAAAGGACCTCCATCTCTTCTCGAGAAAACTGATTTTAAAAAAACTCCACCACAAAGGCAACATAGGGGGGCTTGACATTGAAGATGATGAACAGCAAGCATTGGAGGCGCTCATATCTCTATTAGAGGAAAATGACACCAATACAAGTAAGTTTCCAATGGGTCTCATTAGTAAGTCCACAAAATTTCCCCCACTTACGATATCTACGGCTGTAGATACGTTTACAAAAATGGTTACTAATGATATTGAGGAAATCAAGTCTAAACATGGGAGACCCCGAGGAGGTAATCTCACTGGGGAGGAGAGAGTAGCCCTAATAGAATTGAGGAGTTGGGATGACGTGGTTTTCAAGATGGCGGATAAGGGTGGCAATGTGGTAATTTGGCCCAATCATATGTATGAGGCCCAAGCGGAAAAATTACTTCATAACACCAATGAATACAAACAACTCACGTTTAACCCTATGGGTAAATTTAAGGAAGAGCTAATTGCCATCCTTGCCGCGGCTCTTGAAAACGACGTCATCCCTAAAAAACTCCTGGAAATACATACTAAGATGCATCCGAGACTGGCCACTTTTTACTTGGTGCCTAAGGCACACAAAAACCCTATTGATCCGCCGGGTAGACCAATAGTGGCGGCCAATGAGGGACTGTGTGAAATTGCCTGCGATATAATTGAACACTATTTGAAACCCTTGGTGGTCCAATTGCCATCGTATATTAAGGACACCAATGCTGCCCTAGGCCATCTGGAAAATATACAACTAACGGATGACATGATTCTAGTAACAGCCGATGTGGAGGCCTTATACTCCAGCATCAGGCATACTGATGGCCTACAGGCAGTGGAAAAATACCTTTACAATAGCAACATTGAGAGGGATATGTCTGAGTTTATCCTAAAACTCCTCAAATTTATCCTGACCCATAATGCCTTTATGTTCGCTGGGAGGGTCTACCTGCAACAACAAGGTACAGCAATGGGGGCCTCGTGTGCCCCCTCATACGCCAATTTATTTATAGGGGCCTGGGAGTGGTCAATTTTTCAAGAAAGTGAGATACAGGGGATGGAGCGAATCCATAATTGGATTCGCTTTATCGATGATATTATGTTCATTTGGGAGGGCCCTGTGGAGGAGTTGAGGGACTTGATGGTCAGGCTAAACCAAAATGATAAGAACATAAAACTCACATACCAATATGGGCGTAAGATTGACTTTTTGGACTTGTCCATTATAGCATCACCAGAGGGACATCTATCCACCACAGTATTCCGGAAGCCCACAGCAACAAACTCCTTGTTACATGCATCATCGTTGCACCCCCGATCCATTACCAACAATATACCGATAGGCCAATATTTACGCATAAAAAGGATCTGTTCGGAGGAGGAACAATTCGAGGCACAAGCCAAAACACTCAGGAGCCGTTTTCAGGACCGTGGATATAACCGTCGGGCTATACAAAATGGATATTGGAGGGCTAAAAATACCCCTAGACAACAACTATTACATAAAAACAAAGTAATTCCAGCAAAAACGGAACAAGACTACCATGTAAGATTTATTACCAACTATAGTAGCGAATGGAAAGATCTATGTGAGGTTATTTCAAAACATTGGAGGATCTTATTTACAGACCCCATACTTAAACAGATTCTCCCTGAACGACCCTCTATGGTGGCCAAGAGAGCTCCCAGCCTACGGGACATGCTAGTACATAGCATGTATGACCCCAAAAGAAGGGCCAATAATAACAAGGCCAAGACTAAAAGGGGATTTTTCCCCTGTGGCATATGCAAAGGATGTGCCAATATGACGAGAAGCACAACTTTTTCCAATCACAATAATACAAGGACATTTGACATCAGGGCATATATTACATGCTCATCTAAAGGTATTATTTACCATGCAATGTGCCCATGCGGGAAAGTTTATATAGGTATGACTAGCCGTGAACTTAAGACCAGGGTACGGGAGCACTGCCTTGACATAGAAAAGGCTAGGGGAGTCACCGATGATGCCACGCTGAAGACTCTCCCTAAACATTTCAAGCGGTATCATCAGTGCAACTCGAGACTATTGAAGGTCACGGGTATAGACATACTAGATCTTGGACCAAGGGGAGGAGATATGGGTAAAAGACTGGCTAAAAAAGAAAGCCAATGGATTTACAGACTAGGTACCCTCGTACCCCAAGGGTTAAATGAGAGTTTTGGCTTTGGAGCGTTTTTGTAAATGTGTTTTAGGAAGTAGGTGGGTAGGGGGGGAGGGGTTTCTATCCTTTTTAGGATTTTTATTATTATTTAGTTTGGGTGGTTTTTTGCCTTTTCAAATTGTATATTGTGTAATATGCTGATTTTAACCCCTTCATGACCAGGGGATTTTTCGTTTTTCCGTGTTCGTTTTTCGCTCCCCTCCTTCCCAGAGCCATAACTTTTTTATTTTTCCGTCAATTTGGCCATGTGAGGGCTTATTTTTTGCGGGACGAGTTGTACTTTTGAACGACATCATTGGTTTTAACATGTCATGTACTAGAAAACGGGAAAAAAATTCCAAGTGCGGTGAAATTGCAAAAAAAGTGCAATCCCACATTGGTTTTTTGTTTGGCTTTTTTGCTAGGTTCACTAAATGCTAAAAATGACCTGCCATTATGATTCTCCAGGTCATTACGAGTTCATAGACACCAAACATGACTAGGTTATTTTTTATCTAAGTGGTGAAAAAAAATTCCAAACTTTGCTAAAAAAAAAAAAAAAAAAATTGCGCCATTTTCCGATACTCGTAGCGTCTCCATTTTTCGTGATCTGGGGTCGGTTGAGGGCTTATTTTTTGCGTGCCGAGATGACGTTTTTAATGATAGCATTTCGGTGCAGATACGTTCTTTTGATCGCCCGTTATTGCATTTTAATGCAATGTCGCGGCGACCAAAAAAACGTAATTCTGGCGTTTCGAGTTTTTTTCCCGCTACGCTGTTTAGCGATCAGGTTAATACTTTTTTTTATTTGATAGATCGGGCAATTCTGAGCGCGGCGATACCAAATATGCGTAGATTTGATATTTTTTTTATTGATTTATTTTGATTGGGGCGAAAGGGGGGTGATTTAAACTTTTATGTTTTTTTTATTTTTTTCACATTTTTTTAAACTTTTTTTTTTAACTTTTGCCATGCTTCAATAGCCTCCATGAGAGGCTAGAAGCAGGCACAAGCCGATCGGCTCTGCTACATAGCAGCGATCTGCTGATCGCTGCTATGTAGCAGAATTGCACGTGTGCTGTGAGCGCCGACCACAGGGTGGCGCTCACAGCGACGGGCAATCAGTAACCATAGAGGTCTCAAGGACCTCTATGGCTACAATGGAGACGCATCGCCGACCCCCGGACATGTGACGGGGGTCGGCGATGACGTCATTTCCGGCCGCCCGGCCGGAAGCGGTAGTTAAATGCCGCTGTCTGCGTTTGACAGCGGCATTTAACTAGTTAATAGGTGCGGGCAGATCGCGATTCTGCCCGCGCCTATTACGGGCACATGTCAGCTGTTGAAAACAGCTGACATGTCCCGGCTTTGGTGCGGGCTCACCGCGGAGCCCTGCATCAAAGCAGGGGAGCCGGCATCGGACGGTATAGTACGTCCGATGCCGGTAAGGGGTTAATGTTTTCTCATCTATAAATTTTCATCACAGCTTACCATCCATGTGTCGGTTGTTCAGGAAATTGTTCCAGTTGTTGGGCATGATGAAGAGGATCTCTCTTGTCTAGTTGCAAGCATCATATTCTCGTCATTCAAGGGGAGGCCATCTTGAAGATCTGTGGAAAACCAAATAACATTGACGTTTAAAATTAGGTTATTGTATGGACTGCATCCTGTGCATATAGTGTACTTACTATTGTGGTTATAATATTATGTTTAGATCAATATAGAGTGATTATGTCCCTTGTTCAGGTTGGATCATGGGATATGGTTGCTCACATTACATAGTATTTATCTGTATACTAATTGTTCATAGGTTGATTCAGGATAATCTTAGTTGCTGTTAATATTAGTGGCCCAATTTAGATCACTTGGGACATATATTTAGGTTTTTTATTTCACTGAATAGTCACTTTAGGGTTCAGTGTCTTTACATTGAGCATACACAAAACACATAGTAATATATATATATATATATTTTTTTTTTTATATACATCCAGATCAGGTTGTTTCTCTGATTTATTACACACACCATACCGTATTGGGGTTTTACATTATTAGTCTCAGTCTTAATTCTTCACTATAGTCACTAGTCATATTTGGCCACTATGGTAATTTACCATAATTTAGGCTATAATTTATTAATTGATTATTTTTATGTTTACTAAGCGTTTATACCAATTATAGTTGTAGATATCAATATACACTTTTTATACACTTAGCACACTTTCACAGGATATATATTCATACATACACAGTATACCTTTATATATTGTCCAGCATATCTTTGGGATGAGCGCATGAATGGAGTGCGGCCCCGAGGGATAGCTGACTAACGGTGTCATTTGGGGTTTGGTGCGGCCGAGTCGTACTTACGGACGACCCGGCACCGCCGGCCTCTTTACCGTGGGTCAGCTTCCCATTGGTTTCGGGAGCTAATAGATCTGGGCATGCGCCGATACTCCCATTCATTATGCATGTTTGAACAGCGCTACCTATGGGAGGTCCGGTTCGAATACTTCCGGTTTCCGTACACTAGTTGTGACACAGTATTGTATGTTCCTTATGTGTTTCCATATTCCAGGGGTTTGTAAATGCCCCTATAGCGTTGGATCGCCGCAAATGATGCTTGTGCTTGCAATATTGAACTGTTTGGTTATATCGGGTGGTGGACCGGGAATTTATGGACTTCCGGTTTCCGTACATTGCGAGCGGTAACCATACGCAGGCGCATTTCTACACGTTCGGTCCCCCACGCAGCTGATGGCAGTTGTTCATCAATATTATCCTATGAACACCGACACTGGTGATATAAAATCCGGTTTCCCCCCTGCCCTGACACGCCTCCAGAAGAAGCGACCGCGAAACGCGCGTCGGGGCAGAGGGACGCCGGGGCTCCTACTCAGGACGCACAGTTAAGGTATACACTTATTGTATTTATATTGCCCATCTTGTTTATGCCATATATAAGCCTTGCTTAGCATTTTTGCGAGCAGGCAGGCTAAGAGTGTCTTTCATTAGGATATATGCTATTATAGCAGTACCTGGTAAATTTGTAATATTACCTTTTGGCCATATATCTAGGCAATGTTTATTAGTGGGTCACCTTTAATTGATTTATTCTCTATATACTAGTGCTTATCCTGATGTATGTGAGGTAGCCTATGGCTGTTTTGTCCCTTGTTTTGGTGGATTCTATTCCCCTGTTTACATGTTGGTCATAAATTTTATATTGAAATATATTTTTTATCTTTGTATTTAATAAAATTGGTTTTTTATATTGGAGTACCATAGTGGTGATCATCTTTATTTATCAGGTCACACTAAATGTGAGATATTTATGTACAATGGGTACTCTGACCCCCATATAGGAGGGGTGTGTACTATATTGATGAGAGCAAAACGTCTGTGAATATATCGTTTGCACATAGCCTTAGAGCTAAGCTCCCACGATGAGTTATTGGTAAGTTTTTTATGCTGCACATTTTTGAGAAAAAGGCAAGTAACCTATTTTATTTAAAGGGAACCTGTCACCCCGAAAATCGCGGGTGAGGTAAGCCCACCGGCATCAGGGGCTTATCTGCAGCATTCTGTAATGCTGTAGATAAGCCCCCGATGTTACCTGAAAAAGGAGAAAAAGACGTTATATTATACTCACCCAGGGGCGGTCCCGCTGCTGGTCAGGTCAGATGGGCGTCTCTGGTCCGCTGCGGCGCCTCCCATCTTCATTACAAGACGTCCTCTTCTGATCTTCAGCCACGGCTCCGGCGCAGGCGTACTTTGCTCTGCCCTGTTGAGGGCAGACAAAGTACTGCAGTGCGCAGGCGCCGGTCCTCTGACCTTTCCGGCGCCTGCGCACTGCAGTACTATCCTCTGCCCTCAAGAGGGCAGAGCAAAGTACGCCTGCGCCGGAGCCGTGGCTGAAGATCAGAAGAGGACGTCTTGTAATGAAGATGGGAGGCGCCGCAGCGGACCAGAGACGCCCATCTGACCTGACCAGCAGCTGGACCGCCCCTGGGTGAGTATAATAACGTCTTTTTCTCCTTTTTCAGGTAACATCGGGGGCTTATCTACAGCATTACAGAATGCTGCAGATAAGCCCCTGATGCCGGTGGGCTTACCTCACCCGCGATTTTCGGGGTGACAGGTTCCCTTTAATAGGTGTAGAAATAATGCAGAACATCTGCAACATCAAACACTCACCAAAAGTGCATCGTGGGAACTTAGCCTTATAATGGAAGCCAGTGGATATATGTGACAAGTGCCTTTCTGATTTATCCAATATACATTGCAAAGGGTGAAATCCACAATGAAAATACATCAAAATAAATGACATATTTAAAAACTGTCCTACTGGTCAATTTGGTTGTGGAAAATGTCTGTCATGTAAGGATGAGCTTTTTAAAATCTCACCTGCATTTTTTGAATGCAAATTAGATAGGAAAATCTGCACCATCTGTGCACCAAAATGTACTTGCGTGATATTAAACAATACCTTCAGATTTCTGGTACTTTGCTTCACATTGTAAAGCGTGGTAGGGGCAGCCAGTTTAGAAGGTTTGGCCTTTCCAGCACTTGATGTATCACATGACATATCACATGATTCAGTTTGAGAGATCATGTGATAGGTCACGTGACAACGCACAAGCACTCTGGTGCAAATCTGTAGATACAAAACAATAGACAGATTTTCCCCCAATCCATAACATAGCGCTATACATAATAGAGGATACTGTTATAAGAAGCAGCGTTATATAAGAGGACACTATCTAATATGTGACAGCGCTATATATAACAGCTGATGCTATATAATATGGGATTGATCGCTCAGTCAGGGCCGTGACGAGAGATAGGCAGGGGAGGTACTCGCCTTCGATGCTTCTTCCTGCCTACCTGAGGGGGGCGCAGACACGGAGGTGAGCAATGTCAGTCACTGACAATGCTCACCCTTCTCTCTGTACTGCACCTCGGCCGTTGCTCCTTCCCTACGCTCAATTGCATTGGTGTCTAGCTTTATTAGTTTTTATAACTATCCTTGGATTCTACATTTAAAATATTGAATGTTAGGGATGAATATCGCTATTTTTTCCCCCTGTATTGTGTAAATTGTCAGACGAAAAATTATTGATTCTGGATCTAACTTTCAAATTGCACTCCCTGTTAAGTAACATAGCTAAGTACACCACTTTTAGAATTTTATTTTTGATAGCTTTTTTTGTGAAAAGGGTAACAATTCTAGTGGAAGTGGTCATCAGAATTTGTTTCTAAACCCATAAGCATTGAAGGGGGATGTACATTAGGGATCCTGTGGAGGAAGGGGAGAGGAAGCGCCATTGGCATTATCTTCCTAGGGCATCAAAATGCTTTGTCCTGACCCTGCTCTCAGCATGCATCATTTAAAGGGGTGGTCAGAAACTAAATTATATTTTCACTGAATGAGAAAACAGCTGACCGCACCATCCAATTTCAGGCTCTGTGAACACACCGGCTGTCAGCAGACGCTGGCCAGATGATCTCGGGTGCTAAGCCCAGAAGACACACTGTTGTAAATCATTAGAAGGAAGAAGTGGCAGCACTCACCGATCTTCAAAGCAGATGAATCTTTATTGCATTAAAATCTTCACGGCTCGGGGGTGTATATACAAGGAGTGTACAAGCTCAAATGACGGCCGTTTTGCGCTGCTTGAGCGCTTCAACGTAGGAGACTTGGTTTCAGATGTATGAAGGAGACAGGTTATGGATGGCTTTGTATGTCATGGTTAGGGTTTTGTACTGGAGTCTCTGGGTAATGGGGAGTCAATGCAGGGATCCACAGAGGGGAGAGGCCGGGAATAGCGGGGGGACAGGTGGATTAGTCGGGCAGCAGAGTTTAGAATAGATTGGATGGGTGCGAGAGTGTTAGAGGTGAGGCCACAGAGCAGGAGGATGCAGTAGTCGAGGTGGAAGATGATGATTGCAGGACTAGGGTTTTTGCAGATTCTTGATTAAGAAATGTATACATCCATATTTTAATGTATGGATATTTTTTGTCCCAGGTAAAACCAGATTTCACTATGACTGGCAAATAATAGGCACTATTGGAAAAAAATAGAAAATCACAGAGTTTCATTATCGGTAGGGAAATAACGGTTTATTGCCAATAAATCTATGAACAAAGAAAATGTAGCATTCAGGATCCAGCCTTGATCAGTTTCAGATGCCCTTGTGGTATTTACAGATATCAATAAAAAATTACCTTAACCCCTTAATGACCGCCAATACGTCTTTTAACTGACCTGAGATATAACAGAATAGCCTCCCCATACAGGTGACAATCCAGCAGCTGTCGGCTGTACACTATGGCTGACAACTTGCTGCATCAGCCACGATCAGTGTTTCCAAATCTGTTTAACCCCTAAAGGTACCTTCACACATAACGATATTGTTAACGATATCGTTGCTTTTTGTGACGTAGGAACGATATCGTTAAGGAAATCGTTATGTGTGACAGCGACCAACGATCAGGCCCCTGATGGGAGATCGTTGGTCGCTGAACAAAGTCCAGAACTTTATTTCGTCGCTGGATCTCCCGTGGACATCGCTGGATCGGCGTGTGTGACACCGATCCAGCGATGTCTTCACTGGTAACCAGGGTAAACATCGGGTAACTAAGCGCAGGGCCGCGCTTAGTAACCCGATGTTTACCCTGGTTACCAGCGTAAAAGTAAAAAAAAACAAACACTACATACTTACCTACCGCTGTCTGTCCCCGGCGCTGTGCTTCTCTGCACTCCTCCTGTACTGACTGAGCACAGCGGCCGGAAAGCAGAGCGGTGACGTCACCGCTCTGCTTTTCGGCTGACCGACGCTCACAGCCAGAGCAGGAGGAGTGCAGAGAAGCAGAGCGCCGGGGACAGACAGCAGTAGGTAAGTATGTAGTGTTTGTTTTTTTTAACTTTTACGCTGGTAACCAGGGTAAACATCGGGTTACTAAGCACAGCCCTGCGCTTAGTTACCCGATGTTTACCCTGGTTACCCGGGGACTTCGGGATCGTTGGTCGCTGGAGAGCTGTCTGTGTGACAGCTCTCCAGCGACCAAACAGCGACGCTGCAGCGATCCGGATCGTTGTCGGTATCGCTGCAGCGTCGCTTAATGTGAAGGGGCCTTTAGATGTTGCTTTCTATAGTGACTACATCATTATAAATGGTTAACAGACTGTGGGGGCTTCCTCCTAATCCCAATTGGTGCCCTCAGATCATGATTGTGTGGTCCTGATGTTTGCGATTGGCAATTCATGGCCAAATTCTGGCCCAAGAGTCTGACAGCTGTTGTAACCTGTTCAGAAGTTAGAGGCATTTAGGTAGTAAAAATGCACATTTTCATTTCTGTCATGTCACTTTGCATTAATTTCTTAAAAGCAACTGAAGGGTTAATAAACTACCAGACAGCAGTTTTCAATATGTCAGGTGCTGCCGTTTTTAAAATGGTATAGCTTTTGGGGGTTTCCAAATATATGGGACCCCTAAAGTCACTTCAAACATGGCTAAGTCCCTAAAAAAATAAATTTTGAAAATTTCCTGGAAAAAAATGAAAAATTACTGCTACATTTTTAAACCTCCTAAAATGCTGACAAAACAAAAGCATTTTACAAATGGTGCTGATGTAAAGCCGACATGAGGGAAATGTTATTTATTATTGTTTTGCTGTGGTATGACTATCTGGATTAAAGGGATAATCATTCAAAGTTTGAAAATTGCAAATTTTTTAACATTTTTCTCAAATTTCTGGTATTTTTTATAAACACAAAACATATCGACCTAAATTTACCATTATCATAAAGTATAATGTGTCACGAAAAAACAATATCAAAATCACTTTTATTTGTTGGAGTTATTACTACATAAAGTGACACTGGTCAGATTTAAAAAAATTGGCTCCACATTAGTAATATACATAAGTAAAGTCTTTATTCTTCTAGCACATTGAAATGATTATTTCTACAATCAAGAAGTCTGCAAAAAAAAAAATAGCAAATTCATATTAGTCAAAATGCTTTATCTACCGGTGATGGCATTGCATTGCCGAGGTGATTTCCCAGGTACATTTTATACTTTCTTGACATGTCTTAAACTTAATGTGTTAGTATTAATGCAGTTGAGAATGCACTTAATTCTCTAGCACTAACTACACAGCGTTAGCAAACAGCTCAATAAAGCAAACTGTATGGAAAATAGCAAGTTTGCATATTAACAGGCAATTCCTGAGGTCAGCACACTGGCACATAATAGGGCATGTTGGCAGCCTGTGAAACTAAACCTTGCTTGCTGCTGTATACTGGCCTGGATTTGACGTGCAGTGTTGATGAAGACTGTTAATGTCCTAATTTTGTGGACATTAGTAAATGAAAGCGATTTTGTGTGTTGGTGGGAGTGATATTTCCTAGGGATTTACAAATGCTATTTATAGTTGTGTCCCTCCAGCAAACCGCATAATTCACTATATTTTCTCCCAGAAGGAATCAAAGCAACTCAAGGCTTTATCTATGCATGCTTAAGCTAACCATCAAGTGTCTGGGAAGATAATTATTTCAATTGCTGTCACTTTCACAATGTTTATCACATGGGGTATTATAAAAAAATAATTTTCCAGCACAGTTCTATAGCAGTGTTTCCCAAACACCATACTCATGGCCCCCAACAAATCATATTTTCGATTTCCTTAGTATTGTATTGAGAGAACCTGTATATGTCACGGCGGAGAAAGGAAATGTCCGGTGTGCGGTGTAAAAGAGAGGAAAGTGTTATGATGAGGTAATTCAGTACCACAATGGACATAGAAGTCAGAGCACATACAGTGATCTGACGATAACCCAAAAACATAGAACGAGCTCTGAGACGTGGGAACTCTGCTGACCGCAATCCCTAATCCTCTCCAACCACACTAGAGGCAGCCGTGGATTGCGCCTAACGCTCCCTATGCAACTCGGCACAGCCTGAGAAACTAGCTAGACTGAAGAAAGAAAATAAGCCTACCTTGCCTCAGAGAAATACCCCAAAGGAAAAGGCAGCCCCCACATATAATGACTGTGAGTTAAGATGAAAAGACAAACGTAGAGATGAAATAGATTTAGCAAAGTGAGGCCCGACTTACTAAACAGAGCGAGGATAGGAAAGGTAACTTTGCGGTCAACACAAAACCCTACAAACAACCACGCAAAGGGGCAAAAAGACCCTCCGTACCGAACTAACGGCACGGAGGTACACCCTTTGCGTCCCAGAGCTTCCAGCAAGCAAGAAAAAAAAACAAATAAGCAAGCTGGACAGAAAAAAGCAGCAAACAAAATAACAAAAGCGGAACTTAGCTATGCGGAGCAGCAGGCCACAGGAACGATCCAGGAGGAAACAGGTCCAATACTAGAACACTGACTGGAGGCCAGGATCAAAGCACTAGGTGGAGTTAAAAAAAGAGCTGCACCTAACGACTTCACCACATCACCTGAGGAAGGAAACTCAGAAGCCGCAGTACCACTCTCCTCCACCAACGGAAGCTTACAGAGAGAATCAGCTGAAGTACCACTTGTGACCACAGGAGGGAGCTCTGCCACAGAATTCACAACAGTACCCCCCCCTTGAGGAGGGGTCACCGAACCCTCACCAGAGCCCCCAGGACGACCAGGATGAGCCATATGAAAGGCACGAACAAGATCGGGAGCATGGACATCAGAGGCAAAGACCAAGGAATTAACCAGATACTGGAGTTTCCGTCTTGAAACACGAGAATCCAAAATCTTCTCCACAATATACTCCAACTCCCCCTCCACCAAAACCGGGGCAGGAGGATCAACAGATGGAACCATAGGTGCCACGTATCTCCGCAACAATGACCTATGGAATACGTTATGAATGGAAAAAGAATCTGGAAGGGTCAGAGGAAAAGAGACGGGATTAAGAACCTCAGAAATCCTATACGGACCAATGAAACGAGGTTTAAACTTAGGAGAGGAAACCTTCATAGGAATATGACGAGAAGATAACCAAAACAAATCCCCAACACGAAGTCGGGGACCCACACAGCGTCTGCGATTAGCAAAACGTTGAGCCTTCTCCTGGGACAAGGTCAAATTGTCCACTACATGAGTCCAAATCTGCTGCAACCTGTCCACCACAGTATCCACACCAGGACAGTCCGAAGACTCAACCTGCCCTGAAGAGAAACGAGGATGGGACCCAGAGTTGCAGAAAAACGGCGAAACCAAGGTAGCCGAGCTGGACCGATTATTAAGGGCGAACTCACCCAAAGGCAAAAAGGACACCCAGTCATCCTGATCAGCAGAAACAAAGCATCTCAGATATGTTTCCAAGGTCTGATTGGTTCGTTCGGTCTGGCCATTAGTCTGAGGATGGAAAGCCGAGGAAAAAGACAAGTCAATGCCCATCTTAGCACAAAAAGCTCGCCAAAACCTCGAAACAAACTGGGAACCTCTGTCAGAAACGATATTCTCTGGAATGCCATGTAAACGAACCACATGCTGGAAGAACAATGGCACCAAATCAGAGGAGGAAGGTAATTTAGACAAGGGTACCAAATGGACCATCTTAGAGAAGCGATCACAAACCACCCAAACGACTGACATTTTTTGAGAGACGGGAAGATCTGAAATAAAATCCATAGAGATATGTGTCCAAGGCCTCTTCGGGACCGGCAAGGGCAAAAGCAACCCACAGGCACGAGAACAGCAGGGCTTAGCCCGAGCACAAATCCCACAGGACTGCACAAAAGAACGCACATCCCGCGACAGAGATGGCCACCAAAAGGATCTAGCCACTAACTCTCTGGTTCCAAAGATTCCAGGATGACCAGCCAACACCGAACAATGAACCTCAGAGATAACTTTATTCGTCCAGCTATCAGGGACAAACAATTTCTCCGCTGGGCAACGATCAGGTTTATTAGCCTGAAATTTTTGCAGCACCCGCCGCAAATCAGGGGAGATGGCAGACACAATTACTCCCTCTTTGAGAATACCCGCCGGCTCAGATAAACCCGGAGAGTCAGGCACAAAACTCCTAGACAGAGCATCCGCCTTCACATTTTTAGAGCCCGGAAGGTACGAAATCACAAAGTCAAAACGGGCAAAAAACAGCGACCAACGAGCCTGTCTAGGATTCAACCTCTTGGCAGACTCGAGATAAGTCAAGTTCTTATGATCAGTCAAGACCACCACGCGATGCTTAGCTCCTTCAAGCCAATGACGCCACTCCTCGAATGCCCACTTCATGGCCAGCAACTCTCGATTGCCAACATCATAATTTCGCTCAGCAGGCGAAAACTTCCTGGAAAAGAAGGCGCATGGTTTCATCACCGAGCAATCAGAACTTCTCTGCGACAAAACAGCCCCTGCTCCAATCTCAGAAGCATCAACCTCGACCTGGAATGGAAGCGAAACATCTGGTTGACACAACACAGGGGCAGAAGAAAAACGACGCTTCAACTCTTGAAAAGCTTCCACAGCAGAAGACCAATTGACCACATCAGCACCCTTCTTGGTCACATCGGTCAATGGTTTAGCAATACTAGAAAAATTGCAGATGAAGCGACGATAAAAATTAGCAAACCCCAGGAACTTTTGCAGACTCTTCAGACATGTCGGCTGAGTCCAATCATGGATGGCTTGGACCTTAACAGGGTCCATCTCGATAGTAGAAGGGGAAAAAATGAACCCCAAAAATGAAACCTTCTGAACACCAAAGAGACACTTTGATCCCTTCACAAACAAAGAATTAGCACGCAGGACCTGAAACACCGTTCTGACCTGCTTCACATGAGACTCCCAATCATCCGAGAAGATCAAAATATCATCCAAGTATACAATCAGGAATTTATCCAGGTACTCTCGGAAGATGTCATGCATAAAGGACTGAAACACTGATGGAGCATTGGCAAGTCCGAATGGCATTACAAGATACTCAAAATGGCCCTCGAGCGTATTAAATGCAGTTTTCCATTCATCGTCTCGCTTAATACGCACAAGATTATACGCGCCACGAAGATCTATCTTGGTGAACCAACTAGCCCCCTTAATCCGAGCAAACAAATCAGATAACAACGGCAAGGGGTACTGAAATTTAACCGTGATTTTATTTATAAGGCGGTAATCTATACAAGGTCTCAGCGAACCATCCTTCTTGGCCACAAAAAAGAACCCTGCTCCTAATGGCGACGATGACGGGCGAATATGCCCCTTCTCCAAGGACTCCTTCACATAACTCCGCATAGCGGCGTGCTCAGGCACAGATAAATTAAACAGTCGACCTTTTGGGAATTTACTACCAGGAATCAAATCGATAGCACAATCACAATCCCTATGCGGAGGTAGGGTATCGGACTTGGGCTCATCAAATACATCCCGGTAATCAGGCAAGAACTCTGGAACCTCAGAAGGGGTGGATGACGAAATAGACAGAAATGGGACATCACCATGTACCCCCTGACAACCCCAGCTGGACACAGACATGGATTTCCAATCTAATACTGGATTATGGACTTGTAGCCATAGCAACCCCAACACGACCACATCATGCAGATTATGCAACACTAGAAAGTGAATAACCTCCTGATGTGCAGGAGCCATGCACATGGTCAGCTGGGTCCAGTACTGAGGCTTATTCTTGGCCAAAGGCGTAGCATCAATTCCTCTCAATGGAATAGGACACTGCAAGGGCTCCAAGAAAAACCCACAACGCCTAGCATACTCCAATTCCATCAAATTCAGGGCAGCGCCTGAATCCACAAATGCCATGACAGAATAAGATGACAAAGAGCAGATCAAGGTAACGAACAAAAGAAATTTTGACTGTACCGTACCAATGGTGGCAGACCTAGCGAACCGCTTAGTGCGCTTAGGACAATCAGAGATAGCATGAGTGGAATCACCACAGTAGAAACACAGCCCATTCTGACGTCTGTGTTCTTGCCGTTCAACTCTGGTCAAAGTCCTATCGCACTGCATAGGCTCAGGTTTATGTTCAGATAATACCGCCAAATGGTGCACAGATTTACGCTCACGCAAGCGTCGACCGATCTGAATAGCCAAAGACATAGACTCATTCAGACCAGCAGGCATAGGAAATCCCACCATGACATCCTTAAGGGCTTCAGAGAGACCCTTTCTGAAAATAGCTACGAGCGCACCTTCATTCCACTGAGTGAGTACGGACCACTTTCTAAATTTCTGACAATATACCTCTATATCATCCTGAGCCTGACACAGAGCCAGCAAATTCTTCTCTGCCTGATCCACTGAATTAGGTTCATCGTACAGCAATCCGAGCGCCAGGAAAAACGCATCGATATTACTTAATGCAGGATCTCCTGGCGCAAGAGAAAATGCCCAGTCCTGAGGGTCGCCACGTAAAAAAGAAATAATGATCAAAACTTGTTGAACTGGGTCACCAGAGGAGCGAGGTTTCAAGGCCAGAAATAGTTTACAATTATTTTGAAACTCAGAAATTTAGTTCTATCTCCAAAAAACAAATCAGGAATAGGAATTCTTGGTTCTAACATAGATTTCTGATCAATAGTGTCTTGAATCTTTTGTACTCTTGCCGAGAGCTGATCCACACATAAAGACAGACCTTTAATGTCCATCGCTACACCTGTGTACTGAACCACCCAAATGTCTAGGGGAAAAAAAGGAAAAACACAGTGCAGGGAAAAAAAAAATGGTCTCAGAACTTCTTTTTTCCCTCTATTGAGAATCATTAGTACTTTGGGCCTCCAGTACTGTTATGATGAGGTAATTCAGTACCACAATGGACATAGAAGTCAGAGCACATACAGTGATCTGACAATAACCCAAAAACATAGAACGAGCTCTGAGACGTGGGAACTCTGCTGACCGCAATCCCTAATCCTCTCCAACCACACTAGAGGCAGCCGTGGATTGCGCCTAACGCTCCCTATGCAACTCGGCACAGCCTGAGAAACTAGCTAGACTGAAGAAAGAAAATAAGCCTACCTTGCCTCAGAGAAATACCCCAAAGGAAAAGGCAGCCCCCACATATAATGACTGTGAGTTAAGATGAAAAGACAAACGTAGAGATGAAATAGATTTAGCAAAGTGAGGCCCGACTTACTAAACAGAGTGAGGATAGGAAAGGTAACTTTGCGGTCAACACAAAACCCTACAAACAACCACGCAAAGGGGCAAAAAGACCCTCCGTACCGAACTAACGGCACGAAGGTACACCCTCTGCGTCCCAGAGCTTCCAGTAAGCAAGAAAAAAAACAAATAAGCAAGCTGGACAGAAAAAAGCAGCAAACAAAATAACAAAAGCGGAACTTAGCTATGCGGAGCAGCAGGCCACAGGAACGATCCAGGAGGAAACAGGTCCAATACTAGAACATTGACTGGAGGCCAGGATCAAAGCACTAGGTGGAGTTAAATAGAGCAGCACCTAACGACTTCACCACATCACCTGAGGAAGGAAACTCAGAAGCCGCAGTACCACTCTCCTCCACCAACAGAAGCTCACAGAGAGAATCAGCCGAAGTACCACTTGTGACCACAGGAGGGAGCTCTGCCACAGAATTCACAACAGGAAAGACCCCGAGAACAAGGTAAAGGGAGCCCTGACGATAGGAAGAGGAGGGAGACCCCTGAACAGCCAACTGAGACTGCGCCTTGGGCTCCCTATTGTCCCTAGACAGGTCCAACCCCCAGTGCGCGGGCATGTACCTAAGCCCTGAGCTAACTCTGACTAATGAGTAGGGCAGCAAGACACCGGTCTCACTACTAAAGTAAGAAAACACAGAGGGAAACAAACAGGGAGAAGTCAAACCACAAATGGAACTCCACAGCTTTACTGGAACAACATCTCGGGGAGGTCAGCATAGCAAACCTATAACTGGCATAGGAGAGAGCTAGAAGTGAGTATAAATAACGAAAGGGAGTCCGAGCAGGATCACAAAAGGAACTCAACCTCTTCACCACCAAGGGAAAATCAATCCGCTCCAATCAAGTTAATTGTTGAGTGGCCTCCAAACACAACCTTGCCATCTGCCAATCACTGTGACCTTCTGATCCCAAATACCCCAAAGGTCTCAGTTGGACAAGGTACAGTTGTGACAGTAGCAGTTTGTGATACCTTAATAATTCCAACACCATTCTGAAGCATGTGAGACATTGCTCAATCCATTCTCTATGATATTGACGGGGAAAGAGCACTATCAGCTTACTACGGCAGTTCCATACAGAATGAATACAGTGGTAGCATGCATGCTTTTCTGAACTCTGTTCCCTGGACCAGTGATAAATATCCTTCAATGTTGTTAATAACTATTTAATAAGTAATACCAGACAAAAGCCATGCAGGACAACTGTGGTACAGCCTCAAAAAACAAACAAACAAACCCTTCTTACTAATCATGCCCAACTCTTTTAGGGTAATTTCACCACAGAGTTTTTCTTGCTGCATTTTCCTTTTTTTTTAAATGGCAGCTATATATTAGTCATAAACCAATAGGGAAATATAACATATACTAAAAAGACTGTATTTTACATCAGACATCTTTATAGGACTTTAAAGGCTATGTTCATCTTTGCTTCCTAAATGCAAAGTTAAGCAGCTTTCTAAATAATCTTCATTAAAACAAAAATTCTAGCATCTTGCTGCCCCAGAGTGTCTGTAAGACTATGTGCACACGTTCAGGTTTTTTCGCGTTTTTCCCCGGTAAAAACGCTATAAAAACTCATTAAAAACGCATACATTATGCATCCTATAATTTAGAATGCATTTTCTGCACATGATGCGTTTTTTTCCATGAAAAAAAGCATCGCGGTAAAAAAAAAGCAGCATGTTCATTAATTTTGCGGATTTTCTGCGTTTTTCCCGCTATTCTATGCATTTGGGAAAAAACGCACCAAAACGCGTCAAAAACGTGTTAAAACGCGGTAAAAACGCATGCGGATTTCTGGCAGAAATGTCCGGTTTTTGTCAGGAAAATTTCTGCAAGAAATCCTAAGGCCGGGTTGACATTTGCGTTCAGGAGGGCTGCGGATGGCAGTGTACTCCCTCCCTGAAGCTCCGCCTACACTCCGCCAACTTCTGTATGCATCCTGCGTACCTATCTTTAACATTGGGTATGCAGGGACATGCGCTATATGCGGATGCGTCTGCATGCGGCGATCTGACGTGTCTGGCGACCGCACAAAAACGCAACTAGCTGACTGTTGTTTTTTTTTAAGACTATGTGCACATATTCAGGATTTCTCGCAGAAAATTCCTGAGAAAAAAACAGAAATTTTCCGCAAGAAATCCGCAAGAAATCTGCATGCGGTTATGCCGCGTTTTTTTTCCGGACATTTCCCAATGCATTTTGTAGTGGGAAATCTGCAAAAAAACCCGCAAAATTAATGAACATGCTGCGGTTTTTACCGCGATGCGTTTTTTTCGCGGAAAAAACGCATCATGTGCACAAAACATGCGGAATTCATTCTAAATGATGGGATGCTTATTGTATGCGTTTTTTTTGCGGTTTTAAAGCGTTTTTATCGGCAAAAAACGCGAAAAAACCACGAAAAAAACAGAAACGTGTGCACACAGCCTAAATGTTTCAAATCCATCAGAGCTCCTGTTTGTGGCTCAGACAGCTCTGTGCTCTAGCTTCTCTTCACTCAGTGTTAAAGATAGCTATAGGGAGGGAGCTTTGCACAGATCTGCAGTGAAGAGGGGAGAGAGTATTTTAGGGTGGTCAGAGAAAACAGATTATAGAAAAGGAGGAAAGCACATGGGGAGGAAATAAGTGCAGTACTGGAGCTGTGCGGATACATGAAAGCAAGAGAAAGCAGCATCCTGGATACACGCAGAGTTCACATCCAGACTATGTTAAAGGGAGAGACAATCCTACAAGAGAAAAATCTGAAACTGGGATTCATTGAAAGGAATGAAGATTGCATGGTTAAAAAAATTGTTTGTGAAGTCAGCCTCAACGCGGATTAAGTCAGACAAACTACAAATATGAATAGGATTGAAAAAACATGTAAAGGTATGGTGCTCCAACATCTCTTCCAATGGCAGAAATATATGTGTAGCTGGACTTTGTACAAAAGGTAAACAGAGTCTCCCACCATCTTCAAAATGACAACGCTTCCGAATGTCTGTCTGATCACCACAATTTAACTTGCTCATATCTTGGGTGAAAAGTATTGTGACCTTTGCCTCCAGGTCAACAAAGCCATTTCCAGGGTGGTATTTCAGCTATTAGGCAGGGCTGATAGGATATTGTTATCAGTAATCTTCTCTCTTTGCCGTTTCATCAGTATTCATTGCTGTGAACCTCATTTATCCATGTACGACCTCACTTACTAACATTTGTCTTGCCTACTTTTTTGTAAATATATTCAGTTGTTTAAATACTTGGGATATTTATTAAAAAAAAAAGGTTTATTTAAAGGGAAGGTGCCATCAAAAAAATTTTTTTTCAGAAATTGTAAAAATGTAAAGAATTAATGATTACATTTTCTTAAAAAATATTATCATTTGTTTATAATTTAGTAAAATATGAAAAATAATTTGAAAAGTTTTGGAATTTCCACTTTTCAACACTAGGGGGAGCAGCTGCTGAAATTTCAGAAAAACCTAGTGTACAAATAGCTCACATTACTGCACTGCAGTAATTATGGGCGGAGTCTGCTGACATGTGTGATGTCTCCTCTCCTCTCCTTATGGGTGTTTGCTAAAGGATTAGAGAGGATGATATTCAGGAACCCAGTGAGCAGCCATTTTGTTGGTGACTGCAGAGTATGGCTGCCGTCACACTATCAGTATTTGGTCAGTATTTTACCTCAGTATTTGTAAGCCAAAACCAGGAGTGGAACAAATAGAGGAAAAGTATAATAGAAACATATGCACCACTTCTGTATTTATCACCCACTCCTGGTTTTGGCTTATAAATACTGAGGTAAAATACTGACCAAATAATGATAGTGTGAAGGCACCCTTATACTGACAAGTAGACAGTCACCGAGGATGGCAGGCAGCAAGGATTCTGGGAGATATCTCGTGGAGGGAGCAGGGTGACAGCAGCGCAGAGTATTTCAGGAGAGCAGTGTGCTGGTCTATAGGGGCCCCTGTTCGGTGTGCGGAGCAGCCAGGGATTGTACATAGAGCGCTGTCTTTTATACACATTGATGGACCGTCTGCTCCACAGAAATCCAGGAAACATTTCTGCGGATTGATAGCCTGGTCTGATCCAGACTTTGCATACAGACCCCATTCCCCTCCTCAGATCCTGTCTTCTCCATCCTGTCCTGGCAATGTGTGAAAGCGAGGCGACAGGCGCAGTCCGGGGTAACGCTGGGAAGGAAATGTAGCCATATAGTAACGATAAAAATGAGACCCCTCTCTTCAGCTGCCTCACCAGCCCTGACTGCACCTAACTGGAGGTCATGCTTTACCCTCTATTACCCCAGACCTGCGTGCAGGTGCTCAGCCAGAACCACCATAGAATGGGTCCGCTTTCTGAAGATAATACTGCCATAGTGTTCTCACATAATACCGCCAGTGTTCTCACATACCGCCATATAGATCACACATAATACCGCCAGTGTTCTCACATACCACCATATGCTTCTCACATAATACCGCCAGTGTTCTCACATACCACCATATGCTTCTCACATAATACCGCCATATAGATCACCCATAATGTCGCCACATAGATCTCACATGTATTGTAAATAAAGACTCGGCCAGAATAAAGTCCTTTATTAATCTTTTTTATACCATACCGAACGCATAATACTCGACTCCCTCATCTCCCACAACATTAATAATAAACCACAATGGGGAAAGACACGCAGGGGGGAGAGGAGTGCATAGGAGAGGATTAGATACTGACTGCTGAGCCGTGTATCTAATCCTGTCCTGTGTGATACTGTGCTGCGCCGTGTATCTAATCCTATCTTGTGTGATACTGTACACAGGACAGGATTAGCTACACAAGACTAGATTAGCTACACAGGACAGAGGTAGCAGTGGTAGATGGCATATAGAGGCAGGCAGCAGTGGTAGATGGTATATAGAGGCAGGCAGCAGTCGTAGATGGTATATAGAGGCAGGCAGCAGTGGTATATAGTGGCTGGTAGCAGTGGTATATAGGGGCTAGTAGCAGTGGTATATAGGGGCTGGTAGCAGTGGTATATAGGGGCTAGTAGCAGTGGTATATAGGGGCTGGTAGCAGTGGTATATAGGGGCAGGTAGCAGTGGTATATAGGGGCAGGTAGCAGTGGTATATAGTGGCTGGTAGCAGTGGTATATAGGGGCTGGTAGCAGTGGTATATAGGGGCTAGTAGCAGTTGTATATAGGGGCTGGTAGCAGTGGTATATAGGGGCTGGTAGGAGTGGTATATAGGGGCTAGTAGCAGTGGTATATAGGGGCTAGTAGCAGTGGTATATAGGGGCAGGTAGCAGTGGTATATAGGAGCAGGTAGCAGTGGTATATAGGGGCTAGTAGCAGTGGTATATAGGGGCTAGTAGCAGTGGTAGATAGGGGCTAGTAGCAGTGGTATATAGGGGCTGGTAGCAGTGGTATATAGGAGCAGGTAGCAGTGGTATATAGGGGCTAGTAGCAGTGGTATATAGGGGCTAGTAGCAGTGGTATATAGGGGCTAGTGGCAGTGGTATATAGGGGCTGGTAGCAGTGGTATATAGGAGCAGGTAGCAGTGGTATATAGGGGCTAGTAGCAGTGGTATATAGGGGCTAGTAGCAGTGGTATATAGGGGCAGGTAGCAGTGGTATATAGGGGCTAGTAGCAGTGGTATATAGGAGCAGGTAGCAGTGGTATAAGGGCTGGTAGCAGTGGTATATAGGGGCTAGTAGCAGTGGTATATAGGGGCAGGTAGCAGTGGTATATAGGGGCTAGTAGCAGTGGTATATAAGGGCTGGTAGCAGTGGTATATAGGGGCTAGTAGCAGTGGTATATAGGGGCTAGTAGCAGTGGTATATAGGGGCAGGTAGCAGTGGTATATAGGGGCTAGTAGCAGTGGTATATAGGAGCAGGTAGCAGTGGTATAAGGGCTGGTAGCAGTGGTATATAGGGGCTAGTAGCAGTGGTATATAGGGGCAGGTAGCAGTGGTATATAGGGGCTAGTAGCAGTGGTATATAAGGGCTGGTAGCAGTGGTATATAGGGGCTAGTAGCAGTGGTATATAGGGGCTAGTAGCAGTGGTATATAGTGGCTGGTAGCAGTGGTAGATGCATAAGAAAATAAAAACTCTGTACTTACCTTCAGTCCTCTTCCAGGAAGTGCTGAGTCATGGTCAGGGCAGAGCAGTGTGACGATCTCCCTGCTCTGCTCTGAACAGGTCGGCAGTGAGCAGTGATTGCAGCCTGTGCTGTAATACTAAGTACAGGCTGCAATCACAGCTCCTGGCTGCAGATACTCACCCCGCACCTCGCTCCCAGCAGCAGCTTCTCCCTGGCAGCTCCTGCTATGATCGCACACACTGAGCTGTGTGTGCGATGACAGAGGAAAAAAACAAAATGGCCGCGATCTCCTCTCACAGCTGTGACGTAGCAGCCTAGTGGGCGTGTCCAAGTCACAGCTGAGAGGCAGGAGGAGCGGTCGGAGCCCGACTGTTGGCTCCTATGCCCATGGCTGCCGTAAGTGAGGTGTGCAAGTGTCGTGCCCAGACACTTACACCCACACTAATGAAAATGGCGGCCTCCAGTGGCAAAAGTAAAAATGAATAAATAAAAAAGTATTAAAGTACTACATTTACTTTTGTATTAAAAATAATTGATTATATAATCAATAATTATTAATACAAAAACTAAAATCACGGCACCCTCCCTTTAAGGTAATAGGGATATTTTCCGTAAAGGGAATGTCAGTAGGATAAACCCTCCTAAGCCATGTATATGGGCATGTAGGTCATAGGAAGCTGATTAAAATGACACCTTGATATCTGCGATTCGATGACTTACTCCAGAGGCATCTGGATTTTCCTATATGTAAATGAGCTGTTCGGGACTATGGGCCGGACACAGATCTCCTTGAGATCACGCAGATCAGTGTCCAGCCCATAACCCTTAAAGGGAACCGGTCACCGTTTTTTGAGCCTATGAACAAATGGCACCACCTTTAACTGCTCCTGTGCTGCATCCCACAAACATGTCTATCAGCTTTGATTGATGTGGACTCGTCATACACATTGCGAACTGAGATATTGCGCCAGAGAAGTAGCGTAGCAGGCGCACTCTGCTCTGCCCTACTGTCAGCAGAGCATAAAACAGCACTACGCAAGCGCCTAGCTTTGATTGATGTGAATGATGCAGTTGATGTCAATACATGCAAGCATAATATCTCAGTTTGCAAAGTAGGACGACGGGATTAGGAGCAGACAGGAGTGACAGCCTCCGCAGCCAGAATGCCCATCGGACCAGACCACCCTTATTTACATACATCATGGGAGCATATCAACTTGTATTTTTTGGGGCATACAGGGGAAGATGGGAGATAATAGATACGTTTGTGGGATACAGCACAGGAGCAGTTAAAGGTGGTGCTATTTATTCATAGGCTCAAACGCTGGTGACAGGTTCCCTTTAACAGCTCATTTACACATAAGAAAAATCCAGATTTCTCTAGAATAAGATATTGAATCACAGATATCAAGGAATCCTTTTAATCAGCTTTCTAAGACCTACATCCCCATATAGACTGTTTAGGAGGGTTGATCCTACTGACAGATTCCCTTTAATTCTTTTTTGCGCCCTGGTATAAATGATTTTCCAGAGACAGAAGGACCAATGTTGTGTGAATTTATCGGTCAGACACATCTGAAGCAAAAGCCATTCTTGTTCCTCCAACTGCATACATTGAGCAATATACATGTCTGTGTTTCCCTTTGGATAAAAATCTAGATAATCTTTTATTAAAACTCTATAGTGCTGTTCCTTTCATATTCTTCCTGAAAATGTGTCTATGAATTGACAACTGGTTGTTACTCATCTCCATCTAAATGGCACTGTCATGTGGTACACATTAGCGATGAGCGAGTGTACTCGTTGCTCGGGTTTTCCCGAGCACGCTTGGGTAGTCTCTGAGTATTTGTAACTGCTCAGAGGTTTAGTTTTTGTTGATGCAGCTGCATGATTTACAGCTGCTAGCCAGCCTGAGTACATGTGGGGGTTGCCTGGTTTCTAGGGAATCCTCACATGTAATCAAGCTGTCTAGTAGCTGTAAATCAGGCAGCTGAGGCAACGAAAACTAAATTTCCGACCAGTTACAAATACTCGGAGATCACCAGAGCAACGAATACACTCGCTCATCACTAGTACACATCCCTAAAGCCCAGTTGCCAATTAAATGCATATAAGTATAGAAGGAATAACAACTAAAAGTCACGATACAGGGCGCTAAGAAATGATTATTCAGAATTGCTATTAAATGAAGAATTACATTTAGTCAATTTGAGAGTTGATGGGTTAATTAACCAGTCAACCCTTCCCAACCTATTCTTGGCCTTTTCTCCCCATTTTCCTTTCATCTCAATTCCTTCCTTCCACACTGTAGTTCCAAATATATGTAACTGAAAGATAGATGAAAGGCTGCTTAACAATACTCTTGGTTTTCAGTCTACTGGTTCCTTCTATAGAGGCAGTACTAACGGAAAACTAGTCTAGAATCACAAATACACCTCCTTTACCTCAACCTTTGTGGAGGAAAAGTGGTCTTTTTTAAATCTAACATGTCTTACACTTAAAAATATACTCTAAATTGCGAACCACTAGTTGTCTCTCTTCTGTATAACTTGCTGTTCATTGCCTGTTGTCAAGTGTAATCCGGCTCCAGCAGCAGAGATGTGGAGACGGATTAGAGGAAGTGGTGGCGGGTCTTTGTCTATCTCTGCTCCTGTCAGTCAAACTCCATACAGCATAACCAAGGATCAGACTCTCAGATTGGGAAAGTCAAGCCATTGGACAACATGAGACGCAATGCATGCTGGGAAGTGAGGAAAAGGGATTTGTAGTGGCTATATGGCTGGGAAAATGCTGATGATGAGGAACTGCTACTCAATGAGAGTGAATGGCAAATTACAGAGAATAATGGGAGTTCATGAAGATATTATACTGGTACATGTACCAGGCCTTCAGATTTTGCATGAAAGGACAAGTGAGCCTTATGTCTACATGTATAACATTTTTAGAAGATACTTCCGGCATGACGTGTATCAATAAGTCACATTCCATTCTCCTTAACCCCCCGTCTATTGGCTTCAGCAGACAGTACTGACAGTAGAATGCTCCAAAGACATTTATTTAATGCAGAATACATGAAATAGTCTTCATTTCCTTTATTAGCTGTACACATACTTCTGTTGGCAATATTAACATAAGTTTTCTTAGGTACCATGTTACTAGTAAACACTGCTCTTCCAAGCTTGGCTAGGCAACCGGCGGCTCCCCATTTTCTGCAGACCTGTCAGTCTGTGCAAGCACTGCCATCCAGTAGACATATCATATAGTGGTAAATATACATGTAAGGCAATAATGACAATGGCTATATTCTCTGTCTATTGTTATTTTGTGCTCTGATTAGCAGCTTGAATAAATGACAGCATCTGGCACATCCTGCTGCTCATACGTAACAAAACTACAATATTCCCTACATACTGTATATCAGAGTATGTGAAGGGTGCTCCTCATTTTACAAAGTATAAAAACAAAAACTTAAGATGCAACTGTTAAATATCTAACGGGCTAACAATGGTGAAATCTGAATCTTTGCTGTTGTTACTGCTGTCATCATCTGGGCTGGAGCTAAGTATACTTGAAGGTGTGTTGCCACCCAAGAGGGGGTCCGAGAAGGTCAGTGCATGCGGTGAAGGCTCTTTCTTCTGGTCTGTATCTTTGTGTTTCTGCAATGTAACTTTTCGCTGTAAGTCTTGGTCATAGCCAGTGCTGTCATCTTCCTTCCGGATAAGAATATAGTCTTCTGCTTGCCGAGACTCTGTGTTTTCAGACAAGATATCTTCAACCTAAGAGAAATATGCAATTATGGTTAACACACTGTACAGTTTTGCAGATTTTATCCTTTATTGTAAACACTGCTTTCCAAATTATTATTCCAAATGGATTTAAGTGTCAAAGATTACATTTTTTTGTTTTTCAAATAAACTCATCGAACGTATTGTGTCTCAGGGCTCTTTGGATCACTGAAATCAATCTAAAACACTTGTGATAATTAGTTTGCCAGGTGAGCCCAATTATAGGAAAACTACTTAAGGAAAACATTTCACATTATTAATCAGGACACAGCTTTCAAGCAATATTGGAAAGGAAAATTATCTCTCTTCTGCTGAAAGCATCAAATAGTGCACTATCTAAGACAAGGTTTGAAATGATTAGATATTTCACAAAAACATAAGAATGATCATCGTACTTTGAAGATATTTGTGGCTGATGCAGTGCACAAACGGGTTCATGCAGATAAAGGCATAATGAGGAAGGTTTCTTCTAGACAAATTCAAATTTGGAAAACAACTGCTAAAATACCATTACAAAGCAGTAAACAGGTACTTGAAGCTGCTGGCCCCTTTTGAATTTCACAAACCTTAAGGTATAGGATCCGCCACAGGCTTGCAGTTGCGCATAAACCTACTAATTGTGCACCACTAATAATAATAATTTTTATTTATATATTGCCAACATTTTTCGCGGCACTTTACAATTAAGTAGGGACATGTACAGACAATAAAAATAATACAATGTATCACATTTCAACAGTTACATGAGTGAGGGCCCTGCTCGCAAGTTTACAATGTATAAGAAAGTGTTCACAAATACAAACAATTGCACTGGGCCAAGACATATTTTAAAACAGTTTTGTTTGCTGATGAGTGCTGTGTATCCCTAGATGAATGGAGTAGTGGATGGTTGGTGGATGGTCACCTTGTCCCAATAAGGCTGCAACATCAGCAAGGAGGTGGCGGAGTCATGTTTTAGGCTGGGTTCATGGGGAGAGAGCTGGTAGGTCCCTTTAGGGTCCCTGAATATATGAAGACGATCACAGCAAAAGTAAATACACTGTGTGCAGAATTATTAGACAAGTTGTATTTTGATCACATGATACTTTTTATACATGTTGTCCTACTCCAAGCTGTTCAGGCTTGAGAGCCAACTACCAATTAAGTAAATCAGGTGATGGGCATCTCTGTAATGAGGAGGGGTGTTGTCTAATGACATTAAAACCCTATATAAGGTGTGCTTAATTATTAGGTAACTTCCATTCCTTTGGCAAAATGGGCCAGAAGAGAGATTTGACGGGCTCTGAAAAGTCCAAAATTGTGAGATGTCTTGCAGAGGGATGCAGCAGTCTTGAAATTGTTCGGTGATCACGCTTCAAAAGTTTGGCAATCAAGCGTTTCATGGCAAATAGCCAATGGGGTCGCAAGAAGCGTGTTGGGCAAAAAAGGCGCAAAATAACTGCCCATGAATTGAGGAAAATCAAGCGTGAAGCTGCCAAGATGCCATTTGCCACATTTCAGAGCTGCAACGTTACTGGAGTAACAAAAAGCACAATGTGTGCGAAACTCTGGGACATGGCCAAGGTAAGGAAGGCTGAAAAACGATCACCTTTGAACAAGAAACATAAGATAAAAAGTCAATACTGGCCAAGAAATATCTTAAGACAGATTTTTCAAAGGTTTTATGGACTGATGAAATGATAGTGACTCTTGATGGGCCAGAGGCTGGATCACTAAATGGGAAGAGAGCTCCACTCCAACTCCAGCAAGGTGGAGGTGGGGTACTGGTATGGGCTGGTGTCATCAAAGATGAACTTGTGGGACCTTTTCGGGTTGAGGATGGAGTGAAGCACAACTCCCAGACCTACTGCCAGTTTCTGGAAAACAACTTCTTCAAGCAGTGGTACAGGAAGAAGTCGGTATCGTTCAAGAAAAACATGATTTTCATGCAGGACAATGCTCCATCACATGCCCCAACTACTCCACAGCGTGGCTGGCCGGTAAAGGTCTCTAAGAAGAAAAAATTAATGACATGGCCCCCTTGTTCACCTGATCTGAACCCCATAGAGAACCTGTGGTCCCTCATAAAATGTGAGATCTAAAGGGAGGGAAAACAGTACATCTCTCGGAACAGTGTCTGAGAAGCTGTGGTGGCTGCTGCAGGCAATGTTGATCGTAAACAGATCGAGCAACTGACAGAATCTATGGATGGAAGGCTGTTGAGTGTCATCATAAAGAAAGGTGGCTATATTGGTCACTAATTTTTTTGGATTTTGTTTTTGCATGTCAGAAATGTTTATTTCTAAATTTTGTGCAGTGGTATTAGTTTACCTGGTGAAAATAACCAATCGAGATGGGAATATATTTGGTTTTTATTAAGTTGCCTAATAATTCTGCACAGTAATAGTTACCTGCACAAACTGATATCCTCCTAAGATAGCCAAATCTAAAAAAAAAAAAACACTCCAACTTCAAAAAATATTAAGCTTTGATATTTATGAGTCTTTGGTTTGATTGAGAACATAGTTGTTGATTAATAATAAAAATAATCCTCTAAAATACAACTTGCCTAATAATTCTGCACACAGTGTAGAGTTTCTGATTGACGACTTTCTTCCATGGCACAAAAAGATGTACTGTGCCATCCATAGCAAAATCATCTTCATTCATGACAATGCGCAATCTCATGCTGCCAAGAATGCCTCTGAGTCATTGGCTGCTATGAGAATAAAATGAAAAAAACTGATGGAATGGCTATCATCCTCCCCTAACTTCAACCCTATTGAGAACCTTTGGAGTATCTTCTAGCAAAAGATCTATGAGGCTGGGAGTCAGTCCACATCAAAACAGCAGCTCTGAGAGAACTTTCTGACATTCAGCAAAGAGATTCAAGTAGAAACTATCCAAGATCTCACAAATTAAATGGATGCTAGAATTGTGAAGGCGATATCAAAGCAGTGGTTCTATGTTAACATGTAACTTGGCCTGGTAAAATGTTCTTCATTGAAAAAGCTTTTATTTCCATAATGTGATCTCTTAATGCTACAAGTTCAACAAAATTACCATTTTTAGTTCTTTTACAATCTATAAAATGTTTGGAAACTCTGTTGTGCATAATAACATGGGACAGTGCATTTTGAGTTTTTTTTAAAGTTTTGAACAAAATTACTGCTATCATTGGGAAGTTTGTCCAATAAAATATGATTTATACTCTAATGGTTAATGATTTGAACATTATACTGACTCATTTGCATTGACCATTTAGGAAAAATCTGAGAAAAAATTGCATTTGCATAATAATTTGAAACACAGCTTGAAATGTCTTGCAAAGTTTCACACCACTTTCTCTGTCAGATAGGGATAGACCTCCTCTCCAACAGCACTAAGGCAGCATGGACCACATCCATGGTAGGTATGTCTATGTACTGATAAATCACAAAATGAGCAACAATGCTGGTCCATTATTCAAAAAAATAATTTGGAAGGGGTGTAAAATGGTGAATGTTTTTCTTTTGCACAAAAAAGTTAGAATGAGAAAAGTTGCCTTGGTGCCAAGAATGGATGCAGGTTTTACTGTCTCTCTACTTGGTTGTATAGATAATTTTAAAGGTGTACCACTTAAAAAAAAAAAAAAACAACATAAATTGAGCCTAGTCCCTCCAACAATGGCACCTTAGGTGTATGCCCCCTTGGGTCCGGCCCTGGTTACAGCATACAAAGCTGCATTCAACATTCTTCAACATTCCATTAGATACAGTCAATTAGTTTGTTGTCCTAACCTCCTAGCTGAACTCCTAAAATGCAGTAGGTCAAACAGCTGCATCTAGTGCACATCTCATGGCTGTACAGTGCCTGGGAGAAAAACCAAAGAAAGATCTGTGCCGGGATCAAGCCACTAATAAATGCTGGGAGATTTCAGCTGAAAAGCCTACAAAACATTGAATGCTAGTGCGCTAACTAAAGCCATATTGAGCTCTTCTTTTACACTCCAACCAGCATATTGCTATAACATATGCAAGTGTTTACTGGCCACAGTCCAGTTGTTCAATGATGGCTGTGATCCAAGGAGAGATGGAGGACTTGCCCAAAGCATCTGGAAACACACATCTCTAGGAATCAACAAAAACTCTGATGTGGTTCAGCGGGAAAAGAGAAACCTAAAGACAAACAGATCCAAATAGTATGATTTGATATGTGTTGTTATGACACAGACTTGTCAGGGGTCAAATACCGAGCTCATGTCAGATTAGGAAACATACAGTGACATGAAGCATGTTTCCAACTAGTCTTCTCAGTTGCTGACTAAATGAATAATGACAGAACATACGAGCAGTAGCTCCCTCACATAATGACCTTACACATGAGCCCATATGTCTTTTTGACATGATCTGGTAACAAAATCAAGTACAGGAATAATATATGGAAACATAGTGTGTTAGGATGCTTAGAAAGGGTTCAGTGTATTTTAGCTACTCAATATTAATCGGATCTCATACAGGGGGATTTCCTGGACCCCAGGATCTTGAGCAGGGAGCCCCTAACAAGCAGCGACACATGTAATACTACAGTGCCTTGCGAAAGTATTCGGCTCCCTGGAACTTTTCAACCTTTTCCCACATATCATGCTTCAAACATAAAGATACCAAATGTAAATTTTTGGTGAAGAATCAACAAGTGGAACACAATTGTGAAGTTGAACGAAATTTATTGGTTATTTTACATTTTTTTGAAAATTCAAAAACTGAAAAGTGAGGCGTGCAATATTATTCGGCCCCTTTACTTTTAGTGCAGCAAACTCACTCCAGAAGTTCATTGTGGATCTCTGAATGATCCAATGTTGTCCTAAATGCCTAATGATGCTAAATATAATCCACCTGTGTGTAATCAAGTCTCCATATAAATGCACCTGCTCTGTGATAGTCTCAGGGTTCTGTTTGAAGCACAGAGAGCATCCTGAAGACCAAGGAACACAACAGGCAGGTCCATGATACTGTTGTGGAGAAGTTTAAAGCCGGATTTGGATACAAAATGATTTCCAAAACTTTAAACATCCTAATGAGCACTGTGCAAGCGATCATATTGAAATGGAAGGAGTATCATACCACTGCAAATCTACTGAAAAGACTGATCAGAGATGCAGCCAAGAGGCCCATGATCACTCTGGATAAACTGCAGAGATCTACAGCTGAGATGGGACAGTCTGTCCATAGGACAACAATCAGTCGGACACTGCACAAATATGGCCTTTATGGAAGAGTGGCAAGAAGAAAGTCATTTCTCAAAGATATCCATAAAAAGTGTTGTTTAAAGTTTGCAAAAAGCCACCTGGGAGACACACAAAACATGTGGAAGAAGGTGCTCTGGTCAGATGAAACCAAAATAGAACTTTTTGGCAACAATGCCAAACAATATGTTTGGTGTAAAGGCAACACAGCTCATCACCCTGAACACACCATCACCACTGTCAAACATGGTGGTGGCAGCATCATGGTTTGGGCCTGCTTTTCTTCAGCAGGGACAGAGAAGATGGTTAAAATTGATGGGAAGATGGATGAAGCCAAATACAGGACCATTCTTGAAGAAAACCTATTGGAGTCTGCAAAAGACCTGAGACAGGGATGCAGATTTGTCTTCCAACAAGACAATGATCCCAAACATAAAGCAAAATCTACAATGGAATGGTTCACAAATAAACGTATCCAGGTGGCCAAGTCAAAGTCCAGACCTCAATTAAATTGAGAATCTGTGGAAAGAGCTGAAAACTGCTGTTCACAAACGATCTCCATCAAACCTCACTGAGGTCGAGCTGTTTGCCAAGGAAGAATGGGCAAGAATTTCAGTCTCTCGATGTACAAAACTGATAGAGACATACCCTAAGCGACTTGCAGCTGTAATCGCAGCAAAAAGTGGTGCAACAAAGTATTAAGTTAAAGGGGCCGAATAATATTGCATGCCCCACTTTTCAGTTTTTGAATTTCCACAAAAATTTAAAATAACCAATAAATTTCATTCAACTTCACAATTGTGTTCCACTTGTTGTTTATTCTTCACCAAAAATTTACATTTGGTATTTTTATGTTTGAAGCATGATATGTGGGAAAAGGATGAAAAGTACCAGGGAGCTGAATACTTTCGCAAGGCACTGTAAATAGGAAGCTTTTTTTCATCAGGCATCATATTTTAAAAGAATCTCGGAAATCAGCTCATATATTACAGGATCTATCTGAGCCAATAAACTTGCTAATTTATCAATCTATAATCAATCAATCTAGCTAAAAATTCAGCACTTCCCTTCAAATAAAGTAGAATTTTCTTTTTAGAAAACTAGATTTCTATACCTTACCCATGTCATAGTTTGGCTCTAACATTGATCCTTCTCATGTCTGAAATGTATCTGTTAGAGCTTAAACATCATATACATGGTGGGAAGATACCGGCTTATATCTTAATTACCCAGATGACTATTTTTAGCAAACCAAGAAGAAAATGCTGTTATCTATACTTTTGCTTGTGATAGCCTGTAATAGTGACCTGTAAGCTAATATTTCACATAACATATTGTGTTCTTATTTTTGATGACTAGTGATGTTTTCTGATATGCTAATTATGCATTGTATTATGGAGCCAGTTTATTGACTTCAAAAGCAGAGAGGGAAAAACTATGCAACTAGATTAAATAATCAAGTAATGCTACTTGATCTCAACACCATTGTTCTCTTTAGCTTGATGCTGGACTGATTGACACTGGGTAAATCTAAAAATAGGTTACATGCCCTTGTATAAAGAGACTCAAATACAGAGAGATGGGGAGAGAGACAGCCAGAGATTCTACCAAGACATATACATCCAAAGGACCAGAGACAGGACAGCAGCAAATATCATGGCGCCATCACGAGGGCCACAGATCTATCATTCTACCGGAAACAACCTAGGGGCTTTCGGCTCCAGTTGGAAAAACACAGATCTGCTCCACTGACCATCGCTGGATCCTTGATATGTTTGGAGAAAGCCAGGATTGGGACCCGCTGGGCACTTGGCTCCTTGAAGATAAGCCAGGTTGTGACTCTCATGACAACTGGCCTTGTACCTTGTAAAAAGGAGGAACGCAACAGCACTCTGTAGAGACCAATACACACGCGAACACAAAATCTGTCATAATTCATAATTGCTGAGTAAACTGTAATAAAGAAATAAAAGTTCTAAGCGCATAAATTGGCCAATTCATGTAAGCCCATCAACCGTGACAAGATGATACTTCTCTGATGGGTCCTATCATATAATAAATGCCTCTATTGTGCTATAAAAGTCTAGAGTGTGAATGGGCAACATGCCTCACCGGGGTTACAAACTTGCACTTTGAAGTAAGCTGGTAGGATCCATTGGTGGTTGTTACCTCCTTCTTTCTGACTCTGCATCCCACCCATCAGCCCAAGGGTGTTTATAATCAACTCTGGATCCTACCAGCTTACTTCAATGTGCAAGTTTGTAACCCAGGAGAGGCATGTTGCCTATTCACACTGTAGACTTTTATAGCACAAGAGAGGTATTTATTATGATAGGACCCATCAGAGAAATGTCACCTTGTCGCGGTTGATGGGCTAAGAACTTTCATTTCTGTAAGTAATTTTTGAAAAAATTTTTCTCACTTTTTATTACAGTTTACTCAGCAATTATGACAGATTTTGTGTTTGCGTGTGCATTGGTCTCTACAGAGTGCTGCGGTGTTCATTTTTGCAAGTTGTGTTTCATTACAGTAGGCACCTGTTCATACTATATGGAGGTGCAGGTCAGGTTTTTGTTCTATGCATGGCCTTGTACCTTGTATGGACTCAATGGACTGTCATCTTCCTACGCTTGTTGTTACCCCCTCTTTATGTGTGTACCACAGGTGGCGTAGCCAACCCTGGGACCTCTGATGTAACATCTGCCATTATCCCGGCGGGTCAGCGGAAGTGTGAGACTCTGTAATGTGCACCATATGGGTTACTGTACTGTGTTGGGACTGTTCTATGTGTTATTTGCCTGTTTTTCGGCTCAATAAAGTATTGGCACACTGTTTTACCGTCACCCTGTGGGTTGTCTGAGTAGTGTTATGCCCATGTAAAAGGAGAGCGGCTGTTCGGCAAGACGATCCCTGGTCCATGTGGTTCCGGTTAGCGGACCCTGGGGCACTCATCGATCCCTCGTGTCTTCACACATGGGCATTTAATAGAATACAACTATTTTCCCAGGGTCCGGTTAGCGGACCCTGGGGCACTCATCGATCCCTCGTGTCTTCACACATGGGCATTCAATAGAATACAACTATTTTCCCCACTTTATTTGAATGGAAGGGTTGCCTCTTATTCTTTGTATCTATCTGACAAGGTAAGTATTGTCTAATGCCTTGCTATTGCAATACCTGATGCAATTGTGGCAGTTTATGGGTTAAAAACTCCCGCATTTCTCCCTGGTTCATCTGCATGCTGGAGCAGTAATGGTCATCAGTGATGGTAATCTCCTCATTCTCTTCAGCCTCCAGATGACTTTGGTTGAATCGCAGCGATCCTTTCAAAATATCTTTTATCTGAAAATACCAAGATTCTGAATGAGCTGCATCCTGAATTGTCTGCCCAAGTGAGCTTAGTGTTAAAATGTCATTAAATAAGAATACTGAATAATAATTTAATAAGAATATTTAAATAAATAAGATATAGAATGATCAACTGGTGCACCATGGAAATACAACACAAAGTATGTCAGTACTACACGCCATAATCTGTGATCGATGTATTCGTTCCTATCTAGAGGCATCTTTAGGTAAATACTGAATATATTCTTACTGATAAGTCAAATGTGTTGATTTTTATTTTCTTTTAAATCAATTGTTTTCACATTGCACTATATATAACTGGTGTAAATGTAACAAGCTTAAAGAGCATCTAAAATTTTTTATTTAATCTACCGTATCTAAGTTATGAATTTTTGCTATATACTCTATTACCAGTACTTTATTTTGCTTGCTTCCATCTTTAAAACCGAAAGTGCTGGTTTATCTGCCTTATTTATGTTGTCTTAGTAGTTTATTTTAACTGCAGGCCTAGCTTCTCTGCACTCCTCCCCCCATGGTCAGATACCAATTGCAAACACTATCCTCAGGATATGTCGTCAATATCTGATCGATTGGGGTCCGACACCCAGCATCTTCACTGATTAGTTGCCCTTGGTGCTGGTAACCGCCGGCTGGAAATGATATTCAAATCAATAAGAGGCGGATTTACAGTACCGGGCCGCGGCCACCATCAGAAGATGGAGCAGCACTGAAATTGAGCATTTCTGGCCTCTGTCGCCAACACCGAGAACAGCTGATCGGCAGGGGTGCTGGGCGTCAGACCCTGGAAGATAACTCTGCCTCCAGAGATTATTTTAAATAAAAGGTGGAGTTTCCAGTGAGACAAGTAACTAACACAGAACAGGTGATATTACATTTGTGTTCTTGCAAACACATTTTCTGCTTCTCTCTGAGCTCTGTTATATTCCTGCCTTATTGCCGCCCTATCTGCCTGTGAGCTGGAAGCTGAGGCTGACAGGAACCTGCAGATGTGTCAGGTATAATCACACACAGCTCTGCAGTGAGAACCAGAGAGCTAACATAGTAACATAGTAACATAGTTAGTAAGGCCGAAAAAAGACATTTGTCCATCCAGTTCAGCCTATATTCCTCATTTACATAAAGTGATAAAAGATGATTTATCAACAACAAGGTATCTGATATGAGACACACAGGGAGGACTCTCAAAAGGATGAATGGATTGGCAGTGCATATGATCCACCACCGTTCCATTCACATGCTGCCCTTCAGAGCCCTGGTTCTCAGGATCGGTGGTCCTAGCGATTGGGAAATTATCCCCTATCTAATTTTTAGGGAATAACTTTTAAATTTGAGAATACCTCTATAATATTATTAAATTTGTAATACACAACTGTTTGAGGCTATAAGACAAGGCTAGACCCAACACACGATATAGAAAAGATTACACTAAACCTTTATTCACTCACAATTACAATGGTGGCCCACATTAAAATAATCCCTGCTGGTAAGGTGGTCACACAGGAAGACTCAAGGCTGTAAAGCGACCGGGGTTATGAGAGAATAATAATGATCTTATATAATGCTATTAAATGCAGCAATACACACCTGTTTCAGCACTGCTAGAGACACCTGGATTTTGTCTTCTCTTTCCAGCTTTTCTTGTAAGACGACATCCTGAATATGTCCTTTTATAGATGAGACAGAATTGAAACAATCACAATGGAACTTTTATATCCTATCTCCTATCATGCTGCCTTTCTTTAACCAGGTAGCAGCTCACGGAAGTAGTTAAACACTTTATCAGGGTGATAATTACTGATAAAAATACAGAAATCGTAGAAAGGCAATAAATGATAAAACACGTACTGTACACTGTGTGCAGAATTATTAGGTAAGTTGTATTTTAGAGGATTATTTTTATTATTGATCAACAACTATGTTCTCAATCAACCCAAAAGACTCATAAATATCAAAGGTTAATATTTTTGGAAGTTGGAGTGTTTTTTTTTTTTTAGATTTGGCTATCTTAGGAGGATATCTGTTTGTGCAGGTAACTATTACTGTGCAGAATTATTAGCCAATTTAATAAAAACCAAATATATTCCCATCTCACTTGTTTATTTTCACCAGGTAAACCAATATCACTGCACAAAATTTAGATATAAACATTTCTGACATGCAAAAACAAAACCCCCCAAAATTAGTGACCAATATAGCCACCTTTCTTTATGATAACACTCAACAGCCTTCCATCCATAGAATCTGTAAGTTGCTTGATCTGTCTGCAATCAACATTGCGTGCAGCAGCCACCACAGCCTCCCAGACACTATTCCGAGAGGTGGACTGTTTTCCCTCCCTGTAGATCTCACAGCTTTGTATGAAAATCCCTATTTATTATAATTGCCAGACCCGAAATAACAAGCACTTTTCACCTATTGTGTCCCCCCATTTCCTTGTAGATTGTAAGCTTGCGAGCAGGGACCTCACCCCTAATGTCAATGTTTAAATTGTCTTAACTTGTATTGAATTAATTGTCTGTACATGTCCGCGCTTAATTGTAAAGTGCTGCGGAATATGTTGGTGCTATATAAAATTATTATTATTATTATTGAAAGGTTTCTCCCATGTGTGTACTGAGCAAGAGACCTGCAAAGCAAAAATAGTGGCACCGGGAAAGGCCATTCAGGTGTGGTCCCGTACAAGCCTCACCTCTGCCTATGGTCCCCAGCCAGATCTTCAAAATATACCTGGCTATACTATATCACGCTGCCAGACTGATTCATGCTGCCAAGGTTTGTACAGCTTGAATTAAGTGATAGATTCCCTTTTATTTTGGCCTGCTGAAAATGATGCCTAAAATTTAGGAGAAGATTGCTTCTTCGCTATTGCATTGTCAGTATTACATCATCCGTATCACATCATCCCGAAGTGACCAATAGAATCTTTAAAGGGAATCTGTCAGCAGGTTTTTGCTACCTCATCTGAGAGCAGCATAATGTAGGAAAAGAGACCATGATTTCAAAGATGTATCACTTAGTGTACTGGGTGCGGCAGTCCTGACACAAGCAGAGCTTTTAGATGTAGAATGCAGCAGAGCTGAGAAAGCTAGCCCCGCCCACACCAGGCCCTGTATATGCAATGGCTATTAACACTGAGCTGCTTGTCACAGAGGGTGTGGTCAGACTAGTGTAGTCCAGCAAAGATACTCAGAAGTGATATAATCTTCACTATAAGTAAATAACACACAGAGTAATAAAAAACACATCATTCAACTCTGTCTCATACTAGATCTCCTGCTGTCTTCAGATTACATAGGAAAAACATGCTGACAGATTCCCTTTAATACTTTATCAGTGACACAGCATTATTTGTTGGCCTTTTGGATTATTCCTATCAGAATAAATTCAGAGATCTCTCACACTTGCATTGCATAGTGCCTTGTAATTATAATTCGCAATAGTGTTTAGCTATGTTTTGTAAATATAATTATGGCTATGTCTATTTTATGTGTATCTCTGTGTTGGAAGAAATAATGTTAAAATGTAATGATTACATTTCTATGCATTTTCTACAATATGTAGTGGTAAAATGAAAGCTTTTCGAAATAGAAACAAGGATCAAATGAGTTTTTATTGTGATATTTGAACTCAGCACATGAAAATCATTGAGACTTTTCATTTCTGAACCAAAGACTAATATATTGGGAAGACTTTGACCCAGTCCAATCTTTCTGCTGGTCTTGAAGCAGTCATCACCAACAAAGGTTTTTGTACTTAATATTTAATACATTTCTGTAAATGTGTTCAATACTTTTTCCCTCTAATATTTCTCATTATAACACAATTTATGTACATCAATGGTTTGAATTCTTTGCCTGTGTGGATTGGATATGTTGTTACCGACAACTAGTGAGAATTTCTGGTGCCAATAGCACCTTTAGAAATCAATTTACTTAGAAAATTGTGCTGTTCTAAATTTTACATGTTCTATACTTTTTTCGACCCATGTATGTATCAAAATCAGAAGATGACCAGCAGGACCATCAATTCAGAACAGGCAAGCAACCAGGGAGACCCAACTATGCCCATCTTTTTTGTCAGTTAAGGCTGGCCAGAAGTGATCTTCATGGAAGAATTATGGCCAAAAACAATACCTGGAATTGACATGGAAGGCCAAGTGACTTAACGACGCATGAAAACATAGGTACTGGGGGGCAGAAAAATGGCAGCAAGTGTTCTGAACTAATGAGTCCAAATTTTAAATATTTGGCTGTAACAAAAGGCAATTTGTTTGCCAAAGGGCTGGAGCGCGATACAATAATAAGTGTCTGCAAGCAACAGTGAAAAGGAACATAAACCAGCTCACCCGTGATTCCGCAACCAAACCTCGGGAGCACGGACCCGCTCTGTCCAGGCGTGCAAGATCCAAAAAAAGAAAGAACTGTCCAGCTTCACCGAGTCCGTAAAAAAGCGTTTTCTTTGTTCACAAACTTTAAACATGGAGGATACAGACTTCAGCACAACCATATGGGTAAGAATCTCAACGCGTTTCTGGAGACTAGGCTCCCTTAATCATGACAATGTCATGTTTAAAGTTTGTGAATAAAGAAAACGCTTTTTTACGGACTCGGTGAAGCTGGACATTTCTTTCTTTTTAAGCAACAGTGAAGCATGGTGGAGGTTCATGGCAAGTTTATGGCTGCATGTCAGAAAATGGAGTTGGGTATTTAGAGAGCATTAATGGGGTCTTCAATGGTGAGCAGATACGTATACATCATGTAACACCATCGGGGGGCGTCTGCATGGCCCCAGATTTTTTCTGCAGCAGAACAACAACCCAATCATACAGCCAAGGTTCAGAGCAAAGTAGAACAAGTAGTCCAGGAAGTGATGATATGGCCCTCACAGAGGAGAAGGTAAATGGCAGTCACACCAAATATTAATTTAATTTATATTTCACTTTTGTTCATTCACTTTGCATTTTCTTAATTGATAAAACTATACTTCTATTTATGAAAGCATTCTTATGTTGAAGCATTTTTTTCATGCATGCCTAAAACGTGTGCACAATGCTGTATATTGCAGAACTGCATAATTTTGCATTGCCTGGAGAATACCGTATATACTCGAGTATAAGCCGAGATTTTCAGCCCATTTTTTTGGGCTGAAAGTCCCCCTCTCGGCTTATACTCGAGTCATATACCCGGGTGTCGGCAGGGGAGGGGGAGCGGGGGCTGTGTAATCACACTTACCTGCTGCGGCGCGGTCCCTGCAGTCCCTGGCTTCTCCAGCGCTGCAGATTCTTCCTGTACTGAGCGGTCACATGGCACCGCTCATTACAGAAATGAATAGGCGGCTCCACCCCCATAAATGATCGGTGCCATGTGACCCCTCAATTACAGGAAGAAGCTGCAGCGCCGGAGAAGCCAGGGACTGCAGGGACCGCGCCGCAGCAGGTAAGGGGAGCGCAGCGCTATAATTACCTGCTCCTCGCTCCGATGCGGCTCCGTCTGCAGCGTCCTCTAGCAGTGACGCTCAGGTTAGAGGGCGCTGTTACGTAGTCAGTGCGCGCCCTCTGCTGAGCGTCAGTGCTGGAGACGGAGCCGCACGAGGAGCAGGTAATTATTGAAAGCGCTGGCATCCTGAGAAGAGAGGTGAGTATGTGATTTTTTTTTTTATTGCAGCCGCATTCTATATGGCACAGCATTATAAGGAACACCTATGGGGCCATAATCAAAGGTGCAGAGCATATATGGCACAGCATTATAAGGAGCATTTATGGGGCCATAATCAAAGGTGCAGAGCATATATGGCACAGCATTATAAGGGGCATCTATGGGGCCATAATCAAAGGTGCAGAGCATATATGGCACAGCATTATAAGGAGCATCTATGGGGCCATAATCAAAGGTGCAGAGCATATATGGCACAGCATTATAAGGAACATCTATGGGGCCATAATCAAAGGTGCAGAGCATATATGGCACAGCATTATAAGGAGCATCTATGGGGCCATAATCAAAGGTGCAGAGCATATATGGCACAGCATTATAAGGAGCATTTATGGGGCCATAATCAAAGGTGCAGAGCATATATGGCACAGCATTATAAGGAGCATCTATGGGGCCATAATCAAAGGTGCAGAGCATATATGGCACAGCATTATAAGGGGCATCTATGGGGCCATAATCAAAGGTGCAGAGCATATATGGCACAGCATTATAAGGAGCACCTATGGGGCCATAATCAAAGGTGCAGAGCATATATGGCACAGCATTATAAGGAACACCTATGGGGCCATAATCAAAGGTGCAGAGCATATATGGCACAGCATTATAAGGAGCATCTATGGGGCCATAATCAAAGGTACAGAGCATATATGGCACAGCTTTATAAGGGGCATCTATGGGGCCATAATCAAAGGTGCAGAGCATACATGGCACAGCTTTATAAGGAACACCTATGGGGCCATAATCAAAGGTGCAGAGCATATATGGCACAGCATTATAAGGGGCATCTATGGGGCCATAATCAAAGGTGCAGAGCATATATGGCACAGCATTATAAGGAGCATCTATGGGGCCATAATCAAAGGTACAGAGCATATATGGCACAGCTTTATAAGGGGCATCTATGGGGCCATAATCAAAGGTGCAGAGCATACATGGCACAGCTTTATAAGGAACACCTATGGGGCCATAATCAAAGGTGCAGAGCATATATGGCACAGCATTATAAGGAGCATTTATGGGGCCATAATCAAAGGTGCAGAGCATATATGGCACAGCATTATAAGGGGCATCTATGGGGCCATAATCAAAGGTGCAGAGCATATATGGCACAGCATTATAAGGAGCATCTATGGGGCCATAATCAAAGGTGCAGAGCATATATGGCACAGCATTATAAGGAGCATTTATGGGGCCATAATCAAAGGTGCAGAGCATATATGGCACAGCATTATAAGGGGCATCTATGGGGCCATAATCAAAGGTGCAGAGCATATATGGCACAGCATTATAAGGAGCATTTATGGGGCCATAATCAAAGGTGCAGAGCATATATGGCACAGCATTATAAGGAGCATTTATGGGGCCATAATCAAAGGTGCAGAGCATTCTATATAGCACAGTTGTATATGGAGCATCTATGGGGCAATAATGAACGGTATGGAGCATCTATTTTTCTTTTTGAAATTCACCGGTAGCTGCTGCATTTTCTACCCTAGGCTTATACTCGAGTCAATAAGTTTTCCCAGTTTTTTGTGGCAAAATTAGGGGGGTCGGCTTATACTCGGGTCGGCTTATACTCGGGTCGGCTTATACTCGAGTATATACGGTAGTTAAATATAGAGTTACTAATTTTTATCATGGGAATGGAAAAAAAGAGAAAAGGTACAAGATAAAGCATAGGAACAGTTATGTCTATCATAAATATAGTGCATGTGTTCTGAAACACCAGGTATACTACGTAACAGATCATATTAATTCTGTTTCTGTAATGCCGCCATCCATGCATGGTTCCTCCCCGCAGGGACACCGACATGCACACCACCTTCATCGCCCCACTATGTCCTCTGCTCCGGCTCCTGTGTCCCAGGACTTACTCAGTTTACACCAATATTTTGATGCAGGTTGGCATATGGTAAGTCACACTTTTTTACTACTTTGACACTTCTTTTTTAAATGTGGGATGAGGCACGCTTCCCCGGAGCTTTTATTTTAGTAAATCTCACCCATTTTATTTACAGTGGGGGAAATAAGTATTTGATCCCTTGCTGATTTTGTGAGTTTGCCCACTGACAAAGACATGAACAGTCTATAATTTTAAGGATAGGTTAATATTGAGAGATAGAATATCAAATATAAAATCCAGAAAATCACATTGTATAAATTATATACATTTATTTGCATTTTGCAGTGAGAAATGCATATTTGATCCCTCAGACGTTTTTTGTAGCTGATGATGACGATTGCTCACATGTCAGGAGGAATTTTGGTCCACTACTCTTTGCAGATCATCTCTAAATCATTATGATTTTGAGGCTGTCGCTTGGCAACTCAGATCTTCCAACTCCCTCCATAAGTTTTCTATGGGATTAAGGTCTGGAGACCGGCTTGTCCACTCCATGAACTTAAAGTGCTTCTTTTTGAGCCTTGCCTGTATGTTTTGGGTCATTGTCTTGCTGCAAGACTTAGCCACGACCCATTTTTAATGTCCTGGCTGAGGGAAGGAGGTTGTCAATCAGGATTTTACGGTACATGGCTTCATCCATTCTCCCACTGATGCGGTGAAGTAGTCCTGTGCCCTTAGCAGATAAACACCCCCCAAAACATAATGTTTCCACCTCCATGCTTGATAGTGGGGATGGTGCTCTTTGAGTCATAGGCAGCATTTATCTTCCTCCAAAAACAGCGAGCTAATGCCAAATAGCTCAATTTTTGTCTCATCTGACCACACCACCTTCTCCCAGTCACTCACAGAATCTTCCAGGTGTTTATTGGAAAACTTCAGACGGGCCTGCACATGTGCCTTCTTGAGCAGGGGAACCATGCGGGCACTGCAGGATTTTAAACCTTTACGGCGTAATGTGCTACCAATGGTTTTCTTGGTGACTGTGGTCCCAGCTGCCTTGAGATCATTAACAAGTAATCCCCGTGTAGCCTTAGGCTGATCTCTTACCTTCCTGATGATCAAGGATACCCCACGAGGTGAGATTTTGCATGGTGCCCCTGATCAATGTCGATTGACAGTCATTTTGTATTTCTTCCATTTTCTTACTTTTGCACCAACAGTTGTCTCCTTCTCACCCAGTGTCTTTCTTATGGTTTTGTAGCCCATTCCAGCTTTGTGCAAGTCAATGATCATGTCCCTGACATCCGTATAGAGCTCTTTGGTCTTGCCCATGTTGTAGAGGTTAGAGTCTGACTGAATAATTGAGTCTGTGGACAGGAGTCTTTTATAAAGGTGTCTATAAAAGACAGCTGTCTTTAATGCAGATAACGAATTGATTAGGAGCGTCTAACTGGTCTGTAGGAGCCAGAACTCTTAATGGTTGGTTTGGGATCACATACTTATTTCTCACTGCAAAATGCAAATAAATTTATATAATTTATACACTGTGATTTTCTGTATTTTATTTTTAATATTCTATCTCTGAATGTTAAAATTAACCTACCGTTAAAATTATAGACTGTTAATGTCTTTGTCGGTGGGCAAACTCACAAAATAAGCAAAGGATGAAAGACTTATTTCCCCAACTGTATCAGATGTTTCATTAAATGACACAACATAGAAGTAGATGCATTTCTTCTAACAGAAGAATATCTACTGCATATGGCATCAGGAGAAGCACTCTACAGAGTCCTTCAGTATAGACTGGAGGAGACTCAAAAGGCCTAATGCACAAGGCTTTAAACTGAATGTTTAACTCTAATGTTTGTAAATCTTCCATTATTTCCAGAGAGGATTTTAGATTTTAGTACAAACGTGGTGGATAATTTTATTTCACTCATTTCTAATGTTCTGTCCAGACTGAAAAAATTGAAAGTTTATACTGTAAATTACTAAGAATCGCCATTGCTGGGTTTCCATAGCAACAACCATTCTTGCTGTTTCCTTATGCTTATCACCGTACACAGCTGGAGAGAAACGTGCCGCTGACTGCAGGGCCACCTCTTGTAATGTCACCTTGAAGATTGACTTGATGGTTTAAAGGCAAAGGTGGAATCTTATGCAAAGAAAGGCAAATGAATCCTTAGTAGTTAAGGCACAAGGACATTCTGGGCATGCTAGGCTGTGTGATTGCTGGGCTTATTTCTCCATAAAAGAGTCTATTTTTCATATTCTAATGTAGTAGGCAGACGCTGCTGCTCAGCAAGAACGCATACCATAGACAGGCCTATAACTGTATACATGCTAGCTACTGATACAATACTATAATGAATGAAGATGATTTACTCATCATCTCAGAACGTGATTTAATTTTCTCAATACAGAATGGCCTGTGGTGCAATGTGGCGTTGGTGGATGGAAGGACACATGATATCCCAGATGTGCTCAATTGGATTCAGGTCTGAGGAATGGGCAGGCAAGTCCACAGCATCAATGCCTTCATCACGCAGAAACTGCTGGCACCCTTATCCTACAAGAGACCTAGCATTGTCATGCATCAGAAGGAACCCAGGGCCCAGTGCACCTGCATATAGTTTCACAATGGTCTGAGGATCTCATCCCGGGACCTAATGGCAGTCAGGCTACCTCTGGCTAGCACATGGAGGGCTGTGTCTCCCTCCAAAGATATGCCTCCCCACACCATAACTGATCAACTACTAAAACGGTCATACTGGAGGACGTTGCAGGCAGAACTTTTTCTATGCTATCGCCAGACTCTGTCACGTCTGTCATATGTGATCAGTGTGAACCTGCTCTCATCCGAGAAGTGCACAGGGCACCAATATTGAATCTGCCAATCTTGGTGTTCTCTGGCAAACGCCAATCACCTTACACGGTGTTGGTGTGTAAGCATGACACAGACTTGTGGAAGTCGGGCCCTGATACCACCCTCATGGAGTCTGTTGCTGACAGTTTGAGCAGACACATGGATGTTAATGGCTTGCTGGAGGTCATTTTGCATGGCTCTGGCACTGATCCTCCTGTGCTCCTTGCACGTCTTCTGGTGTACTGGCCTGTCTCCTGGTATCCGCTCCGAGCTTTGGACACTGTGCTGACAAACACAGCTACCCTTCTTGCCACAGCTCCCATTGAGGTGCCATCCTGGATGAGTTGCATTACCTAAGCAGCTTCTGTGAGTTGTAGTGTAGACACCAACTCATGCTAATTTTCCTCTAGATGTAAGAGCAATGACAAAATGCAAAAGTGACTAAAACAACAGACAAAAAGGATGAGAAACGAGAAATGGTCTGTGGTCACCACCTGCAGAACCATTCCTTTACAGGGATTGTCTTGCAAATTGCCTGTTATTTCTACCTGTTGTCTGTTCTATTTGTACAACATCAAGAGAAATTGATTCACAATCAGTGTTGCTTCATAACTGGACAGGTTAGAAGTGTGATTGACTTGGAGTTACATTGAGGTGGTTTAAGTGTTCCCTAAGTGTTGTTTTTTAGAGCAGTGTATATTATTACATAATGTTATAATGATTTAAGGACATACAGCAGGTAAAATAAATATTGGACACTAAAAATTTTCTAAGTAAATAGATTTCTAAAGGTAGTACTAATAGGAAATTGTCACCTCATGTCAACAACTACCCATACAAGCCACACCAGCAAAGAAATCAAACCAGAAATGTCCAGAAATCAAGTTATGTGTAATAATGAGAACTGACACAGGGAAAAATTATTGAACACTCTTTACTGCAATGTATTTAATACGTTGTACAAACGCATTTGTTGGTGATGACAGCTTCAAGATACCTGTATGGATAAACTAGTTGCATGCATTGCTCAGTAGTGATTTTGGCCCATTCTTTCACTCAAACACACTTCACTGTTGGTATGGTGTTTTAACATAGTTTGTAATATGGCATCCAAAGAGTTCAATTTTTGTCTCATCTGACCAGACTACATTCTCCATGTATCTCACCGGCTTGTGTAAATGTTGTTGAGCAAACGTTAAAAATGCTTGAACATGCTTTTTTTCACCAAGGTAGTTTTGCATGGTGAGGGTGCATAGAGGCCAATGTTAGTTGAGTGCATAACTTACTGTTTTCTTTGAAACAATTGTACCTGCTGATTACAGGTCTTTATGAGGCTCTCAACAGAAGGTCCTTAGCTCTTTGCCAACTCTTCTGTTAATTCTCTTCATTCATTTGTTGGAAATCTTGTGGGGAGCACCTGGCCATGGCTGGTTTATAATGAAATGATGGTCTTTTCACTTCCAGATTATGGCCACAACGTGCTCAGTGGAAGCTTCAGTAGTAGTGATGAGCGAGTATACTCGTTGCTCGGGTGACCTCCGAGTATTTGTTAGTGTTCGGAGATTTAGTTTTCATCGCTGCAGTTGAATGATTTACGGCTACTAGCCAGCTTGATTACATGTGGGGATTCCCTAGCAACGAGGCAACTCCCACATGTACTCAGCCTGGCTAGTAGCCATAAATCATTCAACAGCGGCGATGAAAACAATCTCCGAACACTAACAAATACTTGGAGGTTACCTGAGCGTGCTCGGGAAAACCCAAGCAATGAGTATACTTACTCATCACTATTCAGTAGTTTAGAATTTCTTCTGTCAATGTCATCAGTATCTTTTGCAACAATAAGGTTGCAAAGGTCTTAAAACAGCTCACTAGTTTTAACCATCATGAGATGTTTATTGTGTGGCATCTTGGTAATAAGACACCTTTTTATATGCCATCAGTTAAACCAGCTATTATTTTTCACTAAGTGGCAGTGTTTTCTAATTTTTGATAGATTTTAGCTGGTGTCATGACTTTCCATGGCTTCTTGCACCTCACTTGCTTTGTGTGTTCAATATTTTTTCCATGTTTAACTTCTAATTATTACACATAACTTAATTTATGGACATCTGTGGTTTGATTTATTTGCCTGTGTGGAGCTCAATCGCTGACAGGGGTACTAAATACATGGTGGCAGGGTGGATGTCAAGACCTCATGCCTGTCATTATAATTCTCTGTTAAAGCTGGGCCCCTGGTGCTGATGGACTGGTGTGTACAGCACAAGCGATCAGTTTGTTGCAGCGTCAAGTCCCCTTGGGGGACTATTACGGTAAAAACAATAAAGTGAAAAAAAAAAAGTTTTTTAAAATATGAAAACATAAAAAAACACAAAAGTTCAAATCACCCCCTTTTGCCCCATTATAAATAAAACAATTAAAAAATACACATATTTGGCATCACTGTGTTCGTAAAAGTCCGATCTATCAAAAATAAAAATTAATTGAATTTGTAAAAGAAAAGAAAATAAAAAATCCAGAATTACTGTTTTTGGCAGCTGCAACACTGCAATAAAATGCAATAAGAGGATATGAAAACATCATACGGTAATCACCCTAAAATAGTATCAGGAAACATCAGCTCAGGAAATAAAGAGGAGAGAGTGCACTAATGTCAGAAATATTAGAACGGAGTGCAATACCTAGTCTATACAACAATGATCATAAAAAGAAAAAAGACTAAACTAATAATGGTATGCACATCCTCATGGTAAAATTTGAAAAACCTTTATTTCACCTTGAACACAATGAATTTAAAAACATTTAAAATGCAACATGCAACCCAATAAATATCACCCCCATGAAGGCGAATTAAATGGACCTGTGAATAAGGCCCATACAAGCAAAAAAAAATCACAATTATGATAAACCATGCCGATGACAAATAATATGCACCATAACCATCATAAGTTATACCATGTCAATCATGGAATATTAATAAAGCAGAATGATATGTGGAAACAGAAAAAATATATGCATGCACATGTATATCCCTAAACAGAACCAGACCTATATGGATCCATAGGATGACCAATATCTACCAAAAAGGGATATGTATTTCCCTGGGACTAAACAAAAAGTAGGCAAGATATGATGATAAACCTAAAACCAATATATCTTACTCTCCCAACAGAACCCAGGGAAAAAGGGGAGAAAAAGTTCCAAATAATAAAGCCTGGTATCTGAAGCAGGGTCCTATAACAGAAGGGCACGAAGGGGAATGAGAAGTTCCCCTGACGAAGCTGATCTTTTAGCAGCGATACGCGTGGGGCTCTCTCCTCACCCCCCTTTTCTTCCATCAGGACATCTCAGTCATGTGGTTTCAATCATGGCCCATTCTTGTGCCTGAGCAGAGTTGGTGATATGGTGACTATTTCGGACCTTATGGCTATCTAAGCTTTTATAGTGCCCTTCTGTTATAGGACCTTGCTTCAGATAACAGGTTTTATTATTTGGAACTTTTTCTCCCCTTTTTCTCTGGGTTCTATTGGGAGAATAAGATACATAGTTTTTAGATTTATCATTATATGTTGTCTACTTTTGGTTTAGTCCCAGGGAATATAGAGCAGCAGATTCCGAAAAATGTAAACATTACGGGTCTCGAAAAATGGTGACACAAGAAAAAAATTTTTACTTTCAAATTTCTGATTTTTTTTATCACGTACATAAAAAAACAAACACTAAACATGTTTGGTATCTGCATATTCGCACTGACCTGGAGAATCATAGTCTCAGATCAGTTATACCATATAGTGAACATGGTAAACAACCCCCCCACCATACAACTGTGGAAATGCACTTTTGTTTTGCAATTTCAAAACGCTTGGAATTTTTTCCCCGCTTAAGTGTGTCACAGGGCAAAATGAATGGTGTCATTCAAAAGTACAACTCATCCCACAAAAAACAAGTCCTCATAGAGCTATATGGTAGAAAATTAAAAAATGATGGTTTTTGGAAGGGGAAAAAAATGAGAATGAAAAATTGGCGGAAGGGTGAAGGGGCTAATGTGCCGAATAATAGCTTTATGAAGGTGCCTGGCTAAAGTACTAAAAGCACAGCACCAGGAGGAAAATGAACTTTGTTTTCTCCTGGGAGCTACCAGCTTTCAGTTATATAGGCGTGCCCATAGCAATAACAGTCACCACTCACAGTGCCGGCTATAAGCACGCCCCGGCACTGACTGACAGCCTGTTCTGCAGTGCACCAGTACAAACCTGGCTGTTAGTCAGTGCCGGGGCGTGCTTATGGCCGGCGATGTCAGTGCAGTGAGCGGGGACTGTTATTGCTCTGGGGATGCCTATACACTGTGTTCCAAATTATTATGCAAATTGGATTTAAGTGTCAAAGATTTGATTGCTTTGTTTTTCAAATAAACTCTTGTATGGTATTGTGTCTCAGGGCTCAATGGATCACTAAAATCAATCTTAAACACGTGATAATTCGTTTTCCAGGTGATTCTAATTAAAGGAAAACTACTTAAAAATGATGTTCCACGTTATTAAGCAGGCCACAGGTTTCAAGCAATATGGGAAATAAAAAAGGATCTCTCTGCTGCTGAAAAGCATTAAAAAGTGCAATGCCTTGGACAATGTATAAAATCATTAGAAAACTTAAGAGTGATCATCATACTGTGAAGAGATTTATGACTGACACAGAGCACAGAGTTCATGCAGATAAAGGGATAATGAGGAAGGTTTCTGCCAGACAAATTCATTGGATAAAGAGAGCAGCTGCCAAAATAGCATTACAAAGCAGCAAACAGTTTTTTGAAGCTGCTGGTGCCTCTGGAGTCCTTCGAACCTCAAAGTATAGGATCCTTCAAACACTTGCTGTGGTGCATAACCCAACTATTCGGCCACCCCTAAACAGTGTTCACAAGCAGAAACGGTTGCAGTGGGCCCAGACATACATGAAGACTAATTTTCAAACAGTCTTTTTTACTGATGAGTGTCGAGCAACCCTGGATGGTCCAGATAGATGGAGTAGTCAATGGTTGGTGGATGGCCACCATGTCCCAACAAGACTGCAACGTCAGCAAGGAGGTGGAGGAGTCATGTTTTGGGCCAAAATCATGGTGAAACCCTTTAAGGTTCCTGAAGGTGTGAAAATGATGTCTGCAAAGTATATAGAGTTTCTGACTGACAACTTTCTTCAATGGTATAAAAAGCAGAAACGTGTTTTCAGGAGAAAAATCATCTTCATGCATGACAATGCACCATCTCATGCTGCAAAGAATACCTCTGAGTCATTGGCTGCAATGGGCATAAAAGGAGATAAACTCATGGTGTGGCCACCATCTTCTCCTGACCTCAACCCTATAGAGAACCTTTGGAGTATCATCAAGCAAAAGATCTATGAGGGTGGGAGGCAGTTCACATCAAAACAGCAGCTCTGGGAGGCTATTCTGACTTCATGCAAAGAAGTACAAGCAGAAACTCTCCAAAAACTCACAAGTTCAATGGATGGAAGAATTATGGAGGTGATATCAAAGAAGGGTTCTTATGTTAACATGTAACTTGGCCTGTTAGGATGTTTTGGAGTTAAATAGCCTTTTTGTTCATTGAATGTGACCTCCTAATGCTGCAAATTCCACAAATGAGCATTTTCAGTTCCTTAAAACATATCAAATGTTTAGAAATTCTACCGTGCCTAATAATTTGGAACAGTGCATTTTGAGTTTTTATTCATTTTGGAGATTACACTGTTATCATTGGGAGGTTTCTTCAATAAAATTCGATGTCTACTCTAACGGGTGATGACTTTTATTAGACTGACTGTCATTTGCACCAACCATTTAGGAAAATCCGAGAAAAATGTCATTTGCATAATACTGTATTTTCTGGCGTATAAGACTACTTTTTAACCCCTGAAAATCTTCTCAAAAGTCGGGTATCGTCTTATATGCCAGGTGTCGTCTTATAGGGCAGGTGCGGAGTAATCTGCGGTCGCCGCATATTGTGGGGGGAGCGGTCCCAATGACGAGGTGAGGGGGCGCCTCACCGGGAAGGTGTAAGTGAAGCAGAGGCAGAGAAGGAGATAATAGGATACAAGGGTGAGCCAGATTAGTGAAAGAGGAGTGTTTTTCTAGGCCCAGCACCGCGCTCTCTCTCTTTTTTGAATAACCCTGGCATGCCAAACGCTGACAGTTTGCTTCACTTACACCTTCCTGCTGAGGCGCTCCCTCACCTCGTCATCGGGACCACTCCCCCCACTATATACGTCGACCGCAAATTGCTCCGCACCATGAGGATCCATTATACCTGAAGGCTAGGTCCCATGTAGCATCGTCACTGCGGACCTCCTGCAGTCATACACGGATCAGTGTTTACCGCTGCGCATATCATTGCTAAAAAAGGTGTAGGTAAAACCATTCTGCGTGGAAAATGGTGAAATGCACACCTATAGCCTCAGCATGAATAGATATGCTGCAGATCTTACATTTCTTGAAAGCTCATGCACTATGCTGGGATGGTAAAATGCAGCAGAACGAGGGTGCACCAAGGAGCCCTTATTTCCATAGGAAATAAAACCATTTTCCTGAATTACTGAACAAGTGAAACCTACATTGCAGGTAGGATGTGTAAGTCTCCTACGTGTAAGTTCCCCTATAGAACTATAGAAGTAGTTTAAATCGAGTTTTGGTTGTGAGAAAATACCTTTAAAGTTTAGTTTTACCACAATTCTATGTGTTATTTTATATCAGTCATGTAATATGTAAAGGTAAGATGTCATTTTCTAAAGAAAGTTCTCTTTAATTATGCATGGACTAAGGAGCCCAGGAATAGTTCCCACATACTATGGGGATAGTCAATCACATTATGGGATTATCTGAAATTTACAAACATGAACAGATGTCATTTTCACTGCACCTACCGGATCATAAAAAATGTCCAATATCAATGTAAATCTGTTATGTTCACAGTGCTGACTTTTAGTTTGTAACCAGAGACAAGTCAGAACTAGAAAGCCATAAAACGTGCTCATACCATCAGCAAATCACTAATTGAAATGCTTCATCTGGGGGATGTTGGGAACTGCAAAATACAGTATATCACACTGTCATGCAAGTATTATGTAATTTTCTAAGAGGCATTGCTTTGAGAATGGGTTTTCTGTGAGAAAAAGTTTATTTTAAAGAGGTTGCGGTCTTTGGATAAAGGTCTGCAGTCACTATGTGATCCTTTTGTCGTGTGCACCACACAAAGTCATCATTCTCAAATGCTGCGGCAGAAGGTGGGTGTTCACGTGGCCACAAGTATGGGATTGTCATATTTCCGGCCGCATTCAGACTAGACGTTCTTGCCTTGCTCAGTTTGCTTGTGTTTTTAGAGAGTATGGGCACGTCTAGTCGGCACATGACCGCATGGATCCAAAAATCTCATTCTCAGTTACGTGACTGCGGCTCTCACCAGCAACATCGGAGAATCCTAACAGCATGTAGTGTCAGAGTGTCTGCAGACTTTCATCAGAACACCGGACAATCACTTTTAAGGAAAGCTAACCTTTTCATGAACTGAGATTTTAGCAATTTTCCCATGTTTGTATTATCTTATTGGTATTAAATTAGACTATTTCCAGTAATCATAGTGATAAACGATTATCTGATAAAAATGTCAAAATATAGCATCCATCTGATTCAGTGATGTATACTTCTCCAATCATATGTGCCTTATACTTTGGTTATACAAGATATGGTTTAAATGATAATGATTACAATATTTGTTTGGATATGATGATGAAGCCCTCCTTGGAATGTCAATCACATACCCAGGGCTAAGGAGCTGGAATCAGTTATGGAAAGGAGTAGGATTAGAAGAGTGCCGATTCCCAGCTCCAGCTTCAAAGTAAAAGTAGGAAACATAATATATACAGTACATGATGGTGATGATGACGAGCATGAGGTTTCCATTTCACTACAATACATTTGCTATACTTAAGCATTATACATGAGCCACTTATAATGGGATGGAGTCGGAGCTGAAGTTGAATAAGGAAAAAGAGTGGATTTGTCCGAGGGCAAGGAAGAACTTGACCTCACTTTATATGTTATGTTACAAGTGTGCTTCATTGTGTTTGTCAGCAGAATAAAACCTTTTCTGTGATTGAGAAGGCCTTAGGCTATGTGCCCACGTTGTCTGGGTCCACTGCGGATTTTTCCGCAGCGGATTCCAGCAGATTTGATAAATCCGCAGTGGAAAACCGCTGCGGATTCACTGCGGATTTACAACTGCGGTTTTCCATAAGGGCAGTTGTAAATCCGCTGCGGAATCCGCACAAAGAAGTGACATGCTGCGGAATGTAAACCGCTGCGTTTCCGCGCGTTTTTTTCCGCAGCATGTGCACTGCGTTTTTTATTTCCCATACGTTTACATTGTACTGTAAACGCATGGGAAACTGCTGCGGACCCACAGCTGCGGAAACGCTGCGGATCCGCAGCAAAATCCGCATTGTGTGCACATAGCCTAATAGTGTCCTCTTGTATAAGAAGATAGCAGTGTTGGGTGTGCATAAGGGCTTGTTTCCACTTGCGAGACACACGTCCGTGTCTCGCATGTGGAAACGAAGCTCTGGCGCCGGCACTCCAGAGCGGAGCGTGCGGCTGCATAGCAACATATGCAGCCGCACGCTCTGCTCCGGAGTGCCGGCGCCAGAGCTTCATTTCCACATGCGAGACACGGACGTGTTTCTCGCAAATGGAAACAAGCCCTAAGATAGGATCTCAAGTGATTGCCAGTATAAAGGAACAAAGTGACAAAGGCCTCACTTGTCATGAGACAACATTTTTCTAATTTTGGTTATGGACATTACCACAAAGAATTTTAAACAAACAATTCAGAGGCAGTTGAAGTTCAGACTTTCAGCTTTCATTTGAGGGTATCCACATTAAAATTGGATGAAGGGTTTAGGAGTTTCAGCTCCTTAACATGTGCCACCCTGTTTTTAAAGGGACCAAAAGTAATTGGACAATTGAGTCCAAGGCTATTTCACGGACAGGTGTGGGCAATCCCTTCGTTATGTCATTCTCAATTAAGCAGATAAAAGGCCTGGAGTTGATTTGAGGTGTGGTGCTTGCCTTTGGAAGGTTTTGATGTGAGGTAAACATGCGGTCAAAGGAGCTCTCTATACAGGTGAAACAAGCCATCCTTAAGCTGCGAAAACAGAAAAAAACCATCCGAGAAATTGCTATAATATTAGGAGTAGCAAAATCTACAGTTTGGTACATCCTGAGAAAAAAAGCACTGGTGAACTCATCAATGCAAAAAGACCTGGGCGCCCACGGAAGGCAACAGTGGTGGATGATCGCAGAATAATCTCCATGGTGAAGAGAAACCCCTTCACAACAGCCAACCAAGTGAACAACACTCTCCAGGAGGTCGGCATATCAATATCCAAATCTACCATAAAGAGAAGACTGCATGAAAGTAAATACAGAGGGTTCACTGCACAGTGCAAGCCACTCATAAGCATCAAGAATAAAAAGGCTAGACTGGACTTTGCTAAAAAAAATCTAAAAAAGCCAGCACAGTTCTGGAAGAACATTCTTTGGACAGATGAAACCAAGATCAACCTACCAGAATAATGGAAAGAGAAAAGTATCGCGAAGGCGTGGTACAGCTCATGATCCAAAGCATACCACATCATCTGTAAAACACGGCGGAGGCTGTGTGATGGCTTGGGCATGCATGGCTGCCAGTGGCACTGGGTCACTAGTGTTTATTGATGTTGTGACACAGGACAGAAGCAGCCGAATGAATTCTGAGGTACTCAAAGCCATACTGTGTGATCAGATCCAGCCAAATGCAGCCAAACTGATTGGTCGTCGCTTCATACTACAGATGGACAATGACCCAAAACATAAAGCCAAAGCAACCAAGGAGTTTATTAAAGCAAATAAGTGGAATATTTTTGAATGGCCAAGTCAGTCACCTGATCTCAACCCAATTGAGCATGCATTTCACTTGTTAAAAACTAAACTTCAGACAGAAAGGCCCACAAACAAACAGCAACTGAAAACCACTGCAGTGAAGGCCTGGCAGAGCATCAAAAAGGAGGAAACACAGCGTCTGGTGATGTCCATGAGTTCAAGACCTCAGGCAGTCATTGCCAACAAAGGGTTTTCAACCAAGTACTAAAAATGAACATTTTATTTTAAATTATTGAATCTGTCCAATTACTTTTGGTCCCTTTAAAAACAGGGTGGCACATGTTAAGGAGCTGAAACTCCTAAACCCTTCATCCAATTTTAATGTGGATACCCTCAAATGAAAGTTGAAAGTCTGAACTTCAACTGAACCTGAATTGTTTTGTTTAAAATTCATTGTGGTAATGTCCATAACCAAAATTAGAAAATTATTGTCGCTGTCCAAATATATAGGGACCTAACTGCATATATATATATATACAGGGTGGAGCGCGGTAATTTGCTGATTTGGGAATGAATTAAAAAAATTATGATCATTAGAAAAATGTATTTTATATTTTAATTATACTGAACAGTAATGGAATTTTTAAATTACATGGTTTTAAATAGTGTATCTGGCAAATGTCGACCTTCGCTATCCACACACTGCTGCATACGTTTTCTGAAGTTTTCATGAACTCTAACAAGCATGTCCACTGGTATTCTGCCAATTTCAGCTTCAATATTGTTCCTTAGGTCTTCCAAGGTGTTGGGACGGTTGATATACACCTTAGACTTCAGGTAACCCCAAAGGAAAAAATCGCATGGGGCTAAATCTGGTGAGCGTGCTGGCCAGTTCACATCTCCCCTCAAAGAGATAAGCCGTCCAGGAAACATTTGCCTCAAACAATTCATGGTAACCCTCGCTGTGTGTGCAGTGGCACCATCCTGTTGGAACCATGTATCCTCTAGTTCCATTGCCTCAAGAGCCGGCTGAAAATAATCCTGTATCATAGACAAGTACCGTTCGGAGTTCACAGTTATGGCACGACCATTATCCTGAAAAAAAAAAAAAACGGTGGAGAGAACGTCTTGAAATGCCAAGAGCAAATGATTGCTTCCGAGCAGAGCGTTTCGGAGATTGCAGTACTGCTGCTCTAACTCTCTCGATGTTTTGTGGTGTTGTAATCCTTCTCTCAGGTCCCCTTCGTACACATGACACATTCCCTGCTGTTCTGAATGCATTCACCCAATTTACAATTGATTGCCGTCCAGGAACACGTCCGCGTGGAGGAACAGCGAATTGTAAACGAAAAGCACGCTGCACTGCAATGATCGAGTGGGCATTTGAAAAATACGCTTCAACACAAAATGACCTCTCCTCACGTGTCCACTGCATGATGGCAACTGAAAGGCAGAGGAATACAAATCTCCCATCAGCCACTGTAAGCCACACCCACTCTCCCCTCTCTTCGACCGACAGTGCCGCCACAGCATGCAGTGCAAAAAAGCAAATTACCGCGCTCCACCCTGTATATATATATATATATATATATATATAAAACAAAGCAACTCAGCCCCACTTCAGTCAATGGGGCTAATTTGCAGATTTTCGGTGTGCTAATGTTGAAACCAGGAAATGAGATCCAACACCCCAGAAGCGGCTTCTTTTCACTCCTGGACAAGTTAGGCTAGGTTCACATTGCATTAACAGCAGCCCGTTCAACACATGCGTTAACAGGCTGCTGTTAACGCAAGTGCGTTATGTCGTCGTGCTAGCGCAGATAGAGCTAGCAGGTGCTCTATCTGCGCTAGCAGTGACGGACCCGGAAACGCTGTAGCCTGCATCCCAGGGTCTGTCAATCAATGATGGCACATGGCTAACGCACGCCCATTGGCCATGCGCTAGCGATGCGTCCGACATTGGACTAAATGGCAGCGTTAATGGACTACGTTACACCGCGTTATGCCGCGGTGTAATGTAGTCCGTCTAACGGATGCCAAAAACGTAGTGTGTACCTGCCCTTACATGGACGTCCTAAGGCTACTTTCACACATCATTTTTTTGCAGTCAGGCTCAATCCAACAAATTTTAAAAAAAACGGATCCGTCGCAAATTGTGAAAAACTGATGCTACGTATCCGACTAGCTTATCTGGTCTGGAGCCGAAGTGCTGGTCCGGAGAGAGAGAGAGACCCCAGAATCAAAAAGGCATGCTTAGTTTAAAAAAACAGAATCCGTAGGGTTCCATAGGGTTCCATTATAGCAAAAGACGGAAGGTTATGGATCCATTGCTGTCCGTTTTTTCGACGGACACAAAAAACGTAACTATGTCCGTTTTTTGTGTCCGGCAAAAAAACGGATGAAACGTAAGGCCATCCGTCGAAATCCATCGCTAATACAAGTCTATGAGAAAAAAATGGATCCCATGGCAGTTTCTGCCCGATCAGTTTTTTTCAAAATTCGCCGGATTGTGCCTGATGGCAAAAAACTGATGTGTGAAATCAGCCTAAAAAAGAATTAAAAGCACAAGGGGCACCATAGAGAGGATGTAAGTATGCAACATTTAGACACAGGACCATTGTTTTTTAAAATAATAATTGAAAAATTAAACTGTGTATAATCAAATCTAACATGGCAAATTAACATTTAATAATGAAATACCACCTTTGTATAAAGTGCAACCTAACTGTTGTGTCCACCAAAGTAAAACAACTCTGACAACTGACACAAAGATATGAATTGCATCCAGAAGTAGAAAAATAATTGTCATTATTTCCCTTGAATTTCTAGACCAGACAAATTTCACTTGGATCTAACCTATGTTTAACCAAAGCTGCTGGCCTGAAAGAAAGGAGAAGTGCAATTAGGAGACCGCTTTACTAGAAAAAAACCTCATGGAAGGGCTTCTTTAGAGTACATTCATCTGACTCGACAACATCTAAACAACCTCATACATAAAAGTTGTGTGAATTTGCTAATTTTGGTGAGAGTGGCCAATTATCTAATGTAGTCAGGGTCTTCCAGACTTTCCCCTGACAAATGATGTAGGAGAGAGAAGGATCAGGAGTTAAAATTTAACTCCTGATCCTTTTGTTCTCCCAAGAGATAAGCCACCATCAGAGGTATGTGGCATTGCTTACTCACTTTTAACTATTGAAAACACAAACTGAGTGTGAATGTGTATAGAGGCCTTGGGGAGGCGCGCGTTTCGCTCACCCCAGACGAAGCATTTCTGTGCGAAACGTGCGTCGGGTGTGGTGGGTCCCCAGGAGTGCTCCATTTGGTAACTATATCATTATATTGTTATATTTATACAGTGGTATTATTACTTTTTTCATTAATTTTTGCATATTTTGCACATGGTTATTTGCACAAAGGTTATATGCATTGTTATATCTAAGGCTGTATTATGATACCACTACTTATGGAGCCCTGACCTGGGTTGCCCACCATCTTTCCTGTGCTTAGGTGTATACAGATTAATATTTATTACTTTTTCTGTTGATAATAAAGTTTATTTATATTTTACTGGCCTTGTGTGAAGGTAGTTCTTTTGGTGTGTTGGTTATTTTCCTTCATGGTCATGTGCGGTGGATATCATTAGGTGTTGTTGCCTAAGTAACAAGTAATAAAAATGGTTCCAAGTAAAGTAAAACATTCAGTGCTGAAGAATAAACCGTCCCATGAAGTGTATTCATATCATCTTGGACTTGGGTAGAACATACAATGACTTGCCATATTACACTGGATATTTTATGTTTTCTATAACATAACATGCCGTTCTTACCAGCGCATAAGAACAGTGTCGTAAAATTAAAACAAGTTTCCAGAAAAGACTCTTTCATCAAAAGAATGTTAAAACAAGATCCCAGTAATGTGGTCACTATGAGATATGCTTTTGCTCCACCAATAGGAAAGTGTGTTATTGTATCCTATTTAGAGCACGGACTGTAATCCCTATCTATTTGTAAATCTACTCTCTTTTACGTTAGAAAGAAAGGTGAATCTACGAGCACAGACTGAAAGTGAGAAGTGTTATCTGCTGCGATGAAACCATCTGTAACCAAGCAGCATGTTATTATGTGTCATAGGACTGAGTGTAGAAGGGGAACGGTCAACGCATCCGATCTGCCCTACCAATGAGGACAAACAAGTATTGACTCCTACCAGGAACCCATTTATAATCCATGACATATACAATATTTCCTTTAATTGGACTCCGCATGGATCTTATTTTTCAACCTGAAAGGTTCTAGTTTTGTTTCTTTTAAAACATTTTACATAAACAAATTATTGGATAAAATTACGTTATGGAAATACTGTACGCACAACATGTAATAAATCGTTTATGTCTATAGCACTTTACAATTCAAAGGGCGCATGCACACACATATATTATGTATAAACTAACTGCACTACGATGTTGTGTGTTGAGTAAAATTGCAGGTTATCCCCTATCCATAGGAGGGAGGCTAAGTTGCTGATTGCTTGGGGTCTACATAATGGGAAACCTTGGGATACCAATAAAGGGGCTCTGCACAGCCCTGTCTTGGATGCGCTATTCAATTTCTATGGAACTGCCAGAAAAAGCTGAGCACATTGCTTTGTGATTTCAGACAGTCCCACTGAAAATGAAAAGAATGGGGGTCGTGCATGCACAGCTTTCCTCTATACAAGATGGAGCTATGCAGAGCCCAATTCTCTGGATCCCTGGGGGTCCCAGTGATTAAACCAATCAGTATGATAACCCCTATTCTATGGATATTGGATAACTTCCATTTGTTTGGGAAAACCTCTAAGTGGGATTTTTTATTACGACAAGTAAGGCTAGGGACACTCATATTATTATTAATGATGGAAGACATGTATAATTATATCAGTTTTCTTTATATTTGAAATTGTATTTATCCCACTAACAGATCTGCCAAACAATAAGACATTTAAAAAAAGAACCTAAGGATTTTTTTTAAAGATATTGAATGACTTTTGCCCGTGTAGAGTGAAATATATCTGCAATACTACAGTAATGTCAGACTATCAATCCATTGAAAGATTATTTCAGTCCTTCTTTTTATGGCCTCGTGCTTTTATCAGTTTACAGCCCAAACCGGTCTGGAACCAAGTAGGACATCCATTTAAGTGCATGAAAACATAGTATATGCAGGTTTCCAATATCTAAAACTGCACAGGCAACAGGATATACTAACAAAATGTTCATTGCTATGGCCAGCTTAACGGAAAGAAGAGAGAAATCTTCAGCGGAACAAACTGATTGGTCTATGGCTAGATCACAAAATGGCCGTGAAACTAGGAGGTTGGGGAAAGGATTTATTGTGTGGGTCGGAATACATTTCATCTGGTTTGCAGATTAACTAAAATCATCTACAAAAACTACTGCCATTTTCTAGAACACACTTTTAGTGAGCAGCATTCAGAAAGGCCATAGATCATAACTATAACACAAACATGAATAATCACATATGCCAAAAACTCTGCTGCTCGGCTGATTACATTCACCTGTCACCTTTATTATGGACTCCATGGCCTTCCTTTCAGTGTTAAACATGGTTGAGAACCTTAGGGCCCTTCTCCAAGGTGAGATATTTGCTGAGAGAACATAATCAAAGAGGAAATGAGGAATCTAGCTCAACGAGGTAGTGAAAAAAACTTCTTTCTTTATTCACTTGAAAATATATTCAGTGGAGGATTGTTGTGAATTCTGTTGTCGGGCTCCCTCCTGTGGTCATGAATGGTACTTCGGCTGGTTCTCTCCGTGGACTCTGGTGCCTGTGGGTGTTTCTGAGTTTCCTTCCACAGGTGACAAGGTTAATTCGTTAGCTCGCTGCTCTATTTAACTTCACTTAGATCTTTGCTCCATGCCACCTGTCAATGTTCCAGTATTGGTCTAGTTCACTCCTGGATCGTTCTTGTGACCTGTCTTCCCAGCAGAAGCTAAGTGACTGCTTGTTTTTCTCTGGTTTGCTATTTTTCTGTCCAGCTTGCTATTTTGATTGTTGTCTTGCTTGCTGGAAGCTCTGGGACGCAAAGGGAGCGCCTCCGCACCGTGAGTCGGTGCGGAGGGTCTTTTTGCACCCTCTGCGTGGTCTTTTTGTAGGTTTTTGTGCTGACCGCAAAGCTACCTTTCCTATCCTCAGTCTGTTTAATAAGTCGGGCCTCACTTTGCTTAATCTATTTCATCTCTGTGTTTGTATTTTCATCTTTACTCACAGTCATTATATGTGGGGGGCTGCCTTTTCCTTTGGGGAATTTCTCTGAGGCAAGGTAGGCTTTATTTTTCTATCTTCAGGGCTAGCTAGTTTCTTAGGCTGTGCCGAGTTGCATAGGGAGCGTTAGGAGCAATCCACGGCTATTTCTAGTGTGGTTGATAGGATTAGGGATTACGGTCAGCAGAGTTCCCACGTCCCAGAGCTCGTCCTATATTATCAGTAACTATCAGGTCATTCCGTGTGCTCTTAACCATCAGGTCCATTATTGTCCTGACCACCAGGTTATAACAGAGGATAAAAACATCAGCAATTACAAAGGATAAAAAGCAATATCAACGCGTTTCTGGTGACCAAGCACCCTTAATCATTAATTTTTTATTCATCCAGTGAATAAAGAAAGAAGTTTTTTTCACTACCTCGTTGAGCTGGATTCCTCATTTCCTCTTTGATTTTCTACGCCCTGACACAGCGGTTCTGTGCTCCGAGTCTCCAAGGATGTCGATCATGGTGAGCTGGACTTTGTTTGATGAGAGAACATAATACATAACATGTGGGAGGTGATGGGGTCTCCTTCTTGTGAATGAAAAAAAGTAACTTATTGAATAGTTAGTGTTTTACATGCAGGAAAGGTCTAAGGTTTTGACCCTGTAACTTCAAGCAATCATACAGTATCTCCGAATAGAAAATATTAAAATAATTCTATCATGTCCATATACACTAAGGGGCCTTTTACACACTGTCACATAGTTCCTCCTAAACCTTTTTACTCCAAGGACAATTTTCACACCATACTTTCTGAAAATAGACACCTGTCACACTATGAAAATGTCATCAGGCACTTCATAGTCATGGACGACTTTGAACAATTGTGCCTACTTACAATAAAAGTCCAAGATGTGCATAATTCATAAATGCCACTTATACCTACATCCACATGCTTATGTCTTCACATATTTACCAGAACTAAATAGACCAAAAATCTTCAAACATCTGTAAGTGTTTGAATCACAAAATCTACTATAGGTCCCGATTAGGTAAAGTAGATCCAATATTATTTGTAGAAATTGAGAACAACCCCCGTCCCATTCTAAAAATGTCACAATCTAAGAACACATACATTACTGTGTAAAAGTTTTAAGCAGGTGTGGAAAAGCGTAACTGTCATTTTAATTTTTATTTCATAAATGAATAGTACACGTGAAAATAAGGAATTTTGTAATATATCTAATCAGAGAAATAGTCTTCTTTTTCTACCAAAACTGATCAGTTATTATCAAAATTCTCAATTTTAAGGTAAGACTTTCTCATTACTGAGATAGGAATTGGCGGTCTATGTAGATGGGAGAGAAGGGCAGAGCTCCTCCAACTACATAGACTCTCATCAGGAGTAACCGCCATCTCCTATCTCAGTACTGGAAAGTCTTCACTGAATACAGATTTTACTTTAAAATTGAGAATTTTGAGAATGACTGATTTATGAAATAAAAATAAAAAAACATTACTCTTTAAACATAGAAGTGTTAGTAGCTTATTTTTTTTTTATCAAATAACAAAATGCAAAGTGAATGAACAAAAGAAAAATCAAAATCGATATTTGGTGTGACCGACCCTTTGCCACAAAGTCAGGAATTTTTAGGATTATAGTCAGGTGAATGAGTAACCAATTATACCAAACAGGCTATAATGATCATCATTTTCATATGCACCATAAATACTCGAGTATAAGCCGACATGAGTATAAGCTGAGGCACCTACTTTTGCCACAAAAAACTGGGTAAGCTTATTGACTTGAGTATAAGCCGCCTCATCCCTGTCCTGCTATGCGTGGTCCCCCGTCCTGACCTAGTATGTGCCTCCCCTCATCCTGGTATGTGGCTCCCCCGTCCTGACCTGGTATGTGCCTCCCCCCGTCCTTTCCTGGTATGTGGCTCCCCCGTCCTGACCTGGTATGTGCCTCCCCCGTCCTGTCCTGGTATGTGGCTTCCCCATACTGACCTGGTATGTGCCTCCCCCTGTCCTGGTATGTGGCTCCCCCGTCCTGACCTGGTATTTGGCTCCCCCTGTACTGTCCTGGTATGTGTGGCTACCCCTGTTGTATGCATAGCTGCCCCTGTCCCGCATGGCTCAGCTCCCCTGGTCCCGCATTGCTCAGCTCCCTCGGTCCCGCATGACTCGGCTCTCCCCCTTCCCCTGGCTGTATGCATGGTTCAAATTCCCCCCTTCCCCATCATACTCACTCTCTTCGCGCCTGCATCTCCGTTGTCATGCGGCGCCAGCGGCTCTCCTCTGCTCAGCTGTCACGTGGTACTGCTCATTAAGGTAATGAATATGTGCTCCACGCCTATGGGAGTGGAGATGCGTCCATATTCATTACCTTAATGAACGGCACCATGTGACCGCTCAGCACAGGAGAGCCGCCGGCGCCATGACAATGGAGATGCAGGGACGGAGAAGCAGCGATGGAGGGTGAGCATGATGTCTTCTGATAGCCAGCTCCTGCCGCTGCTATGCCGCTCCCCCTCCCCCGCCAGCGTTCTGGACAATTGACTCGTGCATAAGTCAAGGGGGGGGGGCATTTTCAGCACAAAAAATTGTGCTGAAAATCTCGGCTTATACATGAGTATATACGGTAAGTTGTAACAGTCATTAGTTGGAAGAGAAATGGATGAGAAGAAGATTTAATACTAGGTGGGAAACCGCCAACCTCTGCTACAGTGGTTAGGTTATAGAAGACAGTTTTGTGTAACAGGTCATTGTCTCATTCATGGTTTGTGGAACCTCTGTACCAAGGACCGCGGAGAGCCTGGAGGGGCGTGACTAAGTGATCATCTGACTATACACTAATGGTGAGGTTAGATTTGGCTCCCGATGAAAGAGAGGTGTCACTCCAAGACAGGACCTGAAGGACAGACTGGAAGAAGCAGCAGGCAGAGCTTGCATCAGAGTGCAGCTGACCTAGTTCTTATCAGAGTGCAGCAGACAGGTTGTGTCAGAGACAGAGTTTGTGTCAGAGTGCAGCAAGCAGGATTTGCTTCAGAGTGCAGCAGACAGGATTTTCTCCAGAGTACAACAGGAAGGATTTGTACTTAGTATACAGCAGGCAGGACTTCCACTGGTATGCGACCTTACACAACATAGACTGAAACAGGAAGGTTGCTCAGGCACCTCCCCAGTGGGGAGGAAGCAATATATACATAGTGTTTCAAAGCCATTGGCTGGGGAGGAAATAGCAAGTGTACGTACTGGCCCTTTAAGAGGGCAGGAGCGCATGTGTGCGAGACCTAAGGACATGGTTATAGGAACGGCTGGTGCCGAGCATGGGGAAGAAAAAACCATCTGCAGCATGGGTGAGTGAACAGACACGCCGCCAACGTTGCCTATCAGAGCACGCATCCGGCGTGGTGCTAACAGTCATATACATCATAGCAAGACCCAAGGTAGTTATACTGCATGAGCAATGTCTCTCTCTCAGGAAAACAGTTCAAGATGTACTGTTCAAGATCTTTTCAAGAAGCACCAAGAAATGGGCAATGTTGAGGACTGTAGACACATATCGAACCAAAAAAAGAAATGGATCTCAGAGCAATAAAAATAGAAATTTTATTGATGATTATATTAAAACAATTTTGTCATCATATCAATAAATACATAAAAAACATATAAAAGAAACAAAGAGAAAAAGGGTTCAAGTGACACCTAGTGTCACGTCCGAAGGCGGTTAAATTGATCAAAAGGGCATAATTAAACTACATGTATATAAATATGTGAAAAAATAGCAGAAATGAGCAGTAAAAGTACTGATCTTAAACATGTCAAATAACATTTATAAGGCAACGAGCTGCAGAAAAATGTGTGCAAAATGACAAAATAAACAGAGAGGTAAATGGTTGTAAATATATTAAATGGCACTTATGACACTGCCAAATACAGAAAAGTCATGAGGGCCTCCTATCCACTGTAACAATATAGACTAGCAAGTGCTCAGTTTGTAAAGGGACCCAAATGACACTTCATTATCATAATAATTTACTAAAAAAAACCTCCCAGCCTGATAAAGTCAGATTGTGATCCAATCCAGACCCATTTAAAGAGCATGCAGATAATAGGAGATAGCCATGGTGAAAATGGAAATGCCCATAATAAACCAACCTTTAGAACTGACGTGGAAAACAACCCCAAGACACAGTGGATGGTCAAGGAAACTTAGTGCAGCAGATGACAGACACCTCATGCTTACTCCCCTTCAAAATCAGAAGTTATCCAGCAGTAACTTCAGCTCAGAACCAACAGTAGAACTCAGCTAGGCCTATCTACAGTTTTGAGAAGACTGTCCAGAAGTGGTCTTTATTCAAGAATTGCCACCAAAATGCCATATTTTTTACATTGAAACAAGACCAAGCGACTTAACTATGCACAAAAACATAGGAACTGTTGTGCATAAAATTAGCAGAATGTGCTCTAGACTAGTGAGCTAAAATGTGAAATATTTTCCTGTAATAGAAGACAATATGTTCACCAAAGGGTTGGACAGCAGTGCAATAATGAGTTTCTAAGCAATGAGTGGAGGGTCTTTGCAAGTTTGGGGCTGTATTAAAGCAAAATGAGAAGATAATTTAGTCATGATCACTGATGTCTTCAATACTGAGAGATACAGGCAGATATTTATCCATAATGTAATACTACCATGGAGGCGTCTGATTAGCTTCTAATACTCAGCAGGACAATGACCCCAAAGATATAGCCAATGTCACTGAGAACAGCGTAATAAAGAACAAGGAGTCCTGGAAGTTATAATACACACATCAAGTCTCAAGGATTTGCACAAGCCTACATCCACAGAAGATCTGTGGTTAGTTCTCCAAGATGTTTGGAGCAACCTCTCTGCCAAGTTTTTGTGTGCAAGTGCAGCTAGAAGAATTGATGCTTTGATGTTGTTCTGAAAGCAAAGATTAGATTTCTATTTCATCATTCATTTCAAAAGTGGTCAACTTTATGATAAAGGCATAGATTGTTATTAGTGATCGGATATTGTGTTGTCCTAGCATGCTCGGGTGTTAAGAGTATATTCGGCGTGCTTGATTAATTTGTTCGATTCTCTGCTGCTGCATGATTTGGGGCTGTTAGATAGCTGCAGGTAATCCCCGCAGGTGCAGCGGCTGTCTAACAGCTGCGAATCATGAAGCCGCGGGGGCACTAGTGCATATTACTCGAGCACACCCGAGATACTCGGATAACACAATATCTGAGTACGCTCGCTCATCACTTATTGTTAGATGTAAATGAATGTTTGTTTTTTTTTAACAATAAAATTAGTAATAAAGTGGATCAGCGTTTTCTTTTACAATCTTCATGGGTAAAGGGAACCTTACATTTCTTTATCGTTGTCACCTTACATCTCTCCTTCACATATAACCAGAACCAGGAAGATTTTCATGCTATTCTCTCACTTCAAAGGAGTGCTCTCCCTAAATACTGCACTCAGAATATTGATGCAGGTACAGTATAATTGGAAAGTTAATTGGCTTTTTAATAAGACACCAAGATTTTAGCTCTAGCACTTAAATTGTAGCTGCAGCAAATAAAGTTAACACAAGGAAAGAAGAAAAAAAACAAATAAAAAAGCTACATACCAAACATCATAAGTCATCATAAAGGAACATTATGCACACATAAAGTAGTAAGTAGCAATTAGGTTATTCACTATTGTAAGCAATGCTTGATTAGCTAATAAAGAAAAAAACGTACGTAATGTTTTCAAGAGAATCTTTTAGTCTTTCATCCACGCTCGCTCATCAGCAACACATTATCCTGGCTCGCTTACGCCAATGAATAATCCCTCACAAATGCTCAGTCTGGCATATCTAATTTATCTTATTAATTTGCAGCCAAGCTACAGCGTGATGTACAACTCACTTCCATAGTGACAATTAGGCATTTTTTAAACAAAATAATAAGTAATGCAGACAGGCAGCAAATTACTGCATATGTGGATCTGACTGTGAAGCGCCACAAGGAATAAGAACACATTAACTGTTCTCCTCCTTATTTAGTGCAGCCATCCTTCAGTAGAAATATTACCTGAAGTGAGAATGCCATTAGTTGCCATGAAAAGTAAGTCAAGAAGGATGTACAATTCAGATATTTGTCATTTCCAATAAATCAGAATGCAGTCAGTTCTTTATGGCTTTTGACTTCCTATTATGCCACATTGCTCCAACTCCCCAGTATTCAGAATTAAATGGCCATTTTCTAACATTAACGTGAAAGATTCTTGGATGATTTCCATGGTAAATGCAAATGGCTGCTCAGTTCTACAGAGTACATCTGAAAAAAGGACTTCTAAATATGGAAAACAGTACAATAATATGGGCAGCACGGTGGCTCAGTGGAGTCCTGGGTTCAAGCCCCACCCTGGACAACATCTGCAAAGAGTTTGTATGTTCTCTCCGTGTTTGCGTGGGTTTCCTCCGGGTTCTCCGGTTTCCTCCCACATTCCAAAGACATACTGATAGGGAATTTAGATTGTGAGCCCCATCGGGGACAGTGATGATAATGTGTGCAACCTGTAAAGCGCTGCGGAATATGTTAGCGCTATATAAATATAAAGATTATTATTACTATTATTAATCGTCTGTACTAACCTAAAATATCTTCTGGACTACAATAACTTGGCGTGACCATCTCGTTCCTTCTAATTGTTACTTATTTCTTCGGTGTTACTGAGCTGTCACAAGTAATTATCCGTTCAAAGCACAGAGTACAGAGTTTTCCTGTCTGTGCTTCGAACAGAACATAGCTTGCCAGTCAAGCGCAGGCTGCAAGCAGGAGGCAGGACAGAGTCAGCAGGTCTGGAGTAGTGTGCTCCGAACGGTGATATGACTCAGTGATCTGTTGCAAGTTGTGAGCGACTGGGAATGTGTACAAGGAGGGAGAGAAGAAGAAACATAAGCAGGATGCAGGCTCCAAAGATTGATTAAGTATATGCCCCACTGGGCCTGTGTGGAGCCAGTATCAGAAACCGGAACAGTATCCGTCTTTGCACAACAAAGTTGTCACCTCCAATTCACTCTAGTTACATTTCACGTGAATCAGTTGTTCTGCACAGCATTTTTTTTTAGTGCTCGAGTGGTGCTTTTAATGTAAGGTCCTAGTATAATTGCCCTCCGGCGTCTTCACCTTTTTTGGCAAAAACAATGGGTTGTCCGAGTTATGCAAGGATGTGTTTCCTCCAGAGCTATAGCCTCTCTTCGCTTTGGATTATAAATAAGGGTCCTGAAAAGGGCACCCCCCATCTATTAACTCAGAATTTCTTCTACAGCATTTAAAGATTGACTTTCTAAATCAGGCATAATTTTTGTTCTGCTTTGGCTATAGATAAAAGCAGAATAATCTGATGAGAGACATACTTTAATGTATGGTATACAATATTAGAGTACTTGAGTGCAAATATACACGCCATACATTCAAATCTTTTTCATTTTGATGTAAGAATAATGGCTGATAATTGGTGAATGTGATGAATGATATTACAGTAATAATGTAAAACCTTAAATAAAAGACATATTTTTGACCTGAACATCTATAATAGTAATAGACATATTATTCCACGCATTCATTAACTTATGGAAAAGAGACAGGTTTTCGAAATGTGGTGAATTATAATATTACTTACCGAGGTGAGTATTCATTATTTTCGCACAGTACTTGCACATCGCATCTAAGTCATTCAGTTGTCCCTGAAGGAATGAAATCTGCGCTTCCAGATCTTCCTCCTATGAACAAAATTATATTTCTTTTTATAACCAATATATTATAAAAGTATAATTTAAAGGGAACCTGTCACCAGATTTGACTAATAAGAGATACGGTCACCACCTTTCAGGCCTGATATTCAGCAGTCTATAATGCTGTATGTCTGCCCCCAACCCGACCTGTACGAGAAGAAAAAGACCTTTTATTATACTCACCTGCGGGGCGGTCAAATCCAAAGGGTGATGCTGGTCTTGTTTCAGCGGCTCCCTTATTCTTGTGATGCCATCCTCCTTTTTGCTTTGTGTGGATGATGCTTCCGCATCCACATAGTCTCCCCGGCTGAATAGGGAGCCGGGAAAGGCCAAAGAGCTCTGGTGCCTGCGCACTGCAGTACTTTACTAGTCAGGGCAGAGAAGTACGCCTGTGAAGGAGCGTGAATCTGGGGACACTGTGTCGATGATGTAGGGATGCGCCTTCTACATGAAGCAAGAAGGAGGATGGCATCGCAAGAAGGGAGGTGCCTGACCAAGATGAGCGACACCCCTCTGACCGGACCGTCCCGCAGTTGAGCATAATAAAAGGTCTTTTTCTTCACTTGCATGTCTGGTTGGAGGCAGGTATACAGCATTATAGAATAATAATAATAATAATAATCTAATATTAATCATTATAGAATGCTCTATATCAGGTCTGAAAAGTGATGGCAGCAAATCATATCGGTCAAACCTGGTGACAGTTTTGCTTTAATAAAAAAAACTAATATTAGAATTTATATTAATTTTTATTAGCTCCCTTTCCAGACAGTCATTCAAGGTGATTTGCCCTCCCCCTCCCCCACTCTAAAAATAAAAACTAGTGATGAGTGAATATACTCGTTACTTGAGATTTCCTGAGCATGCTCGGGTGTCCTCCGAGTATTTGTAAGTACTCGGAGATTTAGTTTTCATCTCCGCAGCTGAATGATTTACATCTGTTAGCCAGCTTGATTAAATGTGGGGATTCCCTAGCAACCAGGCAAGCCCCACATCTACTTATGCTGGCTAACAGATGTAAATCATTCAGCTGCGGAGATGAAAACTAAATCTCCGAGCACTAAAAAATACTCGGACACCCAAGGGTGCTCGGGAAATCTCGAGTAACGAGTATATTCGCTCATCACTCATAAAAACATATTAACCCCTTCATGACCCAGGGTTTTTTCATTTTTGCCTTTTTTGTTTTTCGCTCCCCTCCTTCCCAGAGCCATAACTTTTTTATTTTTCCGTCAATATGGCCATGTGAGGGCTTATTTTTTGCAAGACGAGTTGTACTTTTGACCGACATCATTGGTTTTACCAAGTCATGTACTAGAAAATAGGAAAAAAATTCCAAGTGCGGAGAAATTGCAACAAAAGTGCAATCCCACACTTGTTTTTTGTTTGGCTTTTTTTGCTAGGTTCACTAAATGCTAAAACTGACCTGCCATTTTGGTTCTCCAGGTCATTAGTGCATAGACACCAAACATGTCTAGGTTATTTTTTATCTAAGTGGTAAAATTCCAAAACTTTGTTAAAAAAAATAGTGCAATTTTCCGATACCCATAGCGCCTTCATTTTTTTGTGATCTGGAGTTGGATGAGGGCTTATTTTCTGCACGCCGAGCTGATGTTTTTAATGATTCCATTTTGGTGCAGATACGTTCTTTTGATCGCCTGTTATTTATTGCATTTTAATGCAATGTCGCAATTGTTTTGCTTTGAATAGTGTGAAAGGGAGGTGATTTATACTTTTATATATATATATATATATATATATTTTTTTTTTAAACATTTTTTTTTTACTTTTGCCATGCTTCAATAACCTCCATGGGAGACTAGAAGCTGGAACAACTCAATCATCTCTGCTACATAGAGGTGATGCTCAGATCGCCTCTATGTAGTAGAATTACAGCATTGCTATGAACGCTGACCACAAGTTGCTGCGACTATAAAATGTTGCGTTTTAGGGGGCAAAAATGTGACATGTAAACATACACTATCTTCTAATTATCAACTATATAACAATTTGTACATTTTAGGTTTAAATTCTCTTTAAATAATTTACGGTAGGTTATAAAATCTACTAAGAATCCCAAGGAAACCTTGTGAATGGGAAGAAAGTAACCATGAATCTTCATACAGATGGCATTTAATGTATATTTATATTAGAAACAAATTTACTACCAGTAAGCTTTGAGTACTGAGGGTGATATGAATATTGTCAGGAACACCAGTAATACTATAATTGGTACATAAAGGTAATGGAACAACTTATACATTTTGCACTTGGACCCAATAAATTAAAATGAGGCTTTTTGTTTTCTTTTTTCCCCTTAGTCTCTGGTTTGCTAAATGCTATACATAGATTCTAGGAAAGCGCCCATCTTTCAGTTCATTAACTACACTTATTATCTTCTCTCCAATATGCTAAGTATTGACATAAAATGCCCCAAATCAGCTTTGGTCTGGTCATTGGGTTTCAAGTGAAAAAATACGCTTTATTTAGTCAACGATCCAAAAGTTTGTTTTCCTTGTCTTTCATGATATTCCAAAATAAGAAGTCTTTGATAGCACCAAAGCTTAAGGAAATCAATACTGTCTGTTTTTTTCTTTACTAAGCAGCTTTCATATCAACAAAAAAAGTTCTGAAAAATAGCACAGCTCGAAATTTCAGATCATTGTTTTTATAGAAAGTCGATATATTTGACGTTTATGTGAAACAAGAAGGGTTTAAAAATGGTTACAATATGATAAAAGAAAAAAAGAAACATAAAAACATCAATACCAGTTTTCTATATGTGTAAAACTATAATGTGATGCTGTTGGTAGTCGTTTTTAAGTAATTTATGGTGCTTCAAGAATTATAAAAATACATTTTTTTATAATTGTCAGGAAACAGCTGGTGGATCACGCAAATATCCCACCGCTGCCACCAATTTGTCAGGGAACAGCCAGGGGATCATGCAGATATCCCACTGCTGTTACTAGTTTGTCACAAACCAGCACTTCGCTCGCTCCAATCGTCAGAACAAATATAAAATTGACTGATGATGGACAAGTCCATGACTGCTTTTGCACATCACTGCCAAGCTCTGCAATATCACAAGAAAAACTAGCTGCCACCATCAATCATTTGTACAGGCAAACTGGACACCTGTTTATGGTAATGCACGGCTTTACGAGGCTCCAGGGATGCGGTGTGTAGAACAAGAGGAACAAAGCTATTAAATTTTACATATTTAATCCAAAAGGAAAACATTGTTTATAAAATATGCAAAAAATATTTCAAAAGGGCACAACACAATACAGTATAAACAATTACATAAAATACAAAGGATAAGAAAAGAAAAGCACTAGACCTGTGTTGGCAGGAATGGTGCAAATCCTTTATGGAGGGAAGCATGCCGACTAGGAAAATGAAACAATCTAACAGCAAGCTCTATCTCCCAGCAGTGAATAATGATTAAAATTCAGAATCTGCTTTTATTAGATGAAAGTTACTCCCACATACCTCCCCCAGACGGGGTTGGTCAGTGGGAAGCAGCTAGGTCCCAACAAATTATGAAGTCCCCAACCTACAGGATATCTGTCCCCCTTGAGGTCCAACAGTATTAATGCCATCTTTTCCATCATGATTTTAGCTTTCTATAGATAGAGGACATGACACATCCAACTTTGTCCATCTGGTCGATATTAATTCTGGGATGACCGGCAGGAAGCACAGTTATGTAAGTCAATGAGTTATGTTTGCCAAAACACTAAAAATGTGTTTCCCATAATTATAGGACCTATGCCGGTCACAAAATACCCTATATTCATAACTGGGGTAGGGCTCCTAAGAATCTGCTTGTAGTTATTTTGAGCATAGGAAGAGTTATCTCTGCAGGCAATAAATTTTTCACCTACCAGGCTACTGAATACTCTCTAGACTTTGTGTTTGCTCTCCATCAGATAACCCACTTCAATTACCTGTTCACAGCAGGAGATCATAACTGAACAGGGGATATATAGGAGTTTGTAGCTCTTGCTCTCTCTCCAAGTTACGATGTAGCCATGTTTCTTTCCTCAATATTAGGGTGACAATCATTATTGGCTTCCGTGTGTCCCGCTTGATTTTTCTGCTAATCTGTCCAGCCAGTGGAAGAGCTGGGAAAGAATCAGATCTCAACTCTGCAGCTGACAAAATAGTTATTTTCTATACCCCTACAAAAGCAGACTACTCAGCTATTCTACCATGCCCTTGCAGAGTCTCTGCTCCTTCTCTGACAAGCAGAACAGAAGGAAGCTCAGCAGCGAACAGAGAATTACTATGCATAGAATTTGGAAGGGTGACTGAGCATATGCGACCACCAAAATGGACTTCCATATTGCTATACACTTTGAACACCAATTGGCATATTTTAGAACATGTCTAACCTCTTCACTGGATAATTTATTATCAGCAATTAAAAGGCAAACTTTGTTAATTTTAACCTTCGTCCGGCTGACTAGGTACATTGTAACTATTCCGTTTTTTAAAATTGCAATAACTTTTTTTCGAAAAGCCGTAGAGGGCTGAAATTTCGTGACATCTCTGCAGTTTTGGTCCAGAATATATTGGCCAAATATCACAGTGGAGGTATATATGAAGGTACAATTGTACCTCTGCAGCCTGTTAACGTAAAATTATGCAGCCTGACGAAGGTTAAGCTTTACCACAGTAATTTTTTCCTCTCTATCAACAAGTATATCGGATACATTTTGCTAATCTATGATGTCTACTCCAGCCAGTGTAATAAGACTCCTTTTTTCCTATGAATCCCACTTGACTACTCAAGATCACAAAGAAAGCTCTTATGTCACGGTTCCTCGCTTACCCATTTTGCCTTTTACAAAAGACATGACACAAGTTCACAATGCATTATCTGTCAATGCCGCGAGTAAGATATTGTTTCTCCTGCAAGCTTCTACTTCTGCTGCTAGTCATACTGTGCTATAAGAGAATAATTACCATGCTCAGTGCCAATACAATTCTACTCTAATGGAAAACATTCAAGATAAAGGCTCGATTAATGCTTTCATATTCGATGACAGAAGTCTGGCTTTTGCCATTTTAATGTTCAGAGCCATTTTCCAAAAGTCATTATGTTAACTAAAAGGCTTTCAGCAGGTTCAGTAACGAAAACAGTGTTAATATGTGAGATACCAACTGCTGTCAGAAAAACATATTAAGCATACTAAGCTTAATGGAGGGGATTTATGCAAATGGTTCCTCCAGTGACTGTCAAGGTCACACATGTACCTGCATTAAAGTAATTCTCAAAATTATTCTGGGATTTGTTATTAAATATGACTTACAATGGATTTTTGTCATGCAACACTAAGTATACAGCACTGAGCAGTATATGAGCCACAGCATACAAGATTGGTAGCATTGCATTGGCAAATGGATACTTTTTTTATTATTATTTCCAATTACAAAAGACTCATTATGGTTAAAGAGTTCCTGAAATTAACAAAAAAATGGTTAAATACCTTGCAAAGACTGATAAACCTCTAAACCAGTGTTTTTTTTTTTTTTTGGGGGGGAGGGGGGGAATTCATTGTGCTATTACATAGATAATCATGTGTTACTTTTTGAGCACAGTATGTGAAATCTCTACTTACAGACCAACTGATCTTACTTCAGAGTCTTTTCTGGGTTTGTGAGATTTCAGTCCTCATAAAAGCAGTTGATCTGTGAGTCTACCATTCTCAGATGCTGTTAAGCTGTGTTTGGCAGCGTCTGGGAAAGACGGTTGAAAGGGCATGCCTCAGTTGGTTTGGAAGCAGATATTTCAGATATAGAAACTTGAATGCAGCTCACCCAGTGGCTCTATGCTCATCCACCTGGGGCTCAGACACCAGCCTCACCCTGGCCTCACATCAAGGAAAATAGAAAAAATTGGAGTCCTGCTCAACAGGACTAGATCTTCCTTTTATTTTATTTTTCAAAAGAAAATTTTACATAGTCGACATGACCCAGGTGACGCATTTCGACTGCACCAAGCCATGAGTAAAACTGATTAGTGCAGTCAAAACGCGTCGACTGGGTCATGTCGACCATGTAAATTTTTCTTTTGTACGCACTATATTTTCTTCAGAGAATTCACATATTGTGCTCCAAAAGCAACAAATGAGAATATCTATGTAATGGAGTGAAGCAGTGCAAGACTGGAAAGAGCAACAAAATCTGGGGAGCTCCGGGAGTTTTATAAGTTAGTCAACACATTTTTGAGCAAATGAGAGTTCTTCTTTAAGCCTACACGTAGTGCCTACATTACATTTACGGTAATTGCAAATCTGTATCAAGACCCAGCTCCGTAATAATTGCACTGTGAATTGCAAGCTGACTTCACCCTGGGTGGCTTCTTCGCAGTATAACATATCATAACATATATATGTTCTGACTTTATGACACAAAGTAACCTCCAGGGCCTAGACACCGCTGCAAGTCTTGGAGATGCAGTATGCGATGATGGAAAGAAGGTGACCGGACAGCGAGCTAGCTGGCGAGGAATTATTTATTTATAACCAAGTCTTACTTCTCTAGCCGTCCCACTCCTCGCCGTCCAGACCTCTTTTTTCTCGTTGCACCTACGGTCTCTTCACTATAGGCCAGGACTTATTGTCACATGCAGGCCTTGGAGCTTACTGTGACACTAACATCATGACCACTGGGGCATGTTTGTGGCCTGAAAGCTTGGAGATGTGGCGTGCCATGGTGGAGGAAAAAGGCTGAAAAGCAAGCATTCATTTTGTTTTAAAACAATACTCATTTTGAAGTCTGGTCCTACTCTTTTTGTCATCAGGTCATTTTCCGGCCTCTCCACTACAGGCCAAAACTTCCAGCCACGGCCACTGCTAGAGATAGCCTGGCCTATAGCAAAAAGGCCATAGATGTGGCACAGAATGGAAGAAAGAAGAGGACTATATGGTGATTGGAGAAGTCAGTGATAAGGTGAGTATGTTATTGTTTTTTTTTCTTTAACATCCGATGCTTGTACGGGGGTAGGGGTTGTACATAAATTGGATGTCTGTAAGTCGGGGACTCCGTGTATATAGATTAAAAAAATTAGATATAAATATTCGTAGTCCAGCTGAGGATATTAAACATAATATTCACTCTCTCTTGGATCTTGTTGGAGACATATTCAGAATTTTGGGTTGTCTCCCACTGTCGGTAGATGGAAGGATAAATCTCACAAAAATGATATTTCTTAACCCATTATCTACCAATGTCCTTTTTTTGAGACGCCTAATCTTTAGCTTCTAGCAACTAAAAATTATAATTTTTATAATTGGGTCCAATTTTTTGTGTTGTGTTTGTAAAATGAATGTTTTCAAAATAGGAAATCATGTCATTGTCATTTTTAATTGAAGATTGGGACGCCCTTTTCTGAAAAATCCATACTTGTAAACATTTTAATTTGGCAAGTAATGGGTTAAGTGCTTTTATGTGATTGAACATAGTTCAACATCCAATTCTCAATGCTTTTTTTAATCAGCTACACCTGTTGATGACCAATTTTTTTGGGGTGGACTAATACTAGACCTAAATTGTGACTAGAAAAACTAGAGACTCAGAGATCATATCCCTTACCCGACTTGTATCTCCATTACTTAGAGGGCCAATTGAGACATCTAAGATCTTGGATATTGGATGAGGATAGGGCTAATGCTGAAGCACATTTAGCACTCCACCTTAACAATAAATCATTCTTGGCCTTATTGGAAGGTACATATAACCCCTAAATAGATGACTGTCTATTCACAGAATTGCACTCTAAGTATATAGAGAAAATCTTTGGAGAAGTTCAATGACTCAACTATGGGATAACATTGAATACACACATATTTGATCACAGAGTGAGAGTTTTGGAAGCAGCACGGAGTTATTATCATTAATCACATTTTTCAAATAGTCTATCCCTCCTTTAACTAAATGCAATCTCAAGGTATTTGCAATTACTACATGCAATCACAAGTCAATTTTCTCACCCCAGACAGAGAATATTATCATACCCTTTGATATTAGTATTCAAAGCTCTGGGTCTCACACGTATAGTGTCAGCACTTTATACACTTTTACTTGGTGTCAGAATCTCCTCAACCCTATTGCCTGTCAAAGAGAAAGAGCAGAGCTTAATTCCTACATTAATGGACATTGGTGAGACGCACTTAGGTCCCCAAATGGGAGTCTTCCGAGCTGCAAATAATAAAATGATTCAGCTATACATTATACATCAGGGTTACTTAACTCCTTGCAGGCTATACAGTATGGGCAGACTGCTTTCATAGGTATCATGCTCCCCATGCTGATTTCTATCATCTAATATGGCACTGTTCTGAGATTCAAAGATTTTGTTAGGAAATTGTAAACATTTTATTAGAATTGGTGGAGGCCCCGACAGATTACACAGCTTAGATATATTTGGAATCTTAGATAAAAAATGATGGTCTCATCAAAACAGGTTTTCTTGAGAGAAGCGCTCTTTGTGGGCCACAAGGCTTTTGCTACGCGCTGGATAGAGGAGAGACCACCCTTTATATCTCAGTGGAAAAAAAAATTAAATACTGCAGTTTCATATGAAAGTGCATGAAAAATTTTTTGGGAAAGATGTGCGACTCGACGATTACCCAGTCCCATTGTGCAGCACTTACTGAGCTGTAAACGTAATAATTAAAATTGTGTTTTGTATAACATTTCCTGGTTATTCCCTATGTAAAAGCAGAATTCATTATTTTTTTTTTTTACCTATCTTTCGTATCGCTATTTGATGAAATTGCGGATTTACTGCATAGTGTAATAACAGTACGAAATGTTTTCAGGTTTGTTTATTCTTCAATAAAACAAGTTAAAGCGAACCTGTTAGGTCTGATAATGCTACTAACCTGTAGATATGGGGTTATTCTGTAGGTTAATAGCCTTATGAAGGTGCCTGGTGACCAAGAAAAAATTAACGTTATTTCTCCGGCTTTCAGTCATGCAAGCGTGCCCAGAGGGATTACAGTCACCGCTCACATCACTGAGATCCGTGGCTGTAAGCACGCTCCGGCACTGACTAACAGCCGTTATTGCTGTGCATAGGTACAAGGCCAATTGTCTGTGTCGGAGAATGCTTATAGTTGTCCAGAAATAAAGAAATAATTTTAATAAATAAAGCTAATTTTCTCCTGGGTACTGCACTTTCATTACAGCAGTTGAGCACCTTCATAACACTATTAATTTTGCAGAATAACCCTGTATCTGCAGGTTATTGTCATTACCGAACATAATCCATTTTTTTAAATAAAGAAAAACCCACATTAGATTAAGACTAGTGATGAGTGAGCGTTCTCGAATAAAGTGTTATATGAGCATGCTCGTGTGCTAATAGAGTATCTTCGACGTGCTCGAATACTATGTTCGAGACCCCGCGGCCGCATGTCTCACGGCTGTTCGACACCTGCAGCACATGCAGAGATTGTCTTTTTGTTAGGCAATCCCTACATGTGTTGCGGCTGTTGAACACTGGTCGCCTCGCCTCGGTGACTTGAACATAGTATTAGAGCACGCCAAAGTCACTCTATTAGCACATGAGCATGCTGGGATAACGCCTTATTCGAGCACGCTCGCTTATCCCTAAATACGACTGATGAAGTCTTAATTCCTTTCATTAGCGATTGTTGTACAATAAATTGACAGGTGCTGTGAATATTAAACACACAGCATGTCAATTAACCCCTTCATGACCCAGCCTATTTTGACCTTAATGACCTGGCCGTTTTTTGCAATTCTGACCAGTGTCCCTTTATGAGGTAATAGCTCGGGAACGCTTCAACGGATCCGAACGGTTCTGAGATTGTTTTTTTCGTGACATATTGGGTTTCATGTTAGTGGTAAATTAAGGTCAATAATTTTTGCATTCATTTGTGAAAAAAATGGAAATTTGGCTAAAATTTTGCAAATTTAGCAATTTTCAAATTTTGAATTTTTATTCTGTTAAACCAGAGAGTTATGTTACACAAAATAGTTAATAAATAACATTTCCCACATGTCTACTTTACATCAGCACAATTTTGGAAACAACATTTTTTTTTGCTAGGAAGTTATAAGGATTAAAATTTGACCAGCGATTTCTCATTTTAACAACGGAATTTACAAAACCATTTTTTTTAGGGACCACCTCACATTTGAAGTCAGTTTGAGGGGTCTATATGGCTGAAAATACCCAAAAGTGACTAAAAACTGCACCCCTCAAGGTGCTCAAAACCACATTCAAGAAGTTTATTAACCCTTCACGTGCTTCACAGCAGCAGAAGCAACATGGAAGGAAAAAATGAACATTTAACTTTTTAGTCACAAAAATGATCTTTTAGCAACAATTTTTTTATTTTCCCAAGGGTAAAAAGAGAAACTGGACACCATATGTGGGTGGGAACTACTGTAGAAACCCCCCACAAGTGACCCCATTTTGGAAACTAAACCCCCCAAGGAACTTATCTAGATATGTGTTGAGCACTTTTAACCCCCAAGTGCTTCACAGAAGTTTACAACGCAGAGCCGTAAAAATAAAAAAATCATTTTTCTTTCCTCAAAAATGATGTTTTAGCAAGCAATTTTTTATTTTCACAAGGGTAACAGGAGAAATTGGACCCCAATAATTGTTGCCCAGTTTGTCCTGAGTACGCTGATACCCCATATGTGGGGGTAAACCACTGTTTGGGCACACGTCGGGGCTCGGAAGGGAACTAGTGGCGTTTTGAAATGCAGACTTTGATGGAATGGTCTGCGGGCGTCACGTTGCATTTGCAGAGCCCCTGATGTGCCTAAACAGTAACCCCCCCCACAAGTGACCCCATTTTGGAAACTAGACCCCCAAAGGAACTTACCTAGATATGTGGTGAGCACTTTGAACCCACAAGTTCTTCACAGAAGTTTATAACGCAGAGCCATGAAAATAAAAAATAATTTTTCTTTCCTCAAAAATGATGTTTTAGCAAGCAGTTTTTTATTTTCACAAGGGTAGCAGGAAAAATTGGACCCCAATAGTGGTTGCCCAGTTTGTCCCGAGTATGCTGGTACCCCATATGTGGGGGTAAACCACTGTTTTGGCGCATGTCGGGGCTCGGAAGGAAGGGAGAACCATTTGACTTTTTGAACACAAGATTGGCTGGAATCAATGGTGGCGCCATGTTGCGTTTCGAAACCCCTCATGTGCCTAAACAGTGGAAACCCCTCAATTCTAACTCCAACACTAACCCCAACACACCCCTAACCCTAATCTCAACGCTAGCCATAACCCTAATCACAACCCTAACCCCAACACACCCCTAACCACAGCCCTAACCCCAACACACCCCTAACCCTAATCCCAACCCTAAACATAATCCTAACCCTAATCCAAACCCTAACCCCAACACACCCCTAACCACAACCCTAGCCCCAACACACCCCTAACCATAACCCTAACCACAAGCCTAATCTTAACCCTATTTCCAACCCTAGCCCTAATTCCAATTCCAACCCTAACCCTAAGGCTAAAGCCCACGTTTCGGATTCGTGTGAGATTTTTCCGCACCATTTTTGAAAAATCTGTGGGTAAAAGGCACTGCGTTTTACCTGAGGATTTACCGTGGATTTCCAGTGTTTTTTTGTGCAGATTTCACCTGCGGATTCCTATTGAGGAACAGGTGTAAAACGCTGCAGAATCCGCACAAAGAATTGACATGCTGCGGAAAATACAACACAGCGTTCCCGCGCTGTAATTTCCGAACCATGGGCACAGCGGATTTGGTTTTCCATAGGTTTACATGGAACTGTAAAGCTGATGGAAAACTGCTATGAATCCGCAGCGGCCAATCCGCTGCAGATCCGCAGCCAAATCCGCACCGTGTGCACATAGCCTAATTCTAAGGGTATGTGCACACAATGCGGAAAGCGCTGCGGAAACACAGTGTTTCTGCCGCTGCGGGTCCGCAGCAGTTTCCCATGAGTTTACAAAAAACGCTGCGCACATGCTGCAGAAAAAACTGCGCGGAAACGCAGCGGTTTACATTCCACACATTTCACTTCTTCCTGCGGATTCTGCAGCGGTTTTACAACTGCTCCAATAGAAAACCACAGTGAAATCCGCAGAAAAACCGCGGTAAATCCGCAGTGGTTTTGCACTGCGGATTTATAAAAACCGCTGCGGAAAAATCCGCAGAGGACCAGAATACGTGTGCACATTCCCTAACCCTAGTTCTAACTGTAGTGGAAAAAAAATGTTCTTTATTTTATTATTGTCCCTACCTATGGGGGTGATAAAAGGGGGGTTCATTTACTTTTTTTTTTATTTTGATCGCTGTGATAGGTTTTATCACAGTGATCAAAATGTACATGGAACGAATCTGCCGGCCGGCAGATTCGGCGGGCGCACTGCGTATGCGCCCGCCATTTTGGAAGATGGCGGCGCCCATGAAGAAGACGGACGGCAAGGGGGGGGGAAGCCACCCCACCTGGGCTAAATTACCACTCCCCCTGTCCCTGCAGATCGGGTGAAATTGGAGTTAACCCTTTCACCGGATCTGCAGGGACGCGATCTTTCCATGACGCCACATAGGCGTCATGAGTCGGATTGGCACCGACTTTCATGACGCCTACGTGGCGTCATGGGTCGGGAAGGGGTTAAGGCTCTATATGTAACCACGGATTCTACCTTTTGCAATCCAATGGGGGAAATATGCAGCTTATCAACAGGTGGTCTGCAGGTGAATTACCTCTTCAGAAAGTATTCTAAAACCTGCAAAGCAATGCTGTACATTCACCTAGAAATTATTTGATAGCTTGAAAAATCTTTCTTACAAAAAGTACAGTCGTTTCTACCTTGGTCAGCTTGAAGAAAATCATGGAATGAAAGCACGATAAAATACTGCGCGAGGTTTTTACGAATGTATCAAGCAGATGAGAAGACAATATGTGATGAGTAAGCATATTTGGATTTCATTATGTTTGTTTGCTTAGTCACATTAAAGAGCTCCCGAAGTTTCCATAATGACTCCCTACCATAAGTGATGGCGCACATCCACAGCAAAACAAACAGCTTCCAAAATATTATTGTGTAATCGCAAGCTTTCCTGCACTAAACTGCCAAAATACAGATTGAAACAGAATCAAATTAGGTTTTCAGAGTTCTTAGGGAAAAAAAGGGAAAAAGAAAAAAAAGCTCCAATATGCAATAAATTGTACCAACAAAATCCTCCAAGATATGTAAAATTATTCAAGCAAATTAAAATGTAACGTTTCATGCAGGAAAGTCAGGCGACAGGCTTTGGTATCTTATGCATAACATATGCCATACATTGCTACAGTTGTCTATTCAGAGTATATTTATATTATTATTACTACTAGGCTACATTCCCACAATGAGTTTTGGTGAGTTATTTGCGTTGCATATTTTAAAAAAAAATGTAAGTAATCTATTTTACTTAATTGCTGCAGAAATCATAGAATGTTAGGAGTTGTACGCGACCTCCAGGGTCCAACCCCCTGTTCAATGCAGGATTCACTAAACTATCTCAGGCAGATGTCTGTCCAGCTTCTGTCTGAAGATTTCCACTGCGGTGATAAATCTCCTAGCTCCCAAAAGTTCAATTTGGTTCATCTGGTACAGAAGTGGTTGCAACAGGAGTCCTCCATCCCAGCCCAGACGGTAGAGCGGGTTGTAATGAACAGGAGGCGTCTGCAGCAGGGGGGAAAACCTGCCTCCAGGACCGAAGACAGGTATTTCGGACAAAGGCAGGTGCAGACCTGGGTTGCCCATGGCGACCGCCGAAATGTGGACAACTTGGCTGGCCTAATAGAAAGGTACCAGGTGGTCGAGAGGCCACTAAGGAAGCCAGGTGGTACTGCATCCCCATACTGGGGTACCCAGAAGGAGACCGATTATCAAAAAAGGGGTAGTAGAGCCACCACTGGGGGGTGTTCAAGTCCCAAGGGGCTGGAGATGTCACAGTCCTACGCACATAGCTGCCTGGTGTTCTATGTCCTCTGAACAGATACTATGCCTATCCAGTCTGCAGTGTTGACTATCAGTCCGGTGAGGCGCCGTAGGCATGTCCCGTGATAAGAAATGGAGTACTGGTGTCAGGACTCTTGGATTCAGGGAGTTTGGTGACCCTGGTAAGGGCCACACTCTCTCACCAGTTGATCCCAGGGAAAAACGTGGGCGTCTGCTGTATCCACAGGGATAGCAAGAACTATCCCGTCGCCAGAGTGACGATAAAAATGAACTGAGTCCCATGAGGTGAGAGGGTAGTGGAAGACTTGCTACACCCAGTGATAATCGGGTGAGACTTTAACCTGTTCAGGGACTTGTGGGAAAAGGCGAGGTTGCCCACTAACGCCGACAGGAGCCGATCCTCCATGAAGAATTCACATTGCAGTCGGAGGTGGATGAGTTCCCCCTGTATGTCCTTACTGGCAATGAGGACAAGACAGTGACCCATGGGAATGAGATTCCTGAGTTGAGGGTTTCTGGGAGGAATTTTGGGACTGCACCAGTCCAAGATCTTACGTTGAAATGGGCTTTTGATAATGTGACTGTGATCAATGGGGTTGCTCAAGAGCCGGGGTCTGACATCAGGTTTCCATATTCTACTTTAAATGAGGAGCTGCTTTATTGGGTCACTACACCAAAAGGGCAAGTGACAGAGCAGTTTCTGGTTCCGGGTCCCTATAGGCGTAGAGTAATACATCTGGCCCATTCTCTTGTCTTGGGTTACAGTCACAATAGGCATTGTCACAGCTGACCCTGCTCCCCTCTGTTCACAATGAACTTTACACGTGTTCATTAGACACTTCAATGCAAAAGATAGCCAGGCTAAGTACATGTGTTATTTTCTGAAACAAAATTAGGCACAGGTAAAAAAAAAAAAAATTTTGCATGCAATTTTCATACTGGCCACTGGGGCTTTTTTTGCCCCAGTGGCCAGTCTGAAAACTGCATGCTAAATTATTATTATTTTTTTTTACTTTTAATATAGATTGTGCTATGTAATGAAAATAATACAAAAAAATTATTGCCAACATTTAAAAACAATACATTTAATACAAAAACCTAGGTCTTTTTCTGATAATAGGTAGGGACCTGGAACACAGCTTTTCTTGATCTTCATGGTTCCTAAAAACAATTCCATAATTGTAATGAAGATGTAAAGGATTATCCCAGCCAAAAACATCACAGTCAACTTTTTCACTCACAATGGCTGGAGTGGAAGCTCTACGACAGTTATTTTTTCCAAATTCCTCATGACTCTGGTTGTGTAGTTGAAAGGTAGAGGCATTCCCCATTTTAGCAGACATGTGGGTTGAACCTGACAGACCCCCACCAATCTAACAATTATCCCTAGACTACTGTTTGTTAAAAGATAGTAAAGTTGGTTATGTTTCTCACATTTATTAAGCCTCCGTCACACCAACAACAATAGTCAGAAAAAGACCCGTTTATTATTTCTGAAAGTTTTGGCCTTTTGGCAAAAACAACAGATCCACTAAAAATAAAATACCAAGGGCAGGAATAATTATTATTTTAACTGGCAATAGTAAAAAAAATGTGTGGGAAAAGCTGTAGAGCAATAAGATTTGCATGTAATATTCGTGCACTTAAATGTCATAACTTTTTGTCACTTTAAGCTTGCCAAAGGAAAAATATAGCACTCAAGTGTTACACATGTTCTGTACACCCATAAGCGATTCACAGCAGCTGAAGGATATGAAATGTATAATAGACAATATTGTTGAAACGATAAATATTAATATATACAACGTATAACGTATTCCTCGGTTTTGAGGCTCCGCTGGGAAAAGGGTATATATGTTTGAGACCAGGCCTTTTTAAGGTTTATTTTGTTCCACCAATCCTCTGCAATTAAAAGGTCCCTTACGTAGTTATGGGGCTAAGGGTACTATCTTGTGATAATGAATAAATGGATATTGGAAATGGTGGGGTATACGTTATACGTTGTATATATTAATATTTATCGTTTCAACAATATTGTCTATGATACGTGGCATTATATAGGCTACATTTTCAGTGTGTGTACCCGGCAATATCTAAAATAAACTCATTTTGCACTGAACGTGTGAAAATAGAGTTTAATCTGTAAGAGATAATGTACAGTATATCAGGCCTGGGATAAGGTATATTCTCATATCTTGCTGCCTTTGTTCCATTAGGTTAATGTATTGGCTTCAATGCGCTAGGTGTGGAGCGTTGCTGCTGTAGCGCACCATGTAGCTATGACTACTGGTATGCGAGGTACATAATAGATAGTATGTTAGGTGCTTTCTGTGGCTTAGGATACGCCTGCGCAGAAAACCCCCTGTATGTGGCATCCGCCCAGGTTAAGATCTTACCGATGGGCGTCATGATGTTTATACATGGGCGTCTCAATGTTTCTATAAGAACGCCTCGCGCAGGCGCCGGAACGCACCCAGTACCTAGAGATTGCCGGCAATGGTAAGCCAGGCGGGGAGGGGCGTTTTCACCCCATGCGCGTCATGTTGCGCAGGCGCAATACCTAATAACACCTAGGCTAGGTGACACGCAAGCGGCACGCCTCCTGTAATAATTTTTTGCGGGCCGCCATGCGCAGGCGCAATAACAGAGAATCTATTAGCCGCCCACCTTCATGACTACTTCCGGGGCTGTGCACAGGAAGTACGGACTTACACGCTGTTCCCGGCGGGACTTTATTTAAACGGAGGTAAATGGCATCAGACTTCACTTGTATCCTCTACTATCGAGACACATGACAGATTGATCAGGCCTCCTGATGAGCCAGAGGGGCGAAACGCGTCGAGGCGAATGACAGCAGTGGGATAATGATGTGACACCTGACGATGAGTACCATCTGCACAGCTCTTTATACATCATAGGGCGCTGTGTTTTAGTGTTTTTTCTCTCAATTGCTTAAAGCATATAGGCGCAGGGTTATATGGCAAATATGTACTTATCAGGTAGCCAGCCTATCATGTGATTAATGTCTAGCGAATACCTTGCTTTGCACGACCTAATTGATTGGTACTCTTACAAGATATATACCAATATCAAAAAAAAAAAAAAAATTTTTTGACTTTTAGCTAGATCGTTCAGGTGTCTATTGGATATCATAAATACTCATCACAAGCCCACCACATGTTATCATATGTTTTTATATGCACGGTGTTGGGGTCCAGGCTTCCTTATTGGTAGGTGTGTCATCTGTCTAGCTGTCCAGGGGTTCCTTTAGTTTATTCTCGATTGTGTGGGTAGAGGGACCCATTGGTACCACTAGGGCGATCTAGGGACCCTAGGGTAAGCCATCGTTGAGTGGGGGCGCCACAACGTTCCCCCTAGGGCGCCAACCCCCGCTGTTAGGCAGCTATCACTACAGGTATATTTCTTAGGGATTGTCTTGTTCCCCTACATTTATTTTGCACAGTGTTTTTTGTGTGTTTTGTTTATTAGGTGTGGCCACAGGTTGGTGGCATTTTAGATTTTCTAATAAATATATTTTGGGTTTTATATGATTGCTCTACTTATTAGCCCAATACTGTTTGACATACGTTAGGATTTTTGTTGATTTAAACGTAGCATGGCTAGTTTCTTGTCAGGCCCAATTAATCAGGATTTCTGGTTGGAGGACGCTATCCAGGCCTTCAATATTGATGGTTCACATGACAAGGGTACAGGGGCTATCACTCTGAAAAATACATTCAATGAGGTCTATGTAGGCTATAAAGCATTCTTGAAATCCTGGTGGGAGATTCGTATTTAGAAAATTACATCAAAAACAGGATCATCCCCCGAGGCCTTAGAATCCAAATTGCCACCCCCCCCCCCGCGTACATCTTCCCCTGAACTCTTGGATCTCTGGCTAAAAGAATCAATAGATTCATCAATACGGTTTATGCAATTGCTATTAGCTGAGGAGAGAAAATTGCTTGAAAAATCTACTAGCAACCTGAATAGCCTGATAGAAAAAGTTTTAAAATTTAAATCTGATCCAGATTTCAACAGGAGAGAGGGACTGTTACAGACCTCTGTTGAGAAATACCAGGCATTGCTTAAAGAAAGAAAGCAGATACAATTCCAGAAAGATCTTAGGAATTTTGCAGACAACCAAGCCTTTAACTTTCAAACAGGCAGATCAGGAGACATTTCTTCCTCAGACATTGAGACCTCTGATACCGAAAGAACAGAGATCTCTGGAAGAGGTAATTTCAATAATAGGGCACAGCCATTTAGACAGCAGAGATGGCAACATTCAAGGAACAGATACGGAAAAAAGGGGAGGGGAGGATACAGGTATGGAGAGGGGCCCCCAAAAAATCCCCCGGCCACAGCAGGGGACACCTCAGCACTTGCTTCCTCTTCCTCAGCATCATCCTCTTTTTTAGAGCAAGGCATGAAAACGGGTTATTTCCTCAGAACAAAATCCAGCTAGACAGAGGACAAATCATAAATTTGTCCACGTATGCCCTTACTGTGGATGAATACCGCGTGCTACAGAGGGGACTAAATTTTGTACCGACTAACGGTTTCAATTGTTTTGGCTGGGTGAGGGATTTAAATCTCTTCTGTAGGAAACTGAAGTGGAAGAAATTTTTTGTGCACAACAGTAAAGAGGAATGTCTCCAGCAGGGACTGGGGGAAGAGGATTTTGAGAGCTTTGAAGCTTTGGTTGGACTCCTGAGAGAAAATGAGCAGGGAACAGACGTAGGTAAGGGCCCTTTTACGAGGCTCAAGAACAAAAGTGTCAGAATGCCGCCCCAGGGGGATACCAAGAATATTGATATCTTCCTACAACTGGTTGAAAGAGATCTTCGTAAGATTAAATGCGTCGATGTCAACACTAATTATAATCTTAGTGATAAGGAAAGAGAGGCATTAGAGGCACTGAGAAGTAATGACCAGTTGATCATCAAAACATCTGATAAGGGTGGTAACTTGGTCATTATGGACCATAAGACATACTGTGACATGTGCATGAACATTCTGCAGGATAAAAATACCTATGAAATCTTGACCTCGGATCCCTCAGAGATGTACAAAAGTGAACTTAAAGTAATCCTTGATGAGGCCTTCTCTAGGGGGCTTCTATCTAATCCTGAATTCGATTTTTTGTTTCCTAAGTTTCCCCTGCAGGCGACCTTTTATACGTTACCCAAGGTACATAAGGGTCTAAACCCTCTTAAGGGGCGACCCATTGTATCTGGGGTGGACTCCCTTACACAAAACTGCGGATTATACATTGAGGAAATTCTTCGGCCATTTGTGATATCTATCCCCTCATATTTAAGGGATACCACGGATCTATTGCAGAAAATAGAGGGCCTACAACTTGATAATGGCTCGGTGTTAGCATCCATTGACGTTGAGGCCCTCTATAGCAGTATACCGCATGAGGAGGGCATCAGGGGAACCTACCACTACCTCCAACAAAGGTCGATAGCCTGCAGGGATCACAACTCTTTTGTTTTGACCTTGTTGGACTTCATCCTTACCCATAACTCGTTTAAATTTAATGGCAGATACTACCACCAGCTCAGGGGCACTGCGATGGGGTGTCCCTGTGCCCCATCGTATGCAAATTTGTTCCTGGGCTGGTGGGAGGAGACAGTAGTTTTTGGGGGTGACACCAACTGGTGGAATGAATTTGTTGCCATGTGGCTGAGATTTATCGATGATGTCTTTGTTATATGGACAGGCGCGGTGGAACAGTTTGAAATCTTTATTGCAGAGCTTAATATCAACAAATTAGGTCTAAAATTCACCTCGGAAATTCAGAAGGAGGAACTGGCCTTTTTGGATGTGCTGATTAGGAGGACATCAAGTGGGAGTCTTACGACCAGTATATATCGTAAACCCACAAGCACCAACAGTTTGCTTAATTGGCATAGTCACCATCCAGCCCCCCTCAAAAGGGGCATCCCAAAGGGCCAGTTCCTGAGATTGAGGCGTAATTGCTCTGACATGAAAACGATCCACAGTCAGGCGAATGACATGTTCAACAGATTCAAAGAGAAAAACTATCCGCCCCACATTTTAAATCAAGCGTATAACACCGCAGCGAACGCAGATAGACAACAGCTACTTCATAAGAATGAGATCAAAATGGAGGATGAGGTTATTAGGATCATAGGTACATTTGATGCCCAACACCAGAAAGTCAGGGAGGTGTTGAACAAACATTGGGATATATTGAAGATGGACCCAGATCTTAGGGATCTGTTAGGGCCACGTCCCGACATTACATTCAGAAAGGGGAGGTCTCTCAAGGATTCACTGGTACATAGCCACTATATGAAACCATCAGGTAGTGGCACCTGGTTGGAGAGGAGACCGTGCGGTTTTTATCGCTGTGGGAGTTGTCAACTGTGTAAATGGATGAAACCTAATAAGTCCTTCACAAGTTCCTCCACTGGAAAGGTTTTCTTTCAGCGAGACTTCTCCAACTGTAAATCCACAGGGGTTGTGTATATGGCTTCTTGCCCGTGTCCCAAGGACTATATTGGTAAAACAATTAGGGAGGTACGTCGGAGAGTAAGTGAACATCTGGGAGACATAAGGCATAATAGGGACACTACTCTAACTAGACACATGAGACTACAACACCCTGGAAATCCAACTGATTTGCGGTTCACAGTCATCGAAGTGGTAAGACCTAACCCTAGGGGGGGTAACTTCGATAGGACCATTCTTCAAAGAGAATGCGAGTGGACCTTTAGAATGGATACGATGACCCCAAAAGGTCTGAATGAGCAACAATCATTCACATGCTTCCTATAATGGTAGCACCCACTTGAATACCTGACACATGTGAACAACTTGCATGCTTGCAGTTCCAGAATTTAATTATGAATTTTTGCGGGACCAAAAACAAGATTACTTACGCTATGCTTCGGTTTGTTGATTTCCTCCTTTATGGGGGCTTTATACACAGATTTGTGTGGTTTGACATCTATAAATAGAAATTCCTCGGTTTTGAGGCTCCGCTGGGAAAAGGGTATATATGTTTGAGACCAGGCCTTTTTAAGGTTTATTTTGTTCCACCAATCCTCTGCAATTAAAAGGTCCCTTACGTAGTTATGGGGCTAAGGGTACTATCTTGTGATAATGAATAAATGGATATTGGAAATGGTGGGGTATACGTTATACGTTGTATATATTAATATTTATCGTTTCAACAATATTGTCTATGATACGTGGCATTATATAGGCTACATTTTCAGTGTGTGTACCCGGCAATATCTAAAATAAACTCATTTTTCACTGAACCTGTGAAAATAGAGTTTAATCTGTAAGAGATAATGTACAGTATATCAGGCCTGGGATAAGGTATATTCTCATATCTTGCTGCCTTTGTTCCATTAGGTTAATGTATTGGCTTCAATGCGCTAGGTGTGGAGCGTTGCTGCTGTAGCGCACCATGTAGCTATGACTACTGGGATGCGAGGTACATAATAGATAGGATGTTAGGTGCTTTCTGTGGCTTAGGATACGCCTGCGCAGAAAACCCCCTGTATGTGGCATCCGCCCAGGTTAAGATCTTACCGATGGGCGTCATGATGTTTATACATGGGCGTCTCAATGTTTCTATAAGAACGCCTCGCGCAGGCGCCGGAACGCACCCAGTACCTAGAGATTGCTGGCAATGGTAAGCCAGGCGGGGAGGGGCGTTTTCACCCCATGCGCGTCATGTTGTGCAGGCACAATACCTAATAACACCTAGGCTAGGTGACACGCAAGCGGCACGCCTCCTGTAATAATTTTTTGCGGGCCGCCATGCGCAGGCGCAATAACAGAGAATCTATTAGCCGCCCACCTTCATGACTACTTCCGGGGCTGTGCACAGGAAGTACGGACTTACACGCTGTTACCGGCGGGACTTTATTTAAACGGAGGTAAATGGCATCAGACTTCACTTGTATCCTCTACTATCGAGACACATGACAGATTGATCAGGCCTCCTGATGAGCCAGAGGGGCGAAACGCGTCGAGGCGAATGACAGCAGTGGGATAATGATGTGACACCTGACGATGAGTACCATCTGCACAGCTCTTTATACATCATAGGGCGCTGTGTTTTAGTGTTTTCTCTCTCAATTGCTTAAAGCATATAGGCGCAGGGTTATATGGCAAATATGTACTTATCAGGTAGCCAGCCTATCATGTGATTAATGTCTAGCGAATACCTTGCTTTGCACGACCTAATTGATTGGTACTCTTACAAGATATATACCAATATCAAAAAAAAAAAAAAAAATTTTTTGACTTTTAGCTAGATCGTTCAGGTGTCTATTGGATATCATAAATACTCATCACAAGCCCACCACATGTTATCATATGTTTTTATATGCACGGTGTTGGGGTCCAGGCTTCCTTATTGGTAGGTGTGTCATCTGTCTAGCTGTCCAGAGGTTCCTTTAGTTTATTCTCGATTGTGTGGGTAGAGGGACCCATTGGTACCACTAGGGCGATCTAGGGACCCTAGGGTAAGCCATCGTTGAGTGGGGGCGCCACAACGTTCCCCCTAGGGCGCCAACCCCCGCTGTTAGGCAGCTATCAGTACAGGTATATTTCTTAGGGATTGTCTTGTTCCCCTACATTTATTTTGCACGGTGTTTTTTGTGTGTTTTGTTTATTAGGTGTGGCCACAGGTTGGTGGCATTTTAGATTTTCTAATAAATATATTTTGGGTTTTATATGATTGCTCACCATACTGTAGCTGAACATCTTCAACTAATGTCATTTTGGAGGAATGTGTACCAAAATGTACATGAATAAGATTGATAAGCCTGGTAGAATAACTACCTTTCACCAATTATTAACATATATGATAGATCTAACAAAGGGTTTCATACATAGAAGATCCTGCATGGGCAGATGGTGGACGATCTCCGATGGTTGTCCACACTGTTCACGGTGTTGGCTAGCGACTGGCGGCAGCAGATCTTTCTTGTGAAGCAGAGCGCTGTCCCAGCCGGTGACAGGCACTCTGTGCGGCTCCTACCCTTCGATGCCCGATGAGAGGCAGACGGGACCTGCGTGACGTCGATGGTCACGTGATGCACCCGTGACTGAATGGAGCAAGAGGCGCAGTAAGGTCCAAATTCAACACGTTTCAGAAAAGTACAGTTTCCTTCGTCAGGGATGGTCCTTGGAGTATTGTGGCTGCCTTATATCCTATGTGCCATGTTGCTCATGTAGAGGTTAATAGAATGCAAAAAGTTCCACTTCGCTATTTAGTCCTTTTGGCTTTAAAGAATCCAGGTAAAAGATCCATCTCATTTCAGCTCGGGACATTTGTTTAATATAGTTCCCTTTCCTCCAATGCTTAGGGACAATTTCTAAGCCTGTGACTACTGTCTCCTGGATTAGGCCCCCATGAAAATCAAGGTAATGCTTAGCTAGGGGACGCCCTTCAAACCTATTTTTGATGTTCCTAAGGTGTTCATTGATTCTGACATTCATGGGTCTCTTAGTACGACCCACATAGAGTTTGTCACAAGGACATTTAAAGTATAAATAACCCCTAGAGTGGTGCATGTAATGAAGTCATGAACAATAAAATCCTTCCCATCTCTAGAAATGCTTTGTTGTTTAGGTGCTTGTAATGATTTACATAACTTACATTTACCGCATGGGTAAAAGACTGTCAAGTTGTTCAGATATAATGGGGGGATGTTTTTAGGGGGATAGTGTTCTGGACTGATGGGGCATTCAAATTCCCCAGGTTTCTTGCTTTTCTATATATGAATTTGGGGTGTAAGGGTAACTTCTCCCCTATTATTTAATTATGCCTGCTTTTCCAAGACAAATCTGACATGCAGAAGTATTGTTGAGTGCTGTTGCTTCAAAAGCATCCAGCAACTAGAGGGGTTAACACAGTTACAGGAGACAGGGAGTGGTTAGCAGAGCCCCAGGGGGATTGTGAGGAACTTGTTGAATATTCTGGCAGCAGCAGAAGCAATGAGTGGTATGTGATCTCACAAAAGTTCAGGCAAGTGAACCATAGGGACACAGGATTCCATTAAAGAGTGAAGTTGGGCTAACCACTGTACTGCTAGTTGAGAAAGTCTATCATGAGCAGGAAGATAAGGACTGGAATACATTGTGTCACAGGGATTATCTCCCTCAGCAACCCCCCCTCCAACTCACTGTGCTAGAAGGAATGCTGTGTACTACCGTGCCTTTGCAAAGGGTCTTGATTTGAGCTAAACTATGCTATCAAAAGAGACTGTTAGTCAATGTTGTTAGGAAAATGGTGCCTTCCAGGTCCGTTTGAAGTTCGCCAATGACCATCTGGATAATCCAGAGGAGCCATGGGAGAAGGTCACATGGTCAGATGAGACCAAAATAGTACTTTTTGGTATAAACTTCACTCGCCGTGTTTGGAGAAAGAAGAAGGATGAGTACAACAACAAAAAACGTCATCCAAACCGTGAAGCATGGTGGGGGTTAGGCTACGTTCACACTAGCGTTGTGCGCCGCTGCATCGGCGACGCGACGCACAACGCACTGAAAAACGCGTGCAAACGCACGCAAAAACGCTGCGTTTTTCGACGCGTGCGTCGTTTTTTGACGAAAATCGGACGCAAGAAAAATGCAACTTGTTGCGTTTTCTTGGTCCGACGCTAGCGTCAAAAAAGACGCACGTGTCGGAAAACGCAACAAGCAAAAACGCATGCGTCCCCCATGTTAAACATAGGGGCGCATGACGCGTGCGTCGCCCGACGCTAGCGCGACGCACACTAGCCGAACGCTAGTGTGAACGTAGCCTAACATCATACTTTGGGGGTTCTTTTCTACAACTGGAACAGGATGCCTGCACCGTATTGAAGGGAGGATGGAAGGGGTCATCAACCTCCCCTGAGAGCACTGAAGATAGGTCGTGGCTGAGTCTTCCAGCACGACAATGCCCTGAAACACACAGCCAGCGCAACTAAGGAGTAGTTCAATAAGAAGCATTTCAAGGTTCTGGAGTGGCTTAGCCAGTCACCAAACATCCCAAATTTTTGAAGGCAGCTGAAACTCAGTGTTGCCCAGCGACAGCCCCGAAACCTGTAAGATTTGGAGAAGATATATATATATATGGAGGAGTGGGACAAAATCCCACCTGAAGTGTGCAAATTGTATCAAATATTACGTTTTCTTTTTCTATTGTATCAAATTCTTATTTCATGCAATAAAATACAAATTAATTATATAAGAATCATACAATGTGGTTTTATAGATTGTTTTTAAGATTCTGTCTCTCACAGTTGAAGTATACCCATGATAAATATTACAGACCTCTCCATTCTTTGTAGGTGAGAAAACGTACAAAATCTACAGTGTTTCAAATACTTATTTTCCCCACTGTATATATATGTAGGACATATCATGCTTACTTCCCTTCAAACTCAGAAGATGTGCAGAAGTTCCATCAGCTCAGAACTTGTAACAACCAGTTGAGCCCAGCTACACCCATCTACTGTTCAAAAAAGTCTGTCCAGAAGTGATCTTCATAGCTACAAGGACATACTTTCAACATGGAAATCAGGCCAATCAACTCACATATGCATGAAAACATAGGCACTGTGGTAAAGAAAAAAGGTAGTAGGTGCCCTGGGCTGACAAGTGAAAATGTGAAATATTTGACTGTAACAGAAGGCAGTTTATTTCCCAAAGGGCTGGAGCATTGTGTAATAATGTGTCTGCAGGCAACAATGAAAAATGGAGGAGGATTCTTGCAAATATGAAGCTGCATTCTAGCAAAGGAAGATACAATTTGGTCAGGATTAATGGTGCCCTCAGTGCTGAGACATATAGGAAGATAGTTATCCATCATATAATACCATTAGGTAGGCATCATATTTGCTCCAAATTTATTCTGCAGCTGGATAACAACTCTAAATGTAGAGCCAATTTCATTATGAACTATTTTGGCATAAAGAAGTCCTGGAAGTGTCAGTTTGACTTGGGTATACTAATAGACATGGTTAAACTAATAGATCACAGACAGCACATGAGTCAACAGTGTGATGCAGCAAAAAAGTCAAGCACAGTTCTAGGATGTATTAAGAGAAGCATAGAGTCTAGACCACATGAAGTAATTATACCCCTCTACTTCTCCTCGGTCAGGCCTCATCTGGAATACTGAGTCCAGTTCTGGGCACCACATTTTAATAAAGACACTGAACAACTGGGGCAAGTTCAGAAAAGAGCTACCAGGATGTTAAGCGAACTGAAAAGTATGTCCTATGAGGAACGATTAAAGGATCTGGGAATGTTTAGCTTGCAAAAAAGAAGGCTAAGTGGAAACTTTATAGCAGTCTACAAATATCTGAAGGGCTGTCACACTGTAGAGGGATCATCATTATTCTCATTTGCACATGGAAACACTAGAACCCACGGAATAAAAATGAAAGGAAGAAGATACAGATTAGATACTGTAAACAATTGTTGACAGTTATCTTTGTGGGTGTGATGGTGATCAATGAGTGGAACAGTCTGCTATGAGAGGTGGTAAGTTCTCCTTCAAAGGAAGTCTTCAAACAGAAGCTGGACAGACATCTGTCTGAGATGGTTTAGTGAATCCTGCATTGAGCAGGGAGTTGGACACAATGACCCTTGAGGTCCCTTCCAACTATAACATTCTGTGATTCTATAATTTAAAGCCTACAGAGCCTTGATCTCAACATAATAGAGTATCATGATTTTTCATAAAGAGACAGAAGGATGTCAAACCTGCAAACATAGAAGTTCTGATGATGCAGGCTACACTAAAATATGCAGTGTTCCTTTCCTGGGCTGCCGTCTTCAGTGCATGAGTGAGCGTGATAGAATTCTACATTACACGATCATGCATTAAAACAGTACCTGAGAGCGACAAGAAGGAAGCAGCTTATTTAGTGTAGCCTGCAACACTGACTTCGGGTGGTCCATGCGGCGAGTTATCTACAAAATGTGATTTAGAAAAATGATTATACTGCAAAGTCCTGCACTACAATCATTTTTTGTGAAACTAGATAATCTATGTGATTTCTCCAGATTTATGTACACTACCACAGAAGATATTTTCAAGCGAAGGGGTACCCCTGTTACCCATATGGACCAGGATGGCTAAACCCTATTGGGGGAAAAACTTGAAAGCATCCTTTCAGCTGTGAAAACAATATTTTTTTTGTGTGGTTTACAAAAACACTTTCTGAGAAGATGAAGCGGTCCCATGTGTCTTTTTTCTACTACCAATTATTTAGACGGTTATAAAATCAATTTATCTCCTGCTGTACCACGCAATCATGGACCAAAGACCTTTACCCAGACTGTGCTATACAATATAAATGTCAATGGACTTCCTCTATGGAAAGTGCAAGACCTACCAAGCAGTTGGTTCCCCATTAGAAAATCCAATACCAAAAAGACGCATTACCACTCGGGCCTGGGCATTGGGCTGACCTGCTATGGCTCTACATTACTTGGAATACTTTCCGTATGAACAATTCCTGGCACTGCTATTGTGAAGACCGATATGCGTTACTTCATAACAAAAAAAAATGCCGTATTTCATTTTGCTAGTATCCAAACCTTCTATATACTGTTCATGAAACATTTCTATGATGACACAGGTTCCTGATGAATGGCTGAGGATGAAATTTGAAGAATTTCAACCACAAACCAGCTGCTTTAATCAAGTCAAGGTACCAAGATCCTTGACACAAAAGCAGATGTACCAAAGAAGGCAGGATAATAAACAGTGATAATGACGAAACTGATGCTGGCCACCCTTGATCCCAAGTCTGCAGCTGTCAACGACAAATGTAAAGATAATGTAGCAGGATCTGAAGCCAAATTAAACAGTCTTTCATTGTCAACTTGATCCTCTCGATCTTGATCACAAGAATTATGTCCTGATCGACAGGTGTGGAAGATTAGTATTAGATACATGCCACAAGTTTGTTTTCTAAATGCAAAAGTAAGCAACTGTAGAAATACAGTTCATTAAAATTTCCTACTGTTTTGACAGTGTAGGTCATTCATAATATGACTGTGCTGTTGTTTCTGAAATAGATATTACAGAACATGTCTCATTGCTCTACATGCCCCTTCTTTCAGTGTTAGAATTAGCAGCAGGTAGGAAACATGTTTTACATAGCGCTTTAAAGTGTGAAGAGGGGATGAAGCATCCAAGTTCTCAGGGAGGGCAGATCACAAGGTATAGATAGATAAAAATGTACACACAAGCACGTCTGCAGGGGAGGAGGAAGAAATCATACAAGGTTTGTATGAGTGTAGCAAGAGAAGAGCAGACAGGGAAGACTCTACAGGGCAAAGGAATATCACACACACTACTTAGCATCAGTGTCTGTCAGGACAAGGGAGAGAAGATACCTCATGGGCTGTAGAAGGAAAAATCAATATAGGAATAAAGCAGCGCTAGTTCATGAGAGTGAGTGAAGTTGCATATTCAATCATTTTGGAGTAAAAAAAGGTGACAGCTTAGCCTAGATGAAGTAAAAAAATTGAGTGTCCTGCTACTCTAAACGACACATAGGGAAATGGTAACCCCACAGCAAAACCTAAAAAAGGTCCTCACTTATGCCACATACACTAATTGCTGAAATGCAGAAACCAGTGTGTCTGTGGCCTCAACGTCTCATCATTCGCGCTAGTTCACACAGCAAACAAGGAGCAGAAAAAACATAAGTAAAATCAGTCACCTTTCTGCAAGCCATAGCTACAGGCAGTTTTTGAGAGCCATTATATCTTGATTTTCTTAAAAACAGAGACATACGACATTTCTACTATCCATTTTTGATAAAAAGTAAGAGGTATCAGAATGATCACGGTGCCGATAGACCAACAGGTGTGATCTTGGGTGTGCTGCTGAATGTTCATTGTGGAGTATTCGGCTAAACAAAGCCAATTAGCAAGGGCAGGAAGCTAAGAAGAATCCACTGACCAATGACTGGCTCAGATCAAAGCTTCTATCTCATTTGATTAATATTGATTTTTGCTCTGTATGGAATATAGTTAACACCCGCCAATGTAGCTCAAATTAATTCAAGACCATGTCAATTTCAATTAAACTCAAATTGACAAGTAATCTTATAAAACACAATAGTTATTGGAAATTCATTTGCAGCTGTGGCCCAGTCTAAAAATAAAGACCAACCGTGAAATGTGACTTTGGGCTTTCAGCCAGAAAGCACAGAATGTCTAACAAACCCAGATGACAAAGGCCATTGCTGGGCGTGGGACAGACCACACACAACGGCATGTGCAACAGGCAGCACTGATTATTTGCTGTCAGATTAATAACGAGAAAGGCAAAAACGTTTTTTTCTATAAAGATTTCACTATTAATCAAGCCTTCATCAGTAGATTCTTATTGACCAAAATATTAAGCCGTTCTGTTCCTGTGTGTCGAGACAGGACCAGGACGTACTGTCCAGTGCAGGACTTGGGGGGATCGATTAGGGTATGGATTCTTTTCGTATTTTACACCAGTTTAAGGCCTTTTTAAAATACTTTTTATCAATGGGTCAATCTCATTAAAGGGAACCTGACAGCTGAGATATAGTACATACACACAGGGAGAGACCGGTCACTAATGGGGAGTAGGCAGGGAGAAGCCACCGAGGACCTGCCTGTCAGACTAGTCTCTCTTGAGGCTCTGGCTCTTTAAGTGAACTTGTCAGGAAGATTTTTCTCAGTAAACTACAAACACTGTAAGGTCAGCACCATTATACTGATTAAAATGATACCTTGGTTGATGAAATCTGTTTTGTAGTTGTTGTTTAATCTTTGTCATTTTTAGTTAATAATATGCTCGTGCTCCGGGGCGGCCTGTTGGGCAGGGCTTTATGTGGTGGTCTGATTAGGTATTCATCTGTATGGGCTTATGATAGGTCACTGATCCTTCACTGACCTGCCTCCTAGTTTACATAATGCAGATACTATTGTGTGGTTAGAAAAACAAATTACATTAAGCAAAATGGCGCCTGCGTTATAGCTGTCAGGCTCCCTTTAACTGATCGCTTGCGTTTTATGTAGTAATAATAATAATAATAACAATTTTATTTATATAGCGCCAACATATTCTGCAGCGCTTTACAAATTATAGAGGGGACTTGTACAGACAATAGACATTACAGCATAACAAAAATCACAGTTCAAAATAGATACCAAGAGGAGTGAGGGCTCTACTCGCAAGCTTACAAACTATGAGGAAAAGGGGAGACACGAGAGGTGGATGGTAGCAATTGCTTTGTTGTTCGGACCAGCCATAGTGTAAGGCTCGAGTGTTCATGTAAAGATGCATGAACCAATTAACAGACTAAGTATGTAGCAGTACAGACAGAGGGCTATTAACTGCATAAATTGTATGAGAACATGATGCGAGGAACCTGATTTTGGTTTAACTTATATGAATGGGCCACATAGGGATAATTAGGTTAATGCGTTGAGGCGGTAGGCCAGTATGAACAAATGCATTTTTAGGGCACGCTTAAAACTGTGGGGATTGGGGATTGCCGTATATACTCGAGTATAAGCCGAGAATTTCAGCCCATTTTTTTAGGCTGAAATTGCCTCTCTCGGCTTATACTCAAGTCATACTCGAGGGTCGGCAGGAGAGGTGGAGTGGCAGCTGTCTAAGCATACTCACATGCTCCTGGCGCGGTCCCTGCTTCCCCGATGCCGGCAGCTTCTTCCTGTAGTGAGTAATGAATATGGACCCGACTCCACTCCCATAACCTCAAGTCATTAGCAGAACGGAGAGCACGGGTAGGGTGGAAGGCTGAGATCAGGGAGGAGATGTAGGGTGGTGCTGAGCCATGGAGCGCTTTGTGAATGACGGTAATAGTTTTGTACTGGATTCTGGAGTGGATGGCTAACCAGTGTAATGACTGGCACAGGGTAGAGGCATCGGTGTAACGGGTGGTGAGGAATATAATCCTGGCTGCAGCATTCAGGACAGATTGGAGCGGAGAGAGTTTGGTAAGAGGGAGGCCGTTTAGGAGAGAGTTACAATAGTCCAGACGAGAATGAATGAGTGAAACAGTAAGAGTTTTTGAAGATTCGAAAGTAAGAAAAGGGCGAATTCTAGAAATGTTTTTGAGATGCAGATAAAAAGAGCGAGCCAGTGATCGGATGTGGGGGGTGAAGGAAAGCTCGGAATCAAGTATGACCCCAAGGCAGCAGGCATGTTGCTTGGGAGTAATGGTGGAACCACACACGGAGATGGCAATGTCAGGGAAAGATAGGTTAGTAGAGGGAGAGAACACGAGGAGTTCAGTTTTTGACAGGTTCAGTTTCAGATAGAGGTGTTAGTGATGTTAGAGACAGCGGTAAGACAATCACTGGTGTTTTCTAAAAAGACAGGCGTGAGATCAGAAGAAGAAGTGTATAATTGGGTGTCATCAGCATAGAGATGGTACTGGAAACCAAATCTACTGATTGTTTGTCCAATAGAAGCAGTATACAAAGAGAAGAGGAGGGGGCCTAGGACTGATCCTTGAGGAACCCAACAATAAGGGGAAGGTGAGAGGAGGAACCAGCAAAAGATACAGTGAAGGATCGGTCAGAGAGATAGGAGCAGAACCAGGAGAGAACGGTGTACTTGAGGCCGATGGAGCGGAGCATAGTGAGGAGGAGCTGATGATCCACAGTATCGAATGCTGTGGATAGATCCAAGAGAATTAGCATGGAGTAGTGACCATTAGATTTAGCTGTTAGTAGGTCATTAGAGACTTTAGTGAGGGCAGTTTCAGTAGAGTATAAAGAGCGGAAACCAGATTGAAGAGGGTCAAGAAGAGAGTTATCTGAGAGATAGCAGGTAAGACGGGAGTGGACCAGGCGTTCGGGGAGTTTAGAGCTGAAGGGAAGATTATGAAGAAAAAAGGGAACAGCACAATGTCTACTTATCTTCAGGTGCAGGGCCCCAGGATAAGTCCATGTATCCAAATAGTTCAATATATGGCAAAAAAGAGGCAGCACTCCATGTTAGGCTTGAGAAAGGCTCAGTCCGAGGCGAAACGTCGCCCTGAACAGTGGGTTGATTAAATCCTGCATGTTTAAACACTGCTAACATGGAGTGCTGCCTCTTTTTTGACATATATTGAAGGGAAGATTAGAGACAGGTCTATAATTAGCAGCACAGTTTTGATCGAGGGATGGTTTTTCAAGTAGTGGATGTATGATGGCATGCTTAAATGAGGAGGGAAAGATACCAGAAGATAGAAAGGTTGAATATTTTTGTTAAATGAGAGGTGACAGCTGGAGAAAGGGACTGTAGGAGATGTGACGGAATGGGGTCACTAGTGCAAGTGGTCGGGTGAGAAGTTTCAAGGAGCCTGATTACTTCTTCTTCTGTAACTGGTTCGAAGTTAGAGAGTGAACTAGATGCTGTGTGTGAGGGAGGACAGTGCATGATATGAAGGGATTGGGAGATAATTTCCTGTCGGATGTGGTCAATTTTTTCTTTGAAGTAATTGGCCAGATCATCAGCCCGGAGATCTGTGGTTGGGGTCTGCACTCTTGGGTTGAGTAGAGACTGGAAAGTGTCAGAGACGTTTAGGGTTATTGGACAGGGAGGTGATAAGGGTGTTAAAATAGGTTTGTTTGGAGAGGTGAAGGGAAGAGTTGTATGTTTTAAGCATAAACTTATAATGGATGAAATCTTTGGGTAGATTAGATTTTCTCCACAGACGTTTGACGCACCTGGAGCACCGCTGCAGGAAGCATGTTTGCAGCGTGTGCCACGGTTGTCGCCTTCTGTGCCCAGTTGTTCTATGTATAGGAGGTGCAGTTTCATCCAGAGCACTTTGCAGGGTTTCATTGTAATGCTTCAGAGCAGAATCAGGACATGAGATGAAGGAGATAGGGGCCAATGAGGACTGCAAGTTCTTCTCAAGTTTCTAGGTGTTAATGGCCTGTATGTTTCTATAAGTGTGGAAAGTGGGGGTGACCCGGGCGGGATGGCAGTTCTTGATAGAGAATGAAAGAAGGTAGTGGTGAGAGAGCGGGAGAGGGGAGTTTGTGAAATCATCCACTGAGCAAAGCCGGGAGAAGACCAAGTCAAGGGAGTTTCCATCTTCATGTGTTGGAGAGTTAGTATGCTGCGAGAGGCCGAAAGAGGAGGTTAGAGATAAAAGGTGAGAAGCAGATGGGGAGAGGTGAAAAGCAATGCAGATGTTGAAACCACCCATGATGAGGGTGGGGGTGTCACAGGAGAGAAAGTGTGGAAGCCAGGTGGCAAAGTGATCCAGGAACTGATGAGAGGGGCCGGGAGGAAGATACACTACCGCCACTCGCATGGAGAAGGGGATGTAGAGTCTGACTGCATGGACCTCAAAAGAAGGGAATACAAGTGAGGGTACTTGGGGGATAACCTGAAAGGTACATTTGGTTGATAGGAGCACGCCAACGCCTCCACCTGCTCTGTAAGTCTTTGCTGGCAAACAAATCATTACAAGGCATACATTTAATTTGTTTGAGATCCATTGATTTTAATGGACATCTGTGGTTCTCCAAAACAGTGTAAAGTTTGCTCCAGCACTCTTCTCTGACTAAGAGCAGGTGCAGACGGCCATATAGTCTCTGATAAGAGAGATTGGGACGGTTATGCAAATGGCACTCTCATCACAGTGTGATCATAGTGTGATCTGATTCTCTCAAGTGATGATAAGATGGAGAAAAAAGTCTCCATATTCTCCATTCTGTTGGTGTGCGGAAATCGGACTGCACTCAGATGTGATCCAAGTGCAGTCCCATGTTTCCCATGTACTCACTGACTTGCACGATCAGAATATTGGATCAAACTCAGGCATGTAGGGATTTCTTCCTCAGACAGCCTCTATCTAAGGATAAAATCGGACATGTGCACGGCCCCACAGGCTAAGATTGGTCCGAGTGGGATCCAATGTTTTGTCAGATCGCACTCGGACAGTAAATACGCTTGTCTGCACCTGCCCTAACTCACACATATCCTATATCCAAAAGTTTTTCACTACAGGGATTTGGCAAAGCATACAGTCCAATCCTCGATGTTTTAGGGGGGCACCAGTATGAAGCCAACTGAGCTAACAGTCAGACATTTCTGACTGTTTACAGGAATTCTTGTTCAGCGAATGATAATTTTTTTTTTTTTTTTTTAATATAAGCTTAAACCAAATCTTGGTATTTAGCATTTTCTTAAAGGAACACTGAGTATTAACACACTGTGCTTTGGCTAAATCAGTTCCTAAGGGGCAGCGGAGGACTGAGGGATTTATTACCATAACCAGCATCATGCACCAGTGTCTCAGGCCCCTTTCACACATCAGTTTTTTGCCATCGCAATCCGTCAAATTTTTTAAAAAACGGATCCGGAGACTGATGCTGCCGGATCCGTTTTTTTCTTACAGACTTGTATAAGCATTTAATCCGTCATTCGCCGGATTTGTCAAAAATTGTTTGACTGGTGGCCGGAGACAACGGACAAAGTCAAAAATTTTGTGTACGTGGAAAAAACGGACAGCAACGGATTAATCGCCGTCCGTCGTTTGCTCTAATGGAAGCCTGTGGGTGCCAGATCAGTCAAATGAGGGAATCCGGCAACGAATTCGGTTTTTTTAAACTGAACATGCTCCGATTTTTTTTAGGATCTAATTAGCCAGATCAGTTAGTCGAATCCGGCAAAAAAACTGATCCATCGCATCAGTTTTTCACAATCTGCGACGAATCCGTCGAGCCAGCAGATTGTGACTGATGGCAAAAAATTGATGTGTGAAAGGGGCCTAAAACGATGCATAAGTATTCCTATAAAGACATGTTCAAAAAGGAAGAAAATGGGCAAGTGTGATAGCATTTATCTTAATGACATCAATAATGAAGTCTATGATAGATGGTATACAGAACCCCATATTCTGCTTTATATCAGTGACTATATTACCATGGAAGTTAGATGTCTCCAATTATTATTAGTCGGGACCTCAGGAATATTTACCCTGTAAAAGGGAACAGTCAATCACAGAATAGGCTACACTGGGATTATCTAAAATTTACAAAGATGAACAGATGTAAATTTCACTGCACCTACCTGATCATAAAAACTTTCCAACACCAATGTAAACCTGTTAGTTATACTCACAGCACTGACTTATGGATTGTAACCGGAGACAAGTCAGAATTACAAAGCCATAAAACGTGCTCATACCATCAGCAAATCTCTGCGCTACTAATGCAAATGCTTCATCTGGGAAAAGTTAGGAACTGGTAAATCTCAGCACTTCCAGGATACATATTCAGCATTGGATCTAAAACACTGCAGCATGAATGGTATAATGCCTACATGAGGCACTGAGCGGTGATACGTCTTTCATTGAAAAAGAATGAAGAATCTGCTTGTAAGATTCTTAAATCCAGAACATTTTAAAGATCTGCAGCATATCAACATCTAATATCTTAAATGCTCTGGACACCTTTGACCTAGAATGATTTTTACATATGTCAGGAGTTATCTTTAGTTTATAAAATTGGACAAAGTTTCATCCTATAATCTTCATTTGTTCAATTATTTTCTGACTCCCCGATATACAGTTTCACGTTTTTCTCTTGTGGGAGTGTCTCTCCTAGTAATATAGTTTGGATAAGAGGTCTGTGTGCATCCGTCATGCTGCTGTCTTTACTGCTCATATATTAGAACAGCTTCTATCCTGCACTTATTGCCTCTACATGAGGCTTTCTTTTTTATCAATAGCGTTTTATCTGTTTTTTTTATATATATATATATATATATATATATACATATATATATATATATATGTATATATATATATATATATATATATATAGACACTGTTCAGCAGCAAGATGGCAGAAAATGTTTATAAAGACTATTTAGAAAGTTACATAATACTGCATTTAGGAAGAAATTGAACAATAAAAACGGATCATGGTGATTCTGAGACTGTTTTCTCGTGACATATTGTACTTCATGATAGTGTTAAAATTTCTTCGATATGACTTGCGTTTATTTGTGAAAAAAATGGAAATTTGGCGAAAATTTTGAAAATTATCGCAATTTTCAAACTTTTAGTTTTTATGCCCTTAGAGAGTCATACCACACAAAATAGTTAATAAATAACATTTGTCACATTTCTGCTTTACGGAAACATAATTTTTTTTAATGTTAAAAAGTTATAAGGGTTAAAAGTTGACCAGCGATTTCTCATTTTTACAACAAAATTTGCAAAACCGAAAATGCCCAAAAGAGACACCATTCAAAAAACACATTCAAGAAGTTTATTAACCCTTCAGGTGTTTCACAGGAATTTTTGGAATGTTTAAAAAAAAATGAACATTTAACTTTTTTTCACAAAAATCTTACTTCAGATCCACTTTGTTTTATTTTCCCAAGGGTAACAGGAGAAATTGGACGCCAAAAGTCGTTGTACAATTTGTTCTGAGTACGCCACTGTTTGGGCGCATGGCAGAGCTCGGAAGGGAAGGAGCGCCATTTGTCTTTTCAATGCAAAATTTGCTGGAATTGAGATCGAACACCATGTCGCCTTTGGAGAGCCTCTAATGTGCCTAAACAGTGGAAACCCCCCACAAGTGACACCATTTTGGAAAGTAGACCCCTAAGGAACTAATCTAGATGTGTGGTGAGCACTTTGAACCCCCAAGTGCTTCACAGAAGTTTATAATGCAGAGCCGTAAAAAAAAAAAAAAAATCACATTTTTTTCAAAAAAATTATCTTTTCGCCCCAAATTTTTTATTATCCCAAGGGTAACAGGAGAAATTGGACCCCAAAAGTTGTTGTGCAATTTGTTCTGAGTATGCTGATACCCCATATGTGGGGATTAACCACTGTTTGCGCGCATGGCAGAGCTCGGAAGGGAAGGAGCGCCGTTTGACTTTTCAATGCAAAATTGGCTGGAATTTAGATCGCACACCATGTCATGTTTGGAGAGCCCCTGATGTGCCTAAACAGTGGAAACCCCCGACAAATGACACCATTTTGGAAAGTAGACCCTCTAAGGAACTTATCTAGATGTGTGTTGAGAACTTTGAACCCCCAACTGCTTCACTAAAGTTTATAATTAGTGATGAGTGAGTGTACTCGTTGCTCGGGTTTTTCCGAGCACGCTTGGGTGATCTCTGAATATTTGTAACTGCTCGGGGATTTAGTTTTCATCGCAGCAGCTGAATGATTTACAGCTACTAGCCAGCTTGATTACATGTGGGGATTCCCTATTAACCAGGCAACCCTCACATGTATTCAGCCTAGCTAGTAGCTGTAAATCAATCAGCTGCTGTGCAGAAAAAGAAACCTTCGAACACTAACAAATACTCGGAGACCACCCGAGCAACGAGTATACTCGCTCATCATTATTTATAATGTAGAGCCGTGAAAATTAAAAAATCATTTTTTTTCCCACAAAATGATCTTTCAGCCTGCAATTTCTTATTTTTCCAAGGGTAACAGGAAATTTTGGACCCCAAAAGTTGTCCCGAGTATGCTGATACCCCATATGTGGAGGGGGGGGAACCACTGTTTGGGGGCATGGCAGAGCTCGGAAGGGAAGGAGCGCCGTTTTGGAATGCAGACTTTGATTGCATGGTCTGCGGGCGTCACATTGCGTTTGCAGAGCCCGATGTACCTAAACAGTAGAACCCCCCCAAGTGACCCCATATTGTAAACTAGACCCCCCAAGGAACTTATCTAGATGTGTTATGAGAACTTTAAACCTCCAAGTGTTTCACTAAAGTTTATAATGCAGAGCCGTGAAAATACAAAATATTTTTTTCCACAAAAATAATTTTTTAGCCCCCAAATTTTTATTTTCACAAGGGTAACAGGAGAAATTGGACTGCACCACTGTTTGGCCGCACGGCAGAGCTCGGAAGGGAAGGAACACCGTTTTATTTTTTCAACGCAGAACTGGCTGGATTGAGATCTGACACTATGTCGCATTTGGAGAGCCCCTGATGTGCCTAAACAGTGGAAATCCCCCAATTCTGACTCCAACCCTAACCCCAACACACCCCTAACCCTAATCCCAACCCTAACCACAACCACACCCCTAACCCGAACACACCCCTAACCCTAATCCCAACCACACCCCTAACCTCAACACACCCAAAACCCTAATCCCAACCCTATCTACACCACTAACCCTAATCCCAACCATAAACATAACCCAAACCCTAAGACCAACTCTAGCCCCAACCCTAACCCTAACTTTAGCCCCAACCCTAACCCTAATGGGAAAATGGCAATACTTTTTTTTTATTTATTTATCCCTAACTAAGGGGGTTTGAGTTACTATTTATAGCGGGTTTTTATGTTTGGAAGCTGTCGTAAACTAAAAGACGCTTTTTATTTAAAAAAATAGTTTTTGCATCACCATATTTTGAGAGCTATAATTTTTCCATATTTTGACCCACAGAGTCATGTGAGATCTTGTTTTTTGCGGGACGAGTTGACTTTTTTTGGTAACATTTTCAGGCACATGACATTTTTTGATCGCTTTTTATTCCGATTTTTGTGAGGCAGAATGAACAAAAATCAGCAATTCCTGAATTTCTTTTAGGGGGGCGTTTATACTGTTCTGCGTGTGGTAAAATGGATAAAGCAGTTTTATTCTTCGGGTCAGTAAGATTACAGCGATACCTCATTTATATCTTTTTTATGTTTTGGCGCTTTTACACAATAAAAACTATTTTATATAAAAAATAATTGTATTTGCATCGCTTTATTCTGAGAGCTATAACTTTTTTATTTTTCTGCTGATAGAGCTGCATGGCAGATTTGTTTTTGCGGGACAAGGTGACGTTTTCAGTGGTACCATGTTTATTTATATCCGTCTTTTTGATCGCATTTTATTGCACTTTTTGTTCGGCAGTATGATGATAAAGCATAGTTTTTTGCCTCATTTTTTTTTACGGTGTTCACTGAAGGGGTTAACTAGTGGGACAGTTTTAATATGTGTACTTTTATTGTTTTTTTTTATTTACATAAATACGGTAAATGGATTTATTGGAAAAATATATATATATATATTTTTATTTTTTTTAACTTTATAACATTGTCCCAGGTTGGGACATCACTATATAAAGTCAGATCGCTGATCTGACACTTTGCATGTAGGAGGCTTGCCGGCGTCTGGACCCGGAAGGACCCCGCGGCCATTTTGGATCTGGGGTCTCCATGGAGACCACCGGAACAACGCGATCGCATCGCCTTGTTCCGGTGGGAGAGCGCAGGGAGCCCCCTCCCTGCGCAATTGTTCTCTGTGCCACTGTTACTACTGACAGCGGCATCAGAGGGGTTAAATGCCCACGATCGGCGATGGGCATTGCTGCGAGGTGTTAGCTGTCACATACAGCTGACACCCGCACACGATCACCGCGGCATTCACCGTGCGACCACGCGATCGTGCCGCCGTACTAGTACTGCGGTTTGCAGGAACACAGTTCCCGCAGAGCAATACTAGTACGGCGCATGTCAGGAAGTGGTTAATGTCATACAGTGGCATGTAAAAGTGTGGGCACCCCTGGTCAAAATTACTGTTATTGTGAACAATTAAGCAAGTTGAAGATGAAATGATCTCTAAAAGGGCTAATGTTAAAGATGACACATTTGCGTTGTATTTTTGGAAAAAAAAATATTATATTTTACATTTTAAAAATTATAAAATGGAAAAAAATGTTAAAGTTTGAGCATCCTGCATGGTTAGTACCTAGTAGCAACCTACTTTTGCACGTATCACAGCTGGTAAACACTTTTTGTAGTCAGTCAAGTGTCTTTCAATTCTTGTTTGAGGGATTTTCATCCATTCATCCTTGGAAAATTCTTCCAGTTCTGTGACATTCCTGGGTCGTCTTGCATGCGCTGCTTTTTTGAGGTCTAGCCACAGATTTTCAATGTTGTTCAGATAAGGGGACTGTGAGGACCATTGTAAGGCTAAGTGCACACCTTGCGGAATTTTTGCGGCAATTCCGCAACTCCTGCTGCGGGTATATCGCATGCGGAATTGGCATGCGTATTCTCGTTTAACACTAGCGTTTTGCAAGCGTACTTAACTTGCAGAATGCTAGCGTTTTCCAAGCGATCTGTAGCATCGCATGGAAAACTGATTGACAGGTTGGTCACACTTGTCAAACATAGTGTTTGACAAGTGTGACTCACTTTTTACTATTGATGCTGCCTATGCAGAATCAATAGTAAGAAGATCTAATGTTAAAAATAATAAAAAAAATACAAAAAATGGTTATTGTCACCTTCCGACGTCACCCGATCTCCTCAGCGGTGCACGCGGCGGCTTGAATGCTGTGTGCGACGGACCTGGGATGACGTCACAGTCCCAGGTCCTTCGCACACAGCATCCCTGGGAACGGAAGCCGCCGCTGGCACCGCTGAGAGGCGGGAGGACTTCGGGGGCCATCGGAAGGTGAGTATATCACTATTTTTTATTTTAATTCTCTTTTTTAACAATTATATGGTGCCTAGTATGTGGAGGAGAGTCTACTCTCCTCCACCCTGGGTACCATCCGCACATGATCCGCTTACTTCCTGCATGGTGAGCATAGCCCCATGCGGGAAGTAAGCGGATCAATGCATTCCTATGTGTGCGGAATCCCCGCGATTCTGCAAATTAATGAACATGCTGCGTTTTTTTCTGGAATGCGTTTCCGCTCAGGAGAAAAACGCAGCATGTGCATACAAAATGCGGATTGCATTCTTTTAATAGGATGCTTAATGTGAGCGTTTTTTTCGCAGTTTTATCGCGTTTTTATAGCGAAAAAACGCGAAAAATCCAGAACATGTGCACACAGCCTAAAACATTCAGCTTGCTCCTTTTGAGGTAGTCTATTGTGGATTTTGACATGTGTTTAGGATCATTATCCATTTGTAGAAGCTGTCCTCTTTTCAACTTCAGCTTTTTTTTTACAGATGGTGTAATATTTTTATCAAGAATTTGTTAAAATTTCATTGAATCCATTCTTCCCTCTACCTGTGCCACTGGCTGCAAAACAACCCCAAACCATAATTGATCCACCACGCTGAAATTCTGGGCCCTTTTTTCTCCACACATACCTTTGATCATTGTGACCAAAGAGTTCTATTTTAACTCTCAACTTGTTTCCAAAATGCATCAGGCTTGTTTAATGTTATTTTGCATACTTCTGAAGCTGAATTTTATGGTGAGGACGCTGGAGAGGTTTTCTTCTGATGACTTTTCCATGAAGGCCATCTGAACAGTAGAACAATGTACCACAACTCAAGAATTTGCTAAATCTTTCTGAAGGTCATTTGCTGTCAAGCGGGGGTTCTGATTTGCCTCTCTAGCAATCCTACGAACAGCTCTCACTGAAATTTAGTTTGCTCTTCCAGACCTTAGCTTGACCTCCACTGTTCCTGTTAACAGCCATTTCTTAATTACGTTTCGAACTGAGGAAAGGGCAACTTGAAGATGCTTTGCCATCTTCTTGAAGACTTCTGCTTTGTGGGCCTCCACCTTTTTCAGAGTACTAGGCAGCTGCTTAGAAGAACCCATGGCTGCTGTTTTTTGACACAAGGTTAGAGGAGCCTGGTTTTTATTAGGCTGGGAAATTTGCATCACCTGACCTTTCCTAATGATGATAGCGGACAAGCTATAACCCTAACAGGCCAATTAAGGGCTGAAACCTTGGTCACAGTTATCTGAGCACACAAATCTCCAAGGGTGCCCAAGGTTTTACTTTGGCCCATTTTCTTTTTAGTAATTTTTTAAAATGTAAAAAATTAAAATATATACTTTTTTTTTTGTTGCTTAAAGGGACACTGTCACCTGAATTTGGAGGGCACAATCTTCAGCCATGGAGGCGGGGTTTTGGGGTTTTTGATTCACCCTTTCCTTACCCGCTGGCTGCAGTATTGGATTGAAGTTCATTCTCTGTCCTCCGTAGTACATGCCTGCACGGGGGCAATCTTGCCTTGCGCAGGCGTGTACTATGTAGGACAGAGAATGAACTTCAATCCAATATTGCAGCCAGCATGCAGCCAGCGGGTAAGGAAAGGGTGAATCAAACACCCGAAAACCCCGCATCCATGGTTGAAGATTGTTCCCTCCAAATTCAGGTGACAGTGTCCCTTTAAAATACAAAGTAATTATGTGATCTTTAACTTTAGGCCTTTTAGAGATCATTTCATCTTCAATTTGCTTTTCACAATAACAGTAATCTTGACCAAAGGTGCCCAAACTTTTACATGCCACTGTAAATGGAATATCACCCTGTATTTCCTCAGATTTCCCTAAAATGGCATTTGAAAATCGGCCAACTCTAAGTCAGAGCTCAAAAATAAATATGTTGACATATTTGTGATAAACTTTATTTGAGAGTCTAAATTGTTTAGCAATTTACACTATACAATAGTTAGCTAGAGACAGAGACCACCAGTAACAGCAAAGCTTCCTCCATAATCATTATACATATAACTCTTAACTCTACATTAGGTGCCTGTACATTGAAAAGTCTGTTTTTCTTCTGGAAGAAGAGGGATTCCCTGCCACGCTCATCCCATTACCATTTCTAAATCACATAATGCCCTCTGCATTGTTACAAGTCTCCCAATTTCATTTTACATCTTCTCAGCCAAAAAAAAAAGGAATAAATAAACCTGAAGCATTAGTGCAAGTGCTCGAAACTTACAGACTCCCTTTTCCCTTGGGATTTGCTATGAGAACGAGAGCGGGAGATATTGCTGAAGAAGGAATCTTTCTTTCCGGCTGACAGAGGAGGAGAATCTGTGTGGTCGAGGCCTCCAGGCAAACTCTCTATACTGGGAGATGAGCTGACGTTCTTCGAGCTTTGGCCTAGAATAAAATACAGACAGCACAAGTTTTTAGAAGAGCAGTCGGCTTGTTTCAGTTCACACATGCCCTGATTTTAGGGGAATCACTACATGTAAGGCAAGACGAAAAGGAAATCATCAGAGAAGGGTATCAGGTAGCTTCCATACATTAGTGGTACATGTGAATATGTAGTAATATACCATATCTCATAATGGAAAAGTGGCACCCTCTTCACCCTACGCAGCTTTTAGCTCAATTTTACGGCATCTGGCTCTCTGTAACTGTGCATGTGATTTAACAGCATGTCAGGTGTAGTGTTCATCAATAAACTGCACTGTAGGAAATTAACGAGTTAGTGCACTACTTATGCGTCCAATAGGTGGCGCTATAGAGTATTAGTTCTCTTCTTGTATTGTATGGCAAATACGTCTACTTACATTGGCATGCCAGAGCTGGTATGTCACTCGCCACAAGGAGAAACGTTACACCTTAGACCTCAGTTCAGAGCCCCTAACGTAGCCAAATCAGATCTCATACTTCGCACTGACGAGGGCAAATACCCCAAAACACTGTCTGCAAATTGAGATTCTGATTTGGCCTTTATCCTAAGTTAGGCTATGTGCATACGCTGCGGATTTTGCTGCGGATCCGCAGCAGTTTCCCATGAGTTTACATTACAATGTAAACCTATGGGAAACAAAAAACGCTGTGCACATGCTGTGGAAAAAATGCGCAGAAACGCAGCGGTTTACCTTCCGCAGCATGTCACTTCTTTCTGCGGATTCCGCAGCGGTTTTACAGCTGCTCCAATAGAAAACCGCAGTTGTAAAACCGTTTTTGCCCTGCAGATTTATGAAGTCCGCTGTGGAAAAATCCGCAGTGGACCATTCTACGTGTCCACATAGCCTTATATTAAAAGGCTTATTAAAGGGTGGATTGTGACTTGTAGGCTTCCTGCTTCCAACAGGTGGCGCTATAGAGTTCTAGTTCTATTCCTGTCTGAAGAGGCAATTTGCATATTTAATTTCCCAGAGGAGCACTGCATGGTGAATTAGCTTCCTTACATTGGCATGCCAGAGCCGGTATGGCATTCTTCACAAGGAGAAACCTTACCCTTAAGGCTACTTTCACACTTCCGTTTTCTGGGGTCCGTCGTGGTGCAGCAAAATGACGTATAGACGAACGTCATGACAATATGGAAAAACGTGTGCGACGGATCCAGTGTAATGATGGATCCGTCGTAGAGAAATTCCGGGAATTAAATGTCCGGGGATGAGAGAGAGAGACTTTTTTCCAGACTTGAAAATCCTTCCGGGCATGCTCAGAAGGGAAAAACTGGATTCCTGCGTGTGACGGTCAACGACGGATCCTGCGCCCATGGGCATACATTGGAGCCGACGGCGGGCAGCGCAGGGTGCATCGCTGAACGATTTTCCGACGTGCACAAAAAAAATTACAATGAATGTTTTCTCTGCCCGACGGAACGCTATTTTACGACGGATCCAGTGCACGACGGATGAAACGGATGGTCATCCGTCGCTAATACAAGTCTATAGGAAAAAACAGGATCCTGCATTCTCAAAAATCAACGGATTGTGACGGATCTGAAAAGACGGAAGCGTGAAAGAGGCCTTAGATTGCACTAACTTTTTAATTATGAATGACGAGTCTACAACAATTAAGAAGAAAAGAGCTCCTGATATTTAATAAAGTTCTAACACTCGGCCATGTTTGTACAGTGACAAATGAAGCAGAAGCCAAAATGAATCATGGGAGCAATGCAGCCCTGAACGGATATACAGGAAGCTCAGAAATGACACAGCAGAGCCTTTTGCGATTATGTCAGTACATTGTGTCCTCTCCATTGTACTGAAGGACCTGTTCTGCTGACTCTGCAATAAAGAACTATAGAAGGGAAATACAGCCGGTAGGAAGGAACGTGAGAAACAACCAGCTCACAATCCTCTCATACATGTTACTGACTGATTCCCTATCATTACACGGCTTTGCTTCATTCCGTTTACAGAGAAGCAGGAGACATCAATCTTGAGAGCGAGGTTCTGGAGTGCACGGCCATGTGCCCCACCGTTCCATCCATTGTATGTGGGACTGCTGTTATATCTGCAAGTCCCAGAGATAATAGAGTTTAAGATGGCGGATGGGACTATCGCTCCCGTCAACTCCAAAGCCCACTTATCAGGATCAGCGAGCGTCCCAGCAATCCGCGAGTTATCACTGGTGGCATTTATGGTGGAACCTCGGGGGCTGTCCCAACTGTGGACATTACAGATGAAGGGTACTGAGCGGAGAAACATCCCTTAATTAGAGCAGCTGTACTGAGCATCTCACAAACTCACAAATTAAAAGAGGCGGCTCACACCCGCCTAACAGTGGCAAGTACTAGCCCTTACTTTGTTCTTGCTGCTCCTCGGAGTATTCCGTTTTTTGCTCTCTTTTATACCTCCATACGGGCCCCAAAATACAAGCCCTTTTAATTGAATCCTCAAATTTGCAAATACTTATGGTCTTTACAAAGGGGTTGACGCTCACGGAGTAATTCTACAGGGCAGCTTAAAAGCCCGCCCCAGAGAATCTTGCGAGCCACACCCCTTTGTTAAAGACCATAAAAAGTAGCACCATACGGAAAATAAAACAAGACAAAAATGTACTGGAATACTCAGGGGAGTGGTAGGATGAAAACAAGTGTGAAAACCGGCCATTCCTCACATGGTGATAGGACCTCTTTAAAGAGATTGATTATGGTAATTAAAGATTTTTTTTTATACAGGAGAAGAAAATGTGTAAAAAAACAAAATAACAAAAACGTACTCCTGTCACTTAAAGTCGCTCCAGTTGGCTTTTGTTGATCATCTAAGTGACCCCTGCAGCCAATCACTGGCCTCAACAGTGATGCTTGCACAAGACTGCAGAGGCCAGTGATTGGTTGAAGCATTCATGCAGTTTGTATAATAAAATGTGGTGACAGTTCCACTTTAATCCCATAGTAGACATTAAGGCCATATCCACAGGGAGGGAAAATCCGCCGTATAGTTACGGCTCAGAGGGGGTTCTCAGATTCTATCACTGTCCCCTCCTATGTTCACCACATTAAAGCCACATTTATAAAAGAAACTATATGTATACATTCTACGTATGCATTTATAAATGGAAATGATCAGGACAAGCAAACACGAACATGGGGTAAAGAGGGAAAAAAAAAAAAGTCATCTTTACCTGTTTCTCCATATTCTTGAGACAGTAATAAAAAAAAATAAAAATAATAACTTACATGTTGGGTACAAAGCACAACTTAGTAAATGTCTTCATACTCTGAAGTTCAAAATAGAAATATGTGCACAAAATGGGGGAACAGAGGCAATTTCATTAGGGTTTGGGGTTGTCAACTATCATTTGTAATACAATGATATGTACCAAGAGGAATAGCAAGTAATTCATCCGCTCTGCTCCTCTCCCATCCTGCACAGTGCGCTGTCCTGACTGTAAGTGTTTTCTCAGCCAATACTGCCACTGTGTGGACAAAAGGCATAACAGCAGGTGCAGCCAACTCCCTGTGAAGCCCATAGCTCGGAAATGACTTGGTAAACAGGCAAGTTAATTTAAAAAAAAAACTATATTTTAAAATAAAAACTTAGATTTTTAACACAAGTAAATAAATGGCCCAATAGTTAAATAAGTAATGTTAAGTCCGTCAGAAATATAAAAATTATCTGATTCCTATAAGCAACAAGGCCGCTCACTTTAGCTATATATTTCTGGGAAATCTATACAATGCCTGCTATGGGCAGCTTCATATTTTATCTATGAAGGACTGGACAGTCTTTTCATTTACATGGAAGTTTTTTCTCTCCAGCTTTTTGGCAGTACTACTAGGGCCACATTTAGAGCCCAGTAAATTCCTTGTCGCTTACAGAGTAGACTCTATGGTCAGTGACAGATGCAGACAATAACATCAGGAGAAGAACACAAGTCAAGTGCTTTTCTTCACAATTAAATTCCTTTTGCAGTTGTAAGTGTAAAAACATTGCTCAATCGTCAGCATTATAGGTCAAGAATCCTAGAGCGCTACAATGCAGCGCCTCCTCTAAAGGTCTGTAATAACGTAAAAACTATTAGAAAAAAACAGAAATGGATGGGCATATTAAAGAAGCATTCCACAAAATCTGGAAGCCCTCCTTAAACCTGTCCAACTGTGTATGTAACATGGACTAAGTACATGAATATACACTGATCGCCATCTTGCCCAGTTTCCAGCGCTGCTCCAGTTCTCTTCTCACTGATGGGACTGAATGTGTGAGCAGGACGTCTCTTTTACAGTATAAGCCGATGGAGCTTTGTCAGACGCTCAAACTTCAAATTGTAAAAGCCAATTTCAGCCGACACAGAGCGCAGTGTGAACGGGCAAGTCAGACCTTCAGTAACGTGAGTGAGCAGAGGACTGGAGCAGCCCTGGAAATCAGGGAATACAGCGATTGGGGGCTATAAGGCTATGTGCACACGTTGCGGATTTGGCTGCGTGTCCGCAGCAGTTATCCATGCGATGTACAGTACCATGTAAATCTATGGAAAACCAAATCCACAGTGCCCATGCTGCAGAAAAGTCCACGCAGAAGCGCAGCGGTTTATTTTCTGCAGCATGTCAATTCTTTGTGCGGTTACACCTGCTCCATAATAGGAAACCGCAGGTGTAAAACCATAGCTCCCAACCGTCCCTCATTCTGCGGGACTGTCCTGATTTTCAGGCTTTGCCCCGCAGTCCCGCACGGGACTCTGCGTCTCCCGCAGACAGCAGGAGAAGCAGCCGACACTCCCCTTGCATGAGGCCACGCCCCTTCCCCTGTAGTCTGTTTTTCTTCCAGTGTGCGCGGTACAGCTCAGAGGGAGAGAGAGGGGACATTTTTGAGGTACGTGTCACGGAGGGGGTGTGTGTGTGTGTGTAGGTGCTGAAATCTTTGCCTGCATTGTAAGCAGAGCTGCTGGGAGTGGGACACATCTACAGCCGGGAGCCCCGCCTGTACACTGGCATCTAACACTAGGGCTCTTACCTGCCGGACACAGCCTGGGCGTCAATGTAAGCAGCAGTGGCACTAATGCCTGGCTTATCCTGCGTGGAATGAGTGGGGCTGAGCATGGTGGGATGGACACTGACAGCCTCCTCTGTTACTGGCCTCTGCTGCTGTGATTGCAGATCGACGTATCAGGTATGGAGAAGTATGTGCAGTACTACAATGTGAGCAGAGCCGTGTGTGTACAAGGTGTATGGAGCGTAGCCACGTGTGTAGGAGGTCTACAGATCGGAGCCACGTGTGTTCGAGGTGTGCGGAGCCACGAGTGTACGAGGTGTACGGATCGGAGCCACAAGTGTACGAGGTGTACGGATCGGAGCCACAAGTGTACGAGGTGTACGGATCGGAGCCACGAATGTACGAGGTGTACGGATCGGAGCCACAAGTGTACGAGGTGTACGGATCGGAGCCGCGTGTGTACGAGGTGTACTGAGCGGAGCCGCATGTTCTACAAGGTGTACCGAGCGGAGCCGCGTGTGTACGAGGTGTACCGAGCGAAGCTGCATGTGTACGAGGTGTATGGAGCGGAGCTGCATGTGTACGAGGTGTATGGAGCATCATGTGGGGCCATCATACTGTACGCAGCATCATGTGGGGTCATTATACAGTATGAAGAATTGTGTGGCCATTATATAGTATGGAGCACTGTGTGGCCATTATATAGTATGGAGCATCAGGTGTGGCCATTATACAGTATGGAGCATCATGTGCTGCCAATATACAGTATGGAGCATCATGTGCATCCATTATACAGTATGGAGCATCATGTGCAGCCAATATACAGTATGGAGCATCATGTGTGGCCCTTATACAGTATGGAGCATCATGTGTGGCCAATATACAGTATGGAGCATCATGTGCAGTCATTATACAGTATGGAGCATCATGTGCAGCCAATATACAGTATGGAGCATCATGTGCAGTCATTATACAGTATGGAGCATCATGTGTGGCCATTATACAGTATGGAGCATCATGTGTGGCCATTATACAGTATGGAGCATCATGTTTGGCCATTATACAGTATGGAGCATCATGTTTGGCCAATGTACAGTATGGAGCATCATGTGTGGCCATTATACAGTATGGAGCATCATGTGCTGTCACTATACAGTATGGAGCATCATGTGTGGCCATTATACAGTATGGAGCATCATGTGTGGCCATTATACAGTATGGAGCATCATGTGTGGCCATTATACAGTATGGAGCATCATGTGTGGCCATTATACAATATGGAGCATCATGTGCTGTCACTATACAGTATGGAGCATCATGTGCTGCCATTATACAGTATGGAGCACTGTGTGGCCATATTTTTTGTTAATAATTATTCTTTATAAAACAGTGTGATAAGCAGTGCTAAATGGGTGTGGTTGGGACGTGGATATGGGTGTGACTAGTTATGAATGGGTGTGGTCAGAGGTGTGGCCTAAAATTTGCCGCGGCGCGCGTTGCACGACGCAAACTTTGTCCCTCTTTCCCATCCTCAAAAGTTGGGAGGTATTGTAAAACCGCAGGTGGAATCCGCACAAAAACTGCACTATGTCTGCAGTAAATCAGTGGTGAATCCACAATGTGTGCACATACCCTATTACCGTATTTACACTACAATATTAGGCTTAGAGATTAAACATTTAATGGATGTGCTTTTTAAATTTTGCTATGGCGCCTTATTATCTTTTTGTAAACGTCAGCCCAATAACTCGTTTATGGTAGACGATTTGGGCAGTAAACAACTGGTAATTGGAGGGGTTTCATAAACTGTTCAGACAGGCCGACAGCTTATCACACCCACAACAAGCTATTACTGATTGTAACCTGCCATTGTTCTCGGCAGCACACATCCTGCTTACTCAGGGCGATGTGCTGCTGAAAATGATGATGAAAAGTGTTAAAACTAAAAGATCACTTCATCCAACAAATGTGCATTTTGCTTGTTTGTTGGGTGACCAGCGTTCCTATGAAAGCTCAATCTTGATCATCACACAGTGTAAATGCACGTTTAGGAGTGCAGTATTATTATAATATAGAGAGAAAAACAGCCGACAGACAGGTCTGGTGCTCTCCCAGGGGAACAAAACTGTCAGGGAGGATAAAAGCCATCATCTTTCCTGGTGCGCACATACACAAGCGCCATCTTTGATGAAACCTGTGGAAATAGATCAATCAATGGTAAAGCATTCCTGACCAAAAAAAAAACTATCTTTCAAAAATTGTGCGGATATAAAGTCCACATGTGGGAAATGTTACTCATTAACTATTTTGTGCGATATAACTCATTTAAGGGCGTAAGAATTAAAATTTTGAACATGGCAACATTTTAAAACTTTTCGCCAAATTTTGTTTTTTTCCACAAATAAACTCGTCATATCAAATAACTAATTTTACCCATATCATAAAGTACAATCTGTCATGAAAAACAATCTCAGAATCAGTGGGATCTATTGAAGCGTTCCAGAGTTATTACCACGTAAAGTGACAGTGGTCAGAATTGTAAAATTTGGCATGGTCAGGAAGGTGCAAACGGGCTTGGAGGGTAAAGGGGTTAAGTCCTAAACAATCATTTTAACTGCTATCACAAATCTTTCATGGCTTCTCTGGTCCCGTATTGCTCTATAACCTGACAGCCTGACTGCTCGAAGAAGAATAGTGAAACATGGTACTATGAAACGGCCAACACTAACATTTTTTGTTAAGCACAAACTCTCTACATTAACTGATATAATGATAACAACGATGAGCTTCAGTGGGGTCAATCGAGGTAACAGACACAACCAGTTGCTTTCGCAGTGATTTACTGTAGAATTCTCAGCTTGTCAAAATCAACATTTGCCTGTTGGCTGTTCCTTAAATAACTGATTGAAGTTCTGTCAGAATTGTGTTCTCCGGCCGCGCTCGCTATCTGCCAGAGATACAAAACCACTTTCTTTAAGAATCAGGTATCGCACATCCCTAAGCCTCATCCAGTGACGATGCAGCCTGGAGAACTAAAGGTACCGTCACACTAAGCGACGCTGCAGCCATACCGACAACGATGTCGATCGCTGCACCGTCGCTGTTTGGTCGCTGGAGAGCCGTCACACAGAAAACTCTCCAGCAACCAACGATCCCGAAGTCCCCGGTAACCAGGGTAAACATCGGGTTACTAAGCGCAGGGCCGCGCTTAGTAACCCGATGTTTACCCTGGTTACCGTTGTAAATGTAAAAAAAAACCACTACATACTTACATTCCCGGTGTCTGGTCATGTCCCTCGCCTTCAGCTTCCCGCACTGACTGAGCGCCGGCCGTAAAGTACAGCGGTGACGTCACCGCTGTGCTGTGCTTTACGGCTGGCCGGCGCTCACCAGTGCGGGAAGCTGACGGCGAGGGACATGACCAGACACCGGGAATGTAAGTATGTAGTGTTTTTTTTTTTACATTTACAACGGTAACCAGGGTAAACATCGGGTTACTAAGCGCGGCCCTGCGCTTAGTAACCCGATGTTTACCCTGGTTACCAGTGAAGACATCGCTGAATCGGCGTCACACACGCCGATTCAGCGATGTCAGCGGGAGATCCAGCGACGAAATAAAGTGCTGGACTTTCCCCAGCGACCAACGATCTCCCAGCAGGGGCCTGATCGTTGGTCGCTGTCACACATAACGATTTCGTTAAGGATACTGTTGCTACGTCACAAAAAGCAACGATATCGTTAACGATATCGTTATGTGTGACGGTACCTTAAGGGCAAGGGAACCATTAAAAGGCTTCGTGGAGGAACACAAGGAAGACAATGTCATACTGCTTGTTCCAATGTTCCACATGCCTTATTATATTCCAGCCGGTAACACAATGACAACTAATGGGGTTGTGCAGTTGTGATATTATCTACTTTCTACACGGCACAATATCTCACAGTATGAAAATAGTAAAAAAAAAATATATCAATGGTTCCCATTTTCGACAAAGTATCAGTTCGGGTGTTCAGCAAGACAGGATTCTCTGCCAATAAAATAACTATTTTAATAAACGGGCCTTTGAGAAGGCATGCTTTATTGGTACATTTGAGGCAGGTGGACAACAGTTAAACCCCAGTTGCAGATTAAAAGGGTATTACAATAATTTGAAGTTTACCTATAGTAGTGACTTCCACAAGAAGATTTGTTCATTATACAACATAACATATAGACTTATTGATCAGTTGATCAGACTTATTGGTCTTCAGTTTGAAATTATTTCCAATTTGTATTTTTCCAGTCTTTTTGTGTTGTTCCAATACATAGAAAGGAAATAAACATGTGTATAACAAAATGTGTAATTGCAAGAATTTTCACAGAGAAATAATTAATTTTCTAGAACAATTTCAAGGGTGCAAACACTTTTGGCCATAACTGTATGTAGGGAGCTCATCCACAATAATAATCATACTAGTTTATTTCATATGTAAGTGAGGGGGCTTCGGTGCACTTTTGGTGTGGCGAGGAGCTCAGCGCACTGTTATACCCCCTCAATTTGCATCCTGAGCACTCTCTTATCCTAGCTGACAGCACTCAATCAGCGGCTCTGCATGGACACTGCAGTCACGCTCACATAGCGTTATTCCTGACTCTCATCTCATTGGCTCCTGTCTGTGGCCACCACTCAGTGCCGTACTACAGACTTATAACTAATGTTACCACTGACAGTACCCACATAATGGTGGACACTGTTCTACACAGGTGCTCTGCAGACTGTAAGTGAATGCAATACAGTAACTCACAAGCAACATTCTTCCCATCAAGGCTTATGCATGTAGTTTTCTGTCCAAATATTTTTGGCTCCTCACTTTAGAAAAAAAACAACATAAAAAATGATACCCCTAAGCCTTTGTTGCTAGAGTGTGGGGAAGATAGAAACCTGAGCCTGGTCCTCATAATCTGAGTGATTCTAAACAGCAATAAATACTACTGTATGGTACCAAACAATTTGTCATAATTAGCTAAGGAGTTAATTGGTATATGGTGGGGGCTCATACTGTATATAGGATGTTATGGGGTGGCTTACACTGTATATAGAGAGGCTACTCTGCATATAGAGAGGCTATGTGGGGGTTCACGCTGTATATAGAAGTCTATGTGGGGGGTTACAATATATATAGAGGCGGTATGTGGAGACACACTGTACAGAGGAGCCTATGTGGGGACTCACACTGTACATAAGGGGCTATGTGGGGACTCACAATGTACATAGGAGGCTATGTGGGGACTCACACTGTACATATGGGGCTATGTGGGGACTCACACTGTACATATGGGACTATGTGGGGACTCGCACTGTACATAGGAGGCTATGTGGGGACTCACACTGTACATATGGGGCTATGTGGGGACTCACACTGTACATATGGGGCTATGTGGGGACTCACACTGTACATATGGGGCTATGTGGGGACTCACACTGTACATATGGGGCTATGTGGGGACTCACACTGTACATAGGAGGCTATGTGGGGACTCACTGTGCATAAGGGGCTATGTGGGGACTCACACTGTACATAAGGGGCTATGTGGGGCCTCATACTGTATATAGGGGCTGAGTCCGGGCTTATACAGCATATAGTGGAATGTCGGCATACTTACATTTTTCTCAATATTAAGTGATACAATTAATATAGATAGAAAATTAATTGCCCACCTCTGGTATAGGGCAATGAAAAGGGTTAATGTGAAAATTCCTGGTTGCGCAGAGCAGAGAAAGTGTTAATGCTAGTACTCCAGATAGTCCAGAGTAGAATGGATAGACATTGTCTTTCATGTAGACTGTGCCCCCTGCTACACTTTCCATTACACAAAATGCTCTTCGTACACATTGAATCCAATGTTTCTCCCTCTCATAAAGACTGTTCCCTATGTTTCTTCTCCAAAAGACTGTTTGCTATGTTACAATTTCCACTTCACACCTTCCATCACATATCGTTCCCACACAGATTTTTCTCCATACTCCTAACTTTTACATACACTGCATTAATGTGAGCGCTCTGGTAAGGCCATTGACACACACACACACCTATGTCCTTGGATTGTGTTTCAAGACTCTTATTTTGTGTATGCCATCTTATGTGAGCAACGTGCTATGCTTCTCCTTTCCTTGCTGACTTCACTGCATGCATCCAGCTGCTCCCTAGATTCCTGAGCGCACCACTTTTTCGTGCCATTTTTCCAGCTGCACTAACACCAGGAGACTGTGTGCCAACCTGGACCTAGGCTTAGTGGGTCGACTTCTCAAAGTGAGCCTGACAAATGCCAGTTCAATAATAATGCTGCTATTCACAGCCTCACAGTACAATGCAAAACTTATTTTGGTGCCAGTCTTATTAAACACCACACATTTATTATCTTTTCAGAAGTTGTCGCTGATCGCGCTTGAGATCTTATTATTTTGATTGACAATTCACCTACTAAAACGCTTAAGGCAGGTGTAAGGTGGATGCCGGACACATAGTGGATGGAATATATGTATCACAAAGGTGGATGTAATCTGTGATGTAAACCTGGAGTAACGCTCTAGTACACAAAGTAGTAAGAGGGTTTAATCAGTGATGACAGGGCCGGGTTTAATGCAAGCAGCGGAAGTGTTGAACAAGATAGCTGCTCACCATATCTCCACCCCTGGGTGTGGTTGACATTGTAAAATAGAACCTGTCTCACACATGGTCAGTCTTATAGACACCTCTCCATTACTATCCCCTGGGCTTGATGTCAGCGGCCATAAAACAGCATAAACCCATCAACTATTACCCCACTTGCCAATGCACCAGAGCACATGGGAAGAGTGAGGATGCATCATTTCTGGGACAGCTGAGGGCTGGTGTTCTTAGTCTGGGAGGGGGCCAATATCAATGGCCCTTTCCTAGGCTATTAAAATCAGTCTGCAGTTTTCTGTATAGCCTTTTCTGCTTAGTAGTTATAGAGGGGACCCCATGTAATTTTTTAGGGTTCTCCCCATAATAACAAGTAAAGGCTAAGCAAACAGCTGTAAGCTGATATTAATAGCCTGGGAACCTTTATGGCTATTGGATGAGAGCTGCATTCAACACCCAGCATCAGGTAACAGCACAGATTGTACTGATCTATGTGTTACACTTATAATACACTGATGTCATCCGTGTGTCATCAGTGTGCAGCAAGCAGTGTGCATGGTAAATGTTCATTTTGTTTTTATCTTAGGTTTCACCTACTAAAATGCTGCTCCTTCAGAGGAGAACATACAAAAATGGGTGCATAGCCTAGATAAGCCTTCAGAGAAGGGCACTGTCAGAGACAAAATGCTAACCTTGCGTCAGATACAATGAAATAAATAATTATTTGATCCCTTGCTGATTTTGTAAGTTTGCCCACTGACAAAGACATGAACAGTCTATAATTTTAAGGGTAGGTTAATTTTCACAATGAGAAACAGAATATTAAAAATAAAATCCAGAAAATCACATTGTATAAATTATATAAATATACTTGCATTTTGTAGTGAGAAATAAGAATTTGATTCCTCGGGCAAACAAGACTTAATACTTGGTGGCAAAACCCTTGTTGGCAAGCACAGCAGTTGGACGCTTTTTGTAGTTGATCATGAGGTTTGCGTACATGTCAGGAGGAATTTTGATCCACTCCTCTTTGCAGATTAGCTTTAAATCATTAAGATTTTGAGGCTGTTGCTTGGGAACTCTGAGCTTCAACTCCCTCCATAAGTTTTCTATGGGATTAAGGTCTGAAGACTGGCTAGGCCACTCCATGACCTTAATGTGCTTTTTTTAAGCTACTCCTTTGTTGTCTTCATTGTATGTTTTGGGTCATTGTCTTGCTGGAAGACCCAGCCTCAATCCATTTTTAATGTCCTGGTGGAGGGAAGGAGGTTGGCACACAGAATTTTATGGTACATGGCTGAATCCACTCTCCCATTGATGCAGTCCTGTGCCCTAAGCAGATAAACACCCTCAAAACATCATGTTTACACCTCCATGCTTGACAGTGGGGACGGTGTTCTTTGAGTCATAGGCAGCATTTCTCTTCCTCCAAACGCGGCGAGTTGAGTTAATTCCAAAGAGCTCAATTTTTGTCTCATCTGACCACAGCACCTTCTGCCAATCACTAACAAAATTATCCAGCTGTTCATTGGCAAACTTAAAACGGGCTTGCACATGTGCCTTCTTGAGCAGGGGGACCTTCCGAACCTTTATGGCGTAATGTGTTATCAGTTGTTTTCTTGGTGACTGGTCCCAGCTGCCTTGAGATTATTAACAAGTTCTTCCAGTGTATTTTTAGGCTGATCTCTCACCTTCCTCTTGATCAAGGTTACCCCACGAGGTGAGATTTTGCATGGTGCCCCAGGTTGATGTCGATTGACAGTCATTTTATATTTCTTAAATTTTCTTACTATTGCACCAACAGTTGTCTCCTTCTCACCCAGCGTCTTATGAATAGTTTTATAGCCCATTCCAGCTTTGTGCAGGTCTATGATCTTATCCCTGTGATCCTTAGAAAGCTCTTTGGTCTTGCCCATGTTGTAGAGATTAGAGTCTGACTGATTAATTGAGTCTGTGGACAGGAGTCTTTATAAAGGTGACTATGTAAGACAGTGGTCTTTAAGGCAGGTAATGAGTTGATTAGGAGCGTCTAAGTGGTCTGTAGGAGCCAGAACTCTTAAAGGTTGATAGGGGATCAAATACTTCAATATTTTGGTGTCCAAAAAAATGGAGTTCAAAGTCCTGAGAAAGATCGTAACGTTAATAGAAAACAAGATGCTACATTTTGAATTACCGTATTTTTCGGACTATAATACACACCCCAAATTTTCAGAAGGAAAATAGGAAAAAAAAAGTGTCAAATGGGGATCCATCTTACAGTCCAAATTCAGCTAACCGGGGGGATTGGCACAGGTGGAGGAGCAGTCACAGGGGTTGTTCGGTGGTCCAGGCTGGTGCGGTGGCCCCCGGTAAATCCCATCCCAGGCTGGTGCGGCGGTCATGCTCTGGGGTTTTCGGTGGTTCCGCCGGTATTTTGTGACAGGTTAGGCGGTGGGGCTCTGCCAGCATTTTGCAACAGGTGCTGTGGTGATGCTCTGTGCTGTGGTGGGGCTCCGCCGGCATTTTGTGAAAGCCCGGAGGACCCCGCAGATCCATTGCTGTTATGCGGTAGCCTCAGGGAAAATGGCTGCAGGGGGCGGCGCATGCTCAGATTGAGATCACGGCAATGAGATCTCGGGACGAGATCTCAATTTGCCACGATGCGGTGGCCTCCAGGAGAATGGCCACTGGGGGCGGCACATACTCAGATTCAGATCTCGGCAGCGAGATCTCATCTCCCGAGCATCTCGGTGCTAAGATCTCAATCTGACCATGCACCGCCCCCTGCGGCCACCACATCGCAACAATGGATCTGTGGGGGCCTCTGAGCTTTCAGAAAATGCTGGCGGAGCCCCTACGCATCACCGCCGCACCACAGAGCACAACAGCGGCACCACAGAGCATGACCGCCGCACCAGCATGGGAAGGGAGGCTGCAGATTGGGACCGCTGCCACAGTATTTTGTAAGTGTATTCTGACTATAAGACCACCCATATTTTCCTCAAAAATTTTGGAGGAAAAAAGTGAGCCTTATAGTCCGAAAAATACGGTAATCATATTTAGCTGACAATAAGGAAAAAAAAGTTTGGACCAAAATTTAATTCAGAAAACTTTCTTTCAGAACTAAGTGTCGTTTACATCGGATCGTTGACTTGAAGGAATCTCCCCTAGCATAGGCGAGGAGTAGAAAACCTACATAAGATACATCCTTTTACTTCTGAAACATCTGCACGTTTTATGCTTGCACTGAGAAAGGGTTCACTCCTCGGGCATGTTGTAAGCAAAACATCTGCTGGCATTAATACAGAGGTAGGATGTATGAGGTTGCTCTAGCTTGCTAAAAGAAAATTCACAACATAATTAAATTTCAAGCCATTTCTCTTAACAGGAAAATATCAAAGCTTGATTTTAATATGTTGTGTTAAAATTAAATATAAGCATCGTTTATTTCACAAGAATACACGGCACAGTTTGCCACGCAAGATCATCTTACATTTCACAGAACATTTTTAGCTCTTTGAAATATCTGAAATATACAGTCACCCTTGGTGAACCTGTCAAAATATATCAGAGGAGTGCTGAAACTAAAATTCTACAGTAAAGCAATACATGGGAATGACTCCATGCAGTAAGCAGTGGAAGAATTCCCAGAATATATATGCAGCGATGTACGGAGTGTTATATGCAGCTTAGGTTTACAGATCGGTCAGTGGAAACAGTCTGACTTTAGGACGACAAGGTGTTGGAATGAAAATATATGGCTCCACACCAACCACCATTATGGTCCTATGACATATTTTTTACTATATTAAAATATTCGTAAATCAGTTTTAAGTTATAAAATTTAGAAATAGAGATGAACAAAAAGATTCAGACCCTGCTCCAGATTCCACTTCAGAATCAGGGCAGTGCGTAATTGCTCCACCGGTACCTGAATGTTGGCATTCTGGGTACCCCTTGCAATTACTAGGCTCCTGCAACACGTCACTTCAGGCCTAGTTACTTATTTCTTCTGCCCAAGTGCATGACCTTACATTTATATCCATTAAAGCTTATTTGCCATTTATCAGCCCAAGCTTCTAGTTTACATAAATCCTCCTGTAATATAAAATTGTCCTCCCCTGTATTGATTAGCCAGCAGAGTTTAGTGTAATCTGCCAAAATTGAAATTCTAGTATGCAAAGAAGAGGGCCCAATACTGACCCCTGTGGTACCCCACTGCTAACCGCGACCCAGTCCGAGTGTGGTCCATTAATAACCACCCTTTGTTTCCTATCCCTGAGCCAGCTCTTAACCCACTTGCACATATTTTCCCCTATCCCCATTATTCTCATTTTATGTATCAACCTTTTGTGTGGCACCGTATCAAAAGCTTTTGAAAAGTCCATATACACTACATCCACTGGGTTCCCTTGGTCCAGTCCGGAACTTACCTCTTCATAGAAATTGATCAGATTAGTCTGACATGAACGGTCCCTAGTAAACCCATGCTGATATTGGGTCATGAGGTTATTCCTCTTCAGATACTCCAGTATAGCATCCCTTAGAATGCTCTCCAGGATTTTACCCACAGTAGAGGTTAAGCTTACTGGCCTATAATTTCCGAGTTCAGTTTTTGTCCCCTTTTTGAATATTGGCACCACATTTGCTATATGCCAGTCCTGTGGTACAGACACTGTTATTATGGAGTTTTTAAAGATTAAAATAATGGTCTATCGATGACTGTACTTAATTCCTGCAGTACTCGGGGGTGTATCCCATCCGGGCCCGGAGATTTGTCAATTTTAGTGATTTTTAGACACCGCCGCACTTCCAGCTGGGTTAAGCAGGTGACATTTAATGGGGAATTTTTGTTATCACTGATCATATTGTCTGCCATGGGATTTTCTTGTGTAAATACTGATGAAAAAAAAGTCATTTAGCATATTGGCTTTTTCCTCATCCTCATCCACCATTTCACCCAGACTATTTTTAATGGGGCCAACACTATCATTTTTTAGTTTCTTACTATTTATGTAGTTAAAGAATATTTTGGGATTATTTTTACTCTCTCTGGCAATGAGTCTCTCTGTCTCAATCTTTGCTGCCTTGATTTGTTTTCTACAGAATTTATTTAATTTTCTGTATTTATTTAATGCCTCATCACTACCTACTTCCTTTAATTCTCCAAATGCTTTTTTTTGTCACTTATTGCACCCCTTAGGCTAGGTTCATATTGCGTTAGAGCAATCCGTTTAGCGCCTAGCGCTAGCGGATTGCGCTAACGCAATGTTGTTTTATGGGGTCGCGTTAAACGTCCCCGCTCTCTGATCTGCGAGAGTGGGGAACGGACCTCGGGCGTGCCACAAAACACCGGCACATCGCTAGCGCGTGCCGAAAATGGCACGCACTAGTGATGCGCGTCACCATTGCTGTTAATGGATACGCTAACAGACGCGTTGCACGGCGTTAATTTCGCTGTGCAATGCTGTCCGTTAGCGCGGTCACATTAACGCAATATGAACCAAGCCTTACAGCTCTATTTAGCCATATTGGTTTCCTCCTATTTCTAGTATGTTTATTCCCATACGGTATATACTGTGCACAGGTCCTATCCAGGATGCTAATAAACGTCTCCCATTTTCTTTGTGTATTTTTATGTCTCAGGATATCGTCCCAGTTAATTGCACTAAGATCATCTCTCATCTGTTGGAAATTTGCCCTCCTGAAGTTTAGTGTTCTTGTAACCCCTCTACTACACATCTTATTAAAGGATACATGAAAACTTATTATTTTGTGATCACTATTCCCCAAGTGACCCCCAACCCTTACATTTGCTATGCGGTCTGGCCTGTTGGTTAATATTAGGTCTAGCAGTGCCCCCCTTCTTTTTGGGTCCTGAACCAGTTGTGAAAGGTAATTGTCTCTCATACTTGTCAAAAATCTATTACCTTTGCTGGAATTGCAGGTTTCTATTCCCCAATGTATTTCATGGTAGTTGAAGACCCCCATAATAATGACTTCTCCTTGAGTTGCTGCTTCATCTATTTGCTTTACTAGGATATTCTTCGTTGCTTCCATTATTTTTGGAGACTTATAACAAACCCCCATCAGTAATTTATTATTTTTCCCCCTCCCCTTATCTCCACCCACAAGGACTCTATATTTTCATTAGATTCACCTATAATATTACGTAGGATAGGTTCTAAGGACGATTTTACATATAGACACACCCCACCCCCTCGCTTATCTGTACGGTCATTTCTGAACAGGCTATAGCTCTGCAAGTTAACAGCCCAGTCATGGCTCTCATCCAGCCATGTCTCAGATATCCCCACCATGTCATAATTATTCTCCAACAAGATTAATTCTAATTCCTCCATTTTGTTGGTGAGGCTCCAGGCATTAGTATACATGCACTTTATGTAGCTCTCTTTAACTCTATTCTTTCTTATAATATTAACTGTGCTAACCCCACCCTTCATGCCACCCCCAATTTCTTTATTTGTGCCCCGGTCACTATCTGCACTATCTTCCCCTCTTATAAAATGAATACCCTCCCCCCCATTCCCTAGTTTAAACACTCCTCCAACCTTCTAGCCATTTCTCCCTCAGCAGAGCTGCATTTTCCCCATTGAGGTGCAGCCCGTCCTTAGCGTAGAACCTGTAGCCAACTGAGAAGTCGGCCCAGTTCTGCAGGAATCCAAACCCCTCCTTCCTACACCAATTCTTGAGCCACTTATTAACCTCCCTAATCTCCCGTTGCCTCTCTGGCGTGGCACGTGGTACAGGCAGTATTTCAGAGAATACCACCTTGGAGGTCCTTGCTTTAAGCTTGCAGTCTAATTCCCTGAAATAGTCTTTAAGGACCTTCGACCTACCTCTAACTTTGTCATATGTGCCAATGTGCACCATGACTGTTGGGTTTTCACCAGCCCCTCCCAGTAATCTGTCAACCCGATCAGCGATGTGTCGGACTCGAGCGCCAGGTAGGCAGCACACCGTTCGACGATCCCTGTCTTTGTGACAGATTGCCCTATCTGTTCCCTTAATAATTGAGTCCCCCACTACCAGTATCTGTCTGGCCTGCAATGCTCTCCTATTTCCCCCCTTACTGGAGCACACACTCCTCTGGCTTTCATAGGACATGCCTGGCTGCAGCAGTACTACCGCTGTACTGACACCCCCTCAGCTGCCAACTTAGCAAACTTATTGGGGTGTGCCAGATCAGGACTAGCCTCCCTGGCACTCTTCCCTCTACCCCACCTTCTAACTGTCACCCAGCTAACTGCCTCACTTTCCTGCTGCTCCATACTACCATCTTCCCTCACATCTATCCCATTGAGCGTCTGCTCAATGAGCAGCAGACTCCTTTCCATATCGTCAATGGATCTCAGTGTTGCCAGCTGAAGATTTAGATCCTGTACCTGGGCTTACAAATGCACAACGTGCTCACATCTTGCACAGCAGAATGCACCCTCGACCGGCTGTTCAAGGACTGCATACATGTGGCAAGATGTACACTGGATGGCATTGTCAATTATGTCTGAAAAGATAAACTCACCACTCCTAAGACTGAAAGAAAAGGTACATAAGTGAATCCTCTAATGATATACAGTAAAGTGTTTTTAAAACCTAATAAATGATGTTTTTCTTTGACAAAAACATGTTAGTGATGCACATTGCATCACTAACCGCACACTGGGACCAGTTTAATAGCTAAAAATGAGGTGACAGGTTACCTTTAAAGAAAGTGTCTTCTAATTGGCAGTAGACTTGGGAGTTGATTTTGAGTCCATCTTCAACACAAAATCTAACTGGCTCATATTTCATAATACCAGTTCATAGCAATACCCCACCTCTGCCACGCTCACATATGAGTCAAAGTGGAGGTTTGTACCAGTTACTGAATGAGCCACGGGCCCATCCATCTGATCCGTCAAGAGGCACTCTTCTCATCAGTCAATAAAACCTGTCCTTAAAAATCGGTAGTCAAACATTTTGAGAACCAGTCTTGACGTTTCAATTTTTGTCTTGTTCAGTGGTGGTCGGGTTTCAGTCTTCCTTACCTCGTCCGTGTCACTGAGCACTGAACACCTTGTATTTCTGGGCACTCCAGGGAGTTTGCAGTTCTGGAATATGACAGCACTGCAGGATAATGGCATCCCGATCGTTTCACGTTTGGTTCTTCTCAAATTTTTTACGTCTATCTTTCTCAACATGCCCTGGTGACTAATTGCAACAAAACTTTTGATGATTCTGTGATCACTCCCCAATATCTTAGGAATTTCAAGAGTAAAGCATTCCTTTGTAAGACTTGCAATCTTTTTTTTACTTTTCATAGAGTCAGTTAAATCTCTTTTTGGGCCTTTTTGTCTAAAGAAAACAAGCTTCCTAATAATTTTACACACCTTGATAAAGGGCATTGCGTTCTTGGGTCTCATCTCACCCATTACACAAATACACATCATATGATCTGCTTCATCCAATAAGCATCAAGTTTATACAGCTTGGAGTTAGAAAATCTGCATAAAAATGATTTGGTCAAAATACTCACTTGCCTAACAATTCTGCACTCAGTGTACAAAGGAAATACTGTCCTGTCTTGGGCATAGGGCCAAAAGCCAACCAGAGAGGACTTGGGATAGAGCTGCTACAAAAGAATTGCGGCATCTGGCCTAAAATACTTTATTACTGAGTTACATACAAAACCTACTAGTTAAGGCTAATTTATGCTATGAGGCACTGCTTAAAAAAGTAGCTTTAACCTGCAACTAAGGCTACTTTCACACTAGTCCGTCGGTACGGGCCGTCACAAACCGTGTTAATGTAGCATAACGTGGGCAGAGGATCCCGTTTTACAACTCATCCGCTGCCCATGGTGAGTTGTGGGGGAGGAGGGGGTGGAGTTTCGGCCACTAATGCGCGGTCGAAAATGGCGGACTCGACGCACAAAAAAAGTTACATGTAACTTTTTTGTGCCAAGGGTCCGCCAAAACACGACGCACCCGTGGCCATACGTCACAATGCGTCGCTAATGCAAGTCTATGGAGAAAAAACGCATCCTGCGGGCACATTTGCAGGATGCATTTTTTCTCCAAAACGACGCATTGCGACGTACAGCCAACAACGCTAGCGTGAAAGTAGCCATAGGTCTTTATTTTCCAAAACATATGTGCGTTCAGTAGGTCATAAAAATGCCTCAATCCCTAAAAAGGGTACAGCTCCAAGCTGTGAAAGGAATACAATTTCCTACAGACATACAGAATGTGTAGCAGGTACTGATGTATGTAGACCATACTTACCTTTAAACCCTGGAACAATGAAGATGTAGATGTAAATTGTAGCACAGTTTTTTGCAATGCTGGTTGATCTTCTCCAACAGCTACACTGATGCCTCTACCCTGTGCCAGTCATTGCACTCATTGCCCATCCACTACAGAGTCCAATATAAACTTCTCACTCACAAATCTCTCCACAGTTCTGCACCACCCTATATCTCTTCTCTCATCTCATGATTTAAGATTAACATCCTCAATAATCTGACGATACTCTCATTCCCGTCTCCAAGACTTCTCGCAAGCGGCACAAATTATAGGTTTGGAACGCTTCGACATGACCCATTGATTCTGAGACCAACTGATTCTGAGATTGTTTTTTCGTGACATATTGTACTTCATGTTAGTGGTAAAATTTCTTTAATAAGACGTGCATTTATTTATGAAAAAAATGGAAATATGGCAAACTTTTTGCAATTTTAACCCCTTCATGACCTTGGGATTTTCCGTTTTTCGTGTTCGTTTTTCGCTCCCCTCCGTCCCAGAGCCATAACTTTTTTATTTTTCAATCAAAATGGCCATTTGAGGGCTTATTTTTTGTGAAACGAGTTTTACTTTTGAACGATCATTGGTTTTACCATGTCGTGTACTAGAAAACGGGAAAAAAATTCCAAGTGCGGTGAAATTGCAATGAAAGTGCAATCTCACACTTGTTTTTTGTTTGGCTTTTTTAGTAGGTTCACTAAATGCTAAAACTGACCTGTCATTATGATTCTCCAGGTCATTACGAGTTCATATGCATGTAAAGAAGCTGCGGAGACACCATCACATGTTTCTCGACGCAAGCAGTGAATAGCCAGGCCTTTCCCCGGGAAGGAACAACCACGGGAAGGGCAGCATCCTATGAAGGAAAGCCACCTATGCCAAGCATGGTATCCATCCACAGACAGCTGTTTCGGGGTGTTTGCCCCTTACGAGTTCATAGACACCAAACATGTCTAGGTTCTTTTTTATCTAAGTGGTGAAAAAAAATTCCAAACTTTGCTAAAAAAAAAAAAAAAATTGCACCATTTTCCGATACCCGTAGCGTCTCCATTTTTCGTGAACTCAGGGTGGGTGAGGGCTTATGTTTTGCGTTCCAAGATTAAGTTTTTATTGATACCACTTTTATGCAGATACGTTCTTTTGATCGCCCATTATTGCATTTTAATACAATGCCACGGCGACAAAAAAACCCATAATTCTGGTGTTTCGAATTTTTTTCTCGCTACGTTGTTTAGCGATCAGGTTAATGCTTTTTTTTATTGATAGATCGGGCAATTCTGAACGTGGCGATACTAAATATGTGTAAGTTTGATTTTTTTTATTGTTTTGTTTTGAATGAGGCAAAAGGAGGGTGATTTAAACTTTTATATTTTATTTTTTTCACATTTTCTCTAACTTTTTTGACTTTTGCCATGCTTCAATAGCCTCCATGGGAGGCTAGAAGCTGGCACAACTGGATCGGCTCAGCTACATAGGAGAGATCATCCGATCGCTGCTATCTAGCTGAATTGCAGGCTTGCTATGAGCGCCGACCTCTATGGTTACTATGCAGACGCATCGCTGACCACCGATCATGTGATGGGGGTCGGCGATGCGCTCATTTGCGGCCCGATGGCCAAAAGCGTCGGTTAAATGCTGCTGTCAGCGTTTGACAGCGGCATTTAACTAGTTAATAGCGGCGGGTGAATCGCGATTTCACCTGCCGCTATTGCGGGCACAAGTCAGCAGTTCAAATTAGCTGACATGTCCCGGCTTTGATGCGGGCTCAACGCCGGAGCCCGCATCAAAGCGGGGTCTGACCTCGGACGTATTATCCCGTCCAAGGTCAGAAAGGGGTTAAAACTTTTAATTTGTGGACCCTTAAATCAGAGAGTTACAGTTGTGCTCAAAAATTTACATACTCCGGCAGAATTTTTTGCTTTCTTGGCCTTTTTTCAGAGAATATGAATGATAACACCAAAACTTTTTCTCCACTCATGGTTAGTGGTTGGGTGAAGCCATTTATTGTCAAACTACTCTGTTTTCTCTTTTTAAATCATAATGACAACCCAAAACATATGAAGTTAAAAGGGTTAAAAGTTGACCAGCGATTTATCATTTTTCCAACTAAATTTATAAAACTGTTTTTTTTAGGGACCACATCACATTTGAAGTGACTTTAAGTGGGTGTACTTGACAGAAAATACCCAGAAGTGGTACCATTCTAAAAACTGCACCCCTCAAGGTGCTCAAAACTACATTCAAGAAGTTTATTGACCATTCAGGTGCTTCACGAGAATGTACTAAAGCAATGTGGAAGGAAAAAATGAATATTAAACTTTTTTCACAAAAAAATCACTTTAGACCCAAAAGTTTTTATTTTCACAAGGGTATCAAGAGAAAACGGTCAACAAAATTTGTTTTGCAATTTCTTCTGAGCACACCAATACCCCATTTGAGGGGGAAATCCATGGTTTGGGTGCATGGTAGGGGTCAGAAGGGAGGGAGCACCGTTTGACTTTTTTAATGTAAAATTGTCTGGAATCGATGGCGGGCACCATGTCACATTTGGAGACCCCTGATGTGCCTAAACAGTGGAAACCCCCCAATTCTAACTCCAACCCTAACACAGCCCTAAACCCAACCCTAACCCCAACAAGCCCGTAACTCCAACACACCTCTAACCCTAACCCCAACGCAACCCTAACCCCAATACACGCTAACCCTAACCACAACCCTAACCCCAATACAACCCTAACCCGATCACAACCCTAACCCCAACCTTAACACAACCCCAACCCTAACTAACACAACCCTAACCACAACACAACCCTAACACAACCCCAGACCTAACCCCATCCCCAAACCTAACACAACTCTAACCACAAAGAATGGAAAAAAATATATATATATTTTAAGGGCAGCACGGTGACTCAGTGGTTAGCACTGCAGCATTGCAGCACTGGGGTCCTGGGTTCAAATCCCACCAAGGACAACATCTGCAAGGAGTTTGTATGTTCTCCCCGTGTTTGCGTGGGTTTCCTATGGGTTCTCCGGTTTTCTCCCATATTCCAAAGACATACTGATAGGGAATTTAGATTCTGAGCCCCATCGGGGACAGCAATGATAATGTGTGCAAAACTGTAAAGCACTGCGGAATATGTTGGTGCTATATAAATAGATTATTATTTTTACCTAACAACGTTGTCAAAAGGGGGGGTTGATTTACTATTATTTTTATTTTGATCACTGTGATAGGGTCTATCACCGTGAGCAAAATGAACCAATAGGAAAAATCTCCTATTGTTGCTGGGTACTGGCCGGCAGATTTTGACAGGCGCACTGCGCATGCGCCAGCCATTTTCTTCCGGAAAGATGACGAGGAGGGTGCAAGGATGGTGGAGGTACCGGAGGGCTCGGGTGACCCCATTTCTTTCTGCTCTGGTATGCTAGATCATATCAGAGGAGAGAGAAATGAATGGAAAACAAGACTTTTTTTTTTATTTTTGTGATCGCCGTTACTCAGTGAATAATGGTGATCAAGTGACACGGGATGGTAAAAAAACAACCCAAATCATGTTCTCCGGGGTCTCAGCTACCCCCAGTGACCACGACTCTGGAAATTTTCTGACACTGGGGGCGCTACACACTTATTTCTCTGCGCCGCTAAAATGCGAGGCTGAGGAATTTGTACCCTTAACTGCTGCTAGGCGTATTGGTGGTCATTAAGGGGTTAATATTTACCTGTCCCACCTTTGACAACAATGGCAGCCTTCACTTTTGTAGTCATATGTGAGCTACTTGCACCTTTCTTCTTCCATTGTTCCTCTGCAAATAGCACATTTCTCCAGAGATTTGACCTTTGCTTAACCCTTACTTGACATGGCCAATTTAAATTTTTGCTTTTGCAATTCTTCGAAGCGCCATAATTTTTATTTATTTTCTGTCCACATAAATGTATGGAGGCTTGATTTTTGCAGGACGAGTTGTACTTTTCAATGACATCATACATTTTACCACTTACTGTGTACTGGAAAACTGTAAAAAAAAATTCCAAGTGCGGTGAAATTGCAAAAAAAAAAAGCAATTGCGGCAATGGTTTTTGGAAATTGTGTTTACAGAATACATTGTATTTACCGATGACTGTCCACGTCAGCAGACATTTTGCAACAACAAACTTGCCTAGTTTTTTTTTTAATAATTGTAGAGGTAAAACAAAAATCTGAAATTTGTAAAACAAAAAAAATATATATATTTTTTCAATTGGGGCCGCTATTTTCCAAAACCTGTAATGTTATTTTTTCAACGATGGATCTGTGTGAGGGCTCATTTTTTGTGTGACAAGACCACTTTTTTATTGATACCATATGAAATTTTGATTGCTTAGTACAGGAGTTTTTTTGTGGTATCGCAGCAATAAAAAAACAAACTTGTTTTTTTAAATTTTTTACTGTTTATCGTGATTACCAATTGGGTTAATGAATTTTATATTTTGATAGATCAGCCTTTTATGGACACAGCTATACCACATATGTGTATTTTTTAATATCTTTATTTTTGATGGGAGAAAAGGTGGGTAATTTGAATTTTTATTTTTTTTAATTATTTTTTCAAAACTTGTTTTTTTTTAAACTTTATACTGTATTTTTTAGTCTCCGTAGGGTACTTGAAGTTGTGATTGTCTGATGGCTTGTGCTATATACCATCATAATGCTGTACATAGAAAAATCATGTTCTCCTTTCAATGGAGCTCAGTGATGACAAGCACGGAAATCTGCAACAGATCCCCCAGCTGTTATCGCAACCCATTAGCGCCCCCGTGTCACATCAACGGGCAGCCGAGGTATGCACAGAATGACGCAACCCCGTGCAGTTAATACTGCTGTCAGAGATCACAGGTGTATTGTATGCTGTATTTTTCCTGCCATTTCTTAGATGCAGAAAAAAATGCTGCAAAAACGCAACATGTGAACATACCCTTATACACTCAGGATTTTTCCTCTACCGATCTGGAAGAAAATTGTGCAGCACATCGATGACACGACGTTTCACTCATGCTCTTCAGGATTTCTTCCTACGTGCGTGCAGAATGGTGTGAAATATTTGCACAGATTTCTACAAGGGATAGCCATGTCATTCAGACATATGTACATTATTAATCTTTGGATATACTGTATGTGCCGTACCAAACACAATGGCAGTTTTAGAAAACTGACTGATAGGAGCAATAAATCCAGGCTGATTTATGCGCACTCGGAGTGAGAGATAATAAGAATCCCCTCGCAGCTCATAACGCTGGCTGTGCTTGGCTAGTCATGCACTATTCCCGATAGACCATATAATCTGTGTGAATTCCTGCCTGGAAGGGATCAGTTAGCCACATGTACAGGAAACGAGTCTTAATCATTTGTTTAAATCTGCATATTAAACATGGAAGCAGCCTCTTCTTCTTCTGTGGGGTAAGCACATTTTTCTTCATTTCAATATGGTTTTAGAGTTTGAAATCTTTTAGGCGGCGAAGAGTAACATAAAAATATCTCTGCTCCATTTTCATAAAGGGTGTCTCTAGGCTAAGATGCGAAGACTTAGGAAACCATTCAAGCTTCTTGTACATGATTCTTTAATAGAAACTGCTTGTTTATTGGTCCATGAAACAAAACGGCAAAATCAATATGGACACCGGAGCAGGAAAGTAAAATAGTGAAGTTCATATCCGATATAAAAGTGCTTCCTGTGCAGGATGCAAGGATGGATGCGGGAAATACCGCCTGAAGTTACTACCGCTATAGTAAACTTATTCTTCACAGCTGTTGTAGGGCTGGGGATATATAAAACGGAAAAGAAACCATCTGAGCTTCAGAGCAGCGTGCCAAGAGTAAAGACATGGATATGACATTAGACCGGTATAGTAGTGCAACGGCGGTCTACACCGGGGACCTCGATGCCCATGAGAATACACTGCAATTGGGGAATGTGGTTGATAACTACTAGAATAAAGTCTATTCCACTTGTTACAGAAACCTAGTGTTTTACAAATTTGCAGTGCCCCATATTCTTGGGAAAGGGAAGAGTTAAAGAGTAACTGTCGATTCACCCAACCCTAGAGTGACAAGTTAAACAGATACTTATGACCAGGAACTGTTCCGATTCTCATACTCCATGCTGTACCATCCATTTTTTTATTTTGAGTGGATGGTTCATGTTCATCATCATCATTTTGCCAGCATTACAGGTGCTGAAACTTCCTTTTCCTCTCTTCCCAGCATGCATTGGTTGTCTGTTTCCTAACCCTCCACGTCCCCTTTGCCCTTAATTATGGTGTATAACAACACAATAAATCTTAACTATGGTCTCTTCTTCTTCTCATTAACAAGCACAAAATTCCTTTACAAACAACCTCTGCATATTTATTTAACGAGAGCTGTGGAGCTTTCACACCTTGACCTGTGCACCCCATACACATATTCCTCTATTTGGATCAATAATCGTAAGAAGAAATCAAATTTAATGCTCCCATGCGTGTGTATGAATCTTCTTATTGGATTATGCACTTTATATTTATAAAACAGGATGATTCCGCGCTAAAGGGACATGTCTGTGCTGAGGAATCTATTTACCAATAGGTGGAGCATACAAAAGTTGCCCCTATTAATAAACTCCCCGCTGAGTCCCTGCTACATGTGATGGGAAAAAATGGAAGGATAAGTGCACTGTAATAAATACTATGCTGAGCACAACGTGGTACCAGAGGTGTTGGCACTAACCAATACGAGTCTGACTCACCGAGTCAAGACGTGCTGGACTCACTTTCCAGGCGCTCGGATCCTTGGTACCTCTGGCACTACGTCTATCATCAGACCTCGGTGAGTCAGACTCCTATTGGTTAGTGCCATACATTGAAAACAGTCTGGGGACTGTATGTCCCGGATGACTAGTCCAGGGCAGGTCCCTGCTGCTCCTCTAGAGTGACCGGGTTCTCCAGACACCGACATAGGAAGAGACCAGTCTGTCCCGACGAACAAGATGCGAGGAATCCAATGGGGACCTGCCTCTTGGACTAAACATGACACAAAGTCCTGGACCTGCTTTTCAGATTATGTTTTCTCAGAAACGATGTAGTGTAATAGTGTAAAATCTAAATGGCTACAATAACTTGATTCGAGCAGTATGAAACTCATGACACAACCATGACATACGGGGTCAATTACCAATGGTTGGATATACTGATGTCTTTACAGCTTTTCTTTCTTCATTTTATGCCAGGTTTTCGTATTTTTCAATAACATCAATATGGAGAGATTACCTTTATTAATTAATAATTTATTAATTACCTTTATTAAGCTGCACCGGCATGCTCTCTGACTTCATCATGCGCTGATTTTGTTGCATCTGCTGGGATGTTGAGGCTTGATGTGTAGATGGCTCCATGACTGTTTGAGTTGGCATAGCGGCTGTAAAACTAGCACTTACAGCACCGTGGCTTGTGTTGGTGTTTGATGGTGAAGTCATAGGGCTCATAGACCCCCCAGCAGGGATGTTTGGCCCCATTAACTTCCGTCCAAAGTTAAGTATACTGCTAGACACTTTGTTTATGTTGAGGGGAGCAGGTTTGGTGTTCGCACTAGAAAAAAAAAGTGACAATTGATGGTTATACTGCGCATGTTGAAAGCAAACAGTAGGACTACATGGCACGAGACAAATAGTCCTTTAGTGATAATCTCCTACTGATTAACCATTGAAACAACAACACACAGCTATGTAAGTGACACATCACTGGAATCAATGTCTCTGTTCCTACATTATGCTGCTCCCAGATTTAATATCAAAACCTATTGACAGATTTCCTTTAAAAGGGAAAATACACTGCTCAAAAAAAATAAAGGGAACACTTAACAGAATATAACTCCAAGTAAATCAAACTTTTGTGAAATCAAACTGTCCACTTAGGAAGCAACACTGATTGACAATCAATTTCACATGCTGTTGTGCAAATGGAATAGACAACAGATGGAAATTATTGGCAATTATCCAGACCCCCTCAATAAAGGAGTAGTTCTGCAGGTGGGGACCACGGACCACATCTCAGTACCAATGCTTTCTGGCTGATGTTTTGGTCACTTTTGAATGTTGGTTGTGCTTTCACACTCGTGGTAGCATGAGACGAACTCTACAACCCACACAAGTGGCTCAGGTAGTGCAGCTCATCCAGGATGGCACATCAATGCAAGCTGTGGCAAGAAGGTTTGCTGTGTCTGTCAGCGTAGTATCCAGAGGCTGGAGGCGCTACCAAGAGACAGGCCAGTAGACCAGGAGATGTGGAGGGGGCTGTAGGAAGGCAACAATCCAGCAGCAGGACCGCTACCTCAGCCTTTGTGCAAGGAGGAACAGGAGGAGGACTGCCAGAGCCCTGCAAAATGACCTCCAGCAGGCCACAAATGTGCATGTCTCTGCACAAACGGTTAGAAACCGACTCCATAAGGATGGTCTGAGTGCCCGACATCTACAGATGGGGGTTGTGCTCACAGCCCAACACCGTGCAGGATGCTTGGCATTTGCCACAGAACACCAGGATTGGCAAATTCGCCACTGGTGCCCTGTGCTCTTCACAGATGAAAGCAGGTTCACACTGAGCACATGTGACAGACGTGACACAGTATGGAGATGCCGTGGAGAGCGGTCTGCTGCCTGCCAACATCAATCAGCATGACTGGTTTGGAAGTAGGTCAGTAATGGTGTGGGGAGGAATTTCTTTGGAGGGCAGCACAGCCCTCCATGTGCATGCCAGAGGTAGCCTGACTGCCATTAGGTACCAAGATGAGCTCCTCAGACCCCCTGTGAGGCCATATGCTGGTGCAGTTGGCCCTGGGTTCCTCCTAATGCAGGACAATGCCAGACCTCATGTGGCTGGAGTGTGTCAGCAGTTCCTGCAAGATGAAGGCAATTAAGCTATTAACTGGCCCGCCCGTTCCCCAGACCTGAATCCGATTGAACACATCTGGGACATCATGTCTCGCACCATCCACCAACGTCACGTTGCACCACAGACTGTCCAGGAGTTGGGAGGAGATCCCTCAGGAGACCATCCGCCGCCTCATCAGGAGCATGCTCAGGCATTGTATTGAGGTCATACAGGCACGTGGAGGCCAGACACACACTACTGAGCATCATTTTTTTTTTAATCAGATATTTTTATTAAACCATCAAAATTGTGCATAGACAATAAAAGGAATAGTTTGTTTTCAGCAATATACAAATACACAATACTTTTTTTTTTGTTAGAAAACTTATTTAGTCCCAAACCAAACTCCCACCCCCCTTCCCCCCACCCACTAGAGACCTGTCAAGAGTCATCCCCCACTAAATTATCACATACAAAAGTACAAGAAGAGGAAGATGACTTGTCAAAAAATATTTCCATAGGGGCAAAAGGTCTTCAGGTCACATTGATTCAAGCCACGGGCTCCACAACCTGTCAAAGAGGTCCATCCTGTTCCTCCTAACGTAGATACTCTTCTCCAAAGCAATGATATGGTCCACTTGCTTCATAAAGTCTCTCCTTGTTGGTGGCTCTTCCCTAATCCAGAATTTGGCGATCAACTTTCGCGCAATAAATAACAGTCTAGCTATAACCGTTTTATACAGCTTATCAGTTATTACCTCCTCCACATAGCCCAAAACACATACCAGAGGATCCCGAGGCACATTACAACTATATGCCAAACCCACTTTATTCAACACCACCACCCAAAAGGAGGACAGCCTGGGGCACTGCCACAACATATGAAGGATGCCTGCTTCGGACTGCGAGCATCTAGGGCATTCTGAATTAGGCCTTAATCCGGCTTTGAACAACATGTCTGGGGTTCTGTAAGCCCTATGAATGACAAATAATTGTGACAGCCTACCAGGCTCACTCATTGATATCTTGGGCACATAATCCAATACTGATTCCCATCGGTCATCATCAATCGCCCCCAGGTCAGCCTCCCATTTCGCCCTTGCTCTAATAGGGTGCTCCGCCAGAAAAGAAAATAGAAGGAATTCATATATACCCGAAATCACCCCCTTCGTGCCTCCCCCTTCAAGGATAAAATCCAGCATAAGATCCACCTGGATTTCAACAGGCCCTCTCTTACACTGTGCCCGGTACGCATGAGAAAGACGAGGGTATTGGTACATCTCAGACTCCGGGAGTAAAAATTCTTCCTGCAATATCTCAAAGTCTCTAATTCTACCCTGATGTAAAATCTGGCCCATCCGAGAGATGCCTGCCTCCCTCCAAATATGAAATCCCTCCATCTGTCTAAACTCCTGTAGGACACAGTTGTTCCAAATGGGTGAGAATCTAGTGAGTGCCCGTACACCCCTAATTCCTTTAACTTTATCCCACACCTTGTGAATGAGCCTTACAGTGCAAAATTTAGAACCCTTCTCACGGAAATGTCCCCCCTCTAGGCCCTCACTCAACACCTTTGTCCCAATCAATGATCTACTGAGCATCATTTCCTTGTTTTGAGACATTTCCACTGAAGTTGGATCATCATGTAATTTGATTTTTAACTTTGATTTTGAGTATTGTTCCAAATCCAGGCCTCCATTGGTTAATAAATTTGATTTCCATTGATGATTTTTGTGTGATTTTGTTGTCAGCACATTCAACTTTGTACAGAACAAAGTATTCAATGAGAATATTTCATTCATTCAGATCTAGGATGTGTTATTTGAGTGTTCCCTTTATTTTTTTGAGCAGTGTACATTCACCGTCTATCCACAGGATCGTGATCTGCCACCCCATTTTAAACTCCTCCTCATTGTGGTTGTGTGGGTACGGAAGAAACAGACAATTGTAACTCCTGTGCTAGCAGCATGCCAGTACCAAGTGATCGTACATTTACCGCTAATCACTTAGATAGTTGACAAATGTATTTACGATAGATGGAACACTTCTTTATTGTCCTCAAAAAAGACAATAACAGTATAATTTTAGAACATAAAACGAAAAGAATACTAAAATGGCGAGCGGAAATCAAACGTACATTTAAAAGGCAAATGTTAAACCACAATGGAATTTTATTCTTTATCGCATGTTATGTTTAGAAATGTGGGTCTATTATTAGTTTTCAATAGACACACTTAGGTGAAATTATTTTCTTTTCGTCTTATTTTATGCAATACTATAAATCCTCTTATAAAATCAGTATAAATCAGTAATAGGCAGAGATACTGACCGTGACCTGTTCATCAAATCAAGTCCGCGTGCTCTATAGTAGTCTAGATTTTGATGGAACTGATAACTCATTGGTCTTGGATTTTTCTGTGATTTCAAAAAGAGAAATAAAAATCATGATACTTCCAAAAATTCCAATTACATGTTTCATTGACTAATCGAATACAATTTGCATGTGCTATCTACAGTTGTGGCCAAAAGTATTGACACCCCTGCAATTCTTTCAGATAATACTCAGTTTCGTTCTGAAAATGATTGTAATCAAAAAATTATTTGGTATTATTATCTTCATTTAATTGGTATTAAATGAAAAAAACACAAAAGAGAATGAAGCAAAAAGCAAAACATTGATCATTTCACACAACACTCTAAAAATGGGCCAGACTAAAGTATTGGCACCCTCAGCCTAATACTTGGTTGCACAACCTTTAGCCAAAATAACTGCGACCAACCGCTTCAGGTAACCATCAATGAGTTTCTTACAATGCTCTGCTGGAATTTTAGACCATTCTTCTTTGGCAAACTTCTCCAGGTCCCTGATATTTGAAGGGTGCCTTCTCCAAACTGCCATTTTTAGATCTCTCCACAGGTGTTCTATGGGATTCAGGTCTGGACTCATTGCTGGCCACCTTAGAAGTCTCCATTGCTTTCTCTCAAACCATTTTCTAGTGCTTTTTGAAGTGTGTTTTGGGTCATTGTCCTGCTGGAAGACCCATGACCTCTGAGGGAGACCCAGCTTTCTCACACTGGGCCCTACATTATGCTGCAAAATTTGTTGGTAGTCTTCAGACTTCATAAAGCCATGCACACGGTCAAGCAGTCCAGTGCCAGAGGCAGCAAAGCAACCCCAAAACATCAGGGAACCTCCGCCATGTTTAACTGTAGGGACCGTGTTCTTTTCTTTGAATGCCTCTTTTTTTCTCCTGTAAGCTCTATGTTGATGCCTTTGCCCAAAAAGCTCTACTTTTATCTCATCTGACTAGAGAAAATTCTTCCAAAACGTTTTAGGCTTTTTCAGGTAAGTTTTGGCAAACTCCAGCCTGGCTTTTTTATGTCTCGGGGTAAGAAGTGGGGTCTTCCTGGGTCTCCTACCATACAGTCCCTTTTCATTGGGATGCCGACGGATAGTACGGGTTGACACTGTTGCACCCTCGGACTGCAGGGCAGCTTGAACTTGTTTGGATGTTAGTCGAGGTTCTTTATCCAACATCCGCACAATCTTGCGTTGAAATCTCGTCAATTTTTCTTTTCCATCCACATCTAGGGAGGTTAGCCACAGTGCCATAGGCTTTAAATTTCTTGATGACACTGCGTACGGTAGACACAGGAACATTCAGGTCTTTGGAGATGGACTTGTAGCCTTGAGATTGCTCATGTTTCCTCACAATTTGGTTTCTCAAGTCCTCAGACAGTTCTTTGGTCTTCTTTCTTTTCTCCATGCTCAATGTGGTACACACAAGGACACAGGACAGAGGTTGAGTCAACTTTAATCCATGTCAACTGGCTGCAAGTGTGATTTAGTTATTGCCAACACCTGTTAGGTGCCACATGTAAGTTACAGGTGCTGTTAATTACACAAATTAGAGAAGCATCACATGATTTTTCGAACAATACCAATACTTTTGTCAACCCCCCTTTTTTATGTTTGGTGTGGAATTATATCCAATTTGGCTTTAGGACAATTCTTTTTGTGTTTTTTCATTCAAGACAAATTAAACGAAGATAATAACAAAAAATTTGTGTTTGCAATAATTTTCAGGAAGAAACTGAGTATTATCTGACAGAATTGCAGGGGTGTCAATACTTTTGGCCACAACTGTATGCTGGGCCTCCCCCCAAAAACTTCCATTCTAACAAGACCACCTGACCTTATAATCTACCTATATTTTCCCTTTACTTTAAGAGGCTCACCTTCTAGAAAACCATTTATACAGCAACTTTTAGCACTTCTGTTCTATATGTCCTATACGAAATTAATCATGCAATTCAAATTTATTAAAATAGTCAAACTTGTCATTTTGCTTCAGAATCATTTTGCACAAAAAGGTGTAATTCAAAAAAAAGCTTTCAAAAAGAAAAGATGAATGTGCCACCATCTTCATATTTTACTATGATAAATCAGCCTGAAATATGTGAAGTATAAATATTGTTTCCATACTTCAGAAGAATTATTAGCATTTATTTAAACTGCTGCTGTAAAAGTGCGAACTTTCAAGTAATCACAAACAAAAATATCCTAACAACAGGAAACATTCTACACGACAGCAAAGTCAATGACCACTACTTAAGGAAATTACATCAAAGTAATGTCAAGCCTATAATTATAAATCTAAGTCTATCAAAAGTAAAGCATTGACTCCGTGCGAGCATGACATATCTCTCTCTTTATGGTATGTTTATGACTGGTTTAAGACCCAGGCATTGTAACACTGAAGAAAAATTCAACCCAAAACTTAAAAACATTAAAAAAAGACATTAACCCCTTTATTACGCAGCAATTTTTCATTTTCGTTTTTTCCTCCCCTTCTTCAAAGAGCCTTACCTCTTTTTAATCTTATTGTCTTGTGACGGAGTCACTGGTAAAGTACAGGCGGGGAGATATGTGTCACTTCGCTTAATGGCGTCAGTGATCTAAAGCCAGAGTATTTCCTCCAGCACTCCAAAGTGCTTAAGCTAAAGTTGCATAAATGGGTTCGCTTTATGTAGACAGTCATAAAACGGGTGGGGGAATGTCCACCTTATCTCCACGTGCAAAGCCGGCATCGCCATGTGCTGACAGGACCTGTGTGATGTCACAGTCATGCGATCAGTCACATGGGTGAGGAGTCACATGGTCTGTGCTTAAATGGCTGAACTCCAGAGGTAGTTTGGTTGTTGACTGCCTGGAGAGGAAAACTCCAGGACAGTGTTTGCGCACGCGGTGCCTGTAAAAGGACATTGCTAACCCTGAGTGGGCTGACCCCCACTGATGCAAGGACTGCACGTAGTGCTACCATTTTGTCTTGCTGTTTTGCCCAGAGGGCCGTGTTTATTCTGTGCTTACAACTTGGTTTATGCTGTAATTAATAAACCAAGTGCATCCTTACAGGCGCAGTATTCCCGTGACTACCTGTGTGCAGACGAGTGAGTTGATCTACCAGTCTATATCCATATAAGGGCTTGCTTTTTGTGACACAAGATGCACTTTTGAATTACCCCATTTTGCGTTTCCATGCAGGCGCCACACACCTCAAATCGCTGCATGCGGACACATCTGCATACAACGTATGTCCCTGCGTACCCAATGTTAATGATAGATATGCAGGGAAACGCAGCATGCAGCCGGAAGAACGGAGCCTGGGCGGAGCTTAATGGTGGCATAACTCGGTGTAACGCAGTCCGTTATCTCCGCCATTAAGTTCTATGTCGGACGAATTGCTAGCGCACGCCCACAATGGCCGTGCACTAGCGATGTGCCGTCATTGAGTAGCGGACCCTGGGACGCGGGCTGCAGCGTTTCCGGGTCCGTCACTGCTAGCGCGGATAGAGCACCTGCTAGCTCTATCTGCGCTAGCGATATGACATATCGGCACTTGCGTTAACAGCAGCCCGTTAAAGGGAACCTGTCATCCCGTTTTTTCAGATTGAGCTATAAATACTGTTAAATACGGCCTGCGCTGTGCGTTACTATAGTGTATGTAGTGTACCCTGATTCCCCATGTATGCTGAGAAATACATTACCAAAGTCGCCGTTTTCGCCTGTCAATCAGGCTGGTCTGGTCAGGTGGGCGTGTTCACAGCGCTCTTTTCTTCCCCAGCTTTCCGTTGTTGGTGTAGTGGTGTGCGCATGTCCAAGGTCCGAATTCCCTGCGCCCACGTGAAGACACAGCGCGCGATCTGCGCTGTCATCCCTTGCATCGGTGGGGGCGGCCATCTTCCTGGGGCCGCGCGTGCGCAGATGGAATGCTCTGCCGCACGGGGCTTCAGGAAAATGGCCGCGGGATGCCGCGCGTGCGCACAAGAGATTGCGGCGGCCATTTTCCCAAAGCCGAGTTTGCATCTCGGCTTTGGGAAAATGGCCGCCGCGATCTCTAATGCGCACGCGCGGCATCCCGCGGCCATTTTCCTGAAGCCCCGTGCGGCAGAGCATTCCATCTGCGCACGCGCGGCCCCAGGAAGATGGCCGCCCCCACCGATGCAAGGGATGACAGCGCAGATCGCGCGCTGTGTCTTCACGTGGGCGCAGGGAATTCGGACCTTGGACATGCGCACACCACTACGCCACCAACGGAAAGCTGGGGAAGAAAAGAGCGCTGTGAACACGCCCACCTGACCAGACCAGCCTGATTGACAGGCGAAAACGGCAACTTTGGTAATGTATTTCTCAGCATACATGGGGAATCAGGGTACACTACATACACTATAGTAACGCACAGCACAGGCCCTATTTAACAGTATTTATAGCTCAATCTGAAAAAACGGGGTGACAGGTTCCCTTTAACGCATGTGTTGGACGGGCTGCTGTTAACGCAATGTGAACCCAGCCTTACATTGCCATAGTGCTAATTCATTTTATTCACCCCACAATTAGGCAGTGAAAACCCGACTCCAATGTAAGTGAACAGTAAGTACAAGAAGCACAGGAGGCATCACTACTAAATCCATCTATAAATACCCCATTAAACAATACACAGGCTAATAAATAATGGAGGATGTCTCCGACTTCTGGAAAATGTTGATGTTTAATAACTGGTGCCGTGTTGAAGAATGGCATATTAAAGGATATATTTATCTTCTACATCCAGCATTTTACTCTTCGAGATATGAATTGCATAGTAAGTTAAACTTTAATAAAGCAGAACCTTTTAAGACATCAATCATGCATTCATTTTCCCGATCTACATATAATTAAGACAACCTGAGCGCTTGTAAGTAAATAACAACATTATTGACTGATTACAGATTAGAAGGTATTTGATAATATTACCAATGCAAATACCACCAGTGACCACTAGATGGTAGGCACAGTCTTTGTCTTTTCGGGATTCACAAAAAATGGTCCTTACTAGAAAACAGATTCCTAAATCGAAGTGAAAAATTACTAAACAAACTTATACAAAGTAACACGGGAACAGTAATGGTATGTGCTGCGCGTTCCGTATGTAAGTGCTCCGGCCACCTTTCTGTACTGCATCCAGCATAGTGAGTAATGCCGGTTCACAATCCGCTAATTGTTCCTTGTTGTGAGTAATGGAGCACACCAGGGATTGGATGTCTGAAGGGCGAGTATTCCCAATGGAAGTATATAGGTGAGCAGCTGCCATATACTCGTCTACGTGTCCACACACAGATTTTCCAGTATGGATTTGTGTGCAGAAAATTCCCTGCACGTTACAGTAACAGAAAAGTGGATGAAATTTTAATAAATTGCAATTAATGGAATTACGGTACTCTATAAAATTGTTTTTAAAGTTTATTCTAAGAAAATTGCTCTACAAAATAAAGAAATAAAAAAAAATAGTCTAACTAATTTAGCATTGCCATGTTCGTAAAAAGTCTGATCTATGGAATTCTAATATTAATTACCCTTTATTGTAAACTGTACAATCAAAATCGATTCTAAATGCTTAAATTGCCATTTTGTGCTCATTTTGCACACCCCAAAAGTGTAATAGCAATGAAATCGTTGTATGTTCCCCAAAATAGTAACAAAATTACAGCTGGGCACTCCCAAAAAAAACCTAACAAGCCCTCACAAAGCATAAACATAAAACTAAAGAAAAAGGAAAGTTACAAGTCTCAGGAATGGCAAAACAAACCAACTTTGTATTTTTTTTTTTTAATAGAATTCAGAACATTTTAACCACCAAAAAAATGAGACAAGTTCAATATTGCTGTCATCAGACTGACCTGAAGGATCATGTTGCTGAACAATGAAAACCATAAAAGGCATACTGTCATTGCACTTTTTCGCCATCTTTCCTGACATATGATGATTTCCCATTTTTCAGTACATTGGATATTAAAATGAATAGAGTCATTCAAAAAAAATAAGCCACAAAAAATGGCTCTTCGAAGGGGGAGAAGGAAAAACAAAGTGCAAAAGAGAAAATTTGCTTGGTCAAACATAGGTACCGTAAGTAAAGTTGTCAGGTTACGTCTGTTACATTTTTTGTACATTTACAAAACTTTGATATAATGGTTTGTTACAATGTCCAAAATCTGAATTCTGTCTCAGGGCTCACAATCCATAACCATAATACATATCAGTTTGATGGCAGTTATGGTGTGAATGCCGGTAAAAATCCTTATAGAACATCAAAAATAAATCTGTACGAGACCATACGCTCCCTATAAGCAGCAGAAGTTATGTCTTCTATTCTTAGACAGAGAGTATCGTAGATATCAGGAAACGAGGAATGGAGGCTGAACGTATGCTGGAGAGTGATGGCGCATGTGCTCGTTACTCGAGTGCGCCTAGCGTGCTTGGCTATGCGCAGAGTATCGCGGGTGCTCGAGAGACATGTACGAGACCCTACAGTCAATCACGCCATATTTTGTGGCTGTCTAACAGCTGTGGGGAGTCCACCATGTCACTCAAGCACCCGCGATACTCTGCGCGTACCCGAGCACCCTAGACAAACTCGAGTAACGCGCACTTGCCCTCATCACTAATTCTGGATTCTCACAATATCACTCAGTCTACAGTAGCCACAAAATCCCCCCTAATGTTGAGAAAATTGGGTCGCCTGTTTTACTGATTTGCCAAGTAAAGCTTAAAGGGAATCTGTCACCAGGATTTTGCTTATTAGAGAGCAGCATATTGTAGAGGCAGAGACATCTATTCTGGCAATGTATCACTTACTAGGCTGCTTGCTGTAGTTTTGATAAAATCATTGTTTTATTCTCATTACAGGACTACTTGACCTGCTGCAAGATAGACCAAGCACGGCATCCCCCCACACTGGTTAGCAAATTTCTGCCTATGCACAGTGTACACAGCAAGCTGCCAATCAATAGATTGGGCAGGGTTATAAAGAGCTCAGCATTCGGAGAACTGCTAGATCTGCAGCTGATAAAACAGTTTACAATCCAAACTGCAGCACCCAGTGAAGTGACAAATCACTGGAATAAGGGTCTCTGTACCTACATCATGCTGCTTCCAGACGGGGGAGCAATAACCTGATGACAAATTCCCTTTAAACTTGCAAAATGGCTCACCAATGCAGAGCAATGGACGTCAAAATGCAACTGAACGAAAAAAATGTGTTAATCTCTAATAACTATACATTCTGCAGAGAGAACAATGTTTTTCATTCAGAACGGATGAGAGTCATCACTTTAAGGATGATTTCTCATATCCAACATCCACCTTCTGGACCCAACTGGCCACGGGTCGGTGCCTCAACATATAGGTACATATATGAGGCTGTTGAGTCTGTATCAAAAGACCAGTGACCTTTCCAGACATCATGGTCCTTACTTGGGACAAGAATTGAAGATGAAGAAAAATCTCCATTCTCGTCCTTTCTTGAATGATAAAGATCAGTGGCCGTGCGGACATTGTGGTCCTCACTCGGACAGTACATTTTGGACATGTGAAACCAGCCTAACCCATCGCATAAGTCTATCCCATCCTGCCAATCACATCTTGAACTTTTCACTGTATGGCCTCTGTACCATTATACAATAGCCATGTACAGGTCGGGGAATATTCGAGCTCCTCTGTTCTGTTTGGGTGAATATCACCATTAAAAAAGCCCAAACCATTACAAAGTATGTTTCCATTTCCGTAGAAATTATTTTTATATAATGCAAGAGGTTGTTGTGATTCTACCTAGTGGTGTCTTTTTTTTATTTTGTTTCATGTTATTGTTTTTTTCTTCTTGGTTTTTCATTTATTTCACACATTGTACCCCACATGATGTCTTTAAAGATCTTTGAGGGGAACTTTAACATACAGTTGGGAAAATAAGTATTTGATACACTGCCGATTTTGCAAGTTTTCCCACCTACAAAGAATGGAGAGGTCTGTAATTTTTATCATAGGTATACTTCAACTGTGTGAGACAGAATCTGAAAATTAAAAAAAAAAAAAAAAAAAACAACAGAAAATCACATTGTATGATTTTTAAATAATAAAACTGCATTTTATTGCGTGAAATAAGTATTTGGTCCCCTACCAACCAACAAGAATTCTGGCTCTCACAGACAAGTTAGTTTTTTTTTTTTTTTTTTAAGAAACCCTCCTACTCTGCACTCATTGCCTGTAGTAATTCTACCTGTTTTAACTTGTTACCTGTATAAAAGACACCTGTCCGCACACTCAATCACACTCCAACCTCTCCACTGTGCCAAGACCAAAGTTGTCTAAGGACACCAGAGACAAAATTGTAGACCTGCGCAAGGCTGGGATAGACTACAGGAAAATGGAAGAAACACAAGATGACTGACATTCTTCCTCGTCTGGGGCTCAATGCTAGATTTCGCCTAGAGAGGTAAGGGTGATTCTGAGAAAGTCATGAATCAGTCTAGTAGTACATGAAAGGACCTGGTCAAATGACCTGAAGAGAGCTGGGACCACAGCCACAAACATATACCGTTAGTAGCACACTATGACGCCATGAAATAAAATCCTGCAGGGTGCATCTGCTCACGCCAGCACATGTCCAGGTCCATTTGAAGCTCATAAATGACCATCTGGATGAGTCAGAGGATGCATGGGAGAAGGTTATGTGGTCAGATGAGACCAAAATAGTACTTTTTGGTATCAAGTCCACTCGCCGTGTTTGGAGGAAGAAGGAGGATGACTACAACTCCATGAACACCCTCCCAACTGTGAAGTATAATGGGAGAAACATCATACTTTGGGGCTGCTTTTCTGCAAAGGGGACAAGACGACTGCACTGTATTCAAGGGAGGATGAATGAGGTCAGGTAATCCGAGATTTTGGCTAACAACCCCCTTCCATCAAGAGCACTGAAGATATGTTGTGACTGGATCTTCCAGCATGACAATGACGCAAAACACACAGCCAGGGAAACTAAGGAGTGGCTCCGTAAGAAGCATTTAAAGGTCCTGGAGTGGCCTAGCCAGTCTGCAGACCTGAACCCAATATAAAATCTGTGGTGGGAGCTGAAACTCAGTGTTGCCCAGCAACAGCATTGAAACCTGAAAAATCTGTATGGAGGAGTGGGCCAAAATCCCTGCTACAGCGCATGCAATCTTGGTCAAAAACTACAGTTAACGTCTGACCTTTGTAATTGCAAAACAAAGGTTTCTGTACGAAATATTAAGTTCTGTTTTTCTATTGTATCAAATACTTATTTCATGCAATAAAATGCAAACTAATTATGTAAAAATAATTCAATGTGATTTTTTGGATTTTTTTTAAACAAAACAATTCGGATGCAGTTGAAGTTCAGACTTTCAGCTTTCATTTGAGGGTATCCACATTAAAATTTGATCTACAGGAAGTTGTTGTTTTTTTCTCTGTGTGCACTCTACTTTATGGGCATGCACAAAAGGAAAAAAACACGCATAAAAAATGCACCAAAAAACGCGGCAAAAAAAGCACCAAAAGCACACCTAAACCTGTGTTTTTGGCGCAGCTTTTTTCCTGCCAAGATGATCATGTTTTGCTGCAGAAAAAAACGCAGCAAAAACGCCCTGTGTGAACTTATCCTAAGAGAGAAAGGGGTATGCCAAAACAAGTTACAAAAGATAAAAATACAAGGTTTTTTATTATTACATCATAGACAACATATGGGAAAACAAACAGTTTAAAAACATTGAAGAAAGCCAGTCATGGCTAACAAGAACCACACATCAACAACAGTCTATGATATGGCCATTGTGAATTCCCAAAACTAGATGGTAGGCAAAAGTAGGGGGCAATGCATGTAAACATGGGCAATAAGGTGCATTAGTGCCAAACATCCATCTGAGCTTTCTTTGTACACAAAAATAAGTAGATATGCAGATATTTAACAGTTCTTAGAAATATGTATGCATGGGTACAGGCAATAAGGTATATTATTAGTCAAATTCAGTAGGTGAATTGTGTTGGATACGTCAAAAATCTCAAACAATTTACATCCTATAAATTGTCATGTTGAATGTCACAGAGAATGCAAAAGGAAAAGTACATATCAAAAAGAATGATAATAAGCAATTCAAAGGACATCTGCAAACAATTCTTAGCATTTTGTGTAAGGTAGGCACCCCTGTGCACATAGAATGCCATCCATAGTGGGAGTGGACCCCCACGCTTATCAACACCAAGTGTCTTCCTCATGGGTAGTTTGTGATAAAGAATTTTTAAAGGGGTATTCTCAAGTTTGGAAATTTTTCCTTATCCATGGAATGGGGATATTTTCCTGATCGCTGGGAGTTCGACCTTTGCGACCCCCACTGATCAACAGAACTGGGGCTATGAAGAGCCCCATGTGAATAGAGCAGAGCAGAGCAGTGGTTGATCTTTTGCACACCACTCCATTAATTTTTAGTGGACTGCTGTACTCTGTTGTTTTTTCAGTACTCCCGTAAAAATGAATGGAGCGACAGTGCAAAAGATCAACGACTGCTCCATTCACAGGAAGGTCTTCGGATCAGGAAGTAATCGTTACCCTCTTTACCATGAGTAGGGGATAGCTTCCAAACTTGAGAATCCCCTTTGAATTATTTCTGTCCATAGAGAAAGGTGACCATATATATTACAATCAATAGTTATCTCACTAGTCAATTGAATAAGAGCGCACATTTTGGACTCTTTGGTATATCTGATGTGTAATTTTATATCCATGATTGACTTGGATGTTAGACATGAGTGGCTGTCATTACGGAGAGTTTAGGTTTTCCCCAAGAGGAAACTCACAACGGTGCTTGATAGCCTAAGATGATGTTGATATGTTCCATTATTGTCTCTAGATATAATGCAGATCTGTCATCAGACAATACACACTGCATACATTATCAAATAGATCTCTCATGTGTCTGAAAAGACCGTTGTACTTTTCTTGAAGATCCATATTGGAATGGCTGCATATCCTCATTTTAAGATGAGCATTGTAGGACTGCTTCTGAAGAGTGCGGGCTCATGAGTCCAGGTGGTTCAGTCTACTGCGTGACTGGCAGCTGCAGCTTGTCCTGAGCAGTGTGAGACCACAGCAGCAGCAGGAAGGAAGGACCATATGGCAAGGCTTATCTCCCATAGAAACATGGTATCTGTCATAGTGAAATTCAATATGCCTATCTTTTCTCTGACATCTGCTAACGAGGACAGTCGTGTTGCCCTAAATGCATTACATTTTGAACAAATGCCTAAAATCTATGAGCAAATTTGGTTTATACTATTGTACTTGTTTATGGACAAATGCTGGTAGGCTGTAATAAAGTGGAACAAAAGCACTTTTTAATAAACTCATTTGTCCTTTAATGGCCATGATGTTATCGAACATAATTAGAATCTTGCTACTAACCAGTAAGGATAAGCGCACCTGTGGAAGTTCTGGTTCTGGTACCCAACCCAAACTTTAGTGTAAAGTTTGGTTGGGGTACCAGAACCCAAACCCCCCTTAAACAATGGAGACCGGAACTTTGGATCTCCATCACTGCAATTGACTTCCATAAAAGTCCGTGTTCGGGGTTTAGCACTGGGCATGAGCTGTCTGGTACGAACCCCAAACTTGTAAGTCTATTAACCAATTACATTAACTGTGTGGCGTACTACTTACAGTACTCTTAAGATGATAAGTTTTATTTTCTAGGAAGTTAGAGCTATTTGTTTTAATACTCAGCCCTTCTTTCCTTGTCATCTATAGACTGTTTACCACACGCTCATTTTTGGGGTTTGTTCACACTTAACCCCTTCATGACCCAGCCTATTTTGACCTTAAAGACCTTGCCGTTTTTTGCAATTCTGACCAGTGTCCCTTTATGAGGTAATAACTCAGGAACGCTTCAACGGATCCTAGCGGTTCTGAGATTGTTTTTTCGTGACATATTGGGCTTCATGTTAGTGGTAAATTTAGGTCAATAAATTATGCGTTTATTTGTGATAAAAACGGAAATTTGGCGAAAATTTCCCACATGTTTACTTTACATCAGCACAATTTTGGAAACAAAATTTTTTTTTGCTAGGAAGTTATAAGGGTTAAAATTTGACCAGCGATTTCTCATTTTTACAACGAAATTTACAAAACCATTTTTTTAGGGACCACCTCACATTTGAAGTCAGTTTGAGGGGTCTATATGGCTGAAAATACCCAAAAGAGACACCATTCTAAAAACTGTACCCCTCAAGGTACTGAAAACCACATTCCAGAAGTTTATTAACCCTTCAGGTGCTTCACAGCAGCAGAAGCAACATGGAAAGAAAAAATGAACATTTAACTTTTTAGTCACAAAAATTATCTTTTAGCAACAATTTTTTTATTTTCCCAATGGTAAAAGGAAAAACTGAACCACGTAAGTTGTTGTCCAATTTGTCCTGAGTACGCTGATACCTCATATGTGGGGGTAAACCACTGTTTGGGCGCACGGCAGGGCTTGGAAGGGAAGGAGCGCCATTTGACTTTTTGAATCAAAAATTGGCTCCACTCTTTAGCGGACACCATGTCACGTTTGGAGAGCCCCCGTGTGCCTAAAAATTGGAGCTCCCCCACAAGTGACCCCATTTTGGAAACTAGACGCCCCAGGGAACTTATCTAGATGCATAGTGAACACTTTGAACCCCCAGGTGCTTCACAAATTGATCCGTAAAAATGAAAAAGTACTTTTTTCTCACAAAAAAATTCTTTTAGCCTCAATTTTTTCATTTTCACATAGGCAACAGGATAAAATGGATCCTAAAATTTGTTGGGCAATTTCTCCTGAGTACACTGATACCTCATATGTGGGGGTAAACCACTGTTTGGGCACATGGTAAGGCTCGGAAGGGAAGGAGCGCCATTTGACTTTTTGAATGAAAAATTATCTCCATCGTTAGCGGACACCATGTCGCGTTTGGAAAGCTCCTGTGTGCCTATACATTGGCGCTCCCCCACAAGTGACCCCATTTTGGAAACTAGATCCCCCAAGGAACTTATTTAGATGCCTAGTGAGCACATTAAACCCTCAGGTGCTTCACAAATTGATCTGTAAAAGTGAAAAAGTACTTTTTTTTCACAAAAAAATTCTTTTCGCCTCAATTTTTTCATTATCACATGGGCAATAGGATAAAATGGATCATAAAATTTGTTGGGCAATTTCTCCCGAGTACGCCGATACCTCATATGTGGGGGTAAACCACTGTTTGGGCACTCGGCAGGGCTCGGAAGGGAAGGCGCGCCATTTGACTTTTTGAATGGAAAATTAGCTCCAATTGTTAGCGGACACCATGTCGCGTTTGGAGAGCCCCTGTGTGCCTAAACATTGGAGCTCCCCCACAAGTGACCCCATTTTGGAAACTAGACCCCCCAAGGAACTTATCTAGATGCATATTGAGCACTTTAAACCCCCAGATGCTTCACAGAAGTTTATAACGCAGAGCCATGAAAATAAAAAATAATTTTTCTTTCCTCAAAAACGATTTTTTAGCCTGGAATTTCCTATTTTGCCAAGGGTAATAGGAGAAATTGGACCCCAAATGTTGTTGTCCAGTTTGTCCTGAGTACGCTGATACCCCATATGTGGGGGTAAACCACTGTTTGGGCGCACGGCAGGGCTCGGAAGGGAAGGCACGCCATTTGGCTTTTTAAATGGAAAATTAGCTCCAATCATTAGCGGACACCATGTCACGTTTGGAGAGCCCCTGTGTGCCTAAACATTGGAGATCCCCCAGAAATGACCCCATTTTGGAAACTAGTCCACCAAAGGAACTAATCTAGATGTGTGGTGAGCACTTTGAACCCCCAAGTGCTTCACAGAAGTTTATAACGCAGAGCCATGAAAAAAAAAAAAATTATTTTCTCAAAAATGATCTTTTAGCCTGCGATTTTTTATTTTCCCAAGGGTATCAGGAGAAATTTGACCCCAAAAGTTGTTGTCCAGTTTCTCCTGAGTACGCTGATACCCCATATGTGGGGGTAAACCACTGTTTGGACACATGCCGGGGCTCGGAAGTGAAGTAGTGACGTTTTGAAATGCAGACTTTGATGGAATGCTCTGTGGGCGTCACGTTGCATTTGCAGAGCCCCTGATGTGGCTTAACAGTAGAAACCCCCCACAAGTGACCCCATTTTGGAAACTAGACCCCGAAAGGAACTTATCTAGATGTGTGGTGAGCACTTTGAACCCCCAAGTGCTTCATAGAAGTATATAATGCAGAGCCGTGAAAATAATAAATACGTTTTCTTTCCTCAAAAATAATTATTTAGCCCAGAATTTTTTAATTTTCCCAAGGGTAACAGGAGAAATTTGACCCCAATATTTGTTGTCCAGTTTCTCCTGAGTACGGCGATACCCCATATGTGGGGGTAAACTACTGTTTGGGCACATGCCGGGGCTCGGAATTGAAGTAGTGACGTTTTGAAATGCAGACTTTGATGGAATGCTCTGCGGGCGTCACGTTGCGTTTGCAGAGCCCCTGATGTGGCTAAACAGTAGAAACCCCCCACAAGTGACCCCATTTTGGAAATTAGACCCCGAAAGGAACTTATCTAGATGTGTGGTGAGCACTTTGAACCCCCCCAAGTGCTTCATAGAAGTATATAATGCAGAGCCGTGAAAATAATAAATACGTTTTCTTTCCTCAAAAATAATTATTTAGCCCAGAATTTTTTATTTTCCCAAGGGTTACAGGAGAAATTGGACCCCAAAAGATGTTGTTCAGTTTCTCCTGAGTACGCTGATACCCCATGTGTGGAGGTAAACCACTGTTTGGGCACACGTCGGGGCTCAGAAGGGAAGTAGTGACTTTTGAAATGCAGACTTTGATGGAATGCTCTGCGGGCGTCACGTTGCGTTTGCAGAGCCCCTGATGTGGCTAAACAGTAGAAACCCCCCACAAGTGACCCCATTTTGGAAATTAGACCCCGAAAGGAACTTATCTAGATGTGTGGTGAGCACTTTGAACCCCCAAGTGCTTCATAGAAGTATATAATGCAGAGCCGTGAAAATAATAAATACGTTTTCTTTCCTCAAAAATAATTATTTAGCCCAGAATTTTTTTATTTTCCCAAGGGTTACAGGAGAAATTGGACCCCAAAAGTTGTTGTTCAGTTTCTCCTGAGTACGCTGATACCCCATGTGTGGAGGTAAACCACTGTTTGGGCACACGTCGGGGCTCAGAAGGGAAGTAGTGACTTTTGAAATGCAGACTTTGATGGAATGGTCTGCGGGCGTCACGTTGCGTTTGCAGAGCCCCTGGTGTGCCTAAACAGTAGAAACCCCCCACAAGTGACCCCATTTTAGAAACTAGACCCCCAAGGAACTTATCTAGATATGTGGTGAGCACTTTGAACCCCCAAGTGCTTCACAGACGTTTACAACGTAGAGCCGTGAAAATAATAAATCATTTTTCTTTCCTCAAAAATGATGTTTTAGCAAGCATTTTTTTATTTTCACAAGGTTATCAGGAGAAATTGGACCCCAGTAATTGTTGCGCAGTTTGTCCTGAGTATGCTGGTACCCCATATGTGGGGGTAAACCACTGTTTGGGCACACGTCAGGGCTCGGAATTGAGGGAGCACCATTTGACATTTTGAATACGAGAATGGCTGGAATCAATGGTGGCGCCATGTTGTGTTTGGAGACCCCTGATGTGCCTAAACAGTGGTAACCCCTCAATTCTACCTCCAACACTAACCCCAACACACCCCTAACCCTAATCCCAACTGTAGCCATAACCCTAATCACAACCCTAACCCCAACACACCCCTAACCACAACCCTAACCCCAACACACCCCTAACCCTAATCCCAACTGTAGCCATAACCCTAATCACAACCCTAACCCTAACCCCAACACATCCCTAACCCTAATCCCAACTGTAGCCATAACCCTGATCACAGCCCTAACCCTAATCCCAACTGTAGCCATAACCCTAATCACAACCCTAACCACAACACACCCCTAACCACAACCCTAATTCCAACCCTAACCCTAAGGTTATGTGCCCACGTTGCGGATTCGTGTGAGATTTTTCAGCATCATTTTTGAAAAATCCGTGGGTAAAAGGCACTGCGTTTTACCTGCGGATTTTCTGTGGATTTCCAGTGTTTTTTGTGCGGATTTCACCTGCGGATTCCTATTGAGGAACAGGTGTAAAACGCTGCGGAATCCGCACAAAGAATTGACATGCTGCGGAAAATACAACGCAGCGTTTCCGCGCGGTATTTTCCGCACCATGGGCACAGCGGATTTGGTTTCCATATGTTTACATGGTACTGTACACCTGATGGAACACTGCTGCGAATCCGCAGCGGCCAATCCACTGCGGATCCGCAGCCAAATCCGCACCGTGTGCACATGGCCTAATTCTAAAGGTATGTGCACATGCTGCGGAAAACGCTGCGGATCCGCAGCAGTTTCCCATGAGTTTACAGTTCAATGTAAACCTATGGGAAACAAAAATCGCTGTACACACGCTGCGGAAAAACTGCACGGAAACGCAGCGGTTTACATTCCGCAGCATGTCACTTCTTTGTGCGGATTCCGCAGCGGTTTTACAACTGCTCAAATAGAAAATCGCAGTTGTAAAACCGCAGTGAAATGCGCAGAAAATGCGATAAATCCGCCATAAATCCGAAGCGGTTTAGCACTGCGGATTTATCAAATCCGCAGCGGAAAAATCCGCAGAGGACCAGAATACGTGTGCACATACCGAAACCCTAACCCTACCCCTAACCCTACCCCTAGCCCTAACCCTAAACCTAGCCCTAACCCTAGCCCTAACCCTATTCTAACATTAGTGGAAAAAAAAATTCTTTTTTTTTTTTATTGTCCCTACCTATGGGGGTGACAAAGGGGGTGGGTCATTTATTATTTTTTTTATTTTGATCACTGAGATAGATTATATCTCAGTGATCAAAATGCACTTTGGAACGAATCTGCCGGCCGGCAGATTCGGCGGGCGCACTGCGCATGCGCCCGCCATTTTGGAAGATGGCGGCGCCCGGGGAGAAGACGGACGGACCCCGGCAGGATCGGTAAGTATGATAGGGTGGGGGGGAGCACGGGGGGGGGGGGATCGGAGCATGGGGGGGTGAATCGGAGCGCGGGAAAGGTGGAACGGAGCACGGGGGGGTAGAACGGAGCACGGGGGGGTGGAACGGAGCACGGGGGGTGGAACGGAGCACGGAGGGGGGTGGATCGGAGTGCAGGGGGGGTGATCGTAGCACGGGGGGGTGATTGAAGCACGGGGGGAGCGGACAAGAGCACGGGGGGGAGCGGAGCACAGGACGGAGGGGAGCGGGGCAGTGTACCGGGCAAATCGGGGGGCTGGGGGGGCGATCGGTGGGGTGGTGTGGGGGCACATTAGTATTTCCAGCCATGGCCGATGATATTGCAGCATCGGCCATGGCTGGATTGTAATATTTCACCCGTTATAATAGGTGAAATATTACAAATCGCTCTGATTGGCAGTTTCACTTTCAACAGCCAATCAGAGCGATCGTAGCCACGAGGGGGTGAAGCCACCCCCCCTGGGCTAAACTACTACTCCCCCTGTCCCTGCAGATCGGGTGAAATGGAAGTTAACCCTTTCAACCGGCCTGCAGGGACGCGATCTTTCCATGACGCCACATAGGCGTCAAAGGTCGGGAAGGGGTTAACAGAAGGTGCTGTAGATTTTCACTATGAATTTGCACAGACAAAATCTACAGCACAATACAGTAACCAGAGAAGTGAATGAGATTTTAAATTATCCACAAGATGCAGAATTTCTTGCGCACAGAAATTGAACTACGGTGGAAAATTTTAAACCTGCGCCATGTTTATTTCTTCTGGGGAAGGAGTAGGGATTTTTTGTGGATTTTTCCATTGATTTAAATAGGGATGAAAAATTGAATCAAACTTTAGCAGCTCTGCATTATCAACACAGAAGCCAAAAATACCTGCAAGTAGTAAACCAGTAAAGGTTCAACGGAGCAGAGATTGGTAAGGTGGGCTATAGACTTTTTATTTCACAGAATCTAATTGGCTCTTAAAATTCACAGCTGTAAAACTGCAACACAATCTGCACTAAAATCCACAGTTTGTTGTGGATTTTCCACTGCAGACTACTTCTGTTGTGGATTATTTCTGCAGAAAATCTGTTGCAGCTACTCACATAATAGACACAATTATTTGTTTCTCAGGCTTCAAAGCATTTCTGGCTTCAGACATACCTGCGGTCAAAATGCCGATAATTATGTTACATAAGCAACATACAGGATAGTTACATGAAAATTCAGCATGTGATTGCACTAGACCACAACTGGGTGAGGTACTGAGATCACTTTATTTTTCCCAATTTTTAACTTTGTATAATTTTTTGACAAGGACAAAAAATTACCCTCAGAAGTGAAATGACTTAACGATGAGGCCACACAGCGATTTTGTTTGTTACATTTATCGTATGACCAAAGCCTGCTAAGTGCTACTGCTACATCGCAGCACAATATACAGTTGTGGCCAAAAGTATTGACACCCCTGCAATTCTGTCAGATAATACTCAGTTTCTTCCTGAAAATGATTGTAATCACAAATTCTTTGGTATTATTATCTTCATTTAATTGGTCTTAAATGAAATAACACAAAAGAGAATGAAGAAAAAGCAAAACATTGATCATTTCACACCAAACTCCAAAATTGGGCCAAAGTATTGGCACCCTAAGCCTAATACTTGGTTACACAACCTTTAGCCAAAATAACTGCGACCAACTGCTTCCGGTAACCATCAATGAGTTTCTTACAGTGCTCTGCTGGAATTTTAGACCATTCTTCTTTGGCAAACTGCTCCAAGTCCCTGATATTTGAAGGGTGCCTTCTCCAAACTGCCATTTTTAGATCTCTCCACAGGTGTTCTATGGGATTCAGGTCTGGACTCATTGCTGGCCACCTTAGAAGTCTCCAGTGCTTTCTCTCAAACCATTTTGTAAAGCTTTTTGAAGTGTGTTTTGGGTCATTGTCCTGCTGGAAGACCCATGACCTCTGAGGGAGACCCAGCTTTCTCACACTGGGCCCTACATTATGCTGCAAAATTTGTTGGTAACCTTCAGACTTCATAATGCCATGCACACGGTCAAGCAGTCCAGTGCCAGAGGCAGCAAAGCAACCCCAAAACATGAGGGAACCTCCACCATGTTTGACTGTAGGGACCGTGTTCTTTTCTTTGAATGCCTCTTTTTTTCTCCTGTAAACTCTATGTTGATGCCTTTGCCCAAAAATCACTTTTGTCTCATCTGACCAGAGAACATTCTTCCAAAATGTTTTAGGCATTTTCAGGTAAGTTTTGGCAAACTCCAGCCTTGCTTTTTTATGTCTCGAGGTAAGATGTGGGGTCTTCCTGGGTCTCCTACCATACAGTCCCTTTTCATTCAGACGCAGACGGGTAGTACGAGTTGACACTGTTGTACCCTTGGACTGCAGGGCAGCTTGAACTTGTTTGGATGTTAGTCGAGGTTCTTTATCCAACATCCGCACAATCTTGCGTTGAAATCTCTTGTCAAGTTTTTTTTTCCGTCCACATCTAGGGAGGTTAGCCACAGTGCCATGGGCTTTAAATTTCTTGATGACACTGCGCACGGTAGACACAGGAACATTCAGGTCTTTGGAGATGGACTTGTAGCCTTGAGATTGCTCATGCTTCATCACAATTTGGTTTCTCAAGTCCTCAGACAGTTCTTTGGTCTTCTTTCTTTTCTCCATGCTCAATGTGGTACACAGAAGGACACAGGACAGAGGTTGAGTCAACTTTAATCCATGTCAACTGGCTGCAAGTGTGATTTAGTTATTGCCAACACCTGTTAGGTGCCACAGGTAAGTTACAGGTGCTGTTAATTACACAAATTAGAGAAGCATCACATGATTTTTTGAACAGTGCCAATACTTTTGTCCACCCCATTTTATGTTTGGTGTGGAATTATATCCAATTTGGCTTTAGGACAATTTTTTTGTGTTTTTTGATTTAAGACAAATTAAATGAAGATAATAATAACAAAGAATTTGTATTTGCAATCATTTTCAGGAAGAAACTGAGTATTATCTGACAGAATTGCAGGGCTGTCAATACTTTTGGCCACAACTGTAAGTGCATTTCGACCCCGATGAGCAAGTCAAAAAATTGTGACCGTGACAAGCAAGTCTATAAAATGTGTCATAGTTGGCTTCTTGCAACTTGCCTGTCGTTGGCGCAAGACCTTTGGGGTCGCATTCGACCCCATTCGCTTTTATTGCATTACAATCTAGCAGTGACTTCTAGCAAACTTTGGTTGCACGACAGGTGTTATGGGCAAACTGAACTGTAGCCCCTGCCGAAAGAGGACCATTCCTTGCCATTAATATGTAATTTTTTTTACCTGGTATAAATGCCGATGTTCTCCTAAATCTGGCATTTTCTAATTTTTGTTTCTGCTTCTAACTTCTCCTGAGATACTGTCTCTTCCTATAAAACTAGTCTTCTTAACCAAATGTGTGTGGTCCTCAAGAAGACTGCCTTGTAGAAGACCACCAACCTTGGCTATCAAGACAAAGCATACATAGAAGGAACAGGGGGTGATATTGGTCAGGTACAGGAGCACGAAAAAACAATCTCAGATTCAGAAGAACATCAGCATCAACAACAGTAAAAAAAAAAATACATATTTATGGGAAGTAATAGGTTCTCTGTAATGTTAGACTTAATCAAGCTGGTTTTAAGGAATAGTCATGTGAAGCGTGTGACTAATTCATTAAAGACTGAGAGGCGTCTGAGTTCGTATGTCTCATGACAGAGACCTTTCCGAATTGTAAAACAGGGATGATATTTTTAGCCCAATTTCCCAAGATGTAGTTTAGCTCACAATCCGCTCTACTTTTGACTGTCTCATAATTAAAATACCCACCTCCTTGTAGTGACAGAATATTAATTTACAGAAGGGTTAACACGGTGGTCCTTTTGTCAGGGGGCTGGCACTCCAAACATGGGACTTTTCTGTATCTTAAATTTCCAAGAAATAATTCTTCAATTTTGTTCTCACATTTCCATTATACCTTCAAAATTGCATTTCAAGTGCACTTTTTAATCTCCCCGTACTGTAAACAGCTCATTTTAATACCAGCAAACCTCACAGGAATGTAAATTGCCCTGCTGAAGTAATACTTGCATCTTATTCATATATTCAGGTAGGATCATTATTCCTAATAATGGATGTGAGCACTTAGATGGCAGATCTGTGTTTCTCGTCCTGAATTGCTTGTCAATCCTTTGAAAACACATGTGCACCATATGATCTATCTGCTCATTGTTTTCAATAACAAGACGCTTAATCCTGAGAACTGAGAGAGCTTAGACTTTATGTGGTTTTATAAAACACCGCCGCCTTGTCGTCTTTTTTCTCTATCATTATTTTTTTTTTTTTTTACTCCAGTTTGCAGAAAATTGATACTAACAGTTTTGTCTTCATTAAAAGCTACCCGCTTATTATTAATCTAGAAAAGAGGAATATATACTGCCTGGAAATGCGCCAGGCTGTCTGCAGCCAAAGTCTTCTCTTCATTCATTCACCAGTTATTGTACTGTTTGCTTGTTCGCGTACTCTTACATCCAGGTATCCTGCCAGCACAGTCACTGGACGTTCAAGGCAGTAGAACAAGTTTATGAAGTCAAATAATGACATTGCCTTGAGTCCCATTTAGCATCCAATATAGCACCTGTTACATCTCCCACAGTGGTTGTCATCAGTCCTTCCCATAATGACAGATCTGCCGTATTTCCATTACCAGCTTTTGTATTGCTGCCCAGTTAGACAGATTTTCCTCTCCTAAAGCTGGGTAACGATCCCTGTGGAAGCTGTAATGTCATCATATTGGCCTAGAGAGAGCACCACCTTTGTATATGGCCCATGTCTATCTCAGTGCCAGTTACAGGTCATGGACAAGAGTGGAGCTGTTTCTGGGATACATTTTTAACATTGTGGACAACATCCATTATTGACAATCATCAATGCATTTGAAGATTTCCCTCTGGACCTTTACCTTCATTATACCTGTACTAAGATTTACTTTCCTCAGTATATTATTGTAAACCTCTTTACAGTTGGAAGCCACAATAACCTATATATATAATGGTCTAAGGGGTACTTCCATCTTTCTGTCTGCAACTTCCGTAACGGAAATCCCGCGTCGTTGATTGGTTTCACCAGCTGCCTGTCATGGCTGCCGCGACCAATCAGCAACGGGCACAGTCCAACTAGTCCCTCCCTACTCCCCTGCAGTAAGTGCCCGGCGCCCGCATGCTCCCCTCCAGTCATAGCAGTCAGTGCCCGGCGCCCGCATGCTCCGCTCCAGTCACCACAGTCAGTGCCCAGCGCCTGCATACTCCCCTCCAGTCACCGCTCACACAGGGTTAATGCCAGCGGTAATGGACTGCGTTATGCTGCGGGTAACTCACTCTGTAACCGCTGCTATTAACCCTGTGTGTCCCCAACTTTTTACTATTGATGCTACCTATGCAGCATCATGAGTAAAAGAGTAAAAAGATGTAATGTTAAAAATAATCAAAAAACCTGCTATACTCACCCTCCGTAGTCCGCCGAGCCGCGCGCGGCCTCCGCCATCTTCTGTTCCCAGAGATGCATTGTGAAATTACCCAGAAGACTTAGCGGTCTCGCCACAGCTTCACTGGATTGGATCCCGGCAGGTGAGTATATAACTATTTTGTATTTTAATTATTTTTTTTAACAGGGATATGGTGCCCACACTGCTATATACTACGTGGGTTGTGTAATATACTGCGTGGCTGCTATATACTACCTGGCCAGTGTTAGATGCTATGTGGGCTGTGTTATGTACTGTGTGGGCTGTGCTATATATTACGTGGCCAGTGTTATATACTGCGTGGGCTGTGCTATATATTACGTGGCCAGCGTTATATACTGCGTGGGCTGTGTAATATACTGCATGGCTGCTATATACTACCTGGCCAGTGTTATATACTGCGTGTGCTGTGCTATATATTACGTGGCCAGTGTAATATACTGCGTGGCCTGTGTATATACTACGTCGCCTGTGTTATATACTGCGTGGCTGCTATATACTGCGTGGACTGTGTTATATAATACGTGGGCTGTGTTATATACTGTTTGGGCTGTGTTATATATTACGTGGCCACTGTTATATATTGCGTGGCCTGTATTAAAGCATCGAGTATTCTACAATATGTATGTATGTTTGTATATAGCAGCCACATAGTATATAGCACAGGCCACATCTTATTTGTCTGCTATATACTAAATGGCTCCTATATACTACGTGGCCTGTGCTATATACTATGTGGCTGCTGTATACATACAGTGGGGCAAAAAAGTATTTAGTCAGTCAGCAATAGTGCAAGTTCCACCACTTAAAAAGATGAGAGGTGTCTGTAATTTACATCATAGGTAGACCTCAACTATGGGAGACAAACTGAGAAAAAAAATCCAGAAAATCACATTGTCTGTTTTTTTAACATTTTATTTGCATATTATGGCGGAAAATAAGTATTTGGTCAGAAACAAAATTTCATCTCAATACTTTGTAATATATCCTTTGTTGGCAATGACAGAGGTCAAACGTTTTCTGTAAGTCTTCACAAGGTTGCCACACACTGTTGTTGGTATGTTGGCCCATTCCTCCATGCAGATCTCCTCTAGAGCAGTGATGTTTTTGGCTTTTCGCTTGGCAACACGGACTTTCAAGTCCCTCCAATGGTTTTCTATAGGGTTGAGATCTGGAGACTGGCTAGGCCACTCCAGGACCTGGAAATGCTTCTTACGAAGCCACTCCTTCATTGCCCTGGCGGTGTGCTTTGGATCATTGTCATGTTGAAAGACCCAGCCACGTTTCATCTTCAATGCCCTTGCTGATGGAAGGAGGCTTGCACTCAAAATCTCATGATACATGGCCCCATTCATTCTTTCATGTACCCGGATCAGTCGTCCTGGCCCCTTTGCAGAGAAACAGCCCCAAAGCATGATGTTTCCACCACCATGCTTTACAGTAGGTATGGTGTTTGATGGATGCAACTCAGTATTCTTTTTCCTCCAAATACGACAAGTTGTGTTTCTACCAAACAGTTCCAGTTTGGTTTCATCAGACCATAGGACATTCTCCCAAAACTCCTCTGGATGATCCAAATGCTCTCTAGCAAACTTCAGACGGGCCCGGACATGTACTGGCTTAAGCAGTGGGACACGTCTGGCACTGCAGGATCTGAGTCCATGGTGGCGTAGTGTGTTACTTATGGTAGGCCTTGTTACATTGGTCCCAGCTCTCTGCAGTTCATTCTCTAGGTCCCCCCACGTGGTTCTGGGATTTTTGCTCACCGTTCTTGTGATCATTCTGACCCCACGGGGTGGGATTTTGCGTGGAGCCCCAGATCGAGGGAGATTATCAGTGGTCTTGTATGTCTTCCATTTTCTAATTATTGCTCCCACTGTTGATTTCTTCCCTCCAAGCTGGTTGGCTATTGCAGATTCAGTCTTCCCAGCCTGGTGCAGGGATACAATTTTGTTTCTGGTGTCCTTTGACAGCTCTTTGGTCTTCACCATAGTGGAGTTTGGGGTCAGACTGTTTGAGGGTGTGCACAGGTGTCTTTTTATACTGATGACAAGTTTAAACAGGTGCCATTACTACAGGTAATGAGTAGAGGAAAGAGGAGACTCTTAAAGAAGAAGTTACAGGTCTGTGAGAGCCAGAAATCTTGATTGTTTGTTTCTGACCAAATACTTATTTTCCACCATAATATGCAAATAAAATGTTAAAAAAACAGACAATGTGATTTTCTGGATTTTTTTTTCTCAGTTTGTCTCCCATAGTTGAGGTCTACCTATGATGTAAATTACAGACGCCTCTCATCTTTTTAAGTGGTGGAACTTGCACTATTGGTGACTGACTAAATACTTTTTTGCCCCACTGTACATACATACATATTCTAGAATACCCGATGCGTTAGAATCAGGCCACCATCTAGTCTACTATATATTTGTCTAAGGGTCACTTGCGTCTGTCTGTCTGTCTGTCTGTCTGTCACGGATATTCATTGGTCGCGGCCTTTGTCCGTCATGGAAATCCAAGTCGCTGATTGGTCGTGGCAAAACGCCCAGGACCATTGCCACGACCAATGAGCGACAGGCATAGTCTGGCAGCGGAATGGCCGCTACTTTTCTGCCTTGCTCACACAGGGTTAATGCCAGTGTTAACGGACTGCGGTGCAATGCACTCCGTTAATGCAGCTATTAACCCTGTGTGACCAACTTTTTACTATTGATGCTGCGTATGCGTAGGCTGAGCAATACACTACGCGGCTGTGCAATAAACTACGTGGCTGAGCAATATACTACGTGGCAATTTGAACCACGCTTTGCTAATTGCTCGCTCCTGTGTGTAAATTGCATTATTCTGAAAACTTTGTAAATAAACTACGTACAAATTCTAGAATACCCGATGCGTTAGAATCGGGCCACCATCTAGTTCCACCATAATTCTCCAGGCAATTCTCACTTTATTCTGCACTGACATTGTAAAATATAAGGGCGAAGTAAACTTGCAGGACATTGTGCGTGATCAGGGAGTCAGCTGTCAGATACAGCCGTCCCACAGAAAAGACAAACGTAGTTTATTACCATGTCTGCCTTCCTAATCACTATATTCACAATGCTGAACAAGGGTTGTGTATACAGATTAGAAAGCACTGACAGTGCTTTCTCCGTTAGACCAAATGATCATGTGATCCCTGTGTGTAGGGAGAGAGCAGGAGCTGCTTAATCCTGGGAAACTATGTCAGCTCTGTTATACAAGCAGGAGTCTGACTTTCCCCTGTAACTGGGGCTAATTTACCAATCCAAGTTACACAGGAAATCAATAATAAAAAAAAATGTATTAATACAGTGGGGAAAATAAGTATTTGATACATTGCCAATTTTGCAAGGTTTCCCACCTACGAAGAATGGTCTGTAGTTTTTATCATAGGTACACTTCAACTGTGAGAGACAGAATCTTTAAAATTCATTGTGGTAATGTCTATAACCAAAATTAGAAAAATGTTGTCTCTGTCCAAATATATATGGACCTAACTGTAGCTATAGCAAATATGGCTTCTGGAAAGGCACCCGGCCCAGACGGATTCCCCATAGAGATGTATAGGAAATATCGAGACATTTTGGCACCAATTCTTTTGAAAGTATTTTTGGGGATTTGGGAGGGGGGTTCTTTGCCAGACTCCTATTACAAAGCAAATATTATAATTTTAAAAAAAGAAGGGAAGGACTCCTTAAATGTGGATCTTATCGTCCTATTTCATTAGTAATCGTAGATTATAAAATTTTTGCTAAAATGTTGGCCACCAGGTTAAATACAGTAATATTGGAAATAATATTATTATTAAAGGGAACCTGTCACCCCGAAAATCGCGGGTGAGGTAAGCCCACCGGCATCAGGGGCTTATCTACAGCATTCTGTAATGTTGTAGATAAGCCCCTGATGTTACCTGAAAGAGGAGAAAAAGACGTTATATTATACTCACCCAGGGGCGGTCCCGCTGCTAGTCAGGTCGGATGGGCGTCTCTGGTCCGCTGCGGCGCCTCCTATCTTCATTACAAGATGTCCTCTTCTGATCTTCTGCCACGGCTCCGGCGCAGGCGTACTTTGCTCTGCCCTGTTGAGGGCAGAGGATAGTACTGCAGTGCGCAGGCGCCGGAAAGGTCAGAGGCCCGGCGCCTGCGCACTGCAGTACTTTGTCTGCCCTCAACAGGGCAGAGCAAAGTACGCCTGCGCCGGAGCCGTGGCTGAAGATCAGAAGAGGACGTCTTGTAATGAAGATGGGAGGCGCCGCAGCGGATCGGAGACGCCCGTTTGACCTGACCAGCAGCGGGACCGCCCCTGGGTGAGTATAATATAACGTCTTTTTCTCCTCTTTCAGGTAACATCGGGGGCTTATCTACAGCATTACAGAATGCTGTAGATAAGCCCCTGATGCCGGTGGGCTTACCTCACCCACGAATTTCGGGGTGACAGGTTCCCTTTAATACACCCAGACCAGACTGGATTTACACCGGGTAAAAGCACATCTATTAATATAAGGAGAGTTCAGTCAATAGCTCAATATAGTACGTTGGTATTGGAGAATAGGTGGGCCATGGCCTCGCTGGACGCGGCCAAGGCATTTGACTCTCTCGAATGGCCTTTCCTACCTGCATGCTTACAGAGATATCGATTTGGTCCTAAATTTCAAAAATGGTTTGGCACATGGGAAGGGGAACTCGTCAAGGATGCCCTCTCTCTCCGGCCCTTTTTGCTCTTGCGATTGAAGCACTAGCAATACGTATGAGATCCACTCCAGCTATCAGAGGTATTAGCATAGCAGACCGCACCGATAATATTGGTTTATACATGGATGAGATGGTAATATTTATGGATGAAGTAGAAGAGACCCTACCACATGTGATCACCATTATAGAGGGATTTGGTAAGCACTCGGACTACACATCAACTGGCATAAATCCGCCTTAATGCCTCTCTCCCATGTTTTAATAGGTCACCTTGAAACATTATCCCAACTACCGGTCATGTCCAATTTTAAATACCTAGGAATAATTGTACCAAAATGTAGTAGACTTGATCTACAATTTAATATTCTTCCGTTGCTGGACTTAGTTAAACATAAATTTGCTATATGGAGTAAATTACCACTGTGTTTCAGGTCGCATAAACTTGATTAAAATGATATTACTTCCGAAGCTTAATTACTCCCTTCAACATAATGCAGTACCGGTTCCTAGATCTTTTTTTTCAAGCTTAAACTCGCTAGCCTCGTCCTTTATATGGGGGAAGGCTAGGCCTAAACTTAAATTGTCTACCTTGCATAGGTCTAAACAAATGGGGGAGCGGCGTTACTAGATTTTTTTTTATATTATTTGGCTGGACAACTAAGAGTTTTTGGGAAATGGATGCCTGGGGGCTGTTTGCTAAATTCAGAGAGTCTTCTGGTTCATGCCCCAAGGATTGATTGCCCGTTGTTTTTTTTTGGAAGTAAATAAACCTAACACCCCTAGATTATTACCATTATTCCGGCTGGGGAGGTTGATTTGGAGGCAGGTAAAAAAAAGTAATTAACTTTGATGGTATTGTAGCCGAAATGTCTTTATGGAATAATGAATACTTCCTGGGGCTACTGAACCACCCATCTGCTCAATTCTGGACATCATATGGTGTTCTCTCGGTTAATGATCTATACAAACAGGGTGCCTGTCTTTTGAACAATTGCAACTTAAATATGACATCCCACGGCGTCAGTTCGTTCGCGATTTGCAACTTAGATCAGCGATTCATTCACATATGCGTAACATAAATACGATGCAAATAATATCATCCACCCACTGATAGGAATCCTTAAATCACAGGGACCCCGTGGTCTTATCTCTGCGCTATACACATATCTGTTATCCGTGGTCGCTGACTCAGCTCTACTGCCAGTTATAAAAAAGTGGAAACTTCTGGTACCTGATCTTCACGATGAGGACTGGGAGATGGTTCTTGAGTCCCCAACTAAAGTATCCCCGTCGGCTAACAATAAAATGATACAAATGTATACAATACAATCAATCACATTTAACCCCGTTACGACTATTCAAAATTGGTTGGTTTCAATCGTCAGAATGCCTTTGAGGCCACACAGAAGAGGCGGACTTTATACACATGATATGGGGATGTCCAGTCATCCTATCTTTTTAGAATGAGGTAACTTCATTGCTGACCTCTCTTGTACATATTCCTATTCCTTTGAATCCAATAGTCTGTCTATTTGGGATACTAGAGGAAGAGACTTGGGGACACCATGTTCAAATTTTCTTAAGAGAGACACTTTTCTTGGCAAGGAAACTAATAGCCTTACGCTGGATGGGCAATATGTATCCATCTCTCAGGGCATGGATTGAGCTGGTAAATTCAATCATACCATACGAGCGTACCTTATACCAGAATAGGGGCTGTTTAGAGAAAATTAATAAAATCTGGGATGTATAAAACTCGTCGTACCTTACTATGTCATCAAGTGGTTGATGGTCTGGTTCCAATGTGATAGAACTTAAGGTAAAATATGGTTGGTTCGTGCCGTGCTTCAGTATTATTTTATAGATGAGATGGGGATTGTTTTGGCAGTAAAATAGTTTTAAGGTTTTAAGTACTGTAGGCATACTGTAATTTCCTGAACCTATATGATCCGGTCTATGTATTGAGACACATTAATGCAAACTCTTTATATACTCTTACTGAGTTTTTATGACTACTATGATGAGTGTATTTGACCTGGATATATGTAAACTATGTATGTCCATTTGTTGTTGTTTTTTAATAAATTAAAAAAAAACGCCCTGTGTGAACTTACCCTTACTTTTCTGTGATGGTTTATGTATCCATAAGCCTGTTCCCATTATTTTGTATTTTCTGGGTGGTAACCACTCTTCTCTTTTGTGTCTATTTGTGACTCTATACGCACCTATTGACTGCCTTTATATTCTTCTATTCGACTCTATTATAAATATTCATCCTCAACTCTGTGGCAATTTTTTTTAAATAAAAGTTTTGATGATAGGGTTTTCAGGTTTTCCAGCTTGGAATTACAATACAAGATGATACTTAACATGTCACTCTCTGTAAGGAGAAACGATATTTCTTGGATCCCAGTCAGAGGTCTCTCACACAGCCAAACCAGATCTCACACTTTGCACTGACGAGAGGCAGAACTCCTAAACACAGTGTCTGCAAATTGAGATTCTGGCTTGGCTTTTATCCTGAGTCATGCGACAAGGCTCGTTAAAGGGTCGACATTGACTTTTAGGATTGCTACTTCCAATAGGTGGCATTAGTGTTCTAGTCCTCGTCCTCTCTGAAGAGGCAATTTGCATATTTCCCAGAGGAGCATTGAGGCTTTAAGTCTCCTTATCTCGGCATGCTTAACATGTCATTTACCACAAGGAGAAATGATACTTTTTGGAACCTACATTTGTGAAAATAGAACAAACAGAAATAATTGGCAATTAGCAAGACAACCACTATAAAGGAGTGGTTATGCAGGGGATGACCACAGACCATTTCTCTGTTCTCATCCTTTTTGGCCATTGTTTTGGTCACTTTAGCATTTTGTCATTGCTCTCACCACTAAAGGTAGAGTAGCATGAGGCAGTGTCTTCAACCCACAGAAGTTGCTCATATAGTGCAGCTCATCAAGGAAGGAACATCAATGCGAGCTGTGGCAAAAAGGGTAGCTGTGTCTGTCAGCACAGTGTCCAGAGCATGGAGTAGAAACCAGGAGACAGGTCAGTACACCAGGAGACATGGAAGGGGTCTTAGGTGAGCAACAACCCAGCAGCAGGACCGCTGCCTCCTCACTTGTGCAAGGAGGAACAGGAGAAGCAGTGCCAGAGCCCTGCAAAATTACCTCAAGAAGGCCACTAACCTTGGAAATTATAGACCAGTAAGCTTAACCTCTACTGTGGGTAAAATCCTGGAGGGTATTCTAAGAGATGCTATGCTGGAGTATCTGAAGAAAAATAAACTCATGACCCAATATCAACATTGGTTTACTAGGGATCGTTAATGTCAGACTAATCTGATCAGTTTCTATGAAGAGATAAGTTCCGGACTGGACCAAGAACACGAAGTGGATGTGGTGTGTATGGACTTTTCAAAAGCTTTTGATAAAGTGCCACACAAAAAGATGATACATAAAATAAGAACAATGGGGATAGGGGAAAACATGGGTAAGTGGGTTAAGAGCTGGCTCAGGGATAGGAAACAAAGTATGGTAATTAATGGATCACACTCGGACTGGGTCACAGTTAGCAGTAGGGTATCACAGGGGTCAGTATTGGGCCCTCTTCTTTTTTAACATATTTATTAATGACCTTGTAGGGGGCACACAGAGTAGTATTTCAATATTTGCAGATGACACTAAACTCTGCAGGGTAATCGATACAGAGGAGGACAATTTTATATTACAGGAGGATTTATGTAAACTAGAAGATTGGGCTGATAAATGATGCTGATGAGGAGAACATAATTTTACCTCTATACAAGTCACTTGTGTGACCACACTTAGAATACTGTGTACAGTTTTGGTCTCCGGTGTACAAGAAAGACATAGCTGAACTAGAGCGGGTGCAGAGAAGAGCAACCAACCAAGACAGGTTATTACACTTGGGGTTATTTAGTTTGGAAAAACGAAGGTTAAGGGGTGATCTTATTTTAATGTTTAAATAAATTAGGAGACAGCACAGAGACCTTTCTAATGACCTTTTTACTCGTAGACCTGAGATGGGGACAAGGGGGCACCCTCTACGTCTGGAGGAAAGAAAGTTTAAGCATATTCACAGACGCCGATTCTTTACTGTAAGAGCAGCAAGACTTGGATCTCTCTGCCGTATGATGTTGTAATTAGTGATTCATTACTAAAATTTAAGAGGGGACTGGATGCCTTTCTTGAAAAGCATAATGTTACAGGTCATATACACTAGTTTCCTTGATAGGGCGTTGATCCAGGGAACTAGTCTGATTGCCGTATGTGGAGTCGAGAAGGAATTTTTTTCCCCAATTTGGAGCTTACTGTTTGCCACATGGGGTTTTTTTTTGCCTTCCTCTGGATCAACAAGTTAGGGCATGTTAGGTTAGGCTATGGGTTGAACTAGATGGACTTAAAGTCTTTCTTCAACCTTAATAACTATGTTACTATGTAACATCCATGTGTCAAACTGTCGGAAAGACTCCATGAGGGCCCGAAGTCCACAAGTGAGCACATGTGATAGACGTGACAGAGTCTGGAGACGCCGTGGAGAATGTTCTGCTGCTTGCAACATACTCCAGCGAGACCAGTTTGGCAGTGGGTCAAAAGTGGTGTGAGGAGGCTTTTTTTGGAGGGCAGCACATGCCTCCATGTGCTAGCCAGAGGTACTCTCACTGCCATTAGGTACCAGGATGAGATCCTCAGACCATTGTGAGACTATATGAAGGTGCACTGGGCCCTGGGTTCCTTGTGATGCAAGACAATGCTAGGCCTCATGTGGCTGAATTAAGTCAGCAGTTTCTGCATGATGAAGGCATTGATGAAATGGTCTGGCCTGCCCGTTCCCCAGAGCTGAATCTAATCGAACACGTGGGTCATCATGTCTCGTTCCATCCACCAATGCCACGTTGCACCAAAGACTGTCCACGAGTTGACTGATGCTTTAATCTAAGTCTAGGAGCTGATCCCTTAGGAGAACATTTTCCGCCTGATCAGGTGCATGCCAATAAAAAAAGAATACTTTGTAACACCAGCTTGAAAAATGATTTTAAAATCCGAAATGTTGGCCTACTGAAATGTATGTTCAGTAAATGCACTCAATACTTGGTCAGGGCTCCTTTTGCATCACTTAGTGCATCAGTGTGGTGTGTCATGGATGCGATCAGCCTGTGGCACTGTTGAGGTGTTATGGAAGCCCAGGCTGCGTTGATAGCAGCCTTCAGCTCATCTACATTGTTGGGTCTGGTCTCTATCATCTTCCTGTTGATAATACCCCATAGATTCTCTATGGGGTTAAGGTCAGGCGAGTTTGCTGGCCAATCAAGCACAGTGATACTGTTGTTTTTAAACCATGTATTGGTACTTTTGGCAGTGTGGGCAGGTGCTAAGTCCTGCTGGAAAATGAAATTTCCATCTCCAAAAAGCTTGCCAGCACAGAGAAGCATGAAGTGCTCTAAAATTTCCTGGTAGATTGCTCCATTGACTTTGGTCTTGATAAAACACAGTGGACCTACACCAGCATATGACATGGCTCCCCAAACCATCACTGATTGTGGAAACTTCACACTAGACCTGAAGCAGCTTGAATTGTGGGCCTCTCCACTATTCCTCCAGACTCTGGGACCTTGATTTCCAAATGAAATGCAAAATTTACTTTAATCTGAAAACAACACCTTGGATCACTGAGCAACAGTCCAGTTCTTGTTCTCCTTAGCAAAGGTAAGACGCTTCTGGTGTTTTCTATTGGTCATGAGTGGCTTGACACAAGGAATGTGACACTCATAGCCCATGTCCTGGATACGTCTGTGTATGGTGGCTCTTGAAGCATTGACTCCAGCAGCAGTCCACTCCTTGTGAATTTCCCCCAAATTTCAAATTTTTGAATGGCCTTTTCTTAACAATCCTTTCAAGTCTGCAGTTATCCCGGTTGCTTGTGCACCTTTTTCTACCACACTTTCTTTTCACTCAACTGTCCATTAATATGCTTGGATACAGCACTCTGTGAACAGCCAGTTTCTTTAGCAATGACCTCCTTGTGGAGTGTGTCACTGACTGCACTCTGGACGTCTGTCAAGTCAGAAGTCTTCCCCATGATTGTGGAGCATACTGAAGCACACTAAGGGACCTTTTTAAATGCTTAGGAAGAATTTGATGGTTTTTTTTATTAATTATTCTAATTTACTGAGATAATGACTTTTGGGTTTTCATTGTCTGCAAGCCATTATCATAAACATTAACAGAAATAAACACTTGAAATAGATCACTCTGTTTGCAATTACTCTATATAATATAGGAGTTCCACTTTTTGTATTGAAAACCTGAAATAAATTAACTTTTTGATGGTATTCTAATTTCGTGAGAAGCACCTGTATATATACAGTACAGACGAAGTTTGAACACACCTTCTCATTTAAAATTTTTTCTGTATTTTCATGACTATGAAAATTGTAAATTTACACAGAAGGCATCAAAACTATAAATTAACATATGTGGAATTATATACTTAACAAAAAAGTATGAAACAACTGAAAATATGTCTTATATTCTAAGTTCTTCAAAGTAGCCACCTTTTGCTTTGCACACTCTTGGCATTCTCTTGATGAGCTTCAAGAGGTAGTCACCGAGAATGGTCTTCTAACAATCTTGAAGGAGTTCCAAGAGATGCTTAGCACTTGTTGGCCCTTTTGCCTTCACTCTGCGGTCCAGCTCACCCCAAACCATCTTGATTGGGTTCAGGTCTGGTGACTGTGGAGGCCAGGTCATCTGGCGTAGCACCCCATCACTCTCCTTCTTGGTCAAATAGCCCTTACAAAGCCTGGAGGTGTATTTAGGGTCACTGTCCTGTTGAAAAAGAAATGATGGTCCAACTAAACGCAAACCGAATGGAATAGCATGCCGCTGCAAGATACTGTGGTAGCTATGCTGGTTCAGTATGCCTTCAATGTTGAATAAATCCCCAACAGTGTCACCAGCAAAGCACCCCCACACCATCACACCTCCTCCTCCATGCTTCACGGTGGGAACCAGGCATGTAGAGTCCATCCGTTCACCTTTTCTGCGTCACACAAAGACACGGTGGTTGGAACCAAATATCTCAAATTTGGACTCATCAGACCAAAGCACAGATTTACACTGGTCTAATGTCCACTCCTTGTGTTCTTTAACCCAAACAAGTCTCTTCTGCTTGTTGCCTGACCTTAGAAGTGGTTTCACAGCTGCTATTTTACCATGAAGGCCTGCTGCACAAAGTCTACTCTTAACAGTTGTTGTAGAGATGTGTCTGCTGCTAGAACTCTGTGTGACATTGACCTGGTCTCTAATCTAAGCTGCTGTTAACCTGCGATTTCTGCGGCTGGTGACTTGTATAAACTTATCCTCAGAAGCAGAGGTGTCTCTTGGTCTTCCTTTCCTGGGGCGGTCCTCATGTGAGCCAGTTTCTTTGAAGCTCTTGATGGTTTTTGCCACTGCACTTGGGAGCACTTTCAACGTTTTCCCAATTTTTCTGACTGACTGACCTTCATTTCTTAAAGTAATGATGGCCACTCGCTTTTCTTTACTTAGCTGTTTTTTTCTTGCCATAATACAAATTCTAACAGTCTATTCAGTAGGACTATCAGCTGTGTATCCACCAGACTTCTGCACAACACAACTGATGGTACCAACACCATTTATAAGGCAAGAAATCCCACTTATAAAACCTGACAGGGCACACCTGTGAAGTGAAAACCATTCCCGCTGAATACCTCTTGAAGCTCATCAAGAGAATGCCAAGAGTGTGCAAAGCAGTAATCAAACCAAAAGGTGTCTACTTTGAAGAACCTAGAATATAAGACATAATTTCAGTTGTTTCACACTTTTTTGTTAAGTATATAATTCCACATGTGGTAATTCCTAGTTTTGATGCCTTCAGTGTGAATGTACAATTTTCATAGTCATGAAAATACAGAAAAATCTTTAAATGAGAAGGTGTGTGTAAACTTTTGGTCTGTTATATATATATATATACATATATATATATATATATATATATATATATACACACACACACACACACACACACTAGATGGTAGCCCGATTCTACCGCATCGGGTATTCTAGAGTATGTATGTTTATAGCAGCCACATAGTATATAGCACAGGCCATGTAGGATATAGGAGACATGTAGTATATAGCAGACAAATACTACGTGGTCTGTGCTATATACTATGTGGCTGCTATATACATACATATTGTAGAATCCCCGATGCGTTAATACAGGCCACGCAGTATATAACAGTGGCCACGCAGTATGTAACACAGCCCAAACAATATATAACACTGCCCACGCAGTATATAACACTGGTCAAGTAGTATATAGCAGCCATGTAATATATAGCACAGCCTATGCAGTATATAACAGCCCACGCAGTATATAACAGCCCACACAGTATATAGCAGCCACGTAGTATATAACACAGGCAACGTAGTATATAACACAGGTGATGTAGTATATAATACAGGCCACGCAGTATATAACACAGCCCACATAGTATCTAACACTGGCCACGTAGTATATAGCAGCCACGCAGTATATAACACAGCCCACGTAGTATATAGCAGTCTGGGCACCATATCCCTGAAAAAAAAAAATTAAAATAAAAAATAGTTATATACTCACCCGCCGGGATCCAGCGAAGCTGTGCCGATGCGCGCGCGGCTTCCACCATCTTCAGTTCCCAGGATGCATTGCGAAATTACCCAGATGACTTAGCGGTCTCGCAAGACCGCTAAGTCTTCTGGGTAATTTCGCAATGCATCTCTGGGAATGGAAGATGGCGGCAGCCGCGTGTGGCTCGGCGGACTACGGAATAGAATTGCAGGTTAGAGAATAGCAGGTTTTTTGGTTTTTTTTATTATTTTTAACATGACATATTTTTACTATTGATGCTGCGTAAGCATCAATAGTAAAAAGATGGGGACACACAGGGTTAATAGCAGCATTAACGGAGTGCGTTATCCACAGCATAATGCGGTCCGTTAACGCTGGCATTAGCCCTGTGTAAGCGCTGACGGGAGGGGAGTATGGAGCGGGTGCCGGGCACTGACTGGACGGAAGTAGGGAGGGACCAATTCTCGGCCGGACTATGCCCGTCGCTGATTGGTCGCGGCAGCCAGGAAAGGCAGCTGGCAAGACCAATCAGCGACGCAGGATTTCCGTTACAGACAGAAGGACAGACATAGAGACGGAAGTACCCCTTAGACAATTATAAAGTAGATATATATATATATATATATATATATATATATATATATATATACATACACACACACACCTGTCTATATGAAAACACAAAAGCGCACAGAGAGGTAAAAAAAGTCACAGTAAATAAGCAAGTGCTAGTCAAAAAATGAAAAAATACAGGGTATTTAGTTAATATGTTTTTTTGCAAAAAAAGTATGTTAAGCTGCTCCACCAATCGCCAAGGTACACCCTTAATAGAGCAGTCCTGTCTAATGTTTATAATCCCTATCTGATGTATTAAAAACCTGATCATCTGTATATGTTTACTATACAGATGATCAGGTTTTTAATACATCAGATAGGGATTTTTTCATTTTTTGACTAGCACTTGCTTATTTACTGTGACTTTTTTACAACAGAGTATTTTTTGACCTCTCTGTGCGCTTTTGTGTTTTCAAGTTCTTTGGTGGTGTGAACAGGTTCCTACAGACTTGTTCGCTATGCAGGTGGCCCATGTGTTTTTGGTTTTACACCTGTCTATATGAAGAGGGAAAGCGACTTATATCCACATCTGTGGTGTCCTGCAGCCGGGGTCACATCTATCAGTACAGTGTACTGACACTAATGTCTGTCCCTCTTTCTGAGGCACCATAAGATTCATAGCAGCTGCTTTGAAGCCTTTTATAGATAAGGTCATGATGCTCAGGCAACTTGCACTGCCAGAGACACCGATCTGAATAAAAGTTCAAGAAGCTGCCATAAATCTACAGTGCCTCAGATAGCAAGACTGCAGATACAATAGAAGAATCAGCCCGATCTTGCCAGGAGGTGAGCAGCGTCCTGCCACTTCCTCACTTCCATGTGCAGACATCTCCGGACCCAGATGCAGGCAGCAGCCTGAGCTGATATGTAACAACACCACCTTGTCTCCAGTGCTGTTTCTCTTTGGCAGGAAGAAGCAGCACCATGACGTCTATTCAGGAGACACAGCCATACAGCATGAAATGTGGGCGAGTCTGCAGTATGCTGGAGGCAATTATCTACACAGAGGTACAGTGCTGGCACCCAGCATCCCAGGGGGCATATGGCTCTTTGCCCCAGGGTCTATAGAACAGACAGCAGTAGTGCAGGGAGATTATGTCTGCCTGCTTTACCGCAGATCTGCACACGCCAATATAGTCATCAGTGGCAGTAGCTCCAGGTGGGCCCCTCAGAGAGATGGGCCTGGGGCGACCGCATCCTCTTCCCCGCCGGGAGATACGTTCCCTACCAACAAGGTATTTTTATGGCTACCATTAGGGCAAAGCCTAACCAAAATTAGGAAGTGTTGGTCCTGTGTGGTTTCTTGCCAAAGGACCTTATTTCGACAAAAATAGCCCAGTGTTTGTAGCAGCCTATGAAGCTCGGGATAAACCATAAAGCCAAAGATGTCTGTATTACTGAAGGGGCCCACAACTCTGGTAGTAGCCAGTCTTCAATAATATAGTAACAATATAGGTAAAAGTTACATTTACTGGCTATAAAACTTTCTTGCCATTTATTTATTGACACTAAATACTGAGCAATATCTTTGAGTGCAATTACATTAACTACTCTGCGGAAGTGACTGTGAAAATGGCATTGTTTTTGCAAATATTTATCACCTGTCTACAATACAGCATATTTTTTTTCTTACTTTAAAGCAAGAGCGTAAATAACTAGAACAAATAAATTTTACCCAACTACCCAAAGAAATGTCAGCCATATCAGTACAGTACTTTGAAGGAGTCAAGGCCGCTCCATTAAATATGACATAAGGCTGATAAAATATAGCACCTACAGTTAATATATTTACACTATAAATACAGCAAAATTAAATATAATTAATAGTGATATGTGACATGGGATGGGTGCTGCTGCTGCTACTGTGAGGCTAAATTGAAGGCTGACAAGCTTCTACCTACCAGAGCATATACTAGGTTCATAGTCAAGATGCTATCAACACATTGGCATGCTTTTACGTAGATATACAGTGGCTTGCAAAAGAATTCACCACCTTACCTGTGTTTAAATATTATTGTAATCCGATTTGTGCGTGATGCTTCAGTACTAAATAGTCTAAGTTGGTGAAGTGAAATGAGAAAAAATATAGGCATAAATTAATATTATGGGATCAAATAACAAAAAAATTGCCATGTGCATATGCATTTACCCCTTTAGCGATGAAGTACTTAAAAATTTCTGGTGCAAGCAATCCCTTTCACTATGCATGTGACTTATGAAGATACGTCCACCTGTGCGCAATCTAAATGTCACATGGTCTGTCAGTATATTCACAACTTTCCTGAAAGGCCACAGAGGATGCAACACCATCAAGCACCACCAACCAAACAACACCACAAAGGCCAAGGAGATCCCCATCAAGTCAGGGACAAAGTAGTTGAGAAGTACAAGTCAGGGTTGGGTTATAAAAAAATATCCCAATCTCTGATGGTTCCCTGAAGCACAATCAAATCCATTATCATCAAATGGAAATAACATGGTGCCACAACAAACCTGCCAAGAGAGGGCCGCCACCAAAACTCTCAGCCAGGACAAGGAGGGCATTAAAGAGGCAGCACAAAGACCAAAGGTAATCCTGAAGGAGCTGCAGAGTTCCCAAGCAGAGACTGGAATATCTGTCCATACAACCACAATAAGTCGTACATTCCATAAAGCTGGCCTTTATGGAAGAGAGAACAGAAAAAAAAGCCTAAACTTACACACAAAAATTGTAAGGCTTGTTTTGAATTTGCCAATTTACACGTGGACGACTCCTCAAATGTATGGAGGAAGGTGCTGTGCTCAGATGAGACCAAAATTGAACTTTTTGGCAACCAAGGTAAATGCTATCTCTGGTGCCACACCAATACAACTCATCACCCCAAGAACACCATCATGCCTGGGGATGTTTTTAGGCAGCAGGAACGGGGAAAATGGTCTGAACCGAGGGGAAGATGGATGGTGCAAACTACAGGGATATTTCTGAGCAAAACCTGTTTCACTCTGTCAGTGATTTGAGACTGGGACGGAGGTTCACCTTCTAACAAGACAATGACCCAAAGCATACTGCTAAAGCAACACTTGAATGGTTTAAGGGGAAATGTGTACATTTTTGGAGTGGACTAGTTAAAGCCCAGACCTTAATCCAATTGAGAATCTGTGGTCAGACGTGAAGATTGCTGTTCACCAGAGCAAACCAAGTTGAAGGAGCTGGAGCAGTTTTGCCTTGAGGAATGGGAAAAAATCGCAGTGGTAAGATGTGAAAAGCTCATAGTGACTTGCAGCTGTAATTGCCACAAAAGCAGGCTCTACAAAGTACGGACTTTAGGGGGGTGAATAGTTATGCACACTAAAGTATTTGTCCTATTTGACTTATTTGTTGTTCACTTCACAATAAAAAGAAAACCAAATGTGTACAGTTCTTTACATGAACTGATGCAAACCCTCAAAAAAAAAACAACAATAAAATTCAAGGTTGTGAGGTAGAAAAACATGTAAAATGCCAGCATGCCTGAATAGTTTTGCAAGCCACTGTGTGTGTGTGTGTGTGTGTGTGTATATATATCTAATATATAAAGCTGAATGTGTGTATGTGTGTGTGTGTGTATGTCCGGGATTGGCATCTGCATCGTCGCAGCTACAGCCACAAAATTTTGCACAGTCACACGTCTGGACCCCGAGAGCGTCATAGGCTATATTGTGAGGTGAAATTTTAACCCCGCGCGTTCCAATTCACCAAACAATTTTGCCCCTATCTACATAATGGGGAAAAAAGTGAAAGGAAAAGTGTTGGAGGCGTTGAAGCTACAGCCACAAAATTTTGTACAGTCACACGTCTGGACCACAAGAGCGTCATAGGCTATGTTGTGAGGTGAAATTTTAACCCCGCGCGTTCCAATTCACCAAACAATTTTGCCCCTATCTACATAATGGGGAAAAAGTGAAAGGAAAAGTGTTGGAGGCAAATTGACAGCTGCCAGATGTGAACAAGGGGGACTTAACCCCTTCATGACCGGGGGATTTTTCGTTTTTCCGTGTTCGTTTTTCGCTCCCCTCCTTCCCAGAGCCATAACTTTTTTATTTTTCTGTCAATTTGGCCATGTGAGGGCTTATTTTTTGCGGGACGAGTTGTACTTTTGAACGACATCATTGGTTTTAGCATGTCGTGTACTAGAAAACGGGAAAAAAATTCCAAGTGCAGTGAAATTGCAAAAAAAGTGCAATCCCACATTGGTTTTTTGTTTGGCTTTTTTGCTAGGTTCACTAAATGCTAAAACTGACCTGCCATTATGATTCTCCAGGTCATTACGAGTTCATAGACACCAAACATGACTAGGTTATTTTTTATCTAAGTGGTGAAAAAAAATTCCAAACTTTGCTAAAAAAAAAAAAAAAAATTGCGCCATTTTCCGATACTCGTAGCGTCTCCATTTTTCATCATCTGGGGTCGGTTGAGGGCTTATTTTTTGCGTGCCGAGATGACGTTTTTAATGATAGCATTTCGGTGCAGATACGTTCTTTTGATCGCCCGTTATTGCATTTTAATGCAATGTCGCGGAGACCAAAAAAACATAATTCTGGCGTTTCAAATTTTTTTCCCGCTACGCTGTTTAGCGATCAGGTTAATACTTTTTTTTAATTGATAGATCGGGCGATTCTGAGCGCGGCGATACCAAATATGCGTAGATTTGATATTTTTTTTATTGATTTATTTTGATTGGGGCGAAAGGGGGGTGATTTAAACTTTTATGTTTTTTTATTTTTTTCACATTTTTTTAAACTTTTTTTTTAAACTTTTGCCATGCTTCAATAGCCTCCATGGGAGGCTAGAAGCAGGCATAGCACGATCGGCTCTGCTACATAGCAGCGATCTGCTGATCGCTGCTATGTAGCAGAATTGCACGTGTGCTGTGAGCGCCGACCACAGGGTGGCGCTCACAGCGACGGGCAATCAGTAACCATAGAGGTCTCAAGGACCTCTATGGTTACCATTCACAAGCATCGCCGACCCCCGATCATGTGACGGGGGTCGGCGATGACGTCATTTCCGGCCGCCCGGCCGGAAGCGGTAGTTAAATGCCGCTGTCTGCGTTTGACAGCGGCATTTAACTAGTTAATAGGTGCGGGCAGATCGCGATTCTGCCCGCGCCTATTACGGGCACATGTCAGCTGTTCAAAACAGCTGACATGTCTCGGCTTTGGTGCGGGCTCACCGCGGAGCCCTGCATCAAAGCAGGGGAGCCGGCATCGGACGGTATAGTACGTCCGATGCCGGTAAGGGGTTAAAGAGTGAGAGCGATGGCGCCAAAGAGTATATACTGTACAGTTGCTAAGGTGGGGCCCTGACATGGGATACTCACCACACACGGGGATATGAACACACACACAAAATGCGCCACACACTACCACGTGCTTGAACACATATCACCCTCAGCACACATTTCACCACACATTCTCCAACCTCGCCACATAAAAGTCGAAACACAAAAGTCGCCGCTCAAAACTCGCCACGCGCAGAACTCGCCACATGCAAAAAATAGGCTCTTGCAAAACTCGCCACAAGTGCAAAACTCACCTCATGGAAAACTCGCCACACGCAAGACTTGCACACGCGGAAAAATTGCCACATGCACAAAAGTTGCAACACATGCAAAATTTGCCTCACACAAAACTTGCACATACTCAAAAGGCACCACACAAAACTCGCCACGCGCAAAACTCGCCATGCGCAAAACTTGCTGCACACAAGTTGTTACACTAACCTGTCACATGCAACTCGACACACAAAAAGTTGCTACACGCATGTTGCCACACCAAACTCATCTCACAAAAGTCGCTACATGCATGTCGCCACACGCAACTCAACACACACAACTTGACAAACGAAACTCGCCCTAAAACACACACAAGTCTGGTCTTATCCTTCAAAAATAAAAATCTGATTAATAAGCAGACAAACTACAACAAATAAGATAAGTGAAAGCAGTCAGAGGGGAGCGCAGAGGAATTGACCCAGGGAAGGGGAGATGAAAGGGAGTTGTCGAGCACCACTGCAGCTCCAGCTGAATACCTCCAAAGGAGGATGAGAATGTGTGTCAAACAGAAATCAGTCCCAGGAGCGCTGAAGGAAACTCAGACAACATATGTCGTTTGCCACAACGCGTTTCAACGGTAAACACCGTCTTCTACCTGAAGAAGACGGTGTTTACTGTTGAAACGCGTTGTGGCAAACGACATATGTTGTCTGAGTTTCCTTCAGCGCTCCTGGGACTGATTTCTGTTTGACACACAAACTACAACAAATGTACCATATAGGAAATACGGCAGCTGTCAGTCATATGACCTGTCTATTATGTGTATGTGTGAGCTAATATATACTGCCAGGGGGAGGGCTTCCTGTTGGCTGGGGATTTATTAGGCTGCCAATTTAGCTTACAAATACTGAGGTAAAAATACTGAGCAAATGACGGGTGAACGAGGTCTAATACAGGAGGAGATGACACACAGGTATATACTATATACACGGGAGATGACAAACAGATATATACTATATACAGGAGAGATGACACACAGGTATACACTATATAGAGGAGATGACATACAGGTACATATATATACAGGAGGAGATGACATACAGGTATATACTATATACAGGAGGAGATGACATACAGGTATATGCTATATATAGAAGATGACATGCAGGTATATACTATATACAGGAGGAGATGACATACAGGTATATACTATATATAGAAGGAGATGACATTCAGGTATATACTATATATAGGGGAGATGACACACAGCAGGTATATAAAGGCACAGATGATTGGCCTCGGGGAGACCAAAACATCCAACACTGCGGAGACACCATCACGTGTTTCTCAACGCAGTGATTCCAGAACACTGCCCCCATCCCTTATGGGAAATATGCAGATGCATGTAAAGAAGCTGCGGAGACACCATCACGTGTTTCTCGACGCAAGCAGTGAATAGCCAGGCCTTTCCCCGGGAAGGAACAACCACGGGAAGGGCAGCATCCTATGAAGGAAAGCCACCTATGCCAAGCATGGTATCCATCCACAGACAGCTGTTTCGGGGTTTTGCCCCTCATCAGTGTGGAGTAGGAATCTGGCTATTAGGAGCAATGCCTAGTAAAAAGGCTATAAAGGCACAGATGATTGGCCTCGGGGAGACCAAAACATCCCTTCCCGGGGAAAGGCCTGGCTATTCACTGCTTGCGTCGAGAAACACGTGATGGTGTCTCCGCAGCTTCTTTACATGCATCTGCATATGTCCCATAAGGGATGGGGGCAGTGTTCTGGAATCACTGCGTTGAGAAACACGTGATGGTGTCTCCGCAGTGTTGGATGTTTTGGTCTCCCCGAGGCCAATCATCTGTGCCTTTATAGCCTTTTTACTAGGCACTGCTCCTAATAGCCAGATTCCTACTCCACACTGATGAGGGGCAAAACCCCGAAACAGCTGTCTGTGGATGGATACCATGCTTGGCATAGGTGGCTTTCCTTCATAGGATGCTGCCCTTCCCGTGGTTGTTCCTTCCCGGGGAAAGGCCTGGCTATTCACTGCTTGCGTCGAGAAACACGTGATGGTGTCTCCGCAGCTTCTTTACATGCATCTGCATATTTCCCATAAGGGATGGGGGCAGTGTTCTGGAATCACTGCGTTGAGAAACACGTGATGGTGTCTCCGCAGTGTTGGATGTTTTGGTCTCCCCGAGGCCAATCATCTGTGCCTTTATAGCCTTTTTACTAGGCACTGCTCCTAATAGCCAGATTCCTACTCCACACTGATGAGGGGCAAAACCCCGAAACAGCTGTCTGTGGATGGATACCATGCTTGGCATAGGTGGCTTTCCTTCATAGGATGCTGCCCTTCCCGTGGTTGTTCCTTCCCGGGGAAAGGCCTGGCTATTCACTGCTTGCGTCGAGAAACACGTGATGGTGTCTCCGCAGCTTCTTTACATGCATCTGCATATTTCCCATAAGGGATGGGGGCAGTGTTCTGGAATCACTGCGTTGAGAAACACGTGATGGTGTCTCCGCAGTGTTGGATGTTTTGGTCTCCCCGAGGCCAATCATCTGTGCCTTTATAGCCTTTTTACTAGGCACTGCTCCTAATAGCCAGATTCCTACTCCACACTGATGAGGGGCAAAACCCCGAAACAGCTGTCTGTGGATGGATACCATGCTTGGCATAGGTGGCTTTCCTTCATAGGATGCTGCCCTTCCCGTGGTTGTTCCTTCCCGGGGAAAGGCCTGGCTATTCACTGCTTGCGTCGAGAAACACGTGATGGTGTCTCCGCAGCTTCTTTACACACAGCAGGTATATAATATATACAGGGGAGATGACATACAGGTATATACTATATACAGGAGATGACATACAGATGTATACTATATATAAGGGAGATGACAAACATGTATATACTGAGGTGATGAGGTGAAAATGAGAGGTGTGAGGTGAAAATGAAAAGGTGTGAGTGCAAAATGAGAGGAGTGAGGAAAAATAATGGAGTGATCAGAAAATGACAGATGTGAGGTTGAAATGACAAGTGTTAGGGGGGAATGAGAGGAGTGAGGGAAAAAATGAGAGGTGTGAGGGGGAAAATGAAAGAAGTGATTGGGAAAATGAGAGGCGTGATGGGAAAATAAGAGAAGTGAGGTGCTATAACTAACCACAGATATTTACTATGCCCAGGCAACGCCGGGCTCTTCAGATAGTATATATATATATATATCTATATATATCTATATATAGATATATATATATAGATAGATACATATATCTATATATATATATCTGTATCTATCTATATATATATATATATATATATATATATATATATATATACACACACATACATATATACACACACGTATACAGTAATGGCCCAGTAAGTGACAGACACTGTCAGGTTGGCACTGTTATACTGATTATGATAGCTTGGGTGACGAAATCCGTCTTTTGTGGTTGTCGATTAATCTTTATTGTCAGTTTACAGTTAATGAGATTCTCGTGCTCCATAGCGGCCTGTGGCGGGGTTTTATGTTGTGCTCTGCTTACATATATATTTGTATGGGCTTATGATAGGTCACGAATCCTTTACTGACCTGCCTCCTATTTTACATACTGCAGATACTATTGTGAGGTTAGGAGAAAAAAAAGTAACTTTAGCAAAATGGCGCCGATGCATGTGTAGTAGCATCTATCGCTAGGCAATAGATGCTACCGCGCAAGTGCTGCTGCAGGTGCCATTTTTCTGCAGCCAAATTTTTTTTTTACTCCAACAAAATGGCGCTGGCAGTGGCCCATGAGTGGTAGATTCTATCGCTTGCCAATTTATGCTATTGCGCAAGTGCTGCCACCATTTACTTATCTTTAACAAAACGGCACCACTTGCACAGTAGCATCTGTCAGCAAACAATAGATGCTATTATGCATGTTCCACTGCCAATTTGCTGAAGTTAGAAAAAATTTTTCTAAGCCAACAATATCTTATGCAGTATGTAAAATAGGAGGCAGATCACTGAAGGATCAGTGACCGGTCATAAGCCCATAAGGATGAATATGTGAACAGAACACCACATAAAGCCCTGTCAACAGTTGCCCCGGAGCACGAGCATATCGTTAACTGAAAACTACAAATAAAGATTAACCCCTTCCCGACCTTTGACGCACCGTATGCGTCATGAAAACCTGTGCCATTCCGACCTGTGACGCAGCATATGCGTCATGGCCGGAATGGGCTCCTGCAGGCCGGGTGAAAGGGTTAACTGTAATTTCACCCGGCCTGCAGGGACAGGAGGAGTTGTACTTTAGCCCAGGGGGGGTGGCTTCACCCCCCCGTGGCTACGATCGCTCTGATTGGCTGTTGAAAGTGAAACTGCCAATCAGAGCGATTTGTAATATTTCACCTAAAAAACTGGTGAAATATTACAATCCAGCCATGGCCGATGCTGCAATATCATCGGCCATGGCTGGAAACATGGATGTGCACCCACCCCACCGATCTCCTCCCCAGCCCCCCGATCTGTGGTCCGCTCCCCTCCGTCCTGTGCTCCGCTCCCCGTCCTCCTGTCCGCTCCCCCCGTGCTCCAATCCAACCCCTTTGCACTCCGATCCACCCCCCCCGCACTGCGATCCACCCTGCCGCACTGCGATCCACCCCCCCAGGGTCCGTCCGTCTTCTTTCCTGGGCGCCGCCATCTTCCAAAATGGCGGGCGCATGCGCAGTGCGCCCGCCGAATCTGCCGGCCGGCAGGTTCGTTCCAATGTGAATTTTGATCACTGTGATAAAACCTCACAGTGATCAAAATAAAAAAAACAGTAAATGACCCCCTCTTTGTCACCCCCATAGGTAGGGACAATAATAAAATAAAGAATTTTTTTTTTTCCACTAAGGTTGGAGTTAGGGTTAGGGTTTCGGTATGTGCACACGTATTCTGGTCCTCTGCGGATTTTTCCGCAGCGGATTTTGATAAATCCGCAGTGCTAAACCGCTGTGGATTTATGGCGGATTTACCGCAGTTTTTCTGCGAATTTCACTGCGGTTTTACAACTGCGATTTTCTATTGGAGCAGTTGTAAAACCGCTGCGGAATCCGCAGAAAGAAGTGACATGCTGCGGAATGTAAACCGCTGCGTTTCCGTGCAGTTTTTCTGCAGCATGTGTACAGCGATTTTTGTTTCCCATAGGTTTACATTGAACTGTAAACTCATGGGAAACTGCTGCGGATCCACAGCGTTTTCCGCAGCGTGAGCACATAACTTTAGAAAAAAGGCTATGTGCACACGGTGCGGATTTGGCTGCAGATTCGCAGCAGTGTTCCATCAGGTTTACAGTAAAATGTAAACATATGGAAAACCAAATCCGCTGTGCCCATGGTGCGGAAAATACCAAGCGGAAACGATGCGTTGTATTTTTCGCAGCATGTCAATTCTTAGTGCGGATTCCGCAGCGTTTTACACCTGTTCCTCAATAGGAATCTGCAGGTGAAATCCGCACAAAAAACACTGGCTATCCGCGGTAAATCCGCAGGTAAAACGCAGTGCCTTTTACCCGCGGATTTTTCAAAAATGGTGCTGAAAAATCTCACACAAATCCGCAACGTGGGCACATAGCCTTAGGGTTAGGGTTGGAATTAGGGTTGTGGTTAGGGTTGTGATTAAGGTTAGGGGTGTGTTGAGGTTAGGGTTGTGGTTAGGGGTGTGTTGGGGTTAGGGTTGTGATTAGGGTTATGGCTACAGTTGGGATTAGGGTTAGGGGTGTGTTGGGGTTAGTGTTGGAGGTAGAATTGAGGGGTTTCCACTGTTTAGGCACATCAGGGGTCTCCAAACGCAACATGGCGCCACCATTGATTCCAGTCAATCTTGTATTCAAAAAGTCAAATGGTGCTCCCTCACTTCCGAGCCCCGACGTGTGCCCAAACAGTGGTTTACCCCCACATATGGGGTACCAGCATACTCAGGACAAACTGCGCCACAATTATTGGGGTCCAATTTCTCCTGTTACCCTTGAGAAAATACAAAATTGCTTGCTAAAACATCATTTTTGAGGAAAGAAAAATGATTTTTTATTTTCACGGCTCTGCGTTGTAAACGTCTGTGAAGCACTTGGGGGTTCAAAGTGCTCACCACATATCTAGATAAGTTCCTTGGGGGGTCTAGTTTACAAAACGGGGTCACTTTTGGGGGGTTTCTACTGTTTAGGCACACCAGGGGGCTCTGCAAACGCAACATGACGTACGCAGACCATTCCATCAAAGTCTGCATTTCAAAAGTCACTACTTCCCTTCTGAGCCCCGACGTGTGCCCAAACAGTGGTTTACCCCCACACATGGGGTATCAGCGTACTCAGGAGAAACTGGACAACAACTTTTGGGGTCCAATTTCTCCTGTAACCCTTGGGAAAATAAAAAATTCTGGGCTAAAAAATTATTTTTGAGAAAAGAAATTTTTTATTTTATTTTCATGGCTCTGCGTTATAAACTTCTGTGAAGCACTTGAGGGTTCAAAGTGCTCACCACACATCTAGATTAGTTCCTTTGGGGGTCTAGTTTCCAAAATGGGGTCATTTGTGGGGGATCTCCAATGTTTATGCACACAAAGGCTCTCCAAACGCGACATGGTGTCCGCTAATGATTGGAGCTAATTTTCCATTTAAAAAGCCAAATGGCGTGCCTTCCCTTCCGAGCCCTGCCGTGCGCTCAAACAGTGGTTTACCCGCACATATGGGGTATCTGCGTACTCAGGACAAACTGGACAACAACATTTGGGGTCCAATTTTTCCTATTACCCTTGAAAAAATAAGAAATTCCAGGCTAAAAAATCATTTTTGAGGAAAGAAAAATTATTTTTTATTTTCATGGCTCTGCGTTATAAACTTCTGTGAAGCACCTGGGGGTTTAAAGTGCTCAGTATGCATCTAGATAAGTTCCTTGGGGGGGTCTAGTTTCCAAAATGGGGTCACTTGTGGGGGAGCTCCAATGCTTAGGCACACAGGGGTTCTCCAAACGCGACATGGTGTCCGCTAACAATTGGAGCTAATTTTCCATTCAAAAAGTCAAAAGGCGCGCCTTTCCTTCCGAGCCCTGCCGTGTGCCCAAACAGTGGTTTACCCCCACATGTGAGGTATCGACGTACTCAGGAAAAATTGCCCAACAAATTTTAGGATCCATTTCATCCTATTGCCCATGTGAAAATGAAAAAATTGAGGCGAAAAGAATTTTTTTGTGAAAAAAAAGTACTTTTTCATTTTTACGGATCAATTTGTGAAGCACCTGAGGGTTTAAAGTGCTCACTATGCATCTAGATAAGTTCCTTGGGGGGTCTAGTTTCCAAAATGGGGTCACTTGTGGGGGAGCTCCAATGTTTAGGCACACAGGGTCTCTCCAAACGCGACATGGTGTCCTCTAACGATGGAGATACCGTATTTTTCGGACTACAAGACGCACTTTTTCCCCCCAAAAAAAGGGGGAAAAATTGGGGGTGCATCTAATAGTCGCAATGCAGGCTTACCATGGTGGCAGAGGTGCGGGGATGAGGAGGCACAGTAAGCGGGGTCCCTTTCTCCGGTGAGGTGATGCAGCAGCCCGGTAAGCAGCAGAGCCGGGTGAATCCTGTTGTTATCGGTGGGGGCGGACATCTTCCTGAAGCCGCGCGTGCGCAGATGAAGTGCTCTGCTTCCCGAGGCTTCAGGAAAATGGCCGCCGCGATCTCCATCTGCGCACGCGCGGCCTCCCGCGGCCATTTTCCTGAAGCCCCGGGAAGCAGAGCGCTTCATCTGCGCACGTGCGGCTTCAGGCAGATGGCCGCCCCCACCGATAACAACAGGATTCACCCGGCTCTGCTGCTTACCGCGCTGCTGCATCACCTCACCGGGGAAAGGGACCCCTCTCACAGCACCTCCTCAGCCCGGGACCCCTCTCACAGCACCTCCTCAGCCCAGCACCTCCTCAGCCCAGGACCCCTCTCACAGCACCTCCTCGGCCCAGCAACTCCTCGGCCCAGCACCTCCTCGGCCCAGCACCTCCTCAGCCCAGCACCTCCTCAGCCCAGCACCTCTGCCGGTAATCACTGCTGCAACCCTCCCATGGACACCAGGCCGTGGCATCACCCACCTAAGCAGGAAGGGAACCTGGTCAGGTACACGCCACACCGCATCACCCCACCTCTGCCGACACCATGCCTCCTGTGACCCTGCTCTGCCACCGCCATCCCACAGGTAAGATACTGTACATTCGGACAATAAGACGGACCCCCATCTTATAAAAAATCTTTTTTTCTGCAATTTTCACCCCAAATTTGGGGTGCGTCTTATGGTCCGGTGTGTCTTATAGTCCGAAAAATACGGTAATTTTTCATTCAAAAAGTCAAATGGCGCTCCTTCCCTTCCGAGCCTTACCATGTGCCCAAACAGTGGTTTACCCCCCACATGTGAGGTATCGGTGTACTCAGGAGAAATTGCCCAACAAATTTTAGGATCCATTTTATCCTGTTGCCCATGTGAAAATGAAAAAATTGAGGCTAAAAGAATTTTTTTGTGAAAAAAAAGTACTTTTTCATTTTTACGGATCAATTTTTGAAGCACCTGGGGGTTTAAAGAGCTCACTATGCATCTAGATAAGTTCCTTGGGGCGTCTAGTTTTCAAAATGGGGTCACATGTGGGGGAGCTCCAATTTTTAGGCACACGGGGGCTCTCCAAACGCGACATGGTGTCCGCTAAAGAGTGCAGCCAATTTTTCATTCAAAAAGTCAAATGGCGCTCCTTCCCTTCCAAGCCCTGCCGTGCGCCCAAACAGTGGTTTACCCCCACATATGAGGGATCAGCGTACTCAGGACAAATTGGACAACTTTCGTGGTTCAGTTTCTCCTTTTATCATTGGGAAAATAAAAAAATTGTTGCTAAAAGATCATTTTTGCGACTAAAAAGTTAAATGTTCATTTTTTCCTTCCATGTTGCTTCTGCTGTTGTGAAGCACCTGAAGGGTTAATAAACTTCTTGAATGTGGTTTTGTGCACCTTGAGGGGTGCAGTTTTTAGAATGGTGTAACTTTGGGGTATTTTCAGCCATATAGACCCCTCAAACTGACTTCAAATGTGAGGTGGTCCCTAAAAAAAAATGGTTTTGTAAATTTCGTTGTAAAAATGAGAAATCGCTGGTCAAATTTTAACCCTTATAACTTCCTAGCAAAAAAAAAATTTGTTTCCAAAATTTTGCTGATGTAAAGTATGCATGTGGGAAATGTTATTTATTAACTATTTTGTGTCACATAACTCTCTGGTTTAACAGAATAAAAATTCAAAATGTGAAAATTGCAAAATTTTCAAAATTTTCGCCAAATTTCCATTTTTATCACAAATAAACACAGAATTTATTGACCTAAATTTACCACTATCATGAAGCCCAATATGTCACGAAAAAACAATCTCAGAATCGCTAGGATCCATTGAAGCGTTCCTGAGTTATTACCTCATAAAGGGACACTGGTCAGAATTGCAAAAAACGGCCAGGTCATTAAGGTCAAAATAGGCTGGGTCATGAAGGGGTTAAACAACAACCACAAAACGGAATTCATCACTCAGGTATCATTTTAATCAGTATAACTGTACCAACCTGACAGTGTGTGTAGTTTACTTAGCAAAATTCTGAATTCTGCTGACAGGTTCGATTTATCTCAGAAAATTATTTAAATTACAAATGTTTTGTTATACACATGTTAATTTCCTTTGTGCATATTTGAACAACAAAGGAAAAAAAATGGAAAAATAAAGGCAACTTGGGCATAATTTCACACAAAACCGCAAAATTGGTCCGCACAAAATTGTTGGCGCTTTCCAGAATGGTGGGTAAACAGCTCATTCAAACTCATCTGTGGCAAGTAAGGCTATGTGTGCACGATCAGGAAACAGCAGCGCTTTGGACACAATGTATTTTCGCTGCATCCAAAATGCTGCGTTCAATCACGCAGTTAAATCCGCATGTGTTCATTGAACTTTGCGGATTTACTGCATCCAGTACTTTCTATTGAGGAAATTTCTGTTGCGGAGACAATCGTTGCTGCAACAGAAATTGGCATGCTGTGGCTCATAAATCCACACCGCAGGTGAGTGTACGCAGCGTCAAATAGAAGCACAGTGGGCATAGGATTTCTGTAAATTCCAAAACGCTGCTATTCCTGATTGTGGGCAAGCTCCTAGAATATATTGGATGCTATAAATCCGCATCGTTCAATGAACACATGTGGATTTAACGGAGTAATTGAACGCAGCATTAGGCTATTTTCTGATGGAGGGCACAAACCATAACAGGTGTGGGCAATGTGAAAATCACACCTGAAACCAAATAAAAAGGGTAGAAGTTGACTCAATCTTTGCATTGTGTGTGCCACACTAACCATGGAGAACAGAAGAACACAAAAAGAAGGAAATTGTCAGAGGACTTGAGAAATAAAATTGATGAAAAATATCAACTATTTCAAGGTTACAAGTCCATCTCCAGAGATCTTGATGTTTCCTTGTCCACAGTTCATAACATAACCAAGAAGATTACAATTTATGGCACTGTAGCTAATCTCCATGGACGTGGTCGGCAGAGAAAAAATTATGAAAGGTTGCAACACAGGATAGTCCGGCTGGTGGATAAGCAGCCCCAATCAAGAAATTCAAGCTTTCCTGTAGACTCAGCGTGCATCAGTGTCAGCGTCAACCTTAAGTCGACATTTGAATTAAAACGCTATGGCAGGAGACCCAGGAGGACCCCACTGCTGATAGAGACTTTTCATGGGAGAAATACTTCTTTTTCTAGACCAATTTCAAGGGTGCCACTTTCAGCCATGACTGTATATATGTATACAATGAAGAAGCCCCAATAATACAACATGTGGCTGCAATCCTATAGATCCACTTGTATCACAATAATACAAAAGGAGGCAGCACTCCATAACTTGGCAGAAAAAAGTTTACTTCATGGCCAGAGTCTACAATGTTTTGGTTCAGTGAACCTTTTTAACTTAAAAGTGACAAGAGGAATTTTCAATCTAAATTTACAGAATATCAAATATTGAACATTAGACAATGCTTTTCAATTGTGGTTCACCAGAAAAATGCAAAAAAAATAAATAAAATGGCCTGGATACCCTTAACTCAATATTTGGTGGTAAAACCTTTTTTTTAACAATGACTGCAACCAACCGATTTCTAGAACTCTCAATGAGACTTCTGCACTGTCCACAGGTATTTTGAGCACTCCTTGTGAGCAAACTGCTTTAGCTTGTTGAGATGTTCAAAAGGAAGAAGATCAGGACTCATAGAAGCCACTTCAGAATAGTTTAATGCTTTTCTCTTAGCCATTCTTGGATGTTTTTAGCTGTGTTTTGTTTTGCTATCCTGTAGCAGGACAAAAACAGCAGAAAAAAGGCAGCAATGTTTACCGGCCTAGGCCTCCAAACAAATGAAGGACCGCATGACCTGTGACTCAAACCAATCTTTCTGAAAGTAGGCAGCACATTTGACTCAAGAATGACTTGATAGTCTTCAGATTTCATTGTACCCTGCACAGATACAAGACACAAGACATTGAACACATGCGGAATCACCGCATCCTATACATAGAACGGTGCTATTTATCTTGAGGAGACTGAGCGTCTCTACACAATAAATAGACATGATGCAGTCTGGAAAGACTGGCCGCATGTACTTAAACACACACACACCTGCGTTTCTGTACACATAGTGGATATGGGATTTCATAAAATCCCATCCACTATGCTGTAACATCTTGATGCTGCGGATTGGACGCTGCGGCTGTACTCAGTGTCCAATCCGCAGCAAATATGCCACGTGGAAACATATCCTTATAGTGCTATTTGGATGCTAGAAAATGTTATGTCCCACTGGACCAGATAATTATTTTGATTATTATTAGCATCGTTCGATAGGGATTCAATCTCTACTTTTGCATGTGGTACCATTGCTGACAGTATGAAATGGGAAGGGGCTTTATTTGTGAATTAACTCCCTCTTATAGCCAACTAGCTGCTAGACATCTGAACAATGAGTAATCAGACTTACTAGCGGTTGAATTCCTGTTAATTAGAATTTTGTAGTCTAAGCATTAACTTTGCTCCTAAGACTTTCATTTGGATGTGCTCATTTTGGCAACATGGTCTTGAATTACTTTGTTAGGAAAGTTTGCTTTTTTGTGCAAAATATCACATCTTGTTTGCAATCAATGTATGAGTATCTTGTAGTATGGTACATATATATATATATACATATATACAAACTGCTCAAAAAAATAAAGGGAACACTAAAATCCCACATCGTAGATATCACTGAATGAAATATTCCAGTTGTAAATCTTTATTCATTACGTAGTGGAATGTGTTGAGAACAGTAAGAACCTAAAAATTATCAATGTAAATCACAACTAATATCCCACGGAGGTCTGGAGTTGGAATGATGCTCAAAATCAAAGTGGAAAATGAAGTTACAGGCTGATCCAACTTCAGTGGAAATGCCTCAAGACGATGATGCTCAGTAGTGTGTGTGGCCTCCAAGTGCCTGAATGACCTCCCTACAACACTTGGCCATGCTCCTGATGATGCGGCGGATGGTCTCCTAAGGTATCGCCTCCCAGACCTGGACTAACGCATCTGCCAACTCCTGCACAGTCTGTGGTGCAATGTGACATTGGTGGATGGTGTGAGACATGATGTCCCAAATGTGTTCAATCGGATTCAGGTCTGGGGAACGGACAGGCCAGTCCATAGCTTCAATGCCTTCATCTTGCAGGTACTGCTGACACACTTCAGTCACATGAGGTCTGGCAATGTCCTGCATTACAAGGAACCCAGGGCCAACCGCACCAGCATATGGTCTCACAAGGGGTCTGAGGATCTCATCTCGGTACCTAATGGCAGTCAGGCTACCTCTGGCGAGCACATGGAGGGCTGTGCGGCCCTCCAAAGAAATGCCACCTCACACCCACCATTACTGACCCACTGCCAAACCGGTCATGCTGAAAGATGTTGCAGGCAGCAGATCGCTCTCCACGGCGTCTCCAGACTCTGCCACATCTGTCACATTATTATTATTTATTTATTTATATAGCACCATTGATTTCATGGTGCTGTACATGAGAAGCGGTTACATACAAATTACAGATATGACTTATAAAAGCAAACTAACTATTACAAACTGATACAGAGGGCCGAGGACCCTTCCCTTGCGGGCTTACATTCTACAGGATGGTGGGGAAGGAGACAATAGGTTGAGGGTTGCAGGAGCTCCGGTGTTGGTGAGGCGGCAGCTTAGGTAGTGGTGAGGAGGCAGCGGGGTCAGTGCAGACTGTAGGCTTTCCTGAAGAGATGGGTTTTCAGGTTCCATCTGATAGATTCTAATGTGGTTGATAGTTGGATGTGTTGGGGCAAAGAATGCCAGAAGATGGGGGATATTCGGGAGAAGTCTTGGAGGTGGTTGGGTGAGGAGTGAATAAGTGTTGAGGAGAGAAGGAGGTCTTGTGAGGACCAGAAATTAAGCGAGGGTAGATATCGGGAGATTAGTTCAGAGATATATGGAGGAGACAGGTTATAGATGGCTTTGTAGGTTAGTATAAGTTATTTGAACTGTATACGCTGAGGGAATGGGAGCCAGTGAATAGATTTGCAGAGGGGGGAAGTGGAGGAGAAGCGAGGAGAAGAGTTAAGGATGGACTGGAGAGGTGCAAGGGTGTTAGTAGGGAGGCCACAGAAAATGTTGTTGCAGTAGTCACATGTAGTCACATGTGCTCAGCATGAAACTGCTTTCATCTGTGAAGAGCACAGGGCGCCAGTGGCGAATTTGCCAATCCTGGTGCTCTCTAGCAAATGCCAAGCGTCCTGCACGGTGTTGGGCTGTGAGCACAACCCCCATCTGTGGACGTTGGGCACTCAGACCATCCTCAAGGAGTTGGTTTCTAACATTTGTGCAGACACATACACATTTATGGCCTGCTGGAGGTCATTTTGCATGGCTCTTCCAGTGCTCCTCCTGTTCCTCCCTGCACAAAGGCTGAGGTAGCGGTCCTGCTGCTGGGTTGTTGCCCTCCTATGGACCCCTCCACGTCTCTTGGTGTACTGGCCTATCTCCTGGTAGCGCCTCCAGTCTCTGGACATTACGCTGACAGACACAGCAAACCTTCTTGCCACAGCTCGCATTGATCTGCCATCCTGGATGAGCTGCACTACCTGAGCCACTTGTGTGGGTTGTAGAGTCCGTCTCATGCTACCATGAGTGTGAAAGAACAACCAACATTCAAAAGTGACCAAAACATCAGCCAGAAAGCATAGGTACTGAGATGTGGTGCGTGGTCCCCACTACAGAACCACTCCTTTATTGAGTGTGTCTTGATAATTGCCAATAATTTCCATCTGTTGTCTATTCCATTAGCACAACAGCATGTGGAATTGATTGTCAAACAGTGTTGCTTCCTAGGTGGACAGTTTGATTTCACAGAAGTTTGATTTGCTTGGGAGTTATATTCTATATTTTTAAGTGTTCCCTTTATTTTTTTAAGATATATATATATATATATATACACATATATGCATATATATATACAATGCCTACAAGTAGTATTCAACCCCCTGTAGATTTAGCAGGTTTAATAAGATGCAAATAAGTTAGAGCCTTCAAACTTCAAACAAGAGCAGGATTTATTAACAGATGCATAAATCTTACAAACCAAAAAGTTTTGTTGCTCCGTTAAATTTTTATAAATTTTAAACATAAAAGTGTGGGTCAATTATTATTCAACCCCTAGGTTTAATATTTTGTGGAATAACCTTTGTTTGCAATTACAGCTAATAATCGTCTTTTATAAGACCTGATCAGGCCGGCACAGGTCTCTGGAGTTATCTTGGCCCACTCCTCCATGCAGATCTTCTCCAAGTTATCTAGGTTCTTTGGGTGTCTCATGTGGACTTTAATCTTGAGCTCCTTCCACAAGTTTTCAATTGGGTTAAGGTCAGGAGACTGACTAGGCCACTGCAACACCTTGATTTTTTGCCTCTTGAACCAGGCCTTGGTTTTCTTGGCTGTGTGCCTTGGGTCGTTGTCTTGTTGGAAGATGAAATGACGACCCAAATTAAGATCCTTGATGGAGGAGAGGAGGTTCATGGCCAAAATCTCCAGGTAGGCCGTGCTATCCATCTTCCCATGGATGCGGACCAGATGGCCAGGCCCCTTGGCTGAGAAACAGCCCCACAGCATGATGATGCCACCACCATGCTTGACTGTAGGGATGGTATTCTTGGGGTCGTATGCAGTGCCATCCAGTCTCCAAACGTCACGTGTGTGGTTGGCACCTAAGATCTCGATCTTGGTCTCATCAGACCAGAGAACCTTGAACCAGTCAGTCTCAGAGTCCTCCAAGTGATCATGAGCAAACTGTAGACGAGCCTTGACATGACGCTTTGAAAGTAAAGGTACCTTACGGGCTCGTCTGGAACGGAGACCATTGCGGTGGAGTACATTACTTATGGTATTGACTGAAACCAATGTCCCCACTGCCATGAGATCTTCCCGGAGCTCCTTCCTTGTTGTCCTTGGGTTAGCCTTGACTCTTCGGACAAGCCTGGCCTCGGCACGGGAGGAAACTTTCAAAGGCTGTCCAGGCCGTGGAAGGCTAACAGTAGTTCCATAAGCCTTCCACTTCCGGATGATGCTCCCAACAGTGGAGACAGGTAGGCCCAACTCCTTGGAAAGGGTTTTGTACCCCTTGCCAGCCTTGTGACCCTCCACGATCTTGTCTCTGATGGCCTTGGAATGCTCCTTTGTCTTTCCCATGTTGACCATGTATGAGTGCTGTTCACAAGTTTTGGGAGGGTCTAAAATAGTCAGAAAAGGCTGGAAAAATAGATAATTAATCCAAACATGTGAAGCTCATTGTTCTTTGTGCCTGAACTACTTCTTAATACTTTAGGGGAACCAAACAGAATTCTGGTGGGTTGAGGGGTTGAATAATAAATGACCCTCTGAAAAGACTTTTCACAATTTTTTTAAAAAATAAACAAAGAAATAACATTCTTTTTTGCTGCAGTGCATTTCACACTTCCAGGCAGATCTACAGTCCAAATGTCACAATGCCAAGTTAATTCCAAATGTCTAAACCTGCTAAATCTGCAGGGGGTTGAATACTACTTGTAGGCACTGTATATATATATATATATATATATATATATATATATATATATATATATATATATACACCCAAATATACAGTACTGTTCAAATGTTTCAGGCAGGTGTGGAAAATTGCTGCAATGTAATAATGTTTTCAAAAAGGGTTACTGCTTTTTTTTTTTTTACCAATTAACAAAATGCTGAGTGAATGAAAAAAGTGAAATATCGCAATAACAAAAAAACAAAAAACAAACAAGTTAAAAGCACCATAGACAATAATGAATGCATGTTCTATCCGTGAAAAACATGAATAGGACATGAATGTGAAAAACAAAAGACAAAATGAAGACTAAAAGATAGACTTACAATAGAGACTATAGTCAGAAAAAAAATGACTTTTCATGTTGTTTTAGGATAGGACATTACATAATTTCATTTTTACGTCATTATTTATTGTAAGTATTGCTACTTCATAGCATTTTTTATCAGCTATTTATAAAATAATTTCCTGTTTTTAAAAGATAAAGGAAATTTATTAAAATTACACCAAATATGTAAAACACTACTTAAAGGACCTAAAGTAATACAGAAACAAAAATATGATATGAAATGGTGATTTCTTGTATTCTATTTCCATTTTTTATATAAAAAAAGGAAAAAAAACTTGTAAAATAATGTAATTCTGTACAATAAGTCTACTATCCACTGTGTTAATTCTGTAGCTTTTTTTTTTTATATATTATGGGTTTTTTATGTCTCAAGCCATAAAAGCTATGATCTGTAAAAAAATATAATACACTAACTTGTCAAATAAGAGCAAGTAACTAAATATAAATGAAATACCTTCATTTTAAGGCTTCCTCAAATTTAGAGTAGGCCCAACAAATTTGTATTAGTACCATACTACAGCTTTACACAACTTGGAGGTTATACGGCAACATAAAATAGTAGTATGCATGTGCTTTTATAGTGTTTTATTACACAGTTTAGTTTATGGATTAGGCAAAATATACATTTCACCAATTTAATATAAAAAAGTACCTATTCAAAAATGAAAGTCGTGTATTTTGGAAATTGCCAATATCTCAACAGTGATTTTACGCTTTGTTAAATACACATACACTGCAGTGCCATTAAAAAAATAAACAAAACCGTGCTGCTGTGGAGAAAGAAACATATATTTTATTTCAGTCTTCAGCCAAATTGACATTGCAGAAATGCAAAAGTAGTCAAAAATTGCTTTAACTTACAGTATTAATTAAGACAAAGTCGTTTAGAGATATGATCCAAACATTGTAAAACAAAAACAAAAAAAACAAGAAAACACAAAATACGTAAGAAAAAAAATGTAGCCCAGTGAAAAATGACACTTGGTTTACAGAATATGTTATTGCCTCATTGCCAGGGGAAATGAAAACGTCATTAGAAAACAAAATTACTCAGCTGTTTATAAGCAAAAAGCTCAAGGGGAAATTCATAGGCCCCAAAAGCAAATGCACATTAGGGTTAGGCAAACATATGTTGCAGGTGTTTTAGCGGAGACAGGTGGGCCAAGCCTCAGCCACTAAAAGGGATTTAGAGGAACATAACAGAAACCAAATTGTCTGAATGCGAGCGGGTGATTAAGATACATAGCGATACTTAACAGTATATGCAAAGTGAAGCTGTCAGACAAAAATATTTGTCTCTTCAGTGCCAGCGAAACAGATTTTTTTCCTTTGTATTTTGTTGGATAGGAAAATTCTGCAGTATTTTAAACCTGGAACAAACAACCTGATAGAACTGCAATTACTGCAAAACTGCAAAGGATTAACTAAATTAGCCTTATTTAAACAAATATTTCTAAAAAAGACAGCTCGTAGAAATACTCTCCGTGGTCTCCTTTGTGATGTTAGATCCATCTTAATTCCTCCAAAGCCGGTGATATTTCTAAATGAAAATGCTAATTTAGCCTTTTATTTTGCAGTGGATGTTGGAGCTGAAGATGGTCAACGCACAAGCACCTTGCAGAGCTTTGCCAGCATCATCTATCTGATGTTAAAGTACGCATCGGCCATTATATATCATTTATATCTTTTCTAATTCCTGTTCAAATTGCTAAAGTTTTGAGCAGAACACAAGAAGCATGGGGATGCTTTATTTTACACTGTAGCCCAGCAAAGTGTTGAAGAACTAATATGAGAGTGGATGCAGAGTTTATATTGTACCACCTTTTTATAGTACAGTTTACACTGTACACTTTTTTTTTAACATTTTCTAATACTAAATATATATATTTTTATTGATTCCCAAAAGTGTTGCAGATGTACTGTATACATTACAATATTTTAAAATAAACTTCAATATAATGCAGGATCACAAAAAGAGACCAAGTCTACCAAAAATAACCAGTCAATAGCTGATAAAACTTTTTAAATGTTTTTTACTCATTGTTATTACCGTACTTAATATTTTTGAGAAATTAATTTTTTTTTTGTGTTCTAATCCATAAGATTGGATTACTTTAACGACGAGGCAGCAGTTTAAAGGCTTATTCAGTTCCATACTGGGAGGTGAGTAGAGTTGGGCAAACCTGAATAGAAGTGTTCGGAATTGATACCGAATAGTCATTGTTTGGGCCTGAACGTCGAACAAGGACTTTCTGCTGGAGAGAGAGAGAGGGAGAGATTTTTTTTCTCCCTTCTTCACAGTTTGGATATCCACTGTTTTCTATGGGGTTTGGGTTCTGGTGGAAGTTCGGGTGCTGATCTGTTCTAAAGAGTTCGGATCCGGGAAAAGAACCTGAACTTCCACCAGTTTGGGTGTCCCTAGAGGTGAGCAGTGCCAGTGATATTACGTTTACATACTGTATACATGCCCAGAGGTGTGATTGATAGGCAGGAATTGTGCACCACTGCTATTTATTACAATGGGACATTGCGTTCCAGCAGGTATCTGTAGACACAACTTAAACAGCACCGCTAATCTCCCAAAGTAAAATATTAGCAGTGCCGTAATAGGTGTTGTCCATTACTAGTTAGACCCATCAGAAGGCCCCATACCCATTAGACTAATGTTGTCCAAACCTGTCAATATCTATGGGCTCATCCGATACTCTTATTTAAAGAAAAAATGAAAAGCCCAGAATGAACACGGATAACAAATATATATATACTTTATTGAATAAATCAGGAAGGTAACAAAGGAATATAGAATGATGCAGGGGTGCACACCCAGAGTGTATAAAAGTCAATATATCAAAAATTATTCTGGTGTAATGTCAAAAATCGTATATGCTGTACTATATATACACATAAGTGTATGTGATTATGGCATATAACCTATGTAGAAAGTGCAGAGGTGCTCTGTATACAGCATTGGTGTGGATAAGCAAACTGTAGTAACTGCAATGAAAGGATAGGAGACTCCCAGATGCGTGACACCCTCCCACCCCGACGCGTGACTCAGAAAAGTCTATTGTCTATTATGCGTTATATGGTGTGGCCATCCAGTAAAACTATGGCACAATTAACGGCTTGGTTTGAAAGATATATGGACCTTCAAATAATAGCAGAGAGTTTGGGTCCACGGCAATATTTTGGCACCAATTACTCTTATTATTGACTTAATGAAGATTCACAGTTTACAATAGAAGATCACACAAAGTAGAACACCACCACACACTACTGACGGCTTACGACGGTGCCATATTGGTTATTAACTTGACAAAGACTTAGAAAGTAAAGGCCTGTATGTATATGAAGACTTACTGAGAACAATATATGACAGCAATTGTCACTGCTGAATGCACTTCTGGCTATTGCTATAAACACAAATGGTCATAAAATTAAAGGAAAGCTCTTGTTTTGTTTTTAGTAGCTCGTTTAAAATGGTAATGTTTGCTTTACAAATTTAGCAACATGGTAGGTATCACTCATTGTGATAAGGCTAACACTTTTAAAATCAATGAAACACGGATATGGATGTGTAGCAAGAAAATATTTCGATGCTGATGTTGCTATATTAGAATTTTATGTGCTAAAGGGTACAGACAGATTTTCAAAATTCACCGTTAACTTAAAACAATAGTCTCAAACCTTTTATTCTCGGGCCTTATTGCCTTCAGGACACAACGGAACATCTGGTTATTTAAAGAAAACAATATGTTCGCATCCTCTACGACTTTTTGTTTCTAATTGGGCGTACGTTTATCCTCCCTCAAAAGAATAAGATGGTAAACACTAAGGAGGTCATTAAACGACCAATAAAGAATAAGAAGAGGGGGAGGGGTACATGAAGCCCAAAGTAAAAATACTGGAATTGTCCAGTATGTAATATCCTCTTCCAAATGCAGGACATGTGAGAAAATAATAATCAATTAAAAACCTTTAAAGTACCTGTGGGTGCTCTGGTCCCCATAGATCTCCATTTACTGCCCGACAAAGGATCACATGCTCATGCAACACCATTGAGGCCAGCCACTGGCCACACAGGTCATGGGCTTAGGCAAGATGCAATTACAGCTCATTAAATGCCACTTCGGAATATACTACACAATTGTGCTTCATGATTATACATATTAAATAATATATAAAATCTATAAAACCAATATCACTTATATTGTGATCCTTTGTACAAAAAAAAAGTTATAATGTTAGGTTACACAATAATGTCTGAAGATAGGCTAGTCCATCCCTTCTTAGATCGCAATAAACTATCAGAGAACCAGAGGAATAACTGGTAGACCCAGGCTTCGATTAAATAAAAGGCTTAAAGGTACACTAAGTGCAGAATTATTAGGCATTTTGTATTTTTGATGATTATTTTTATCACTTAAAAACTACAGTGATGTTGGTCAATCCAAAAGGTTAATGAACGCTGAAACAAAGAAAAAGTGAGGTTTTGTCCTTCGAAGGAGAATATCTGTGTGTGCATGATTATAGGGCAACTATTAGGTGTCATTCAGAAGACCATTTTTGTTACCTACGGGAAAAACGGACTGATTACTTTGTTCAGAGTTTGACAGAGTTTTGGTATGTCCGAACGTCATCAGTTTATCTTGAACGTGGAGAAAAAAGTTTATCCACCTTATCCGTTTTGACAGTCTGTGAAAGTAGGACATAGCATCCATTTTCAGTCTGATTTTGTCATAGATCCATAGACTTGCGTTGCCGATTTTGATCCAACCCTCGGATCAATTTTGGACATGGGTCAGCGAAAAACCACGAACATGTGATGGCCCCATGGACTGTCACGGGCACGAGGGCTATCTGTGAAACCATGGATAGCATTCATACAATATAGGAGGTTTAAATGAGCCATTAGTGTGTAAAATTATTATGCAACAAAAAAAAACACCTTTTTTCCCCCCATCTCAATTGTTCATTTTCATCTGTTAAAGTAAGAATAATAGCCAAACAACTCAAAATGTGCAAAGATACATTTCATAAATAAAAAAATATATAATATAGTCACCCTTCTTTTCAATAACGGTTATAAGCTTTCCATCGATGGGATCTATAAGTTCCTTAATATGTTGACAACCAACATTTTGGGCAGCACTAACCACAGCCTCCCAGACACTGTTCAGAGATTCTACTCTTTTCACTCACAGTAAATCTCCCATTTAAGAAGGGCCCACAAGTTCTCAATAAGTTTTTGATAAGGTGAGAAAAAAGTCTTGTCATTATTGTTTCATCTACAAGAACTTTACTGACAAGCCAGGCAGTGGAGAATTTGATGCTGTGATGGAGCATTATCCTGCATAAGAATCTCGGTTTTCTTCAAAGAAGCAGACTTTTTTCTGTACCAGTGCTTGAAGAAAGTTCTTCTAAAAATTGGCAGTAGGTGTGACAGTTGATTTTGAGTCTTTATTGAAGCTAAATAGGTTCATCTAGCTAATCTTTAATAATACTGATCACAGCAGTACCTTACCTTGCTGGTGTCTGAGTCGAAGTGCAGGTCTATGTTCATTAATGATTCATCTACAGAACTATCTGGTCCATCAAAAGTCATTCTTATCTCATCAGTCCATAAAACCTTTGAAAAACCTGTATCCAGATATTTCTTGGCTATGTGTTTTTTTTTTAATCAGATAATTTTTATTAACAATATTCAAATTGACAAATACACACAATTGTGTCATCAAAGGAGAATAAACATGTTTACAAACATTTTGAAACAATCCCCCAGTTCCCTACCCTCCATAATATTTAATACCAATGATGTCCAATTTTTGAATTCCCCCATTTTAATAAATTCAGGTAGTATTTCATTATGCGATATTGGGGAGAGATTTGTTAAAAGTCCCACTTCTCTTGTCTTTTTAATTGCCTCCCATACATACTTTTTGAACCAGTATCAAAGCAGGATCCAAACTTCCCAAATCCCCCTGCCTCCAATCCCTGAACCAATGGGTCCCTTCCCACCAACCAAAGCAAAATCCGCTGAACCGAAACCAGTCCATTCACCTTTCTCCAACCTCTCATCTGCTGACCCAGCGCTGCCAAAAAGTAGATCCTGGGATTTGGAAGAGCCAATCCCCCCATCTTTAGGCCTCTGAAGCAATTCCAGCCTAACTCTTGGCTGTTTCTTCCCCCAAACAAGGTCTCAAAATATAGCGAAGTCGAACTCCTAATTGTCTGTGCCAGGTGCTCCACTGCCAACGCAAATAGCAGCGGAGACAGCGGACACCCCTGCCTAGTCCCCCTATATAAACCAAAACTTCCAGACAACTCTCCATTAACTCTCACCCTAGCAGTGAGAGAAGAATACAATAACCTCACCCATGAGACAAAAGTTGGTACAAAACCAAAAGATCTCAAAACCTCCCAAAGATAGCACCATTCAACACTGTCAAACGCTTTACGTGCATCCAATGAGACTACAACACTATTACCCTCGTTGTCTGACGGCAGCTGCAAGTTCAGGAATAATCTACGTAAGTTTAACGCTGTAGACTTATTTGGCATAAAACCAGATTGATCAGGATGGACCAGATTCTGGACCACACTTGCCAAACGGTTAGCCACTACTTTCGCCAAAATCCTAACATCTGCTATCAGCAGCGAAATTGGCCTATAGGATTCTGCCAATTCTGGGTCCTTACCATCCTTTAAAATAACTACAACTGTCGCTTCTCTCATGGACGCCGGCAGCTCTCCCTCCCGTATCGCCTCATCAAAAACTATCTTTAATTTAGCCACTGAAATATCCAATAAATTCTTATATATCTCAACAGGGAGTCCATCAGCTCCAGGGGCCTTGTTGTTAGTCATTGACATGACAGCAAGTCTAATCTCCTCTTCCGTTATAGGTTCATCCAACCTCCTCCTATCGCAATCCCCAATCCTAGGAAGTTTCGCCTCACCCAAGAAGTTTACAATGTCCCCCAATGTAGCCCTCAACACAGATGAATACAACTGTTCATAAAAACTTCTAAACTTCTAAACTCACCCAAAATATCCACTACATCTGTTAACACAGTCCCTTCATCTGTCCTTAGTTTGTACACATACAATGATTCTTTCTGTGCCGCCATTACCACCGAGAGCAAGTTCCCTACTCTTTCTCCTTCCTCAAAAAACTGTAATTTCTGAAAAGCAGGCTGGGCAATGTACTACACGCGCTGGGCAATATACTACGTGGGCTGTGCAATATACTACGCGGGCTGGGCAATATACTACGCGGGCTGGGCAATATACTACGTGGGCTGGGCAATATACTATGCGGGCTGTGCAATATACTACGCAGGCTGGGCAATATACTACGCGAGCTGGGCAATATACTACGCGCGCTGGGCAATATACTATGCGGGCTGTGCAATATACTACGTGATTGGGCAATATACTATGTGGCTGGGCAATATACTACGTGATTGGGCAATATACTACGCGCGCTGGGCAATATACTATGCGGGCTGTGCAATATACTACGTGATTGGGCAATATACTACGTGACTGGGCAATATACTATGTGGCTGGGCAATATACTACGTGGCTGGGCAATATACTACGTAGCTGGGCAATATACTACTGGGCAATATACTACGTGGCTGGGCAATATACTATGTGGCTGGGCAATATAGTACGTGACTGTGCAATATAGTACGTGACTGGGCAATATACTACGTGACTGGGCAATATACTACGTGGCTGGGCAATATACTATGTGGCTGGGCAATATACTACGTGACTGGGCAATATACGTGGCTGGGCAATATTCTACGTGGGCTGTGCAATATACTATGTGGACATGCATATTCTAGAATACCCGATGCGTTAGAATCGGGCCACCATCTAGTGCAATTTATATATTCTTAGAGTGGCTCTCTTAGCTTGCACCTGTTCACGCTTGTCGTTTTCTGTTTGTAAGTGCCGGTCATTTTTCTGATACTTGTAGCTCACATCCTCTGACTGAGCGCTTCTGCCATCAGCCTAAGAAGTTTTTAAATAGAGCTTAATCCTACCTGTCCATATATTTGTAGGCTTTTAGCCCGATAGGTAAATCATTTAGGATTAGAGTCCCAACAGAGGGGTACGCCTTGTCACTGGCTGTTGGGCTCACAATAATTGGCCAATTTGCGTGCTAAGTACCTTCATTTTTTAAGACCTTTTCTACAGCACTAATGCGCTCCAGAGTGAATTCAAGAGACACCCAGTGCTCTCTAAGACGACAATCTACTGTATGCAGAAACCTCTTTCAAATGGCAATAAAAGAGGACCACGGTAACCAAAAAACGCATGGTCCACTAACAACCCCAAAGCGACCTTGGAGAACTGGTTGGACCCTTCAATAGTATCTTTAGATATGTCTTTGTGTACTATTTTGTAGTTCTTTACCATTAGTTATGAAAAAAACCCAACTATATATATAATATCACATATATAACAATCGCAGAAAAACGTCACCAAGTAAAATGTCACGCAGCAACTATGTGAATTAGAATAGATGTTTTTTAACCTTTATGTTGTTATACAATATGCATGGCATAAGACATGAAACATTAACTAGACCATGAAAGTGCAGAAAATGTCTGTCTCACCTGCTTCAAAACAATCCGGCAGGACTTGTTGCTATACAGCACAGGATTAATACAGATCTCAAGCGTCTCCCCCCTCTACACGCACCCTCTGTGATTAATGATATGTACCATTGTCAGTACAGATAGTAGATGACAGCCTCCAGACGTAATCTCTCCATGAGGTCCCAAAACTTTATGCTAATGTCTATTACTAGCTGCCAAGTAAGCTCTCCGTCTAAAACACATTTCTCCTCTTTGATGGTGTAATTGTTGGTGTGCTTGAGGCACCGAAGAGAACAGGCTTTTAGTGTTACTATACCTTTGGGTCTCGCAGAAACAGAGCCTTGAGAATGAGGGAGTGAACGTCACCGATCGGTGGGTAGTGCATTAGGAGACCCAGGCACGTCTGATAGTTGCTGGAGATTACTGGAAAAAGAAAAATACAGATATATTAAACTACAGTGTGAATTTCCCATGTATTTCCGGACTCCTGACAAGGGGAGACACTGAGACACGACCTATTGAGAATAAAAAGGACCAACACGTCAACACAACATTTTATCATATGCATATATGAGCGAGAGGTGGTTTTACCTCTTTTTGGGAGAGGAACCTCTTGTTTGATTGAGTTTTTTGTTGTAGTTTATTCCCATTTCTCTCACGTTTCTGACATGTAGGTTTTATGTTGGGTAAATTCTTGTGGGCTCTTTTGTAATTGGTTTAATAAACCTTGTTGAAAAATGTTCTATTATTTTTTTTTTAACTGCACCAACGGGATGTAGAAGGAAATACCGTTTGTATAGTTGGCATACACAAGACTGACTTTTTTTTACCTCTTTCTTTTCAGACAGATGGCAGATGTATTTCAAAAGGCTTCTCCGTAAAAGCCTACGGTTATCGTACAAGGTATGCAGATTCTTTCATTTAATTTCCAAAACATTTATAATGTAATGGCTGAAAGTTCTAGGAATGGAGGAATGAACTACACCTCCACCAAAGTTCACACGGGCATCACATTGGGCAATGGGCGTGCAAATCTGTTACTGCACAATGGAGCGATACAGCGCCGAGACAACAGCACAACACCAGGACAGTACATTGCATGTGTCCAATTTTAATGAACCTATATAAAAAAAACTATTTTATATACCCTATTAGGGAATCCTGAATCAAAGGGATTTGCCTGCCATATAAAGTGATATCAATTCACAACGATAAGAAATTACTCTATAATGGGACACCCATCGATGATTGAATTAAAAGATAATCTGGTAACAGGTTTTTGCTTTGCTATGTAATCTGAGAGCAGCACAATGTAGAGGCAGATACTCTGATTACAGTGATGTGTCACTTACAAAGCTGTAGTTATAGCTTCAATAAAATAAGTGTTTTATCAACAAGAAATTATCACTAGAGGACTAGCTGTCTTGTGCCATGTAGTCCTACTGCTTTGTGTAACTCTGCCCCACCACTGATTGGAAGCTTTCTGTGGGTGGGGTTATACAGAGCTCAGCATTCAGAGAACTGCCAGATCTGCATCAGACAAAACAGGAATTTATCAAAATGACAGCAAGCAACCCAGTAAGTGATATATCACTGGAATCAGGGTCTCTGCCCTACACCATACTGCTATCGGATTCCAGGGAAAGCCTAATATGACCAAACATATGTAAAAAAAAAAGATTTTATTACTTAATACATAAAACATACACATATAATAACAAGTGAATAACAGTACAGAGAAAGGAAGGATAACATAGCACTCTATATCTAAGGGCAGTAAAATGAGAGTAATCAGCATTACATTTCAATTATCACTTTTCAAGAGTACCTATAAACAATACCATTCATCCATACATATGACCCAAACAAAAAAGTAGCAAATACTGTATATCCCACATATGAAATATGTACAGTTCTAAATAATAGGGATAAATGTTCGGATGCCTCTGAGATATGGTAATCATAAGCCCTAAATAGTACAGACCCTAGTTGTAGCCACATATATTTGCCATGAATCAGTATTATAGTGCAAATATATATTACCTTGTGGTGCATTTCGCCATCACTTGTTCCTGGGGCATCATGGTCATACAGTAGTGTCCAAAATAATAGCAGTGTGTTCAATGTATGTACGGTAATTTTTAACTACTTTACAGAAAATAACAAAAATGAACATTGAGCTGTTCTAAAAGATAGCAGTGTCTGCATTTGTCTTCACAATCTCACAATATTTTTTGAAGATTTAGGATTTCTGTGAATAACTAACCTAATATTTAGTTGTAGAGTGGGGGAAATAAGTATTTGATCCCTTGCCCACTGACAAAGACATGAACAGTCTATAATTTTAATGGTAGGTTAATTCTAACATTCAGAGATAGAATATCAAAAATAAAATCCAGAAAATCACATTGTATAAATTATATAAATTTATTTGCATTTTTTGCAGTGAAAATTAATCTACCCTCAGAATTATAGACTCTTCACGTCAGTGGGCAAACATAAAATTAGCAAGGGATCAAATACTTATTTCTCCGACTGTATACACACAGTTTTTTAGAACTTCTTCACATCTATGAACATTGCATAGAGTTGACCAACTTCTGGCACCTGTCACCTGTTATTTCAGCCCAGGACGCTTGGACTACATCCCACAATTTTTTGCCATTTGTTGACTTTGCCTCAGGAATGGCATTTTTAATGTCACCTCACAAGTGTTCTATTGGATTAAGGTCCGGGGACTGGCCTGCCACTGCATAACCTCAATTTTGTGGGACTGGAACCAAGATTTTGCTTGTTTATTGGTGTGTTTATTGTCGTTGTCTTGTTGAAACCCACATTTCAAGGGCATATCCTCTTCAGCGTAAGGCAACATGACCTCTTCAAGTATTTTAATATATGCAAACTGGTCCATGATCCCTGGTATGGGGTAAATAAGTCCGGCACCATAGTAAGAGAACCATGACCATACCATGATGCTTGCACCACCATGCTTCACTGTCTTCAGAGTGTACTGTGGCTTGAATGCAGAGTTTGGGGGTCGTCTGACAAACTGTCTGACCCAAAAATAACAATTTTACTTCCACAAAATGTTTCTACATTTCTCTTTGCCCAGTTGATGTGTTCTTTGGCAAATTGTATCCGCTTCAGCACAAAAGTCTTTTTTTTAACAGTGGGACTTTGCGGGGGCTTCTTGCTAAGAGATTAGCTTCACGTCGGCGTCTTCTGTCACAGTTCTCACAGGTAACTTAAGACTGTCTGTGATCATCCTGGAGATGATCACTGGCTGAGCCTTTGCCGTTCTGGCTATTCTTCCATCCATTCGAATGGTAGTCTTCTGTTTTCTTCCGCATCTCTCTGGTTTGGCATCCATTTTAAAGCATTGTTGATCATTTTAGCTTGACAGCCTGTCATTGTCTGCACTTCTTTATAAGTTTTACCCTCTCCAATCAACTTTTTAATCAAAGTACACTATTTTTCTAAACAATGCCTCAAACAACCCATATTTCTCAGGTTCTCAAGGAAAAATGCACCTGTTTTCACAGAATGATTGACCTCACTAATTGAACTCCACACTGCTATTGTTTTGAACACCACATTTTTAATTATTCTAATACACGGACTCAAAAACCTGCAGATCATGAACGAGGAGTCCGTTGGTTTTCTTAGAATCTACTGCACCAACTGGTAAATTGTTTGACAGGTGGTAATATAATTTATACCAAAAACAGCGATTAATCTGGTTAGTCATATTTAACTGCTATCATTTTGAACAGTACGTACTTGGTTTTGTATTACATGCTGTTGATGACCACCATTATGTGATAACTGCTATTTTTCTGGCCTACTGGCTTGCTGACAACTTTGTAGTTTTTTTCTGAGTTTGCATGGCAAAAAACCTGGTGATAGAAGATTTCCTTTAAGGGTGTGTTTAGTTCTGTCTCCTCTTCTAAGTTTTCCCTACACAGTGGCACAGCCGACTACCTAGATTTTCAGGAAAATTCAGCTTGCCAGATTTGCTCAGAATCAGGTGAGGTTAAAAGGGTATTCCTAAGCTGGCTCTTGAGGAGCTCAGAGCTATGAAGTCTCCTTACTTCTTGTTTTCTAACATGGCAGGCTATCCTCCTTGAGTGACAGTTCTGGTGAGTAGACCTGTATTAGTAGAACTCTAAAGCTCAGCACAAGTTCTGCTGTAACACATTCAGCGATACATATAGAGATAACATCAGAAATAAGGAGACCTGCTCTGGACGCAGCTGATGGTGGGGGGCTAATTTTGAAAGATTTATAATAGCAGCTTGTCAGTAACTGAAACCGAGCAGTGAACAAAGCAGCAAACTACTGCATAGAAATCAAAGAGCTGGAGAGAGGCGAGTGGGATATTAGGATTTAACCAATCTCCAGTGACATAGAACTCAGCTCCCTTAAAGGGACACTGTCACCTGAATTTGGAGGGAACAATCTTCAGCCATGGAGGCGGGGTTTTTGAGTGTTTGAGTCACCCTTTCCTTACCTGCTGGCTGAATGCTGGCTGCAATATTGGATTGAAGTTCATTCTCTGTCCTCAGTAGTGCATGCCTGCGCAAGGCAAGATTGCTCTGTGCAGGCGTGCACTACTGAGGACAGAGAATGAACTTCAATCCAATATTGCAGCCAGCATGTAGCCAGCGGGTAAGGAAAGGGTGAATCAAACACCCCAAAACCCCGCCTCCATGGCTGAAAATTGTTCCCTCCAAATTCAGGTGACAGTGTCCCTTTAATAGAAACACCAATTATTATCTCTGGCCAACACTGTGTAATAAATTCAAATATTGGGAAGCTATAAACCCGCTCACAAAATTGTATTTGCAAATTGGAGACAGAATTAAATATACCACATTTTTCGCTTTGTAAGACGCCCTTTATTTCACCCAAATTTTTTGGGGAAATGTCTTACAAAGCGGATATACCGCTTACCGTTACCGTCTGGGATGAGGGGGTGTCTGCCGCTGCCCAGGGTGATGCTGGCTTCTCCGATGCTTCGGGGAGCTCTGCCGACATTTTGTGAAAGGCCAGAGCCCCCCGACAGTTCGTCCATGCTTTCCTGTGCGACGGACCCCGGGAAAATGGCCATAGGGAGGCGGCACATGCGTTGTTTGAGATCTCGGCACCAAGATCTCGGGAAATGGGATTTCAGAGCTGAGATCTCATCTCTTGAGATCTTGGTCGCAAGATCTCCATCTGCACATGCGCCGCCTCCCGGCTACAATTTTCCCAAAGTCCACCGCACAGGAAAGCATGGGCGAAATGCTGGGGGGATCTGGCCTTTAACAAAATGTTGGCAGAGCCCCCCGCAGCACCGGAGACACCCCTGCAGCATCGGGGACACCGTGCAGCACAGGAGCCCCCCTGCAGCACAGGACACCTGCACACCCCCTCATCTCAGCCTGCAGCAACGCTCCACTCCTGCCTCCTCAGCAGCGACCCTGGGACCACGCTTCACTGCAGCCACCACTCCCAGTAGCGTCTTACAAAGCGAAAAATACGGTAAACCTGAAAACAGAAGAGGTTTCAAACTTCTAAAAGAGATACACTTCATTTCTCCCTCAATTAAACACCAAGAATTAAACTACAAAATTTTATCTCAATGGTATAAAACTCCAGATTTTCTTAACAAAATTGATAAATCTTACTCGCCTAACTGCTGGAGATGCAATCTGTTACCTGGAGCACCCTCTCATATTTGGTATTACTGTTCTAAGATCGCATCCTTTTGGGTAACAATACATAGTCATATAGAAAAAGCTCGTAACATATCACCCCGTAGGAGATCCCAACTAGTCCTCCTTGACGTCCATCCTCAATATCAATATATTAGTACCTATACTATAATATTCCATCTCTTCAACAAGGCTACAATCCTCATTGCAAGATATTGGAAGGATACTGATCCCCCTTCCCTCTCAGAATGGATCAATGAATCCAATAGTAAATATTCATTTGAAAATATTTACTTGATTTACTTCAAACAAGAAAACCCCCGAGAAAGCTGGCAACAATGGTATCAATATCAAAACAAGATTAAGCTATAAACCATGGAATTAAACTGCCAAGTATGTTTATGCTACATATAGTTATACATGTTTTAGTATTTCCACTAAAGAAGAAAAATGGGCTAATTCTCAGCAGGACTACCCCTCTACCCTGCCCTCTCACCCCTCTAAGGCTACTTTCACACTAGCGTCGGAATCTCCCCGTCGCAATGCGTTGGGCAGAGATTCCGACGCTAACGTTTGACGCACTGCACAACGGGTGCAGCGGATGCATTTCTCCGGCGCATCCGCTGCCCCATTGTGAGGTGCGGGGAGGTAACGTTTTTTGCTCCCGGCGGTCCGCCACAACACAGCGCAACCGTCGCACGACGGTTGCGACGTGTGGCAAAGCGTCGCAATGCGTCGCTAATGTTAATCTATGGGGCAAAAACGCATCCTGCAAACAACTTTGCAGGATGTGTTTTTTGCCATAAACGACGCATTGCGACGTCTGGCAAAAAACGCCAGTGTGAAAGTAGCCTTACCCTCATTTGATATCCCCCTCTTTTTCTCTCTCTTCTGCTCCCAGTTCCCTTAAACTTTGTACCCCTTAAAGAAAATGAACGTTGCTTTTTCTTTGTATCTTTGCTGTTATACTGCTTATGCCAACATTCTCAAATAAAGAAATTATAAAAAAGAAAAAAATAAAGAAAACCAACTGTATACCATGAACGATAACAGCTCTCATTACAGGGTAATAATAATGACAGAAGTTAGAAAAAGCAAGTCGCTTGAAATCTTGCGTATTTTCATGCTGTCTAACAATTTAAAGCAATTTCTTAACTTGAGAATACCTCTTTTAAAAGGGAGTACAAATAAAAAGCGCCATACACATAGGTTTTTCTTACTACAAACAGGATATTTTTACGCAAGGAAAAAAGTGGCCGAGACTCTGCTGATCAGTCGTACATTAGATCATGAGAGGAAGTGAACACCCCGAAAAAATAATGATAGCTGACACTGGCAAATGTACTTTAGTTATACAAAATGACTGTAGAATTTCTATATAATAATAATTTTAGTTACATTGCACCAACATATTCCACAGCACGTTACCATTGAGATTATAAGCTTTTCATAAAATTACCAGCTGACAACAAATGATCAGAAGTGATCCAATAATAATCTTTATTTATATATCGCCAACATATTCTGCAGCGCTTTACAATTCAGAGGTTCACACACAACAGTCATAAGAAACAACGTTAAAGATAATACAATATTTAAAGCAACAATAATGATGACCCTGCTCATAACAGTTTACAATCTACAATGAGGTGAGGGGAGACACAATGTACAGGGGCTTATTTACACTGATGGTCCTGCCAGCCATTATGGAATAGGCGGTAGGTAAAGGCTGCATTATCTAGTCACCAGCCAATACTTGTGGTGCTTTTCGGAGCGATGGAGTTTGTTGATGGAGAATTATGTTCAGAGAAATAGTGAATGGACTATATATATATATATATATATATATATATAATATAATATAACGCTGGGAGCGTCACTCTGTCCGAAGCCTTTATAGACTGCGCAAGCGCAGGCGCAGTCTGGGCCTCACAGAGTGACGCTCCCAGGAGATCGCGGTATGCGTAAACACTGAACGCACACCGCGATCTCCAACAGAGAAGCAGGGACCGCCAGGAGGGTAAGTATGAGCTATATTCACCTGGCCCCGTTCCACCGCTGTGTGCCGCCATCTTCCCGGTCCTCGGCCTGTGACCTTCAGTTCAGAGGGCGCGATGACGCGCTTAATGCGCGCCGGCGCTGCCCTCTGACTGACCAGTCACAGCCAGAGGAGCCGGAAGATGGCGGCGCGCAGCGGTGGAACGGGGCCAGGTGAATATAGTAAGTGCTGGGGGGCCTGAGCTGGCGGCGATACCGGCACCTGACCCCCACAGCACGCCGGTGTCCCCGCCTGCTCAGGCCCCCCAGCACTCGGCGCCCAGCGACCATAGGTGAGTATGGTATTTTTTTTTTTTATATATTGCAGCAGCATACGGGGCATATACAATGGAGCATCTTATGGGGCCATCAACCATAATAGAGCAGTGTACGGGGGCATAGAATACCATGGAGCATCTTATGGGGCCATAAACCATAATGGAGCATCTTATGGGGCCATAAACCATAATGGAGCAGTGTACGGGGCATATAGTATGGAGCATCTTATGGGGGCCATAAACCTTTATGGAACAGCGTACGGGGCATACACTATGGAGCATTTTATGGGGGTCATAAACCATAATGGAGCAGTGTACGGGGGCATATACAATGGAGCATCTTATGGGGGCCATAAACCTTTATGGAACAGCGTACGGGGCATACACTATGGAGCATCTTATGGGGGCCATAAACCATAATGGAGCAGTGTACGGGGCATATACTATGGAGCATCTTATGGGGGCCATAAACCATAATGCAGCAGTGTACGGGGGCATATACCATGGAGCATGTTATGGGGGCCATAAACCTTTATGGAGCAGTGTACGAGGGCAAATACTATGGAGCATCTTATGGGGGCCATCAACCTTTATGGAGCAGTGTACGGGGCATATACTATGGAGCATTTTATGGGGGCCATAAACCTTTATGGAGCAGTGTATGGGGCATATGGATGGGAGCAGCAAATTAAAGAATGGTGGCACAGGATGGGAGCAGCACATGACAGAACGGGGGCACAGGATGGGAGCAGCACATGACAGAATAGGGCAGCACATGACAGAACGGGGGCGCAGGATGGGAGCAGCACATGTCAGAATGGGGGCGCAGGATGGGAGCAGCACATGACAGGATGGGGACGCAGGATGGGAGCAGCACATGACATGATGGGGACGCAGGATGGGTGCAGCACATGTCAGAATGGAGGCGCAGAATGGGAGCAGCACATGTCAGAATTGGGGCGCAGGATGGGAGCAGCACATGTCAGAATGGGGGCGCAGGATGGGAGCAGCACATGACAGGATGGGGACGCAGGATGGGAGCAGCACATGACAGGATGGGGACGCAGGATGGGTGCAGCACATGTCAGAATGGAGGCGCAGAATGGGAGCAGCACATGTCAGAATGGGGGCGCAGGATGGGAGCAGCACATGACAGGATGGAGACGCAGGATGGGAGCAGCACATGACAGGATGGGGGCGCAGGATGGAGCAGCACATACCAGGATGGAGACCATATACCAATATAAATGCTCGCCACCCGGGCGTAGAACGGGTTCAATAGCTAGTATATATATATATATATATATATATATATATATATATATACTGTATATATATATAAACTCAAAAAAAGGAAAAGCAGCACAAAATAATTGAAAAAAAGTGGACTTTAATGCCTGAACGGCGTGGCAACGTTTCGGATGTGTTATCCTTTGTCAAGCCTTGGCTTGACAAAGGATAACACATCCGAAACGTTGCCACGCCGTTCAGGCATTAAAGTCCACTTTTTTTCAATTATTTTGTGCTGCTTTTCCTTTTTTTGAGTTTATTACTTTTTGACCATTGGATTGCTGGTCGGAAGAGCTCTGCATGCCTTGTAAGGTAGTAATTTGATGCTGTTCCAATTTTTTTCACTTTATAACTTTATATATATATATATATACATATATATATATATATATATATATATATATATATATATATATATATATATACACACACAGGCTTGGACTGGCCCACAGGGTAACAGGGGAATCCCCTGGTGGGCCCTTGTGGATCTGGGCCCCCAACCCCACTGTATGGGCAGTACTTTGAATAATTCACTTGATTCACTCTGTACAGAAAAAAGCAGCATCTCATCATTCATTAGCGACGCTACCCAGTTTATTATTATAGGTAAATTTGTGAACGAAGGTAGTATAATATTTGCATGCAGGTGAAAAGTGGGCCCCCCAAAGTCAATGTTATTGGTAGGGAACGTGATAGGCCGCCCTAAACAGATGTGTTTTTAGGGAGTGCCTAAATCTCTGTTTAGTCCCAATTTTCTGGGGTAGAGTAGATGTATGCAGATGGGAAATGCTTAACAAAAATTAACATCACTGTCTAAAGGTCCCCATGTAAGAAAATAATGTGGCCTAGTACACTGATTTTGGCCAGATTAGTTGACTATATAACATGTTAGAGGCCTCTCGACTCTCCCTTGAGAGATGTTGGGGTAGCAGAGATAAGGATAGAGCATTTTGAATTTCCACGCCTGATTTTTTTGTTCTTTTCGGACCTACACTATAAGCTGCTTCCTGAAAAGTCTTGCAGAACATTGCTCGCCTTTCAACCCATTAAAAACACATACATGCTAGTCAGAACCGGGCATACATGTGTATTTGGGGGTGGGGATGAGGATGAAGAGGATAGCTGATGTCCAACAAGCAGGAGTAGCTTTTATATTGAAAATGACACTTTTTTTGTAAAGGCTTCAATGGCAGAAGAAACTGAAGCAGGTTCAGACTGGTCTACAGGGGAACAGGTGAATCCTCCAGAGGACCCGTGTGCAGGAGTAAGACTCTTACATAGTGGCTTATTTAGTTTATTATCATTATGTAGAAGCAAAGGTGAATTTGTGAAAGAGGATGATATAATATTTGCATCTAGCTGAACAGTAGGCCCTTGCCACTCAAGCCGACTGACTGCACAGCATTAAAGTTGCATACATCCAAACTATGTTTGTGACGTACTTTTCAGAGTCTTAAAGAGGTTGTCCACTACTTTATCATTGATGACAGGACCGACACCCGGCACCCCCACCAATCAGCTGTTCTCGGTGTTGTCCATCAACCGGAAATGCTCAAATGTGGAGCTGCGCCATCTTCTAATAGTGGCCATGGCTTGGTACTGCACATCCGCCAACTATGCAAATTAATAGGAGGTGGATGTGCAGTAACCGTCCGCAGCCACTATAAGAAGACTCAGCAGCTCCGAGACCGGCTAATCAGTGGGGGTGCCAGGTGTTGGACCGATCAGACATTGATGACCACTTCTGAGGATAGGTCATCAATGATAAAGTAGTGGACAACCTCTAACTTTTCAGCAGATGTCTGTGCGATATTATCGCACAAGCACATAACTATGTCGGGGAGAGAAGGGACCAGCTCTCTCACACAACACACTGCATCCTCTATCACCAGTCATCTAGTTTACTAGACATCGAACAATTGCATTCTGAGCCAGACTCCCCACAATCGCACAGTTTTACTGCTGCACTTGACATGGTAAACCTACACTAAAAACAAACACAACCTGACAGTGCTGGAAAGACTGTTTCATGGTAATTTAATTCCTGAATGACAAAACACAATACCTGTGCCTAATATGCGACTTTTCTCTTTCAGTACTGCTTTTTGTTTTCCTCTATTCTTTTTTCCACTTCCAAAATCAGAGATTTTATAAGGGCAATTACTAAACACATCATTCAAAGCAGGTCTATGAATGCAGCATTTTTTTTTCTCCAATCGAAATGCAAGCAATCCATCTGCTGTGGCTGTCAAAGCAAAGCCTATTAATGATGCTTGTTTAGTATACCATATTGACTGCCTGCAACAATACTATCTGCCAGTGCACTGCAAACAAGTTTCCCTTAGCGCTTATTCTTTTAAAGCTGAACAAAAGTTTTTGAATGTAACATCAAATAATATGATGGATGGAATCCATGTGTCCGCAGATTACCTCCTCTGGCACCATAGAATCGGGGGTGGCTTGTAGCAATCCCTGCCAGAAAGGCTGCAAGATGTAAGTTGCACAACACGGTCATTTTACAATACACTTTTAACCCCTGATGCTCCAATTATGCAAAACACCATAGCCATGCAGAACTCAGGGGGATAATAAAATAAAATTCCAGCAGAATTCTGGTGCCCAGGAAGTGGTTGTTTGCAAAGGATATGGAGCGTCAGAAAGAGGCGAAATTATCTGAACCGGGATGGATTTGCTGGACTACATCGGATTCGGTGGACTATGTCGGACTTGCGTGGGTTTTTCTTAATTTTTTAATAAAGTGATGAACCAAGAGAAATTGTGGGGGACAGCTTATTCCAATAAAGTATTTTTGTGTGTCTTTTCTCATTACTGCTGGGTTAGTAATGGGGGTGACTGATAGGCACCTCTCCATTACTAGCACCAGGGCTTGATCTCAGTGGTGTTTTTGGATACTTCACAGCTGATATCAACACCAAGCCCCATTACCCCAATTTCCAAAGCACCAGGGCATCAGGAAGAGCCAAGGCAAAAAGCCAGAATTGGAGCATCTAATGTGATGCTCCACTTTTGGGGCGGATGTAGGGTGGTATTTTTAGGCTGAGAATGACGCAATAACCGTGAACCTTCCCAGCCTCGGCTGTCTGTGTCAACTTTAGCTTGTTACCAAAAACAGGAGGGGGACCCCACATTATTTCTTTCTTAATTATTTATTTATTAGGTTAATAGAAAGCTGTACAATAGGCTGCACATGCAAGGCACAAATTATATATCTGACAGATATCCATCTATTATTTTTGAATTTCTTTAACACATAAGACTCTCTAATTTCTTGAATGCATTTCATTCCGGTACGTGTCACACGGACGGCTGTTATGATCTGGTGGTTTAGGAGCAACATGGGACGAGCTCTGAAGGAAGTGGTACCTGTACTGACCGCAGTCCCTAAGCTCAACACAACACTTGAAGTAGCCGTGAGATGCTCCTGACACTCCCTAGGCACCTCGTCACAGCCTGAGAACTAACTACCCCTAAAGATAGAAACAGGAAAACTATCTTGCCTCAGAGAAAATCCCCAAAGGATAGATAGCCCTCCACAAGTAATGACTGTGAGTGGAGAGGGAAAAGACATACACAGAATGAAACCAGGATGAGCACAGGAGGCCAGTCTAGCTAGATAGATAGGACAGGATGGAATACTGTGCGGTCAGTATAAAACACTACAAAAAATCCACACAGAGTTTACAAAAATCTCCACACCTGACTAAAGGTGTGGAGGGTAAATCTGCTTCCCAGAGCTTCCAGCTACACAGAATTAATTCATACTGACAAGCTGGACAAACATAGAAAGCACAGAACGGATAAGTCCACAACCTGGACAGAAAAGAGCAAGCAAGGACTTAGCTTTGCTGAACTGGTCAGGATAACAGGGAAATCCAAAGAGATGTGAATCCAACCAGGAACCATTGACAAGTGGCACTGGCTAAAGAGAGAGCCAGGCATAAATAGCCGAGCAGAAAGACAATCAGTGGAAGCAGCTGCAGACTGCTAAATCCAAGGAGCAGCCATACCACTTAAAACCAACGGAGGGAGCCCAAGAGCAGAACTCACAAAAGTGCCACTTACAACCACCGGAGGGAGCCCAAGAGCGGAATTCACAACAGACGGCACACGGATGTCATCCATGTGCTGTAAGTAGCTACACAGACCCTTTGACTAGTATTGGCCCTTGTCATCTGTGCTGCTGGGAAAAAATGGACATGTCTCCGTGTGATTCAAAAGGACATGTGAAGATCGCCATAGGTACGTGTGGGTGTCTCCGGTACATGTGAAAACAGGCTGCACATACTGGTGACAAGGACATGTTTAGGGGGCCTGAGGCTGTTAACTTTGAGTCAAGAGACTAGAAGCCATTCGATACTTGGAGTGGGAAAGATGTATGAAACCAGCCTAACATACATCATACTGTGCTTGTGTTACCGAATTGCCATCAAAGAGCATTTTTCAATTGTTGCGTGGCCTACAATAACATTTTGTGAGTGCTGTAATTGACGTAGAAGCTTGTCACAGGACCCCCAACACTAGCCTAATGTCCAATGGTCAGCCCTTCACTGCATGTGACCAAATAAAAATAAAGCAATATTGGGAAAAAGAACGGTTGCTGGATTTAAATAAACTATAACCAACAAATTTAACCCATTATAATATGTTATATACGTCCGAAATGACCACATATATCAGCATATGCAAGTTAGCATCAAGCAATATGTATTGTGGAGCATTACAAATACAAATCACATCCTTTAAAAGGTATTGCCACTTCTAATCAAACAATTTTCTTGTAGCATCACTTTTAATTTGATTTAAAGCTAATTGCTTAAACAAGTGAAGACATGACTGAAGTAAATAATGAAGTAAATAATAAGGAAAATCTTGTAAACCTCATAGGTTAACTAAAAATGATGCCTCATTCTCCAAGCAAAGAAACCATTAACTTGCTTCACAGCAAAAAAAAAAAGGGAATTACTAAAAAGTAATACATATATATATATATATATATATATATATATATATATATATACACACACTAGATGGTATCCCGATTCTAATGCATCGGGTATTCTAGAATATGCATGTCCACGTAGTATATTGCCCAGCCACGTAGTATATTGCCCAGCCTCGTAGTATATTGCCCAGCCACGTAGTATATTGCCCAACCACGTAGTATATTGCCCAGTCACGTAGTATATTGCCCAGCCACGTAGTATATTGCCCAACCATGTAGTATATTGCCCAGTGCCGTAGTATATTGCCCAACCACGTAGTATATTGCCCAGCCACGTAGTATATTGCCCAGTCACGTAGTATATTGCCCAGTCACGTAGTATATTGCCCAGTCACGTAGTATATTGCCCAACCACGTAGTATATTGCCCAACCACGTAGTATATTGCCCAGCCACGTAGTATATTGCCCAGTCACGTAGTATATTGCCCAGTCACGTAGTATATTGCCCAGTCGCGTAGTATATTGCCCAGCCACGTAGTATATTGCCCAACCACGTAGTATATTGCCCAACCACGTAGTATATTGCCCAGCCACGTAGTATATTGCCCAGTGATGTAGTATATTGCCCAGCAACGTAGTATATTGCCCAACCACGTATATTGTCCAGCCACGTAGTATATTGCAGTCACGCAATATATTGCCCAGCCACGTAGTATATTGCCCAGTGACGTAGTATATTGTCCAGCCACGTAGTATATTGCCCAGTCACGTAGTATATTGCCCAGTCACGTAGTATATTGCCCAGTCGCGTAGTATATTGCCCAGCCACGTAGTATATTGCCCAACCACGTAGTATATTGCCCAACCACGTAGTATATTGCCCAGCCACGTAGTATATTGCCCAGTGATGTAGTATATTGCCCAGCAACGTAGTATATTGCCCAACCACGTATATTGTCCAGCCACGTAGTATATTGCAGTCACGCAATATATTGCCCAGCCACGTAGTATATTGCCCAGTGACGTAGTATATTGTCCAGCCACGTAGTATATTGCCCAGTCACGCAGTTTATTGCCCAGTTACGCAGTATATTGCACAGCGATGTAGTATACAGCACAGAGCCATGTAGTATATTGGCCAGTCACGTAGTATATTGCCCAGTGATGTAGTATACAGCAAAGAGCCACGTAGTATATTGGCCAGTCACGTAGTATATTGCCCAGCTACGTAGTATATTGCCCAGCCAGGTTTATCAAAGTTTAAAAAATAAAAAATAAACATATACTCACCTTTCCGAGGGCCCCTTATAGTCCACGGCAGCTTCCGGTCCCAGGGTTGGTATGAGCGCAGGACCTGTGATGACGTCGCGGTCACATGACCGTGACGTCATGGCAGGTCTTCCTAGCGCAGGCCCTGTAATGATGTCGTGGTCACATGACCGTGACGTCATGGCAGGTCCTTTTGCGCAGGCGCGCAGGGCCTGTGATGACGTCGCGGTCACATGACCGTGACATCATGGCAGGTCCTTCTCCCATACCATCTTTGCCACCGGACCCTGCAACGGAAGATGGTGGCCGGCGCGAGCGACTACGGAGGGTGAGTATAGCAGGTTTTTTTTTTATTATTATTATTTTTAACATTACATTTTTTACTATTGATGCCGCATAGGCAGTGTCAATACTAAAAAGTTGGGAACACACAGGGTTAATAGCGGCGGTAACGGAGTGCGTTACCCGCAGCATAACGCGGTCCATTACCACCGGCATTAACCCTGTGTTAGCGGTGACCGGAGGGGAGTATGCGGGCGACAGGCACTGACTGCGGGGAGTGAGGAGCGGACATTTTCCTCCGGACTGTGCCCGTCGCTGATTGGTCGCGGCAGCCATGACAGGCAGCTGGCGAGACCAATCAGCGAATGAATAACTGTGACAGACAGACAGACGGAAGTGACCCTTAGACAATTATATAGTAGATATATATGTATATATATATATATATATACACACATGGATATGTATCTCCATATTCATACCATAGACAATTATATATGTATATATATATATATATATATATACAGTGGGGCAAAAAAGTATTTAGTCAGTCAGCAATAGTGCAAGTTCCACCACTTAAAAAGATGAGAGGCGTCTGTAATTTACATCATAGGTAGACCTCAACTATGGGAGACAAACTGAGAAAAAAAAATCCAGAAAATCACATTGTCTGTTTTTTTAACATTTTATTTGCATATTATGGTGGAAAATAAGTATTTGGTCAGAAACAAACAATCAAGATTTCTGGCTCTCACAGACCTGTAACTTCTTCTTTAAGAGTCTCCTCTTTCCTCCACTCATTACCTGTAGTAATGGCACCTGTTTAAACTTGTTATCAGTATAAAAAGACACCTGTGCACACCCTCAAACAGTCTGACTCCAAACTCCACTATGGTGAAGACCAAAGAGCTGTCAAAGGACACCAGAAACAAAATTGTAGCCCTGCACCAGGCTGGGAAGACTGAATCTGCAATAGCCAACCAGCTTGGAGTGAAGAAATCAACAGTGGGAGCAATAATTAGAAAATGGAAGACATACAAGACCACTGATAATCTCCCTCGATCTGGGGCTCCACGCAAAATCCCACCCCGTGGGGTCAGAATGATCACAAGAACGGTGAGCAAAAATCCCAGAACCACGCGGGGGGACCTAGTGAATGAACTGCAGAGAGCTGGGACCAATGTAACAAGGCCTACCATAAGTAACACACTACGGCACCATGGACTCAGATCCTGCAGTGCCAGACGTGTCCCACTGCTTAAGCCAGTACAAGTCCGGGCCCGTCTGAAGTTTGCTAGAGAGCATTTGGATGATCCAGAGGAGTTTTGGGAGAATGTCCTATGGTCTGATGAAACCAAACTGGAACTGTTTGGTAGAAACACAACTTGTCGTGTTTGGAGGAAAAAGAATACTGAGTTGCATCCATCAAACACCATACCTACTGTAAAGCATGGTGGTGGAAACATCATGCTTTGGGGCTGTTTCTCCGCAAAGGGGCCAGGACGACTGATCCGGGTACATGAAAGAATGAATGAGGCCATGTATCGTGAGATTTTGAGTGCAAACCTCCTTCCGTCAGCAAGGGCATTGAAGATGAAACGTGGCTGGGTCTTTCAACATGACAATGATCCAAAGCACACTGCCAGGGCAACGAAGGAGTGGCTTCGTAAGAAGCATTTCAAGGTCCTGGAGTGGCCTAGCCAGTCTCCAGATCTCAACCCTATAGAAAACCTTTGGAGGGAGTTGAAAGTCCGTGTTGCCAAGCGAAAAGCCAAAAACATCACTGCTCTAGAGGAGATCTGCATGGAGGAATGGGCCAACATACCAACAACAGTGTGTGGCAACCTTGTGAAGACATACAGAAAACGTTTGACCTCTGTCATTGCCAACAAAGGATATATTACAAAGTATTGAGATGAAATTTTGTTTCTGACCAAATACTTATTTTCCACCATAATATGCAAATAAATTGTTAAAAAAACAGACAATGTGATTTTCTGGATTTTTTTTTCTCAGTTTGTCTCCCATAGTTGAGGTCTACCTATGATGCAAATTACAGACGCCTCTCATCTTTTTAAGTGGTGGAACTTGCACTATTGCTGACTGACTAAATACTTTTTTGCCCCACTGTATATATATATATATATACAGTATATATATATATATATATATATATATATATATATATATATATATATATATATATATGTATATTTCTATATATATACATACAGCTCTGGCAAAAATTAAGAGACCCCTGTAACATTTTCAGTTTGAGAAATGGTCGAAATAATAGAAAATGCATTGCTTGCAGACCTCAAATAATGCAAAAAAAAAAAAAAGTTCATGATCATTTAGAAACAACAATACTAATGTTTTAACTCATGAAGAGATCAGAAATCAATATTTTGTGGAATAACCATGATGTTTAATCACAGCTTTCATGCGTCTTGGCATGCTTTCCACCAGTCTTTCATACTGCTTTTGGGTGACCTTATGCCACTGCTGGTACAAAAATGTAAGCAGTTCTTCTTTGATGTCTTGTGACTATCCATCTTCCTCTTGATTACATTCCAGAGGTTTTCAATGGGGTTCAGGTCTGGAGATGGGCTGGCAATGACAGGGATTTCATGTGGTGGTCCTTCATCCACACATTGATTAACCTAGCTGTGTGGCATGGCGCATTGTCCTGCTGGAAAAAACAGTCCTCAGAGTTGGGGGACATTGCCTGAGAACATGGAATCAACTGTTTTTTCAGGATAACCTTGTATGTGGCTTGGTTCATACGTCTTTCGCAAACATTAACCTGCCCAATTCCAGCCTTGCTGAAGCATCCCCCAGATCATCACCGATCCTCCACCAATTGTCATAGTGGGTGCAAAACACTGTGGCTTGTACGCCTCTCCAGGTCTCTGTCTAACCATTAGACGACCATGTGTTGGGCAAAGCTCAAAATTAGACTCGGCAGAGAAGAGTACCTAACTCCAGTCCACTATGGTTCAATCCTTATGGTCTTTGGCAAACATCAGCCTAGCTCTCCTTTGCTTCTCATTGATGAAAGGCTTTTTTCTAGCAGCTTTACATGACTTGAGTCCTGCCTCTAGGAGCTGGTTACGAACTGTTCTTGCCATGCTCTTCACCCAAGCTGCCATTTGCCATTCCTTTTATAAGTCACTTGATGTCATCCTGCGGTTGCTGAGTGATATTCGAATAGGATGACGGTCATCCCGGTCAGCGGGGAGTCGTTTTCGCCCTCTGCTAGTCTGTAGCTTTGTTGTCCCCTATGTCTGCTGCTTGACCTTGTTGTAATGGACTGCGGTCTTAGAAATTTTAAGGATGGAGGCAACATGACGCTCACTGTGTCCCTCTGCTAGTAAAGCCAGAATTGAGCCCGTCTTTTCCTCACTCAAGACTTTTCAACTCCTTTGGCATGGTTGAAAGTTATTTTTTCATTCCTATTACTTTTGGGATATTACTAGCACTAGTTTTGCCATCCAGCTTTTCCTATTGCAAAAGGATTGTGAACACCACAGCAGGGTTTTTTTTTTATACTTTCTTTCGTTAAATAAGATTTGGTTGAGGTGATCACCTCATCAGAAGCACATTAAGTAGAATGAGGTGTAATCTGGTTGGAATTTAACTGACACTGGAATGGAATGGCTGTCAGACATGTAGAGAAGGTAATTTTTATAAAACTGTGCAGTGGTCTCTCAATTTTTGCCAGAGCTGTATATATATACATACATATATGTATATACATATATATATGTGTGTGTGTTATAGCTATTATTATTGCTATGAATATTGTAAACTGGCGTTAGATAATCTGCACAAAATACTTAAAGCTTAATGAATAAAAAGGTCCAGCGCTTGTATAAATGTGTTAGTCAATGCTCAATTTCACCTCTGATTTTATATAATGCACTGTCTCTTAATTACTTTCTCACTTTATATTTGATCCTTGTAATTGATTCTCTTCAACATTAATCCTTACTTGGATTCCCTGTGTTATCTCTGGAGAAATGCAGCAAAACTTAAAGAAATATTTTTTAATAATATTTTAGGGGGAAAAAAATCATAACTTTAAAGTATAAATTTTTTTTTATATAAAAATACATTTTAGAAATTGTAGCTCTAACTCAACAGGTTTGAAATTTATGTTTGGGCCAGAGCTCTACGACAAGAGACTCAGAGGGGAAAAGACCGGTATGAAAAACAAGACTTAGTTGCTAGAATAGGGCTGCCAGGATAATGGGGTTAAAGTAGAAAAGGGGGAGTCAATAAATTAATGAATTTGGCGCATCTTCCACTAGTGCCAATCTTGATGACTTGGGGCCATGTTTTCAAAAATAGTCTGATATAAATCTTTTATCATGGGACCCTATTATTATTATTATTATTATTTATTGTTATAGCGCCATTTATTCCATGGCGCTTTACATGTGAGGAGGGGTATACATAATGAAAACAAGTACAATAATCTTAAATACAAGTCATAACTGGTACAGGAGGAATGAGGACCCTGCCCGCGAGGGCTCACAATCTACAAGGGATGGGTGAGAATACAGTAGGTGAGGGTAGAGATGGTCATGCAGCGGTTTGGTCGATCGGTGGTAGCTGCAGGTTGTAGGCTTGTCTGAAGAGGTGGGTCTTCAGGTTCTTTTTGAAGGTTTCGATGGTAGGCGAGAGTCTGATGTGTTGTGGTAGAGGGTTCCAGAGTAGGGGTGATACGCGAGAGAAATCTTGTATACGATTGTGGGAAGAGGAGATAAGAGGGGAGTAGAGTAGGAGATCTTGTGAGGATCGGAGGTTGCGGGTAGGTAAGTACCGGGAGACGAGGTCACAGATGTATGGAGGAGACAGGTTGTGGATGGCTTTGTACGTCATGGTTAGGGTTTTGTAGTGGAGTCTCTGGGCAATGGGGAGCCAGTGAAGGGATTGACAGAGGGGAGAGGCCGGGGAATAGCGGGGGGACAGGTGGATTAGTCGGGCAGCAGAGTTTAGAATAGATTGGAGGGGTGCGAGAGTGTTAGCGGGGAGGCCACAGAGCAGGGGGTTGCAGTAGTCAAGGCGAGAGATGATGAGGGCATGGACTAGGGTTTTTGCAGATTCATGGTTGAGGAATGAACGGATTCGTGAAATATTTTTGAGTTGCAGTCGGCAGGAAGTGGAAAGGGCTTGGATATGTGGTTTGAAGGAGAGATCAGCGTCAAGGATTACCCCGAGGCAGCGAGCTTGTGGGACTGGGGAGAGTGGGCAGCCATTTACTGTAATTGATAGGTTCGTTGGGGGGGTCGCGTGAGATGGGGGACCCTAGAAAATAGATGTGACAATCTTGCTAATCTGTGCATGATAGTATATTCATGTATTAATGTCGTAAATATGGCTTTTTTATACAGTGGCATGTAAAAGTTTGGGCACCCCTGGTCAAAATTACTGTAATTGTGAACAATTAAGCAAGTTGAAGATTAAATGATCTCAGATACCTGAAGTTAAAAATGACACATTTCTTTTGTATTTTAGGCAAAAAAAATATTTTTTTTATCTTTTACATTTTAAAAATGACAAAAAAGAAAATGAGCCGAATTGGGCACCCTGCATGGTGCACTGCCTTTTGAAAGTATCAAAGCTTGGGAGAGGCACCGCCCTTTTTGTATCTGTAGGTTTCCTGTTCCTTAAGGGCGGATCCCCTCTCTCATAGTGCTGTCATGGGAGTCCGAATAAAGTGTCGGTTTATACGGTTCACTAAGGTCAATTTAGTTTTAATTTAGTATCCCAATAAATGTGAGAATATCTATATTTTCTTTGAACATGCATAATTCCCATTTGTTATGATAACACCCTTGTTTTCTGTGCTATTGGGACAGTATAGCTACAGCAGAGCATTGGGTGAAAACTGAATGGCCTCAGAGACAGAGTTTGGCATCTGGCGATAAGAATGTCATCCATGATCCTGTAGTGGATAGGAAGGACATTGTCTTTCCTCCCTTACACATAAAACTTGGATGGATGAAGCAGTTCGTCAAAGCTCTCAATCACAGTGGAGAATGCTTTAACTATATATGTTCAACTTTCCCTGGTCTTGGTGAAGAGAAGAAAAAGGCTGGAATATTTGATGGACCTCAAATAAGAACACTTATGAGAGACCCAAATTTTATCACATCAATGAATGAGACAGAAGAAAGAGCTTGGAATGTATTTTGTAATGAGGTGCAGAATTTTCTTGGGAATAAGAAAGCAGACAACTATGAAGAGATTGTGGAAGAGCTACTAATGAGTCTGCGAAATCTTGGATGTAGAATGAGTATCAAGATTCACTATTTACACAGCAATTTGGACTTTTTTCCAGAGAACCTTGGGGATGTGAGCGAGGAACAAGGGGAGCGTTTTCATCAGGACATTAAAACAATGGAAGAACGGTATCAAGACCGGTGGGACTCACATATGATGCCTGACTATTGCTGGAGCTTGATGAGAGACAACTCAGAAGCTGTCCATCACAGATCAGCCAAGAAAAGAAAGTTCAAATAACTGCCATTTGTCATTCATCTGTGTGCCATATATATCTGTTTTTATATTTTGTAGTTTAATTTTGTAAGTATATTTGATTTGCTGTACATAGACTTTGTAATCTTTGTAATTCCTTGATTAAAAATATGCAAAATGTAGTACCGAAAATAATGTGTTTTTATCATAAAAGATTAGGAGTAATTTTCATCAAAAATTGAAAATAACTCGAAATCCTGATGTGATAGCCAAAAACGGAGTTCATATTCGCAATCAGCAGCCAAAATTGTCTTAAAATAGGTTTTAAAACCTTTTGCCAGAAAAATTGCGTTGACCAGTGTTATCATTCAAGTTAATCTCTACCTTTTTTTTTTACATTTTTGTAACATACAGTACAGTGCAACTGTTTTAGTTAAGTGTGGGAAAAATGCTGAAAAGTAAAAATAAATGAAAAAACAAGCATTAATAGTTTATTTTTTATCAATTCAAATGCAAATTAAATGAACAAAAGAGAAATGTAAATCAAAGCAATATTTGGTGTGTCGGTCTTTTGTCTTCAAAACAGCATCAATTCTAGGTACACTTGCACACAGTTTTTTGAAGAAACTTGTCTAGAAGGTTGTTCCAAACATCTTAGAGAACAAACCCCAGATCTACTGTGGATGTAAACTTGTACAAATCCTTCTGCATCTTCATGTCATCCATGACAGACTCAATGATATAGGGATCAGGGTTCTGTGGGGCCATATCATCACTTCCAAGACTCCTTGTTATTCTTTACACTGAAGATGGTTCTTAATATCATAAGCTATATGTTTGAGGTCGCTGTGCTGTTGCGGAATAAATTTGGAACTAATTACCGTATATACTCGAGTATAAGCCGACCCGAGTATAAGCCGACCCCCCTAATTTTGCCACAAAAAACTGGGAAAACCTATTGACTCGAGTATAAGCCTAGGGTGGAAATGCAGCATTTACCGGTGAATTTCAAAAATAAAAATAGATCATTATTGCCCCATAGCTGTGCCATATAGTGCTCTGCACCGTTCATTATTTTCCCATAGCTGTGCCATATAGTGCTCTGCACCGTTCATATTTCCTCATAGCTCTGCCATATAGTGCTCTGCACCGTTCATATTGCCCCATATCTGTGCCCTGTATGCTCTGCACCGTTCATACTGCCCCATATAGTGCTCTGCACCGTTCATACTGCCCCCATATCTGTGCCCCATATAGTGCTCTGCACCGTTCATACTGCCCCATATAGTGCTCTGCACCGTTCATACTGCCCCCATATCTGTGCCCCATATATGCTCTGCACTGTTCATACTGCCCCATATATGCTCTGCACCGTTCATACTGCCCCCATAGATGCTCTGCACCGTTCATACTGCCCCCATAGATGCTCTGCACCGTTCATACTGCCCCCATACATGCTCTGCACCGTTCATACTGCCCCCATAGATGCTCTGCACCGTTCATACTGCCCCCATAGATGCTCTGCACCGTTCATACTGCCCCCATAGATGCTCTGCACCGTTCATACTGCCCCCATAGATGCTCTGCACCATTCATACTGCCCCCATAGATGTTCTGCACCGTTCATACTGCCCCCATAGATGCTCTGCACCGTTCATACTGCCCCCATAGATGCTCCACATAAATCTGTTCCGCTGCTGCAATAAAAAAAAAAAAAGCCGTACTCACCTCTCTTGATTGCAGGTCCCGGCGTCTCTCTCCGCTCTGACTGATCAGGCAGAGGGCGCCGCGCACACTATATGCGTCATCGCGCCCTCTGACCTGAACAGTCAGAGCGGAGCGGAGCGGAGCGACGCCGGGAAGACGGAGCGGTGCCCGGCGGCTGGAACGTGGACAGGTAATTATGACATACTTACCTGGTCCCGACGTCCGGCTCCCTCTGCCTGTCCCACGGTCTTCTGTGCTGCAGCTTCTTTCTCTATCAGCGGTCACCGTTACCGCTGATTAGAGAAATGAATAGGCGGCTCCACCCCTATGGGAGGTGGAGCCGCTTATTCATTTCTCTAATGAGCGGTCCCACGTGACCGCTGAAGAGGGGAAGAAGCTGCAGCACAGAAGACCGTGGGACGGCAGGGACAGCGCCAGGATCGCTGGGACTAGGTAAGTATACCTCAGCGCCCTCACCCGCCGACCCTGCTGTCCACCTTGACTCGAGTATAAGCCGAGAGTATATACGGTAAATGCCTCTCTGATGGTATTGCATGAAGGATAAGTAAGTATCTTTCTGTATTTTTAAGCATTGATGACACCATTAATTTAGACAAAATCCCCGACTCCCGTTTGCTGGAATCCAGCCCCAAACTTGCAAGAAACCTCCACCATGCTTCACTGTTGCTTGCAGACACTCATTATTGCACCACTCTCCAGCCCTTTGGCCAACGAACTGCCTTTTCCTACAGCCAAATATTTAAGATTTTGAGTCATCCGTACCGACAATGTGCTACAATTTGTCTACACCTCAGTCCTGATATTTTCGTGTATAACTAAGTCGCTTGGTTTTGTTTCTAAGTAGATAGTATATTTTTTTGGCCATAATTCTTCCATAAATTACCACTTCTGGCCAGACTTCTCTGTACAGAAGGTAAGTGTAGCTGATTCCCACAGATTGCTGCCAGTTCTGAGCTAAGGGCTTTGCGGTAAAGCTTCTGATTTTGAGGAGAAGTAATGATGATGTGTCTCATCTGGTGCACGGTTTCCTTGGCTGACTGTTGATTCTGTGGTCCACAACGTTGCCTATTTCTTGGTGTACTCAATGTTAAGAAATAAAGGCAGATACTTATTTACTCCAAATGTATTCTACAGTAGGGCAACAACCTCAAACCTACAGTCAATGCCATTAAGAACAATCTTATAGCAATGAAGAACAAGTACTGGATGTGATGATATGGACCCACAGTGATCTCAACATCCTCGAGTTTATTTGGGATTTTTGAAGAAAGAGAAAGATTTGTGCAAGTCTACATTCATAGAGGATCTGGGGTTAGTTCTCCAGGATGTTTGGCACAACTTCTCTGTTGAGATCTTCAAAAGCTGTTTGCTAGTGTACCTAGAAGATTTGATGGCAAAGGTTGGGAACATTAAATATTGATTTTATTTAGATTTCTCTTCTGTTCAGTCACAGAATAAACTCTAAAACTTTTTTTTAAAGAATTCTTATGTTGCAGCATTTGTTCCAAACCTTCATAAAACTTTTACATAGTTATGTATATTCCTAATAAAACAAAAAAACTAACATAGACCTTTACGGCTCTGATGTGCCAGAGGCTGGCAAGAAAAAATATCCTGTTGTTCAGGATGATTCTTCATAGTGTCCTCAAGAAAGAATGGAGAGAAATCACTAGACACTCTATAACTCTGTTTTCAATACCCTATACCTGCCTGTATAAGGGGGAACTAGAACTACCAGACCTCCTATATACTAATCAGTTGAACTGATCTTGTTTTTGATGTGGTGGGGACAGCTCAGCTAGGTCCTCTGTCCCGCTACTACATTTTGAATTGCAGTTACTGTTTTTTGACTAACTTATGTACAAGTTACTTATTACTACTACAGCATTTATTTGCTTCTTAAAGGGGTTGCTTTTAAAGGGGACATTTTGTTTGTTAAATGCATGTAGCCAGAACATATTTTTTTTTTCCAAATGATCATTGCAAAAAAGTGTACTCTTTCCTCCTGTGTTGCGCTGTCTGCTGAATGAGTTATCTGAGAGTCCGTTAGTTAGTCAGCTTGCTCTGACAGTTAGATGGAGAGCTTGTGGTGTGACATTTCTGAGCTCCTCTCAGCTTATTTACGGCTACACACCACATCAAAGTTGAATGTGCAGGAAAATAAATAGACTACAAAAAAACAATAAAAAAGCTAAATTTTTAATTAGATCAAATTTAAAAAAAATTTTAAATGAAAAAGAAGTTTCCAAAGCTGGACAACACATGTAACTTCCTAAGCTACAAGAAAGTTGTTGCTTGTGTACGTATAACAATTAATTTCACTTATTGTTACCAAGTTGACGGAAAACTCTGACGATACACAGAACCTTGTCTTAACCAAACAAAATGATATATTAATGCTTTTTTAAATATGACTTGGCACATTTATGTTCTTGTCCAAAATTTACTTATTAAAACCAGACATCCTTAGGTGATCCATCAAGATGCCATTACTTACACTTCACTGTTTTTATCAATGCCACAATTGTATGTTCCTATTTATATGGAAGTGTACAGCAATTTATCAAAGAAATGATGCAGTAGAATCCCCAGGTTTAGTACAGAAGTGTAGTTATTTTAAGATGAGATTGAACTCCCTTTAAGGGTTAAATGATCCTTGTAAATCTAAACATATCCATGTTAGGCCTAATTTGCACAATTTTTGATGGGCAGCACACAAATGTACCATAATGGTATCTATGTGCTGTCCTCCTAATCACGGATCCAGTCATTGATATGTGAGTGTTGTCCACGTATGACACCAAACTCAAATATGAAAAGTCACATCCTTACCCTCCAGGATCCCAAGATCTGCGTAGGCTGCAAGGCTGGCATGAAGTTACCGGTGCGCTACTGCTATGCGCACTACACGCCACACATATGATGTCACGCCAGGCTGGCGAATCAAAAGCTGAGCTGCGGAACCAGTAAGCTCTGGAAATTCGGGCAGCACCTGTCCATGGCCAGGGAGCACTGAAATGCCCCATGGACCATTATCCTGAGGAGAGCGCTGCATGCCCAATTACCATGGAGCAAAAATAGCAAGCACTGTACTCACTGACGGGTTTTTTTTGGTTTCAGTTATGGGTTAGGTGGGTTTTATAAATTAAACATGTTAAAAAGTATAAAAATCACATAGCCAACAACATTACTGCAAAATCACTGCAATTTACAGAAAAACTATGCAGCTCTGCTAATAGTCTAAAGATGAGCAACAAAGAACATGATCATTTCTGTGGTATCATGCCGCCATTGAGGCATCAGTTCTGCAGCCCCAGAACTTCAGCAATGTTTGCATTCAATAAAGACGTTCTTGCCGCTTTCACCTCGGGCTCGTGTCCCGTCAGGATGATGAAGGAATCTTTGGGAATAGGTTTCTTCTTCACTCTGCCAAGATCCATATCTGTTTTTGGTAAAAAGATGATGCTACCTGTTTAGGGAAAAGTCCTGTGACTCTGATTTTTTTCTGTTTGCTACTAAAATATACTTCTTTCCCTTTTCAAATGAGATCCAGTTGAAACTGTGATGGTGAAGAATAATCGGTGCAGACGGTGCACTCTTAGTTCCCACAATAAATGTGCTTCCATCATCTTCGGGAAGTACTGTACTTATCAGAACCAACTTTGTTTTTATCTTTCGAGGGCATAATGAACCTCATAGTTCACTGAGCACACTAAGGGTACACTCAAAGAGCCATATAGCATGGCTGAGTGATCTCTGATATTTTATCACATAGCACTCGGCCCAAGATTATACTATGGGGCAGTGCAGGTCAGTGATTATTTTCTCATGCCAAATCAACATGAGAAAACAATTGCTGCATGCTGTGAGTGACTCAATATACAAATTACGTGCTCCCATACAAGTCTATGGATGTCTGGGACACATCGAACTGCACTCGGATGTCATCTGAGTGCAGACAGATGTATTCTCACCGAGACAATGGAGAAGATGGGGAAATTTAGTTCTCCATCTTGCCTGCACTTGTGCTGCAATTTTCTCATGCGAGAGATGACACTCGGATCAAACTCTGACAGCGTTTGCGCAGAGTGTCATTAGCATAATCGGCCCTGATTGTCTAGCAAGAGAATATACGGCAGTGTGAGCGAGCCATAAGAGACTCAATCAACAAGACCATAAAGGGAATCTGTCACCCCATTTTTCACCTATAAAGGTACCGTTACACTGAACGATATCGCTAGCGATCCGTGACGTTGCAGCGTCCTGGATAGCGATATCGTTCAGTTTGACAGGCAGCAGCGATCAGGATCCTGCTGTGATGCCGTTGGTCGCTGCAGAAAGTCCAGCACTTTATTTTGTCGCTGGACTCCCTGCAGACATCGCTGAATCGGCGTGTGTGACACCGATTCAGCGATGTCTTCACTGGTAACCAGGGTAAACATCGGGTTACTAAGCGCAGGGCCGCGCTTAGCAACCCGATGTTTACCCTGGTTATTAGCGTAAAAGTTAAAAAAAACAAACACTACATACTTACCTTCCGCTGTCTGTCCTCCGGCGCTGTGCTTCTCTGCAGTGGCTGTGAGCGCCGGCCAGCCGGAAAGCACAGCGGTGACATCACCGCTCTGCTTTCCGGTCGCTGTGCTCACAGACAGTGCAGGAAAGCACAGCGCCAGTACAGAGAAGCAGAGCGCCGGGGACAGACAGCGGAAGGTAAGTATGTAGTGTTTGTTTTTTTTACTTTTACGATGGTAACCAGGGTAAACATCGGGTTACTAAGCGCGGCCCTGCGCTTAGTAACCCGATGTTTACCTTGGTTACCGGCATCGTTGGTTGCTGGAGAGCTGTCTGTGTGACAGCTCTCCAGCGACCAAACAGCGACGCTGCAGCGATCGACATCGTTGTCGGTATCGCCGCAGCGTCGCTGAGTGTGAAGGTACCTTAAGCTGCGGTCACCGCCATCAGGGGCTTATCTACAGCATCCTGTAATGCTGTAGATAAGCCCCCGATGTAACCTGAAAGATAAGAAAAACAAGTTAGATTATACTCACCCAGGGATGGTCCCGCTGCGGTCCGGTCCTATGGGCGTCATGGTCCGGATCTGGCGCCTCCCATCTTCATGCGATGACGTCCTCTTCTTTGCTTCCTGTCGCGGCTCCTGTTGAGGGCAGAGCAAAGTCCTGCAGTGCGCAGGCGCTGGGCCACTCTCACATGAAGATAGGAGGCACCGGACCCGGACACCCATCAGACCGGACCGCACCTGGGTGAGTATAATCTAACTTGTTTTTCTTATCTTTCATTACAGAATGCTGTAGATAAGCCCCTGATGGCGGTGGCCGCAGCTTACAGGCAAAAAATGGGGTGACAAATTCCCTTTAATTTGTAGAGTGAAAGTCAGAATCAAAATGTTTGATAATACATATATAGCTACATAGTATGGATGAAAAAAGGCATATCCATCAAACTCAACCGAGGCAAGGGAAAAGATAAAGGGAGAGTGTATAGATAAAGCCAAAATACATGAACCCGTCTGCCCTAAAAGAGCGAATTCTCTCTCCTGATACTGGGTGTAGATGATGGATTGGATCAACCTTCAGAATAAGAATTGTACACATTAGTGTAAGTATTTAGGATATGTTTTCCAAATCTTCTCATTCTTTTTTTTATTCTTTTGATTGTTCCCGCTCTGATCAGCTCCTGAAGTAGACTATTCCACAGATCTACAATTTTCATGGTATAGCAGGCTTTTTCTCCTCTGGAGATTGAATTTGTTTTTCCGGAGGAAGTGTCCTCTTTTCTTTGGAACAATCATTAAAACAGTTTTGACTACCGTATTTTTTGGACTATAAGACGCAATGGACTATAAGACGCACCCAGGTTTTAGAGGTGGAAAATAGGGGAAAAAATACTTGAAGCAAAAAAGGTGGTAAAATATTTAATAACATAAACATACTATTATATATAATAACACATATAATAGTATGTTATTACGTTGGAAGCTACGGGTAGAAGACGGTGCTGCGGGACCAGTGTGGTGTATGTAAAGTACTGTATGAAGACGCTGGAGGGTGAGTATAAGAATGGGGGCACAGGGATTATATTTAAAGCACCACTCCAAAACTGAAAAATACACTGGAGTGCTGCTTTAAGATCCCATTGGGAGAACTATAACTCCCAGCATGTCCTGCAGATCCTATGGCATGCTGGGAGTTATACTTCACCACAGGAGTGGCAGAGTGCTTTATTGTGTGTTGTAAAGACTAACCTTTTAATTGTGGCAGCCAGCCAGCCACGCTGTGGTGAGGTAAAATGCTGGAGCCTCCCATGACACTACAGAGCCCTCCCTCTTGTTGCCTCTCCAAAGCACAGGAGGAAGCTTGCAGATTCTAGTGTGGTGTCTGAAGGACCTGTGATGACATCAAGAAGAGAGAGGGCTCTGTGCTGCCATGTGATTCTCCAGCCCGCCCACTTCATGACATCACATAGGTCCTTGTGCTAGAGCACTCGGCATCCAGCACAGCCCTGGCAGGTATGCAGCGATCTTGTCTCCTCTGGCCCCTGCTCCTTCCCCCTCATCCACCGGTCACACAGATCTCCCCAGCCGCTGCAGGAATCCAGCGCTGGGGAAACCATGTGTGTCCCTGCTTAAGTGAAGGACTGTTCATTTGCTGCTCCCCGCTCACTGCTCAGTGCTGACAAGTGGGCGGGGAAGCGGCTAATGAATATTCACTGCACTGTAATGATCAGTGGGTTCCTGCAGCCGGGCAGGGAAATTTTTCTGTCTCCTGCCTCCCAGTGCGATCCCACTCGCCACTGCCCCCTCCCCACGTTACATCCCTACCATAAGACGCACGCACACTTTTCTTCCTAATTTGGAGGAAAAAAGTGTGTCTTATGGTCAGAAAAATACGGTAAATAAATTTAAATATTTTAGTCTTCCCATAACCAAGATCCTCCATCCTCGTTATCAGTTATCAGTTTTGCGCTCTTCTTTATACTTTTTCTAGCTCCAGGGCTTCTTTTCTATGAACTGGTGCCCAAAACTGCATATCCCATGAATAGTCCCCTTGTTTTGCTACACACAAACACACAAAACAGCTTCTCTCGATAAAACACATTCATGGTTGCCATACATGGATGAAAATTAAAAGATTTTTTGAGTTTCAGTTCTTAAAGACAATCTTAGTACCATCACATAAAATCTGCATGTAGAGAGTCATGGAGGAAAACATCCGGAGCTTCTCCTACAGGCATGTCATCTACAGAAGAGAATGCAACATCTGAAATGACAATCTTCCAGACAGCAAAATGATTGTGTGGACAGGTGGGAATATAGGGCCCTCTACTCCTTAGGACCCATGTTCAGGCTCACATGCAGTTTGATCAGATGTGCCTTCCACTATTGATAAGTGTTGTGATGGAAAGTACGGTAATCTAGTTTAATAGTCCAGTGTAAAAATGATTAAAAAAAAGCTATGATACTTACATGCATCCCTGATATACAAAAGCATGGCAACAAAAATATAATCCACCAAGGCTAGAGTATTGCTGTCTGCAAAGAGAGCATCCCAAACCACAAGGAGGTCCTGAAGCGGAAATTCTCGACCAAAGAGGAGTCTCACCCATCGTCTAAAACAAAGTGTAAAAAAAGAAGAGAAAGAAAAATTGTACCATAAGTGTCATTACATGTGAAGGGTCTCAAGAATTGCAAAGCATAAAGTACAGCCTAGTTCATATAATGCAGCCACATGATGTTTGGTTCACAGGACAAGTTACTCGATTTAACTTTTTTGTGTGTTTATTTTTTTGTTTGTTCTTAAATCTCCTTTGATCTCAATAGAAGGAATAAAGAAAAAACAGCGGCAATATCACAGGCAAACAGGACACGTTCTAGGAAAATGTTGTGAATCTACCGAGTGCCATACTAATGTGACGGAGGGATTGAATTCTATAAATACAGACAGAACTACAAGCTGTAAAAGCACAAAATGAGTGCAAACAGAAAGAGCGGCACGGCATTTACAGGTGATAATGCAAAGTGACACCTTTACATAGCACAAGGATCACTCATTTATACTCAAGGAATTTCCGACTGAACCGCTAGAATCTCCAAGAACCATCCCAAGATCATTCATGCCCAAATATGATATCGTACCCAACATTTTTTTGTAAAAATAAAAACACTTTTTGTGCCACTCAGCATGCCAGCATAGCGTCTGCCACATTGTGCCTACAACGTGAATCCCGCCGTCTTACAGAGAAGGCATCTCCGGCTATACTTTCTCTCAAGTGCGCCAAAATTTTAATGGGAAAACGAACCATTACAGCAGGAGTTCATTTATGACTGACTGCCACTTCTGATCATGAACGCACAACTCTAGCTGCACCTCAAAAAATGTAAAGGAAACATAAAAGTAAAATAAAAACATCATGAAACACACAACTATTGGCATGAATGATTACGGTACCATCCATAATTAGTTTACAATAAATGTAATTTTAGATATAAAAAAAATACAAGAGAGATAAGAGCTGGCAAGATAAAAAGATGCAAAAAAGGGAATATGCTAAAACAAACAAGTATCTGACAAATGTATTAGATGAAATGATAGTGGATAATGGTGTAAAATGAATGCGAAAGGCAGCAAAATACATTTAAAGATGGTTTGAGTGGTGATTGTTATTCAACTACCACTTCTAAAACAATGATAAAGAACAAAACTTTTAGCTACTCCAATTGAAAAATAATAGAAATGTAAAAAAGAACAAAAAAAAAGACCCCGGCATTGCTCTAAATATTGATTTATCCTGGTGTTGAAACCAATTACAGCATTTAGCAAACCAGATTAAAAAAAATAAAAATAAATTTAATCCTATACAGTGTCTAAAAGGTACATTAATGTTCAGATTTTTTTCCCCAACTCCTAGTAATTCGTAAGGACCTTTATCAATGTTTTCCAGATTCGCCATTCATTACGACTGCCCTTTATCGGACGTATAATGGTTGGCATTACCAGGAAAGTTGAACGTATAATGTAAGGTCTCACGCATCAGACGGATGTCCGTTTTTCATGTACGTGTTTTATAAGGGTGTGTGACACCGAATATAGAGAGCTGAGCTATCCACCTCTCTGCATTGTTTGTGAATCTACCCTTCCAAGTCTATGGTCCCATGAAAATCATAGACCGCACACTGATGCCAGCTGTGAGAAATCCCTCTGCTCTTCATTTTTAACATTGTAATAAATCGGAGAAGCGCTGTAATTTCTTTTTTTTTGCATACGAGAAAATCAGTGATGGGTAAGATGGACACATTGTCCAAACACTGATGAAAATCTGATGTAGCACACTGATGATCTTTTCACATATCAGAAAGAATAAGACTGAGGCCTAACAAAGATCCACAATTGACCGACATTTTCAAAAACTTTAGATAAACTCAGTTGGCAAGAAATGGGCGTAACATTTACAATTCTGATACTTTCACGTACCTCCCTATCTCTCAATTGTAACTTATGCTGTACTTTGGTGCGGCTTAAAAGAAGCTTTTAACCCCTTAGTGACGGAGCCAAAGTTTTGAAATCTGACCAGTGTCACTTTATGTGGTAATAACTCTGCAACCCTTCAACAAATCCCAGTGATTTTGAAAGTTTTTTTCGTGACACATTATACTTTATGATAATGGTAAATTTAGGCCAAAATGTTTTGTGTTTATTTATAAAAAGTATCAAAAATTTTAGAAAAATGTTAAAAAATTTGCACTGTTCTAAATTTGAATGATTATCTCTTTAATCCAGATGGCCATACCACAGCAAACCATTAATAAATAGCATTTCCCACATGTCGGCTTTACATCAGCATCATTTGTAAAATGTTATTTTATTTTGTTAGCATTTTACGAGGTCTAAAAATGTAGCATCGATTTTTCATATTTTCAAGGAAATTTACAAAATTTCTTTTTTTAAGGACTTATCCATGTTTGAAGTGACTTTAGGGGTCTCATATATTGGGAAACCCCCAAACGTGATACCATTTTAAAACAGCACCCCCTGACATATTGAAAACTGCTGTCAGGTAGTTTATTAACCCTTCAGGTGCTTTACAGGAATTAATGCAAAGTGGTATGACAGAAGTGAAAATGTGCATTTTTACCACCTAAATGCCTCTAACTTCTGAACAGATTACTACAGCCGTCAGACTCTAAGGCCACTATTTGGTCGTGAATTGCCATTGCAAACATCAGGACCACACAATCATGATCTGCGGGCACCAATTTGGATAAAGAGGAAGCCCCACACTCTGTTAACCATTTATAATGATGTAGTCACTATTGACAGCAGCATCTAAGGGGTTAAACAGATTTGGACGGTGGCAACACTGATCGTCGCTAATACAGCAAGTTGTCAGCTATAGTGGACAGCCGACAGCTACTGGATCGTCACCTGTGTGGGGAGGCTATGCTCTTATATCTCAGGTCAGTTAAAAGACATATTGGCTGTCATTAAGGGGATCGTTCACCAAATTTTTAATGTTTAACTGAACACAATGTATTAGTAATTTCAGAGCGAAATAAAACATTTATTTATATTTTTCGCCTCTATGTTGCAGAGATATTAGCAATCAACGTTTTGACACTTAATGAATTAACTTCTTTTTTTTTTTTTTAAGTGGGTGTTATAAGACAGTTTCCACTATGGGTGTGTGCTTCTTCTCCATGTATGATGCTGACCAATAATAAGCAGGCAGCAACACTCAAAAAAAAAAAAGAATGCGCCCCACAATAGACTACAGGCAGTTTCTCAGTAAGCAGATCAAGAAAAAAAAAAGTTTGATGGATAGTGTAGAGAAAAGAATCTTTATGTTGCTTTCCAGGAGCACTGCAGACACGGCTGGACGGAATGAAGCACAGCTCCTTTCACAGATTTGCCCTGTGTTACATTGGCTGACAGCGCAGAGCTAGCCCAGAAACCGGGGAAAGAAGGATGCCGCTGCTCACACTGTACCACTCTTAAAATACAAACATGAAGAAGATTTTTAAACTAAATATATGTCTTAGTGCAAGGTCCCCTACAAGAATATGTACGCTTTGATACCGATTTCAGAGAATTCACTGTACTACTTAAGACCATTGTTCACTTTAGCAATACATTTATGTAAAATAATTTTTTTTTCCCCCCCAAAGAATATGGCACCCGAGGAAACTGCCCCTGTCCCCACCAATGTTAATTGTATGTAGTATATTTAGTATTGCCTTTCCATGCTGAGTGAAGTACATCTACTAAAATCATAAATATTAAGTGTGGGTAAAGCTTTGAAAGTCCATGAAGGGACATTAGATATGACTCCTATAGAAGTCTACTAAAATGTCCCATTAAGTGTATCAATATGATTGTTCCCATAGATATCAGGGACAATAAAAACTGCATAAAACAATAAAGGGGTTGTCCAGTCAAAAAATAAAGTCTGCAGACTTCTGAATCTCCCCGATGCACGCACTGTGCACTGCGAGAATTTGCTAGTTTCTAAGCCAGGACCGGAGGGTACTATGCGTTATGCAAACTTCTGACCAAAGCTCGTCTAAGTGGGTGCGGTCTGGGGGCCACATCCCATCTAATGACGAGGCTGTCCAGTGGGCCAGGCCTTACTCTATACTCTATAGCAGGGGTCCCCAACTCCAGTCCTCAAGGCCCACCAACATGTCATGTTTTCAGGATTTCCTTAGTCTTGCCCAGGTAATAATTGCATCACCTGTGCAATGCAAAGGAAATCCTGAAAACATGACCTGTTGGTGGGCCTTGAGGACTGGAGTTGGGGACCCCTGCTCTATAGTGTATGGAGAGAGATGGCACCCACTACACCGGCTCTGGCCGGGAGTATGTATGGCGCATACATACCCACCAGTCCCACCTCAGAAACTCGCGTGCGGGTGCTGAGGGGATTCAGAAGTCTGCAGTCACACACAGTGACTACGGACTTTTCATTTTTGACCGGACAACCCCTTGAAGGGTTGCTGGGCAGAGTGATCCATGCCTGGGTATGAGCAGGGGCTTAGACTCCATCACCAAAGCTTACAGGCCATACAGGTTCATCATGTTTGTAGTCAAGAAATTTTAAAACACTAAGGAAGTCACAACGAGTTGGCAATTATCATGTTATGTGCCTAAGTAAGCGGCACTACAAATAATTGAAGGGAAGAAAATCACACTACATGGGTGAGTTTCCACCTGCATGCACATGTGTTATATCAAATCATCAGAATGTGATATGGTAGTGATCCAAAATTAGAAAAACAAGTCAAATAAGCTTTAAATTATGTCTGAAACACCTGGCGGTTTGGAATGTGACATAAAAATTATTTTTTAAGTAGAAAGGAGGATGCAGATTGCATTATTGGAGTTGACAAGCGTTGTCCTTTCTCACACACATTTCAGACTGGAGGAGTTCTCCCCAGCAGAGACAGGAAAACCCAGTGATTAATTCACTATTCTACCTAATTATTGACAAATGCTTAATTATCAGTAGACAATTCGTAGCTAATTATTACTTTACTAACTCTAAATAATTGACACTGGAATTCACAACCAAGAACAATTTTGAAAATTTGTACAATAATCACCATTGTATATTAAGCTATAGTAAGACAATATTTAGGCCTTTTCTTTTTAACTCCTTCACCCCATAGACTGTTTTCACCTTCTTGACCAGGTCAATTCCGACCAGTGTCATTTTATATGGTAATAACTCAAACATTTCAACATATCCCACCGATTCTGACAATGTTTTTTCGTGACATCTTGTCAATCTTTAACCCCTTTAACCCCAAGGGTGGTTTGCACGTTAATGACCAGGCCAATTTTTACAATTCTGAAAACTGTCCCTTTATGAGGTTATAACTCTGGAACGCTTCAACGGTTCCTGATGATTCTGACATTGTTTTCTCGTGACATATTGTACTTCATGATAGTGGTAAAAATTATTTGATATTACCTGCGTTTATTTGTGAAAAAATAGAAATTTGGCGAAAATTTTGAAAACTAAAAGTTGACCAGCAATTTCTCATTCTTACAACACCATTTTTTTTAGGGACTACATCACATTTGAAGTCACTTTGAAGGGTCTATATGATTGAAAATACCCAAGTGTGACACCATTCTAAAAACTGCACCCCTCAAGGTGCTCAAAAACACATTCAAGAAGTTTATTAAACCTTCAGGTGTTTCACATTAATTTTTGGAATGTTTAACAAAAAATGAACATTTAACTTTTCTTCACAAAAAATTTACTTCAGCTCCAATCTGTTTTATTTTACCAAGGGTAATAGGAGAAATTGGACCCCAAAGGTTGTTGTGCAATTTGTCCTGAGTAAACTGATACCCCATATGTGGGGGACACCACTGTTTGGGCGCATGGCAGAGATCGGAAGGGAAGGAGCGCAATTTGACTTTTCAATGCAAAATTGGCTGGAATTGAGATCGGACGCCATGTTGCGTTTGGAGAGCCCCTGATGTGCCTAAACAGTGGAAACCCCCAAATTCTAACTGAAACCATAACCCTAATCGCAACCGTAAATGTAATCCAAACCCTATCCATAACTTTAGCTCCATCCCTAACTTTAGCACCAACCCTAACCCTAACTTTAGCCCCAACCATAACCCTAATGAGAAAATGGAAATAAATATTTTTTTTTATTTTATTATTTTTCCCTAAGTAAGGGGGCGATGAAGGGGGGTTTGATTTACTATTTATAGCGGGTTTTTTAGCGGATTTTTATGATTGGCAGCTGTCACACACTAAAAGACGCTTTTTATTGCAAAAAATAGTTTTTACGTCTCCACATTTTGAGAGCTATAATTTTTCCATATTTTGGTCCACAGAGTCTTGTGAGGTCTTGTTTTTTGCGGGACGAGTTTTTATTGGTACCATTTTCAGGCACGTGACTTTTTTTATAGCTTTTTATTCCGATTTTTGTGAGGCAGAAAGACCAAAAACCAGCTATTCATAAATTTCTTTTGGGGGGGGGGGGGCGTTTATACCGTTCCATGTTTGGTAAAATGGATAAAGCTGTTTTAATCTTCGGGTCAGTACGATTACAGCAATACCTCATTTATATCATTTTCTTATGTTTTGGCACTTTTATACGATAAAAACTATTTTATATAAAAAATAATTATTTTTGCATCGCTTTATTCTGAGGACTATTAACTTTTTAATTTTTTCGCTGATGATGCTGTATGGTGGCTCGTTTTTTTGCGGGACAAGATGACGTTTTCAGCGGTACCATGTTTTTTTATATCCCTCTTTTTGATCGCGTGTTATTCCACATTTTGTTTGGCGGTATGATAATAAAGCGTTGTTTTTTGCCTTGCTTTTTTTTTATGGTGTTCATTGAAGGGGTTAGTGGGACAGTTTTATAGGTCGGGTCGTTACGGATACGGCAATACTAAATATGTGTACTTTTATTGTTTTTTTTATTTAGTTAAAGAAATGTATTTATTGGAACAATATTTTTTCTTTATTTAGGTTTTTTTTTTACACTTGTAAATATTTTTTTTTTTACTTGTTTACTTTGTCCTGGGGGAGGGGCATGACTATATAGAGTCAGATCGCTGATCGGACGCTTTGCAGTGCACTGTGTCACATCAGTGATCTGACAGGCACTGCAGGGAGGCTTGCTGGCGCTTGCTCTGAGCAGGCGCTTGCAAGCCACATCCCTGCAGGACCCGGAAGGCCCCCCGCCGTCATTTTGAATCCGGGGCCTGCAGGGAGGAGGAGGTAGGAGACACTTGGAGCAATGCAATCACATCGAGTTCCGAGGGTCTCAGGGAAGCACGCAGGGAGCCCCTTCCTGCGCGATGCTTCCCTATGCCGCCGGAACGCTGCGATCATGTTTGATCGCAGTGTTCCGGGGGTTAATGGGCTACATAGTGCCGGATGTCAGCTGCGATAATCAGCTGACACCCAGCCCCAATCGGCCGCGCTCCCCCCGTGGGTATGTCATATGTCAGAAAGGGGTTACATTTTTTGCCCTTAAACCAAATAGTTATACTGTATCTCATAAACCAGTTAACAAATAACATTTACCACACGTCTACTTCACATCAGCATTTTTGAAACATATTTTTTTTCCTAGGACGTTACAAGCATTAGGATTTTATCAGCAATATCTAATTTTTCGAACTAAATTTACAAAACCAAATTTTTTTATTTTTTTTAGATCACATCCCTTTTAAAGTGACTTTGAGAACCCTATATGACAGAAAATACTCAAAAAAGACACCATTTTAAAAACAACATCCCTCATACTGCTCAAAACCATATTCAAGAAGTTCATTAACCCTCTAGGGGCTTCACCAGAATTAAAGCAATGTCAAAGGAATAAATGAAAATTTAACTTTTCCCCATACAAATATTCATTTAGCCCCAAATTTTGCATTTTCAAAAGAGTAAGTTGAGATAACGGACCACACAATTTGTTGTGCAGTTTCTCCTAAGTACGCCAATACCGCATCTGGGGTAGAAAACTCCTGTTTGGGTACAAGTCAGTGTACTCCTCTTTGGAGTAAAAAGCTCAGAAGGGAAGGAGTGCCATATTGTAGTACAGATTTGGATGTTATGGTTTACGGGTGCCATGCACATTGGAAGAGCGCCTGAAGTGACAGAACAGCAGAACACCCCCCCCATAAATGACTAAATTTTACAAACCACGCCTTTCAATGAATTCACCTAAGGGTGCAGCGATTACCGTATGTTGACACCACATGTATGTCACAAAAATTTATACCATTGGTCAGTGAAGAAAAAAGGATTACAGTTTTACCCCAAAACATTTGTTTTAGCCCCAGGTTTTACACTTTCACATGAGTAAAACTGGCAACAAAATGTGTCCCACAATTTGTACTGAATGTGGCAATACCCCAAATGTCAGTGTACAGTACTGCTTAGCCACACTTGGGAGAGATGGAGCGCTATTTGACTCTTGGAGAAAAATATATTGTAGAATTCTTTGCGGACTCCATATACAGAGCCCCTAAGTGCTAGAAGAGCAGAATCCCTCCTCAAGTTACCCCATCTTGGAAACTACACCCCTCTGGGAATTCATCTACAGGTGTAGTAAAAATTGTTTATGAGTAGGAGAAAAACTTAGAAGACTTTATTAAAACACAAGTCATTAGCAAGTAAGATTTTTTTTTTATAGGGAAGCAGGTTTTATAGATTTAACCCTTTAGAGTAAAATACGTATGTCAGTGCTGGGGAGATCGTGTGTGCTTTGTTCTGATGAAGAAAAAGGTTTACTTCGAAACGTGTTGACAAATAAAACCGCATTCCACTATTCCGGTCTCCTACTCTTCTCGGACCATTGGCTGTGCGGATTTTAACCCACTTATTTCCAGCCGCACAAGTTTCTCCAAATCGTGGATCTGCAGCTGCTTATTTCTAAGTTGATATGAAACTTGTGCCCCTCAGAGCCCCCTCAGGTGAGCATAAATCGCTTTTATCTCCTCATTTTCCAGTCGGATAGGACCCTATTGTGTCTATTGTCTCTCCAGATTCCCTCCTTTACTCCTGAGCAACTATTATGACTCCCTTACTTGGAGATTAATTCCTGTATGCTTATGTAGCATTAGATATTTTATGGATGCGGTTATTTGCACTTTTTTGTATTAGTTGTTTTGTTGCAGTGTCTTATTTAAGGAATGGGTATTAACCAGGGCAATTACATAAGGACAGCCGACACATAAGCGGGAGAACCATATAGTATTTCTCTAATTATGGTGCCTAGAGGGGTAGCCACCCTAATTAGCTGGGTAGAAAGGCAAAATGAGTAATTGTAAGTACACAGTGCAATGATGATTGCAGTATGTTATGATGAAAACTTTGATGTGAGCGCTTCTTTAAATTACGAAAGGTGTTTTACAGTAGCTTACTCCCCTCTCCCCATTCAGAAATCATGTACGCTCAGTTTTTGTAGAGGATGTCCATCATTGCTGTACATGCTGACCCTCAGCTCAAACCCAAGCAAGCTCCTGAAGAGTTTGGACTTACAACCACTCTCTTAATGCCGCTGACATGCTTCACCAAGGTCTTCCATAACAAAATCTGCAATCGCATGCATTTCCTTTTTTTTTTTAAAGGGACAAAAAAGTTTTAAAAATCCTCACACAATCAATTTTTAAACATTAAAATATAATGCAGATAGAATAAGAAAACCTTAAAATTATTTCTATTATTTCAATAAACTTCGGCTCATCTAAAGGGCAATTCAATACCAATATTGTACAGTATTTTGTTCCCAAAACTAAAATCCTGGCCAATAGAAGTCTCCTCACTATTTAATGTAAGCCGTCTCATCAGCAGATCTTGAGACTGGATTACAGGAAGTAGTCGTTGTCCTTCCTTCCTGTTTGCCAAACGGCATATCTATGAAGGGTGAGCTTTCAGTCTGAGGCGGACAAGTTATTGAACAGTGGAAGATACAGTGTATGCTATTTACTAAAATAAATGAAGTTCCAGCTCCGATAGTGCTGGCAGAATGCTAGTGAAGAGGAACTGTCCACTCAAAAAGATAGAATAGCTCCTAAACATGTTAGACCGGTATGTATGCAGTTTTAACTAGTTGGGAGAGATAATGGTAGCAAGATCATGCTCTATTGTAAAGGTTGAAAAACAAATGTTGAAAATGATCCCCTTACAGAAATCATTCCAGCTTGTAAAGAAAGCATTCTGCAATTATATCAGGGAATAGTGATTTTCACAAAATTATTATTGTACATTTTATAGCAAAGAAAATGCCATCTTTTTTTTCCGCTAAACCCATGAAGGGTGAGATAAGGGTTAACACAATGGAGCACTGGCCGGAGAGCACGAGATAGGGATGTATTACATTCCGATACCTTTCCCTAAACAATGTTATCTTACGGTTTTCTGTTATATGATCATTTATAACGTTCGTACAATTGCAATACAGATGGATTTGATCTCTTGTAATTAAGTCCCTCTTTTTCCTGATGAGAATATTTCTGCCGGAAAGCCAAGGAAAAAAGCGAAGGAAATCTTTGTAATCTCATTGACATATAAAAATATTAGGTATCCCCGCCATGATAGAAAGGGACCAGAGAAAGCCGTTCTTTCCGAGACAGCTGGCTGCGCTTTAATTATTGCTCTGTCCTATTAATCTTGTTTTGCATCTGTTACACCTGCACCATGAAATGTTCATAGTGCGGAGTTTTATCACTAGCGATAATATAATAATTCATATTTTACCAGTCTTCCTTGGCCATTATACTCGGCAAAGAAACAAAAAGAGGCCATCAAACGCCTCCCCGACCAAGCAACATAGAATAACATAAATAATCTTCTAATGACAAAAGCATTAACTGCAATAAACAAATGTTCCTTCAGATTCTCACCTGACCTGTTAAATTAGTGCCGAGCGCAAAGTAATGCAGACAATAGCCGGAATGCTGTAGTTTATCTAACTGCAGCATCTGATTATCTTAATTTCTGATAAATACAGGTTGCATCAGCTGAAATAACCCGACTAACGATGCCTGCGAGGTCTCGCTTTCCTTCCTGCAAAAACATCAACATGTGACTGTCAAAACAATCATCTCTAACCTAATATCCAAGTAGCGCACTCTCCAGGACTGGATCCCCCCTGATGGCTTTACTTAATAGCGCCAAATATAAAACTGTCCACCAGATTATGGGGTGGACAGAATCTAATATTTTTATCCTAAATGTCTCTATTTATTTTTTCTAACATACGGTAATAGTTTTTCTAATATGGTTTAATTAAAAGTTCCTAGACGTCCCTCTCAAACTGCTTTATTTATTTTTTTATGGAAATCCCCAGTGCATGCTAGGATACTCAAAGAGACGTCATCAGGTGCAGAGGCAGCGGTTACTGCCACAGTCTCTGTCCCGACCCCGAAATGAAGCATCATCAGTGACATCCGTTTCAGGGGCTGGGCCTGGGCTAGAGCCCTGCTCTACTGATCTTGCGCTGGTTGTCAATTGCCACGTATGCTCAGTACGAGAACCCTACTTACTGTACAATATTCTTTTCAGTGCACAGTGACAGTGCGCACACACGCCAGCTCTACAGTAATTAGAAGTGAAGAGCCAGCAACAGAACGCACTGTCAGTGCACATTGTAAGGAGAGAACGCTGCAAGCAGAGACCAGCCTACTTCCAAAACAAATGTCACTTCCAAAGGGGGTTGGTCTCTACTTTTCCTGCTCACCGAGTTATCTCCTTAAAATACGGGTTATCTCTTCTCACAGTGAGTGCTTTATGAACATAGAAATAAACTCATTAAATAAGCACATCCAGCCTTGAATTTAGGCAAATTTGGCCAGATTTGGCAGTCTGGTAGAGTTGGTGGCTTACAGGGGATCTGTTAGCAGTGTTTTTGTGGAAATGTATTGCTGCAAAGAGACAAGCTCTGTACACAGCAATACCAAAGCCCGTTATTGGCCAATCAGAGGCCAGCAGCTGACATCACTGTGCTGGCGCATGGCAGTGACGTCATAAGCCGCCATGCTGGCATCCCAAAATGAAGACCAGGAGGATGACATTACCACATGAAGGGGACCAAGATGGAGACCTCACACCAAGATGAGGACCAGGATGGAGACATTACACCAAGATGAGGCATTACTACAATATGGGGACCAAGGTGGGGTGTTACTACAAGATGGGGACATTACAAGATGGGGGACATTACTACAAGAATTACTATATGGTGCTAACTGTAAGACAATATTACTGAATGTGGCCAACTGGGGGAAACAAAATTATAAAAATGTGAAAAAAAATCAAAAAGCATGAAAAAATATTTTGCCGCTAAAAATGCTGTTTTATATATACACTAAACAAGTAGAATATAGCAGGGATGAGATATAGGGCAATGTAAAGGTAAGTTCAAGACATTTTACTTTGCAAGCATAGCGTGACTTCCAAGTCATATGAAACATATAGAAGGAGGCACAGATATATTTATCTGGCCTTTTAAAAATGGTCCCAACCCAAGCAGAACAAAGAAAACAAAATACGCAATATACTTCCATACCTCTAGAAATCATTCTTTGCTCCCAAGGCTACTAGTCACCATTATTATTGAAATGTTTTTGCCAACCCTCCCTGATTTCCTAATAGCCCCCTTTGTCCCTACTATTTGTCTATGTCTTCTAAGAAAAGATATCACCCCCAAAATCGACATACCCGAGGATGCAAACAACCTGACAAGTCCTGGGCACAATTATCATCAGCGTACACCTTTTTATCAGCAACATGCCTGCAGAATATGGGCACACTCGATACTACTATCTTCTTGCTTTCCACTTACATACTAATGGCTTTGGCAGCAAGCAGTTAACTTATTAATTAACCTCGCTATTCGTTGGGAAAGGAAGCAGTAAAACAATGCAGTCCTGGAAGTGCGATTGCTGTACTACTTGGTCCCTGTTTGCACAACGTGTGGCAGAGGAAAGGAGTCTATGCTGTTTCTAATTATTCCAATTATCATGGCACACTATGAAAACTTGATTAATAACACTGAAGATATTGTTGTGGCAATTAGCCATATGGTGGTGGGACTTTATTCTGTCACGATTTAGCCATTAGCATCTACTTATGTTTGTCAGAACAGTGCATCCGTGACAAGCTGAAGTTCCGCTCACCTTGCAGAGTCCCCAGTGAGCGACACTAGAGAACGCTCTATTCCTACGAGCCCCTTTGCCTGAGTAAATTTTTCATGTAGCATCCGGTCTGATTGGGGACAAATGTCAAGTAGCGTATGTGATTACCCATCAAACTAGTGTTCTCCAAAAAGTACGAGGTAAACTGTCAACGCAAACTATTCTCAGCATCAACAAGATGAACAGCTCGTTCCATGTCATTGTCTGGATCAGGGCTGCGCTACCTGCCGATCAACCTCTCATGGTTAACACATGTTTCACGTCAGATTTCCCATCTATTCCATTCCAAATTCTCTCTTTTGGGGATGTCGGAACAATGGGCACCTTGAACTGGGGAACGCCATAATAATTGCATACAAGTACAACATCATTTCTCCAAACAATTCTCCTACCACACTCTTTGACCATTTTGTCATCAGACCAATGGTGTTGTATTCTGCACAAAAACTATTACTCCATTATTTAAAGAGGCAATAATTCGGCCTTATCCTTAAATCTAGAGAATACAGTATTTAAATCTGCCCTTACAGGTTTAAGATGTTTAGTGTAGATTAAAAAGAGGGTCCCCCTTCACTAAAAGAAAAAGAAAAATACATACACGATTGTCTCGTAATCCCTTTAGGACTATAGTGACTGATTTGCTTTTTTTACTTTTTCACAGGCCCGTCTGTATGAGACTTTTGTAGCTTTTCTGTACTTTTTTTTTACTTTTACTATATATAAAATATCATCCCTGATTTATCAAAATGTTTATGCTAGAAAAACAAGAGTAGAACAACTTAAAAAGTCACAAAAGTTTTGCGCAACATGAGTCTCGGCCAGCTCTTTGAAATGCCTTAGTATGGGCAGTATGGAGGCATGACAACACCTGCCCCTTTAATTCATGACCAGACGTGGTGTACCTTTCACCAGGAATTTTACTCCAGTTCCCAGCTGGAGTAACTATTTTGGAGAGGTGGATGGAGGTATATGCCACTTATTAAATGTGCCTGATACATTAAGTGGTGTATGCTTCTTAATGAATCAGGCGTCTCTTACTCCATCATAGCCCTACATTAAAAGGGTTGTTGACTACTCAGAAAACCCCTTCTGAATCCCTATGTTTCCCCGCAAAGAAAACAATCACCCCTATTCTCACATTCAGTACCATTCCAAGTGACATTGTTGCTCTCACTTCCTCCGGATGTATGTGATAGTTCAAAGTGAGGGAGAATGAAGCTGGTGCTGAATGGCTGCAGGGATCATATAACATAATGTCAAGTGATCCCTGAGAGACATCCCTGAGTGCAGACACCGCTGGAATGGCACCATCACTAGAGGTGATAGAGTATAGATGTTATTATTTCACATGAGGGAAACATAGGGATTGAGAAGGGTATGTCCAAGTAGTGGACAACCCCTTTCAGACCTATGACTACAACACCAGTCCTAATGACTAGGGGCCCTAGCAGAGGTGTAGCTGGGGTTTTGGTTTGGGGGGGGGGGAAGAAACTTCTGAGTGGCCCCTAACCAGGTAACCTTGATTACAACTGAGTGACGCACCCAAATTGTGGATGTAGGAGAAGCTCAGCAGATGACCGCGCTGTTACTGAAAATAATCTCTATACAAAGACAAACATGGATATTACCACCATATGGTCAGTGGTAGATACCAGTCCTATGGAACATATAGATATTACAGCACAGTTACAGATGGTGACTTACCGCCGTACTTTCTAATGGAATTGTTCACTTTTCACATCTTTTCGATGTGGCCCAGACCGACATGACAACTTCTTCCAGCGAGGACTCGGCTGCAGAGAATACAACAAAGACACATTTCACTTCTCATATTTCAGCCCCATCACCATCTATTTCCAACCTGCACCAACTCCTCATCCTGCTGATACCCCAATACTGAGCCACTGCTGCCGTATGTGTCCCTATTACTGCACCTGCTATGTGCCCCCCTGTGACCGCTTAGTAGCGAAACTGTTTAATGGCTGCAACACTGTAGGATGGCCCCCTCTCACTGTAATCTCCACACTGTATGATGCCCCCTAGATAGCCTCCATATAGTATAATGCACCAGATAGTCCTCAATATAGTATAATCCATTCCCCATAGGCCGCCATATACTATAATGTACTCCCCATGGGCCTCTATAGTATATTGCATTCCACATAGGCATACTCTGTAAAGTAAAATACAATCCCCATAGGCAGAATCTATAGTTAAATGCACTCCCATAAGCAGACTCTATATAGTATAATGCATCCCTCATAGGCAGACTCTATATAGTATAATGCATTCCCCATAGGCAGACATTATTTAGTATAATACACTCTCCATAGGCAGACTCTATAGCATAACACCCCTCTATAGGCAGACTCAATAGATTAAGGACCCCCCCAAAGGCAGACTCTATAATATAATGCACTCCCCATAGACAGACTATTTGGTATAATGCACTCCCCATAGGCAGGACTCTATAGTATAATGCACCCCCTATAAGCAGACTCTATAGTGTAATGCAGCCCCCAATAGGCAGGCTCTGCAGTATAATGCACTCCCCCATAGGCAAACTCTATAGTATAATGTACCCCCATAAACAGACTCAGTCTACAGTATAATGCAGCCCCCCTAGGCAGACTATATAGTATAATGCACTCCCCATAGGGAGACTATAGCATAATGCACCCCCACATGGGCAGACTCTATAGCAGTGTTCCCCAATTCCAATCCTCAAGAGCCACCAACAGGTCATGTTTTCAGGATTTCCTTAGTATTGCACAGGTGATGGAATTATTGCCTGTACAGGTGATACAATTATCACCTGTGCAATACTAAGGAAATACTGAAAACATGACCTGTTAGTGGCTCTTGAGGACCGGAGTTGGGGAACACTGCTCTATAGTATACTGAACTCCCCATAGGCAGACTCTATAGTATAATGCAGCCCCAACAGGCATGCTCTATAGCAGAGTTCCCCAACTCCGGTCCTCAAGAGCCACCAACAGGTCATGTTTTCAGGATTTCCTTAGTACTGCCCAGGTGATAATTGTATCACCTTCACAGGCAATAATTCCATCACCTGTGAAATACTAAGGAAATCCTGAAAACATGACCTGTTGGTGGCTCTTGAGGACTGGAGTTGGGGAACACTGCTCTATAGTATAATGCAGGGGTCCCCAACTCCAGTCCTCAAGGCCCACCAACAGGTCATGTTTTCAGGATTTCCTTTGCATTGCACAGGTGATGCAATTATTACCTGGGCAAGACTAAGGAAATCCTGAAAACATGACCTGTTGGTGGGCCTTGAGGACTGGAGTTGGGGACCCCTGGTATAATGCACCCCCTATCCCACATAGGCAGACTCTATAATATAATGCAGACCCCCGTAGGCAGAGTCTATAGTATAATGCAGCCCCCCATAGGCATACTCTATAGTATAAAGCAGACCCCCATAGGCAGACTCTATAGTATAATGCAGTCCCCCATAAGCATACTCTATAGTATAATGCAGCCCCCCCATAGGCAGACAGTCAGATGCTACAGTATAATGCACCCCCCAAAAAAACAATAAATACTGACCACTCCTCCTCGTTCCTCAGCTGCTTTGAGCGCCTGCACGTCTCCGAACCGCGGGCGCCGAGTAGTGACGCCATCGCGACTCCACGTCAGTGTCAGTGAAGTCAGACACTGACAGGGGGAATGAACGCTCCCTCTCTCCTCATCAATGCGGTCAGCTGTATCGGCATCCAGGCGATACAAATGATCTTGTTATGACGGGCGAGGGCGCCCCCCACCTGCTCAGGGACCCCAAAGCGGTCGGTGGCAGTGCAGGGAGATTGTGTCTCCCTGCTCTGAAACAGAGTGTAACTGTATGGGCGCGCTGTGCACTCCGATACAGTTACAGTAGCGTAGCTCCGGGTGGGCCCCCTTAAAGCACGGGACCCGGGGCGATAGCACCTTCTGGCCCCCCTCCCCATGCTACTAGGCCCTAGTGTTTAATTTAGAATGCTTTCAAGCAAAATGGGCAAATATTCAGTTCCACCATAGTGTTCACTCAATGAGATCACTATCATCAGGTGTAGTGATCACAGTGAACACTCCACGCCTCGTGACTGTGATAGATACTGATGGCAATAACAAATTTATAATGTAAAAAATCCGAGCTTCTTTCCAGGGGCCGCACAGCTTGTCCGGACACTCAGGATTCCTCCCATGCTGTAATGGCATACCTCTGATTTTATAGAGTAAGTGCTCAGATTTATGATGAACAGTTACACTTCATTGATTTTAATATCATGTTATCTGCACTTAATAAATACGCAGCCATCTTCAGAGGAATAAGCAGACAGGATATAGCCGACATGACATTACACACATTAACGCAGATCACCTTTTTTTGTCTGAAACAGACAGTATCAGGCAGCCCCAGACACTATGTAAATCACACCTAATGAGCTCATTAACCTCCCTCCTTATTACCCACAGTTAACTCATTGCAGTCTTTTCTGGAGTGAATTTTCTGCTAGAGAGACCCCACAACGCCTCCATGTATTAGCCTTACAGCGTCCATTACAAGGTTCAAGACAGTCATTTATTAAAGTCTATTAGCCCTACCCTCACCGATTCAGGAAGGAAGTCATGAATGAGTAAGTAATGTCGCAGGGCACACAATCTGCAACATTGATGGAAGCTGCATGAATCTGAGATGTATGATTGTACTATACAGATTCCATGGCTATATACTACGGTATACAGTATTCATGTACGCTGCATGTGTCTGAGATGTATGATTGGATTAAACAGATTCCATGGCTATATACTATATAGTATTCTTGTATGCTGCATGTATCGGAGATGTATGATTGGATTATACAGATTACAATGCCATATAGTATACAGTACTGATTTACACTGCTTGTATTTGGGACGTATGATTAAGTTATACAGATTCCATGGCTATATATACACAGTACTGATGTACGCTGCATGTATCTGAGATGTATGATTAGGTTATACAGATTCCATGGCTATATACACGCAGTATTGATGTAACGCTGCATATATCTGAGATGTATGATTCGATTATACAGATTCCATTGCCATATACAGTACAGACCAAAAGTTTGGACACCTTCTCATTTAAAGATTTTTCTGTATTTTCATGACTATGAAAATTGTACATTCACACTGAAGGCATCAAAACTGTGAATTAACACATGTGGAATTACCGTATATACTTAACAAAAAAGTGTGAAAGAACTGAAATTATGTCTTATATTCTAGGTTCTTCAATGTAGCCACCTTTTGCTTTGATGACTGCTTTGCACACTCTTGGCATTCTCTTGATGAGCTTCAAGAGGTAGTCACTGGGAATGGTCTTCCAACAATCTTGAAGGAGTTCCCAGAGATGCTTAGCACTTGTTGTCCCTTTTGCCTTCACTCTGCGGTCCAGCTCACCCCAAACCATCTCGATTGGGTTCAAGTCTGGTGGCTGTGGAGGCCAGGTCATCTGGCGTAGCACCCCATCACTCTACTTCTTGGTCAAATAGCCCTTACACAGCCTGGAGGTGTGTTTGGGGTCATTGTCCTGTTGAAAATTAAATGATGGTCCAACTAAACGCAAACCGGATGGAATAGCATGCCGCTGCAAGATGCTGTGCTAGCCATGCTGGTCCAGTATGCCTTCAATTTTGAATAAATCCCCAACAGTGTCACCAGCAAAGCACCCCCAGACCATCACACCCCCTCCTCCATGCTTCACGGTGGGAACCAGGCATCTAGAGTCCATCCGTTCACCTTTTCTGCGTCGCACAAAGACACGGTGGTTGGAAACAAAGATCTCAAATTTGTACTCATCAGATCAAAGACCAGATTTCTACTGGTCTAATGTCCATTCCTTGTGATCTTTAGCCCAAACAAGTCTCTTCTGCTTGTTGCCTGTCCTTAGCAGTGGTTTCCTAGCAGCTATTTTACCATGAAGGCCTGCTGCACAAATTTTCCTCTTAACAGTTTATTGTAGAGATGTGTCTGCTGCTAGAACTCTGCGTGGCATTGACCTGGTCTCTAATCTGAGCTGCTGTTAACCTGCGATTTCTGAGGCTGGTGACTTGGATAAACTTATCCTCAGAAGCAGAGGTGACTCTTGGTCTTCCTTTCCTGGGGCGGTCCTCATGTGAGCCAGTTTCTTTGTAGCTCTTGATGATTTGCGCCACTGCACTTGGGGACAATTTCAAAGTTTTCCCAATTTTTCAGACTGACTGACCTTCATTTCAAAGTATCATTACAAAGTAATGATAGCCACTCGTTTTTCTTTACTTAGCTGCTTTTTTCTTGCCATAATACAAATTCTAACAGGCTATTCAGTAGGACTATCAGTTGTGTATCCACCAGACTTCTGCACAACACAACTAATGGTCCCAACCCCATTTATAAGGCAAGAAATCCCACTTATTAAACCTGAGAGGGCACACCTGTTAAGTGAAAACCATTCCCGGTGACTACCTCTTGAAGCTCATCAAAAGAATGCCAAGAGTGTGCAAAGCAGTCGTCAAAGCAAAAGGTATCTACTTTGAAGACATAATTTCAGTTGTTTCACACATTTTTGTTAAGTATATAATTCCACATGTGTTAATTCATAGATTTGATGCCGTCAGTGTGAATGTACAATTTTCATAGTCATGAAAATACAGAAAACTCTTTAAATTTGAAGGCGTGTCCAAACTTTTGGTCTGTACTGTAGTATACAGTACTGATTTACACTGCGTGTATTTAGGATGTATGATTGGGTTATACAGATTCCATGGCTATATGTATATATATGTATATATATATATATACTGTATATATACAGTATTGATGTAACGCTGCATGTATCCGAGGTGTATGATTGGATCATACAGATTCCCTGGCCATATAGCATACAGTATTGATGTACGCTGCATGTATTTGAGATGTATGATTGGGTTATACAGATTCCATGGCTATATATATATATATATATATATATATATATATATATACACACACACAGTATTGATGTAACGCTGCATGTATCTGAGATGTATGATTGGATTATAGAAAGTAGTCCAATCTGCGGGCGCTAAGTTACGGAGCAGGTGAAGCAGAACTGATTGATATATAGTTTTGAGTGAAAAGATTTCATAATTTAACCCTCGGTTCTTTCTGGGACTTATGATTCAGTGGGCGGACCTATCAGTGATTGACAGCTAGCTCTGTATACATTCCAATACAAAAAAATCTGTCAATCACTGATCGGACCGCCCACTGCACCAAAAATCCGAGAAAGAGCAGAGGATTCAATGATGAAACCAAAGCTGTTCATCAATCTGCTGATTCTCCCTGCTCTATAACACTATGTCTGCAGATTGGATGACATTTCCGTAGTGACAGGTTCTTTAAAAATCACAGACACCGCAGAGTTCTGAAACTTTTCTACTACAGATCATCAGTGAAATGATGCCCCCTATAAAATGTAATATATAAGCCTCATTCCCCATGATTATGGAGGTCGTGCTCTACACTTGTCTTTCTACGGACTCACATAATTATCAATCTAACTGCTTCATCCATGTCACTTATAATGGAAAATTATTGATCATAAAAAGGGTTATCTAGAAGATGATGACTTGGCTTACTTTCCCCATTTCTTGGTTATTTCGTGTCTTCAGCTTTTGAGGCATAAGGTCAGATGTGAGTGAATTTGTGCTATCTGCAGCTAATGATTTCCAGTTTCTTTACAATCATGTACTAATGTGGCTCAGTAATGGCCTATTGATGAAGAGACAGATGTAGCACCAGTCATTCTCCACACATTTGCATTAACAAATCATCACTTAATTGAAGCTAATCTAACAAGTTTATGCTACTTAAATAAAGTTCCTTTCTATAAAAGATGCCACAATCAAACACTGCAGAATACTGAGAAACTTACAACTACACTAATGTCCCGAAATGGAGGACAACTATCTCAGTTGTCATCTTTGTCTAAACAGCGGTGAGCACAAAAATATTAAAAAAAAGGTTCAATTAAACATTTGGCTGTTTGCTTCCATATTAAGCTGGAAAATATTTCTATCTTCTTACAGCACAATAGGTCTTAAATAGAAAGGACATTTTTATGGCATATCTACAGAATGTTCCATCAAACGGATGTCCGGGATTCCTTTCTGTTCTCGGATAGGCTTGCAGATGTAGAAAATAAGCTCCTTCCGAGGTCCAGCGCTGCCTCTTAGTAGCTTCCGTGGTGACACGTGACCACTGCAGCCAATCCTGGAGTCTGTGGCCGTGCGGTCTACATTGCCATCTCTGCTGGGCCCAGTGATTGGACGGACTGTAGCTGTGATGTCACCACTGCAGCAGGCTGTTTACAAAGAGCGGGGCAGCGCTGGACCGGAGGAGGCCGAGTATACATGAGTCTGCTATTTTCTAAGTCAGCAAAACTATGAAATCATAGAGATTTGGAAGGGACCTCAAGGGTCATTGTGTCCAACCACCTGCTCAATGCTGGATTCACTAAACCATCTCAGACAGATGTCTGTCCAGCCTCTATATGAAGTCTTCCATTGAAGGAGAACTTACCACCTCTCATAGCAGACTGTTCCACTCATTGATCACCCTCACTGTCAAAAAGTTTTTTCTAATATCTAATCTGTATCTTCTCCCTTTCAGTTTCATTCTGTTGCTTCTCGTGTTTCCATGTGCAAATGAGAATAATGATGATCCCTCTACACTGTGACAGCCCTTCAGATATTTGTAGACAGCTATTAAGTCTCCTCTCAGACTTATTTTTTGCAAGCTAAATATTCCCAGATCCTTTAACCGTTCCTCATAAGACATAGTTTGCAGTCCGCTCACCCTCCTGATAGCTCTTCTCTGAACTTGCTCCCACCTTTAGGGAGTTTTGGTCCAGGCCCTTCTGGAATTGAAGTCTGGTAAGTAGGCCGCTAGGTACCACATCGAGAATAAATAGAGGTGGTCGAGCATGTGAAGGTTTGTTGCTAAGCCATAGAGGCAGCCTTCGATACTGGAATTAAGAGGCCATCTCCATACACAGCACGCAAAGAAGACAGGCTCTCCTGTGTGAACATGAGCCAAAGGTAGAGCTGCTGGAATGAGCGCTGATACAGTACCTATACATTAGATACAAGTGTATTAGATGGATATATTTATATTAGGAACACATCTAAAGTTGATTGTGTAGTCAACTTTTATGATTATCGTTTTTTATGCTCAGGGCTCATCTTTTTACACACAGTTCAGTCATGTTCTACCCCAGGTTTTGCGCCGTATTGTATGTAAGAGAGTCAGGCTGTTCTCTTAACTGAAAAAAAAAATTACCGGCAAATTAATATCAAATAAATATTTAGCTTTTATTTTTGTTTTACAGCCGTAGAAAAAAAAAAAGACACAAAGTTTTATATAGAGAAAACAGAATATCTAGTAAATGCTTATAGTTCGCGGGTGAATCTGCAGCAGATACAACAAAAGCCTCAGGATTTATTAGCTCTTAGAAGCTCAATCTCATCAGTGTTATGACCTTAATTGGGAAGCTCGAGGGATGGCTAAAGAACCCGAGGTGAGGAATGTGGCTTATTAAGACATTTCTATCTGCAAATTAGTGTTGTTCAGACTTCTTAGGAAGAGCATATTTAATTATGTGAAGGGCTCTTATCATAGTGCGAGATTACGCTGTGTGTATTTTCAATGGACAAAAATCGGAATGGCATTTCCAGGGACATGTTACTGCTGGGCAGGTGCATGGATACTTGACACACCAGGTGCACCCCCGACACACTGAAACCTAATTACCCCACGCAGGGGCTCCATGGTCACATTTCTTCTTTTTTTTAAATTCAGATTTTAAAACATTCTGACAAATTGATCGCTAAACACATCTATAGTGGTACATGGGGGAGGTGGCGTATAGTAATAATTCATTTAAAATATGGTTTAAAGGAAATATCTGCAATTAAATCCTGAGTAATAAGAAATCTATTGGATTTGTTTTACTACTGAGTAGCAGGAAAGTTTTTGGAATATACCGTATTTTTCGGATTATAGGTCACTCCAGATTATAAGTCGCACCCCAAATTTTGAGGAGAAAAATAGGAAATGTTTTTAGTTTTTTTGTTTTTTTTTTAAATAAAATGGTTGTGCTTCTTATAATCCATTCATCTTATTGCTTACCGGGGGGTGGTGGCTGCGGTGAAGAGGAGTCCCAGGGTGGCTGCTGGAGGAGGCAGGAGTGGGGTGATGCTGCAGGCTGGGATGAGGGGGTGTTCCGATGTGCGGTGCTGCTGTGGGTGCCTGGCACTGCGGGAGTGCCCGGCGGGGGTGTCCGGTGGTGCTGCGGGGGTGCTTCTGCGGGTGCCCGGTGCTGCTGCTGGTGTCTCTGATGCTGCAGGGGGATTGCCTACATTTTGTGAAAAGCCAGAGCCCCTCGCAGTTCCATGGTTTCCAGTGCAGTGGACTCCGGGAAAATGGCCACCCGGGGGTGGCGCATGAGCAGTTGGCGATCTCGGCACCAAAATCTCAGGAGATGAGATCTCATGTCCCAAGATCTTGGTGCCGAGATCTCCATCTGCGCATGCGCCGCACCCCTGCCGGCCATTTTCCCAGAGTCCACTGCACAAGAAACCATGGAACTGCGGGGAGCTCTGACCTTTCACAAAAGGTCAGCAGAGCCAACCACAGCATCGGAAACACCAGCAGCACCGCCGGGCACCCCCGAAGCATCGGACACCCCCGCAGTGCCAGACACCTGCAGCAGCAGCAGCACCAGACATGTCCTCATCCTAACCTGCGGGAACTGTACCGTAAGGTATATCCGCATTATAAAACGCACCCCCATTTTACCCACAAATTTTTTTGGGAAAAAGTGCGTCTTATAATCCAAAAAATACGGTATACCCCCATATAAACCCTCCTTAGGTAACGTTACCTTGATTTAATATTTTTTTTTATCACTAATAACATTATACCGTAATACAATATTGTTTCTAAAAAACCTAAACATTTTCAGAAGACTTTATCAAAAAATTATTAAAAGCATGTTTAAAGAGAATCTGTCAAAATGATCCAAGCTGTTTATATCATGATATTGCTCTCTGAAAGGTAAAGTCATCCACTATTTCACTTATGCAATTAAATAGAAAGGCAATGAAGCTCAATTGGGGTTTCCCATGACCAAAGTTGATTTTAATCAATACATCTTTGAATAATAATAATTTCCACAATTGGATGTGTGTAAATAAAATGTTCCTGTGCCGAGATAATCTTATAAATGTACCCCTGCTGTGTACTGTGTAATGGCCGTGTCTGACCATACAGGAACATGGTCTGATCATACCACAGCTCCTGGGCAGGGGAGGAAGCAAATTAGAGTATACAGACAAACAATATTTATCAGTATCTAATTTATATTAGTAAAAAAAAAGTTAGACAATACTTTCTCATTAAGGCAAACATATACTGCATTCATCTGAATGACTGATACTTATGAAGTTGTCACCAGCTTTGCGTCACAGAATCTGGTAAACATAATGTAGAGACAGAAATCTTAATTCCAGTGTTGTGTCACTTACTGGGCTTCTTGCTAAGGTTTCAATAAAATCACTGTTTAATAATCAGCAGGAGAGTATTACTAGGGAACTAGTAAACCTGCTGCATGTAGTCCTCCATATTCCGGGCCTCAATATAACCCCACCCCTATCACTGAATGGCAGCTTTCTGCCTATGCACAGTGTACACCTGAAAGCTGCCAATCAGTGATGTGGCTGGGGTTATACAGAGCTCAGCATTTGGAGAACTGCTAGATTTGCAACAGAGAAAATGGATTGTATTAAAACTGCTACATCCAGCCCAGTAAGTCTCCAAATGGGGTAGTAAAAACCTAGTGACAGATTCCCTTCAACCTCTTTAATAGTTCAGGCATACATTTAATCAGAAATGTAAGCTTCTCATTTCAGTTTACTGATAGCTTGCTGAGAATTGCTGGGTAGAGGCCCATGCAAATGGCTGTAGTACAGATCAGATCAGGAGATCGCACCCTTAATAACAGAGGCATCATGTCTGGATGTTCAAGCATAAACGGTGGTTATGTCCCGTAGTCAGCAGACTCTGGATTAGAGAATACTTACCAATTCTGTCACTGACATTAACCTAAAAAAAAAATGTGGGAAGCTTTACCTAATGAATGTACCCCTAATATAGTCAAATACTCCCAAACCCTCATTTCATTTACCATTTTTAGCCGCTAAACAAACCATAACCTTGGCCTGGAAAACATCAAGCCTAGATCTATCTGAAGTCAAAAGATGTCACTCATGGTCATAATTAACGCAAATTCTCAGCCACATAGCAGGTAAAGTCCACAAATTTGAGAAAGTTGGCTGCCCTGGTCGGAATCCGCTAATCATACCCCCTTCGCCACACCATAGCTCCACCTAAAAAGTTCTGTCACCGATCTCCAGGCAGTTCATAGTAATCATGAGACTTGACAGGTCTCCCCCACCTCGGAACTCCCTTTCCCACCCTCCATGATGCTCTTTGTCATGATCCCAATGGCAGGGGATCACAAAAGGACAAGCACACAAAAAACAGAACAAGCTCTAGGGTGATGGAAACTGAGCTGACCGCGATCCTGAACCTAATTCACAACACTAGCAGTAGCCGGGGAACGTGCCTACGATGATTCTAGACGTCTCGCGCCAGCCGAAGGACTAGCTTCCCCTATTAGAAGAAACAAAGACCTCTCTTGCCTCCAGAGAAACACCCCACAGAAATAGCAGCCCCCCAACATGTAATGACGGTGAAATGAGAGGAAAGTACATAGGTAGTAATGAAAACAGATTCAGCAAAATGAGGCCCGCTAAAACTAGATAGCAGAGGATACAAAAGTGAACTGCGCGGTCAGCGAAAAACCCTACAAAAAAACCATCCTGAAATTACCTGAACTCATGTGCCAACTCATGGAACATGAGGAGTAGTATCAGCCCACTAGAGCAACCAGCAACAAGGAATCACATAACTGCAAGCTGGACTAAAACAAAAATAAAGCAAAACGTGGAACAGGAAAATCAAAAACTTAGCTTGTCCTGAAGATTACTGAAGCGGAAAGCAGAGGTAACAAGACACACTGATTACATTGATCGCCGGCGATGAAATGACAAGAAAGCCAGGTTAAATAGGAAACTCCCATATCCTGATAGAACAGGTGGACACCAGAGACCGCAGAGAACACAAGTCACCCAGTACCATCTGTAACCACCAGAGGGAGCCCAAAAACAGAATACACAACAGTACCCCCCCCCTTGAGGAGGGCTCACCGAACCCTCACGAGAACCACCAGGGCGACCAGGATGAGCCCTATGAAATGCACGGACCAAATCAGCAGCATGAACATCAGAGGCAACCACCCAAGAATTATCCTCCTGACCATAACCCTTCCACTTGACCAAATACTGAAGTTTCCGTCTGGAAACACGAGAATCCAAGATCTTCTCCACAACATACTCCAATTCTCCCTCCACCAGCACCGGAGCAGGAGGCTCAAGCGAAGGAACAACAGGTACCTCATACTTCCGCAACAACGACCGATGGAACACATTATGAATAGCAATCGATGCCGGGAGATCCAAACGAAACGACACAAGGTTAAGAATTTCCAAGATCCTATAGGGACCGATGAACCGAGGCTTGAACTTAGGAGAAGAGACTTCATAGGAACAAAACGAGAAGACAACCACACCAAGTCCCCAACACGAAGTCGAGGACCCACGCGGCGACGGCGATTAGCAAACTGCTGAGCCCTCTCCTGGGACAACTTCAAATTGTCCACCACATGACTCCAAATCTGATGCAACCTATCCACCACCATGTCCACTCCAGGACAATCAGAAGGCTCCACCTGACCAGAGGAAAAACGAGGATGAAACCCCGAATTACAAAAGAAAGGAGAAACCAAGGTAGCAGAACTAGCCCGATTATTAAGGGCAAATTCGGCAAGCGGCAAAAAGGTAACCCAGTCATCTTGATCAGCAGAAACAAAACACCTTAAATAAGTTTCCAAGGTCTGATTAGTTCGTTCCGTCTGGCCATTCGTCTGAGGATGGAATGCAGACGAAAAGGACAAATCAATGCCCATCTTAGCACAGAACGTCCGCCAAAATCTAGACACAAACTGGGATCCCCTGTCAGAAACAATGTTCTCCGGAATCCCATGCAAACGAACCACGTTCTGAAAAAACAGAGGGACCAACTCAGAGGAGGAAGGTAACTTAGGCAAGGGTACCAGATGAACCATCTTAGAAAAGCGGTCACACACAACCCAGATGACGGACATTTTTTGAGAGACAGGGAGATCCGAAATAAAGTCCATGGAAATGTGCGTCCAAGGCCTCTTCGGGATAGGCAAAGGTGACAACAATCCACTGGCCCGAGAGCAGCAAGGCTTAGCCCGAGCGCAAACTTCACAAGACTGCACAAAAGAACGCACATCCCTCGACAAGGAAGGCCACCAAAAAGACCTGGCCACCAAGTCTCTAGTACCAAATATTCCAGGATGACCTGCCAACGCAGAAGAATGGACCTCGGAGATGACTCTACTGGTCCAATTATCCGGAACAAACAGTCTTTCAGGCGGACAACGATCAGGTTTATCCGCCTGAAACTCCTGCAAAGCACGTCGCAAGTCTGGGAAGACAGCCGACAAAATCACCCCATCCCTAAGGATACCAGTGGGCTCAGAATTTCCAGGGGAATCAGGCACAAAACTCCTAGAAAGAGCATCCGCCTTCACATTCTTTGAACCTGGCAGGTATGAAACCACAAAATCGAAACGGGAGAAAAACAGTGACCAACGAGCCTGTCTAGGATTCAGACGCTTGGCAGACTCAAGGTAAATCAGATTTTTGTGATCAGTCAAGACCACCACACGATGTCTAGCACCCTCAAGCCAATGACGCCACTCCTCAAATGCCCACTTCATGGCCAAAAGCTCCCGATTACCAACATCATAATTCCGCTCAGTGGGCGAAAACTTTCTAGAAAAGAACGCACATGGCTTCATCACCGAGCAATCGGAGCTTCTCTGTGACAAAACCGCCCCCGCTCCAATCTCAGAAGCATCAACCTCAACCTGAAAAGGAAGCGAAACATCTGGCTGACGCAACACAGGAGCAGAAGAAAACCGGCGCTTAAGTTCCTGAAAGGCCTCCACAGCTGCAGGAGACCAATCAGCAACATCAGCACCCTTCTTAGTCAGATCCGTCAAAGGCTTAACAACACTAGAAAAATTAGTTATGAAACGACGATAGAAATTAGCAAAGCCCAAGAACTTCTGTAGACTCTTAAGAGATGTAGGCTGCGTCCAGTCACAAATAGCTTGAACCTTGACGGGATCCATCTCAATAGAAGGGGAAAAAATATACCCCAAAAAAGAAATCTTCTGGACTCCAAAGAGACACTTTGAACCTTTTACAAACAAAGAATTGGCCCGCAGGACCTGAAACACCTTCCTGACCTGCTGAACATGGGACTCCCAGTCATCAGAAAAAACCAAAACATCATCCAAATACACAATCATAAATTTATCCAGATATTCACGGAAAATATCGTGCATAAAGGACTGGAAGACAGAAGGAGCATTAGAAAGTCCAAAAGGCATCACCAAATACTCAAAATGGCCCTCAGGCGTATTAAATGCGGTTTTCCACTCATCAGCCTGCTTAATCCGCACAAGATTATACGCACCCCGAAGATCAATCTTAGTGAACCATTTAGCCCCCTTAATGCGAGCGAACAAATCAGTCAACAATGGCAAAGGATACTGATATTTGACCGTAATCTTATTCAAAAGACAGTAATCTATACAAGGCCTCAAGGAACCATCTTTTTTGGCCACGAAAAAAAAACCTGCTCCCAAAGGAGACGAAGATGGACGGATATGTCCCTTTTCCAAGGACTCCTTAACATAATCCCGCATAGCAGTATGCTCTGGCACTGACAGATTGAACAAACAACCTTTAGGAAATTTACTGCTAGGAATCAAATCTATAGCACAATCGCAATCCCTGTGAGGAGGAAGCGAATTGAGCTTAGGCTCCTCAAAAACATCCCGATAATCAGACAAAAATACAGGAACCTCAGAAGGAGTAGATGAAGCGATAGAAATCGGAGGTGCATCATCATGAACCCCCTGACATCCCCAGCTTAACACAGACATCGTTTTCCAGTCCAAGACTGGGTTATGAGTTTGTAACCATGGCAGACCAAGCACTAAGACATCATGTAAATTATACAGTACCAGGAAGCGAATCACCTCCTGATGAACGGGAGTCATACGCATGGTCACTTGTGTCCAGTACTGAGGTTTATTCATAGCCAAAGGTGTAGAGTCAATTCTTTTCAAAGTAATAGGGACTTCCAGAGGCTCCAGACTAAACCCACAGCGGTTGGCAAATGACCAATCCATAAGACTCAGGGCAGCGCCTGAATCCACATAGGCATCGACGGAAATGGCTGATAATGAACAAATCAGAGTCACAGACAGAATGAACTTAGACTGTAAAGTACTAATGGCAACAGACTTATCAACCTTTTTTGTGCGTTTAGAGCATGCTGATATAACATGAGCTGAATCACCACAATAAAAACACAACCCATTTTTCCGCCTATAGTTTTGCCGTTCACTTCTGGACTGAATTCTATCACATTGCATTGTCTCAGGTGCCTGTTCAGAAGACACCGCCAAATGGTGCACAGGTTTGCGCTCCCGTAAACGCCGATCAATCTGAATAGCCATAGTCATAGACTCATTCAGACCTGTAGGCGCAGGGAACCCCACCATAACATCTTTAATGGCCTCAGAAAGGCCATCTCTGAATCTTGCAGCCAAGGCGCACTCATTCCACTGAGTAAGCACCGACCATTTCCGAAATTTCTGACAATATAATTCTGCTTCATCTTGCCCCTGAGAGAGAGCCAATAAAGCTTTTTCAGCCTGAATCTCTAGGTTAGGTTCCTCATAGAGCAAACCCAATGCCAGAAAAAACGCATCCACATTGAGCAACGCAGGATCCCCTGGTGCCAATGCAAATGCCCAATTCTGAGGGTCACCCCGCAGGAAAGATATTACAATCTTGACTTGCTGAGCAGGGTCTCCAGAGGAGCGAGATTTCAAAGAAAGAAACAACTTGCAATTGTTCCTAAAATTCAGAAAACTAGATCTATCTCCAGAAAAAAACTCTGGGATAGGAATTCTAGGTTCAGACATAGGAGCATGTACAACAAAATCTTGTATATTTTGAACCTTAGCAGCAAGATTATTCAGGCTGGAAGCCAAACTCTGGACGTCCATGATAAACAGCTGAGGTCAGAGCCATTCAAAGATTAAGAGGAGGTAAGACGCAGCAAACTCTGAGGGAAGGAAAAAAAAAAAAAAAAACTTCCTCAGACTACTTTTCCTCCTACTTCAGCCAATACGATTACCACTTTTCGGGCCGGCGATACTGTCATGATCCCAATGGCAGGGGATCACAAAAGGACAAGCACACAAAAAACAGAACAAGCTCTAGGGTGATGGAAACTGAGCGACCGCGATCCTGAACCTAATTCACAACACTAGCAGTAGCCGGGGAACGTGCCTACGATGATTCTAGACGTCTCGCGCCAGCCGAAGGACTAGCTTCCCCTATTAGAAGAAACAAAGACCTCTCTTGCCTCCAGAGAAACACCCCACAGAAATAGCAGCCCCCCACATGTAATGACGGTGAAATGAGAGGAAAGCACATACGTAGTAATGAAAACAGATTCAGCAAAATGAGGCCCGCTAAAACTAGATAGCAGAGGATACAAAAGTGAACTGCGCGGTCAGCGAAAAACCCTACAAAAAAACCATCCTGAAATTACCTGAACTCATGTGCCAACTCATGGAACATGAGGAGTAATATCAGCCCACTAGAGCAACAAGGAATCACATAACTGCAAGCTGGACTAAAACAAAAATAAAGCAAAACGTGGAACAGGAAAATCAAAAACTTAGCTTGTCCTGAAGATTACTGAAGCGGAAAGCAGAGGTAACAAGACACACTGATTACATTGATCGCCGGCGAGGAAATGACAAGAAAGCCAGGTTAAATAGGAAACTCCCATATCCTGATAGAACAGGTGGACACCAGAGACCGCAGAGAACACAAGTCACCCAGTACCATCTGTAACCACCAGAGGGAGCCCAAAAACAGAATCCACAACAGCTCTTCTCCCCACCCCTTTATATATTTGCCCTGCTTACAACCCCTTTAATCATATGTTTGTAATGAAATTTAATTATGAATTATGCCTGTGGTATGTTAAAGGGAACCTGTCACCCCGAAAATCGCGGGTGAGGTAAGCCCACCGGCATCAGGGGCTTATCTGCAGCATTCTGTAATGCTGTAGATAAGCCCCCGATGTTACCTGAAAAAGGAGAAAAAGACGTTATATCATACTCACCCAGGGGCGGTCCCGCTGCTGGTCCGGTCGGATGGGTGTCTCCGATCCGCTGCGGCGCCTCCCATCTTCATTCCAAGACGTCCTCTTCTGATCTTCAGCCACAGCTCCGGCGCAGGCGTACTTTGCCTGCCCTGTTGAGGGCAGACAAAGTACTGCAGTACGCAGGCGCCGGGCCTCTGACCTTTCCGGCGCCTGCGCACTGCAGTACTATCCTCTGCCCTCAAGAGGGCAGAGCAAAGTACGCCTGCGCCGGAGCCATGGCTGAAGATCAGAAGAGATTTAAATATAAAACCTGGTGCACAGCCTAAAGACAAGAGGTGCTCAGGTAGGTTCCAACACCATACCATACGTAACAAAACCTGGCACTCAACTTTTATGTCTGAGGAGATATTTAGTAATCAGCAACAAAACGTTTCGGTCCTTTACAAACTGGACCTTCATCAGTTACGTGCTATTAAGCGTGTGGTTATAGGCAACGTGCTTAGAAGTGGCTGCGCCAGGACTAGCGGTGGACACCGCGTCATCTCGGCTTACGGCATTTGGATATTGCCCTTGCATCTACATGGTCTGCTTCCTGACAGCCACTTCTAAGCACGTTGCCTATAACCACACGCTTAATAGCACGTAACTGATGAAGGTCCAGTTTGTAAAGGACCGAAACGTTTTGTTGCTGATTAATAAATATCTCCTCAGACATAAAAGTTGAGTGCCAGGTTTTGTTGCGTGAAGATCAGAAGAGGACGTCTTGGAATGAAGATGGGAGGCGCCGCTGCGGACCAAAGACGCCCATCCGACCTGACCAGCAGCGGGACCGCCCCTGGCTTAGTATAATATAACGTCTTTTTCTCCTTTTTCAGGTAACATCGGGGGCTTATCTACAGCATTACAGAATGCTGCAGATAAGCCCCTGATGCCGGTGGGCTTACCTCACCCGCGATTTTCGGGGTGACAGGTTCCCTTTAAAGTCCACAATAAAAACGTATTGCTTAAAATAAGTCAAATTTTATATGCAACAGATTTGCACACCACGCCACCATAGCATGGGCCTTATGCAATTTTTTTTATTAAAATAGGTATTTAGGGGTGCTTCATTGGGATGGAGGAAGTGATGAAATGTTTTTCTAACTACGGATGGGTCATGTGATATAGAGGGCAAAAATGTTGTCATCTACCTTACAGACAGACCCATTATTTTATCAGTCAGAAAAATGAAAAAATAGAGATTTAAATGTCCGCTCTACGTCACAGGCAGGCACTAGGCCAGCTTCCAAATGATCATTCTGTACCCAAACAGCATCATGCCGTTTCCCCATACAGTAGCATGTGATTGGCAGTATGTCTCCCATTTACACGGGTGATATGCTGATGATAAAGATAATTTTTATGCTGGCATACAAGAGCTGATCACCTACTAAATAAGTAGTTTACTTGTTTGTCGCTGATATGTTTTCACAGGCTGCTCTCATTCATCGAATGGTAGCCCATCTAACTTCTGTGAATACAATATGTAGGGTAAGATGGTAGCTAGACAGGTCCTGGACAGGAGAAATGTGACTGAGGTGGCTAGTCTCGGAGATGTGACGTCCAGAAATGCAGGCTCCAGCACAGTTAGTGCTGAGAGGGTTTTTCAATGGGCCCAGATTTGGGGTCTGGGTTTGGGTGGGACTGGCTATTCTCATTTTCCACTTCCAGGGTATGAACAGCTTATTTAAGGCAGCTAAGCTGCCTCAATGGGGTCTGTGAGTGAGAGGGGAAAGACCTCTTGGTGCGGATCTCCTTGGCAGGAGTTGATAGAGAACTTAAACAGTTTTGTTTTTCCTTATCTTGGTTTATACACCCGAGAAATACGGTTTGCTTTCCTTTTGTGTTAGAGATGAATGGACTGTAATAAATCTACCTGTTTTTGCACCACTTCATGCCTGTGCCTACCTCAGCCAATCAATGCAAGAGAGAGTGAAGCCCTGCAGTAGATAATGGGATGGATATTAAAGTTACCAGAACAAAAAACAGAGTTTTAAAAATCTGAGTCGTTCAGATCAAATGAGCCTCCTTGTGTTTCATGTTACATTCACAAAAAAGTGGCAATTTGGAGACCGCAATCATAGAAAAAAATATATATATATAAAAAAAAACAAATTTATATATGAATGAGGTGATGGTATGGTTCTATAGTGAACAGTCATTGCTACATGTGAATGTACCTAGCGAAAGACATAGCACTTGTGGAACTCACGCAGCCAAACAGGGGCCCAATAGGTAAGGGGGTCTACTTTCATTTCCAAAGCAGGTGAAATCATGCATTAAGATGAGTTATTGGACTGCAAAGGGCCCTTAGATTGTTCTTGCGTAGAGACCCTCTTCTGTGTCTACTCCAGAATTATACCCTAAGGTTATGTTCACACGTTGCGTTTTTCACTGTGGGAAAACCTGCCCTCTTGGCAGTAAAGAAACTGCGTACCAAAAGCAGGTTTTGCTAAGTTTTTATCAGGTATATGGGTTTTTAGCATGCTGATAAAAGTTTAGTGCGCCCAAAAAAACATATGATGCAACTTCCTGAGCTTTCTGCACCAAACACACCGCAAAACCTGATACCTTTATATTGGTGCAAAAACGCTGAAATAACGCTGAAAGAAGTGACATGCTGCAGTATTAAAAAATGCAGCGGTTCTCCAATTCAGTCAGGAATAAAAAAAAAGAAAAACGGAAGTGTGTGCACGAGATTTCTGAAACCTTAGAGCTTTTGCTGGTACTATAAAACACAGGTTTAAAATTTGCATAAAAAAACGCAGGAAAAACATGTAAACATAGCCTAAGGGTATGTGGACACGTCAGGATTTCTTGCAGAAAATTCCTGAAGAAAACCGGACATTTTCGGCAAGAAATCCGCATGTGTTTTTGACACTTTTTTGTGTTTTTTTCCGGAGCTTCCCAATGCATTAAATAGCGGGAAAAACGCAAACAAAACAGCAAAATTATTGAACATGATGCATTTTTTACTGCGATGTGTTTTTTTGCGGAAAAAAAAACGTATCATGTGATGTCCACACACCCTAATAGTTGATAAGGAAAAAAAGTTGTAATTGATATAAATGTAAAATAAACTACCTTGCTATTCTACAATAAACACTTTCTGGCCTAAATCATGGGTTTTGTTCCGCATTATAACAGGGTTAATATAGAGGCTCTTACTGTTTCTTCATATCCCCCCAATTTGATATGGAGGCTTTCTCCTCTACTAAAGAGATCATCTCTGTGCCCATTGACATCGGACGGATCCTATACTGCAGCAGAGAGGAAATGCAGCAATACTAGGAAGCCATAAGGCCGCTGTATACTGCTAATTCCATTAAAACCCATCCATTAATAATTAGCCATTAGAAAGATTTCAATTCTTAGAATCTATTCTTACAATCTGAATAAAAACGAAAAATACAAAAAAAAAGAAAAAAAGTTTTGGGCATGATTAATATCTTACATAATTTCATAAAAAGATGATCCAAATAACTGGTATCTTCCATAACTTAACATCTAGGCACTGACAAGTGAGCACATAATATATATAAAAAACAGTGATGTATACTTTCTCTTTCCAATTCCATCCCACCGTCCCATTTCCTCTCCCATCGTTACCTCTCTAAATTACAATGCACAATGTTCTACGGCATTTTTCCCCTAGATTTATGTTGCTAAATCGTGTTCTGTTCCCACAGCAATTAGACGCTGCGATATCTGATTACCTTTCTGCCTCGTCTTGTACACCGCTACTGTACAATTTCATTTTTTCTTTTTTTTTTGCTACTGTGTTTTATTCTTTAAAGTGCTGTAGGCTTTGACGATGGCTCATAAATCACATTGTAACAGAGAACAAAAGATAAATAACCAGGTTTAATTTTCTCTAACGAACAGTTTATAAGCAATACAATGCTAAACAATAGACGCTTGAGTATATTCTGCCCGCTTGTTCCTCGTGATCTTTTTATATGCTAACTCGGAACGCTAATTATGGATCTCGCAAGTCAACTTCTGCTTTCCACGACTATGAGTTGTATGTAAAACATGCTTTCTCGTTGAAACAATTACCATTAATCAAAACAGGGAGTTAATACCACTCAAGTCCAACCTACCGCTGTGCCCGGCAATACATCAAACTGTCTGTTGTCAAACACACTAAACAAACTTTAACAGCCTGTTTTCACTAGAAATAACAGGGAAAGTGCTTGCCGTGTAATTTTTGCATTCAAATTGCTATTCCAGTAATTCATTTTGTTGTAGGATTTAACTGTACGTACTCAATCATAGTCCAAAGCAGACAGATCCATATTTGGCTGAAGCTCGGAAAATTGCTTGTACTGATAAATGAACTCTCTCAAACAACTGGTTTCAGTGTAACTTTTAGATGAATTAGCAATGTGTGCTGATGAGAAACAGGAACGTTTCTTGATGTTGTATTTAAGACTTGAAGTCGTGCGGCTAGAAAACAAAAGGACGATGATTTTGTATCGGGGGAATAAACTACACAATGGATTATTCCTTATGGTTGTACTAACCCCAAACTGCATCTGGCTACTTATGTGCCCTGCAGAAACCAAAATGCAGCGCTACATGTAATGCATGGATGTGAAGACTCCCTCTTTTGCCTTATAGGGGTTATTTGGGAAAAATATACAGAGAGGGGAAATAGTCAGCTCACCGCATATCTGGTACTTGGTAGTGAAAGGAATCCACGTATGGAGCAGCCCTGGTCCTGGGCGTTTCTGGAGACAGAAATGAACAGGAATGTTGTCCAGTGTAGAAAGGTAAAACTTAGTTTATTCAGTACTTGTTTTAAAAAAAGACATGTTGGCAACACAAGGGAGATCCCCGGGGGTGCAGGACCGACGCGTTTCGACTACATAGCCTTAGTCATGGTCCGTGACTTAGGCTATCTAGTGAAAACGCGTCGCCCCTGCATCCCGTGGGATCCACCTTGAGTTGCCAACATGTTGTTTTTTTAAAAACAAGTACTTAATAAACTTGAAGTTTTACCTTTCTATGCTGGAGAACATTCCTTTTCATTTCTATTTAGGAAAAACACCCTTAGGGTCTGTTCACATGGAGTTTCTTTGTCTTGGATCTACATCAAAAAACGCTTCAAATCTTTGAGTACCCTTTGATGTGGATATTCAGGCAGATCCACTTCAAAATGCACATAAAAAAGCCCTTTGTAGCAACACACCCTCAAAAGTGGTTTTCTAATTTAGAAAACTCATATATATACCTAATTATGGAAATCGGAGTTAATTTAGTAATCTCCATCTCTAGATACTAAGAGCATCTTTTTTTTGGTCTGGAGGACCTGTCTTGTTCCTCACTACACAGACCTGATATTGATTTGAATATATATTGTGCAATGCGTGACTATTAGGATTGCTACTTCCAATGGGTCGCACTAGAGTTCAATCCTATTTCCTCTCATATTTAATTTCCCAGAGGAGCATATATCATGGCTTATAAGCCTTCTTGCACTGGCATGCCAGGCTAGACATGTTACAAGGATAAACATTACCACGATAAACATTACCACATAGATCTTAGTCATAGACCACTCATACAACCAAATCAGAAGTCATGCTTTGCACTGATGAGGGGCAACACCCTGAAACACAGTGACTGCAAATTGAGATTCTGGTTTGGCTTTTATCCTAAGTATTCTCCACGGTATTCACGGTGGAAAATGAAATGCTAGGTGAAATCCCAAGAAACAATGAAAACCCTATATCCCTATATTAAGGGTCACCAATCTAACCCAAGAAGAGGTGCGAAACCGGCTAAATAAGATCAAAATAGATAAATCTCCGGGTCCGGATGGCATACACCCACGAGTACTAAGAGAACTAAGTAATGTAATAGATAAACCATTATTTCTTATTTTTACGGACTCTATAGCGACAGGGTCTGTTCCGCAGGACTGGCGCATAGCAAATATGGTGCCAATATTCAAAAAGGGCTCTAAAAGTGAACCTGGAAATTATAGGCCAGTAAGTCTAACCTCTATTGTTGGTAAAATATTTGAAGGGATTCTGAGAGATGTTATTCTGGATTATCTCAATGAGAATAACTGTTTAACTCGATATCAGCATGGGTTTATGAGAAATCGCTCCTGTCAAACCAATCTAATCAGTTTTTATGAAGAGGTAAGCTATAGGCTGGACCACGGTGAGTCATTAGACGTGGTATATCTCGATTTTTCCAAAGCGTTTGATACCGTGCCGCACAAGAGGTTGGTACACAAAATGAGAATGCTTGGTCTGGGGGAAAATGTGTGTAAATGGGTTAGTAACTGGCTTAGTGATAGAAAGCAGAGGGTGGTTATAAATGGTATAGTCTCTAACTGGGTCGCTGTGACCAGTGGGGTACCGCAGGGGTCAGTATTGGGACCTGTTCTCTTCAACATATTCATTAATGATCTGGTAGAAGGTTTACACAGTAAAATATCGATATTTGCAGATGATACAAAACTATGTAAAGCAGTTAATACAAGAGAAGATAGTATTCTGCTACAGATGGATCTGGATAAGTTGGAAACTTGGGCTGAAAGATGGCAGATGAGGTTTAACAATGATAAATGTAAGGTTATACACATGGGAAGAAGGAATCAATATCACCATTACACACTGAATGGGAAACCACTGGGTAAATCTGACAGGGAGAAGGACTTGGGGATCCTAGTTAATGATAAACTTACCTGGAGCAGCCAGTGCCAGGCAGCAGCTGCCAAGGCAAACAGGATCATGGGGTGCATTAAAAGAGGTCTGGATACACATGATGAGAGCATTATACTGCCTCTGTACAAATCCCTAGTTAGACCGCACATGGAGTACTGTGTCCAGTTTTGGGCACCGGTGCTCAGGAAGGATATAATGGAACTAGAGAGAGTACAAAGGAGGGCAACAAAATTAATAAAGGGGATGGGAGAACTACAATACCCAGATAGATTAGCGAAATTAGGATTATTTAGTCTAGAAAAAAGACGACTGAGGGGCGATCTAATAACCATGTAAAAGTATATAAGGGGACAATACAAATATCTCGCTGAGGATCTGTTTATACCAAGGAAGGTGACGGGCACAAGGGGGCATTCTTTGCGTCTGGAGGAGAGAAGGTTTTTCCACCAACATAGAAGAGGATTCTTTACTGTTAGGGCAGTGAGAATCTGGAATTGCTTGCCTGAGGAGGTGGTGATGGCGAACTCAGTCGAGGGGTTCAAGAGAGGCCTGGATGTCTTCCTGGAGCAGAACAATATTGTATCATACAATTATTAGGTTCTGTAGAAGGACGTAGATCTGGGGATTTATTATGATGGAATATAGGCTGAACTGGATGGACAAATGTCTTTTTTCGGCCTTACTAACTATGTTACTATGTTACTAAGTCATGTGGCAAGACTCGTTAAAACCATTGATATTGACGTCTAGGATTGCCAATTCCAATAGGTGGCGCTAGAGTTCTAGTCCTCTTCCTCTCTGAAGAGGCAATTTGCATACTTGGTTTCTCTTGATGGCACTGCAGGGATGTTGACAACTTACTGACAGGTATCTTTACAGATTTCAGATGATTGCTGAGGCTCTATAGATGGAAAGGGGGTGGAGAAGACTTAAGAAGACTTTTATTTTTTATCTTTTTTCCCGCGGAAAAACTTTGATCAACTTTTTGTCAAGGACCCTACAAACAAGTGGTGACAGTCCAAAATAAAGAAATCCTTTATTACAGATTTCTGGAATATTGCAGTTTAAAAAGTAGTTCTGCTCCCCCTGGTCAGTACAAGGTCACAAATTATATAAGCCAAAAGGCTTTGTCTAAGCAACAATTTTGCCATAGTCATGTGATATTATAAATATACTATCTCAATAGTGCCCGCCTGTGGGTGAGAATTATTCCTGGAAATGAGGGTGCTGAAAGACAGATAGCATTGTGTCTGAGAAAACGGTAAAACTGTTTTTGGTGCACACACTACCTGCGCAGTGGAGCGGGTCACAGTGCTCCTCGATAGAAGTGCCGAAATCTCGCGAGACTATCTTCAATCGAGCACGGTGACCCGCTCCACTGCGCAGGCGCCTGATTCCCAGACCCGCAGTGTGAATACATCATAACACTGCGGGGCGGGATCTGGAGACACCGCTACACGCAGGCGCGATATCCTTACATCACCTGATGTAAGTTCATGTTCAGTGCACGGCGCATGCCCAAGAACTGATTGCAGAGTGCAGGCGCCAGTGACGTGACGAGAGAGAAGAGGCGGCGCTCGGAGGACAGAGCTGGATGATGGACGGCTGTGAGGCGGTTGAGTCAGGGGGAGAAATCATACCTCCCTGACTCAATAGAGGTATGGCGGGAAATTTATAAAACTCAATATTTCAGCGCTATTAGGGATCAAAAACATAAGAGCCACCTTCACAGAATGCAGCCTTAGTGCTGCTGAAGGTGGCCCTTTTACTTTAATAGGCCCTGGGGGGGTGACAGGTTCCCTTTAACAACAGGAAGAAAACTACAAGTTACAGAGAAGGGAGAAACGCAATGGCCAGCATTTTGGGGTGATTTTTTGGGTGACAGACATCATTTTTAAATAAAGCAATTTGCAAAATAGCCATCTGGCATCATCAGAGCTTACTACAGTCATGTCCCGAGGCGCAACTATATCATTATTAGCATGATGCTGTACCTCTGTGCCATATAGACCTGTAGCACCAAGGGTGCAAATACATCAATGACTTTTATAGTAGCAAATAGAAAGCTACAGACACACCACTCATTTGGACACCTGCTGCAGCTGATAACAATTACTGAAAAAAATAAAATAAAAACGGACTGAATCTTTTTCTTTCAAGGCTGCATTTAAAATAAATACCAAAGTGCTCTTCAAATTGTACTTATTTAAAGTTGTCCACTACTTTATCCAGAGGACTGATCATCAACGTCTGATGAGCGGTTCTCAGTGATGGCGGCCGCCAGCCAAAAAAGCTGAATTGCAGAACTGCTCCATCTTCTAATAGTGGCCATGGCAGGGTACTGCACATATTCAAATCTATAGGAGGCGGATGTGCAGTACCTATCAGAAGACTGAGCAGTTCCAGCCGGTGGCTGCTGCCGGCACAGAGAACAGATGATCGGCAGAGATGACGGTTGTCGGACCCCGACTGATCAGACATTGATAATCTATCCTAAGGATAGGTCATGAAACATAAAGTAGTGGAGAGTCTCTTTAACTGCGATGAAATCAGTATTTTCTTGTTTCTGCATTTTTTTTTTTTTACAAGAGAAGATATTCATACCTTAGTTATACTACTAGACAAGTTTATTGAGATGTAATTTAATATCAAATAAAAAGAAAGAGTTTAAAAAATATATATGTTCTGGATATTCTATCTAGATGTAACTAAACAAAATAAAATACAAGAACCACTAAAGGACTATTACCAATAAAAGCTATACAGCGTGTTATGCCTTGTGCAGGGGGTCTTTTTGTTGCTCATGTATTTCTGTCATGCACAGGGGGTCTATGATCACATCAACATATGTTCTCAAGTTTATTCCGCCAAAGATCTATATATTACTGCAAACATATTTTCCAAAGAAATAAATGCACATGCAACAAATAATTATTGGTGTTTTATTTTCTAATAACTGCACTTCAAGTATTTCTCATCCAGTTATTAGGGGTGACAAAAAAACAGGATATAGGGTAGGTAAATGAAGATGAATTACGGGTGTGAAAAAATTAAAAAAAGTTTGCCCTGATGGCTAATCGCAAAGCTTTCTATGATATTCCTGAAACAAAACAAAAAAAAATCTCTAATATTTAGCACGGCTCAACAAAGAATAGATTATGATTTTTGTGTAAATTAATATTTATAATAGTCCTGAAAGAAATAATGCAGACATAATGAGAAAATAAAAAATAATACAATAATAAAAAATAGTAATAATAACAAGAACAACATGGCTATTCTTTTTATTATTCGCGGTATGCTTCATGAGAAAATTATTATTATTTATAAGAATGACTAATGGGGACATAGGAGCAATGTCTTTGTTATGATAATCTATTATATTATTATGTTTTTTATTCATACAGATGAATAATACACAAGTAAAGTCTATTTTATTATTTTTGTGCAGATTTCATACTAAAAACTTTTCTGTAATAATGTATTTTTAATTATTATACCGTTATTTGCATTATTAGATTTCTTTACCAAGGGATCCATGGGCAAGTTATTATTATCATTTATAATTGATACTAAACATGATACATGAGTAACGCCACCATTAACGTTTTTATTATTAGCATTATCATTTCTATTTAGTAGCAAATGTAGGAATAGTCTGCCTTGCCATTATTATCTGGATTTTCATATAAAACTACTGGTGAAAAAAAAATGATTATTAGGAAGGGAGTAGACGCATTAGTCTCATATTAAGTTATGTAACAAATCAAAAAATATGACGCCCTTAGCCTTTTATATGGCCACAAAATTAAAGTTAAAATAAAGAAATGCAGTGAGGAGCCTGCCAGACAAGTAATAGTATCAAACATTTGATCAAAGCCTCTGTTCACTAATGTTTTAGACATAGACCGGTCCAGGGTACAAAGCAGACAAATCCACAAAAGTTACACTATCGAGTAGTAAATTAGAGTAATCATTTTAGTAATATTTAATAATATTAATAATTTAATAATAATATTAATTAATAAATTAATATGTAATATTATTATTTATTATTATTATTATTAATGACAAACAAAACAACATCCAGATTTAACAAAGCTTGGTTAAATGTATCTAAGTCCCTATATTATTATGTGTTAATACCGATCTTTACTAATATTTTTCCTCTCCAATCCTACACTTGTGCACTAGAACCCCTGAGGAAGCCGCATGTAACTGGGCGAAACGCATTATATGGTATTTATTATTTGCTGTGGCACACTTTAGTACTTGCTGTTGAATTTTAGGTTACCCTTGGTAATGATACCTTTAGCTGTAATGTACTCTTCTGCTTTGTTACTAGTGAGGAGCGAACGTGCTCAGATAAGGCGTTGTCCAAGCATGCTTGTGTGTTAACCGAGTGTCTTCGGCGTGCTTGAAAAATATGCTCGAGCCCCGAGGCTGCATGTTTCACAGCTGTTCGACAGCCGCAGCACATGCATGGATTTCCTGCTTGTTGGGCAACCCCTGCATGTGTTACGGCTGTCGAACAGAATGATGTGAGACATGCAGCCGCGGGGAATCAAACCTATTTTTCGAGAACGCTGAAGGCGCTCGGTTAGCACGCGAGGATGCCTGGATAATGCCTTATCGGAGCACGTTCGCTTATCACTATTTCTTACACTACATACTTGCACTTCATGATGCGTGATACTTATTTTTTGGCCGGCGGAATCGCGCAGTGCCTGCTGTGTGCAGCAAAGGTCACTTCTTGAATTTTATCAATGCAAGTCTATAAGACTGGAGAGCCTGTTCTGAGTCTCACAGACTTACATTGCGAGAGTAGCCACCATTCCACACAGGGATCCAGCAGGTTAGAGATGCAGTCATGTGGTGCTGGTGCGGAATAAAGCCCCGCTGAAACCAGGAGTAGATGGCAACTCCACAACACTTACACAAGATAGCAAACTAATGAGCAAATTAAAAAAAAAAAAAAAAAAGTGGAGCTTTAACCATTTGTGGTTTTTTTTTTGCTTTTGTCTAGGCCTTTTCTTTTACCATTTGTGCATTAGGAAGCACAGATTGGTCTGTACATGAGTAATCTACATATTAGGAAACCTTAACTATTCCAGAAGAGTCTTTCCGTGGAATTATATGATTATTGTGCATGGTTCCACAAGTCATACTGATGCTTTTGCATTGTAGAGTAAAAGAAGAAAAAAAAAAAGTAGCAATGATCTTAAAACAACTTTTTTCTCCTTCCGTGCAGTCATATACACACACAGAAACCACCAGGAACCACAGGGGGATCGCTTCTCCCCTTGAAATACTGCAAATAAAGATGCCAGCTATTGAGTATATTTGTGGCGACTCCAGCAGCTGCTGTTAAATACCAGCTGGTGCGGCTGATTAAAATTACCTCCGAGTTGGTATTATAAAGACGCCTGGGCAGCGTCGCTGTATTAATGGATTATTGAGTGAGCGATGAAAACCTTGGCCAGCTGATGCGTTTTATTACAGATAGGCTTTATGATGTGTAATCACTGTAATATTTTACTACAGGAGAAAACTGGAAACAGGGGAGAGAAACTTGAATAATAACACCCTTCTGTTTAGTCCGTAAAGAGGTAGTGGGGGCCACGATGAGACCACTTTGCTTCTAGGACTCTCAGTCAAATAATCTTTTTATTGCTTTGTTATTAGGATTATTGCGCTACAAAAAAGTGCTTCAAAGTTTAGACATGGTGCTATGAGCCATGGCGATGTTGGCACTGCACACATAATTACAGATGGGGCATTAATATCTGGATTTTAGCTTTTGGAAACTTGTATATTAATATGCACGTACATTTTTTTTTAAAGGGGAAGCTGCACATCTCTAATAAACAAGAAAATGTGTTTTGTTTTTTACACCTTAAGTTAATTTTATTAGAACTTTTTGCAATAGTAAACTAGGTTTGGGAATATCCCATGCACGTGCTGCAGAAACAACCACATTTATATATATATATATATATATATATATATATATATATATATATATATATATATATATATATATATATATATATATATATATATATATCTATCTACTATATAAAGCTGAATGTGTGTATGTGTGTATGTCCGGGATTGGCATCTGCACCGTCGCAGCTACAGCCACAAAATTTTGCAGAGTCACACGTCTGGAACCCGAGAGCATCATAGGCTATGTTGTGAGGCGAAATTTTAACCCCGCGCGTTCCAATTCACCAAACAATTTTGCCCCTATCTACATAATGGGGAAAAAAGTGAAAGGAAAAGTGTTGGAGGCGTCGCAGCTACAGAAACAAAATTTTGCACAGTCACACGTCTGGACCCTGAGAGCGTCATAGGCTACGTTGTGAGGTGAAATTTTAACCCCGCGCGCTCCAATTCACCAAACAATTTTGCCCCTATCTACATAATGGGGAAAAAGTGAAAGGAAAAGTGTTGGAAGCGTCGCAGCTACAGCAACAAAATTTTGCACAGTCACATGTCTGGACCCCGAGAGCGTCATAGGATATGTTGCGAGGTGAAATTTTAACCCCGCGCTTTCCAATTCACCAAACAATTTTGCCCCTATCTACATAATGGGAAAAAATGAAAGGAAAAGTGTAGGAGGCAAATTGACAGCTGCCAGATGTGAACAAGGGGGACTTAAAGAATGAGAGCGATGGCGCCAAAGAGTATATACCGTACAGTTGCTAAGGTGGGGCCTCGACATGGGATACTCACCACACACGGGGATATGAACACACACAAAATGCGCCACACACTACCACGTGCTTGAACACATATTACCCTCAGCACACATTTCACCACAAATACACCAACCTCGCCACATAAAAGTCAAAACACAAAAGTCGCCACTCAAAACTCGCCACGTGCAGAACTCGCCACATGCAAAAACTAGGCTCTTGCAAAACTCGCCACAAGTGCAAAATTCTCCTCATGAAAAACTCGCCACACGCAAAACTTGCACACGTGGAAAAATTGACACATGCACAAAAGTTGCAACACATGCAAAAGTTGCCTCACACAAAACTTGCACATACTCAAAAGGCACCACACATAATACTCGCAACGCGCAAAACTCGCCATGCGCAAAACTTGCTGCACACAACTTGCTACACTAACCTGTCACATGCAACTCGACACACAAAAAGTTGCTACACGCATGTTGCTACACAAAACTCATCTCACAAAAGTCGCTACATGCATGTCGCCACACGCAACTCAACACACACAACTTGACAAACGAAAATCGCCCTAAAACACACACAAGTCTGGTATTATCCTTCAAAAATAAAAATCTGATTAATAAGCAGACAAACTATAACAATTGCACCATATAGGAAATACGGCAGCTGTCAGTCACATGACCTGTCTATTATGTGTATGTGTGAGCTAATATATACTGCCAGGAGGAGGGCTGGGGCTGTTGGCTGGGGATTTATCAGGCTGCCAATTTAGCTTACAAATACTGAGGTAAAAATACTGAGCAAATAACGTGTGAACGAGGTCTAATACAGGAGGAGATGACACACAGGTATATACTATATACAGGGGAGATGACACACAGATATACACTATATACAGGAGAGATGACACACAGGTATATACTATATAGAGGAGGAGATGACATATAGGTACATATATATACAGGAGGAGATGACATACAGGTATATACTATATACAGGAGGAGATGACATACAGGTATATGCTATATATATAAGATGACATGCAGGTATATACTATATGCAGGAGGAGATGACACTCAGATATATACTATATACAGGGGAGATGACACACAGGTATATACTATATACAGGAGGAGATGACATACAGGTATATGCTATATATAGAAGATGACATGCAGGTATATACTATATGCAGGAGGAGATGACACTCAGATATATACTATATACAGGGGAGATGACACACAGGTGTATACAGTGCCTACAAGTAGTATTCAACCCCCTGCAGATTTAGCAGGTTTACACATTTGGAATTAACTTGGCATTGTGACATTTGGACTGTAGATCAGCCTGGAAGTGTGAAATGCACTGCAGAAAAAAAGAATGTTATTTCTTTGTTTATTTTTTTTTTAAATTGTGTAAAGTCTTTTCAGAGGGTCATTTATTATTCAACCCCTCAACCCACCAGAATTCTGTTTGGTTCCCCTAAAGTATTAAGAAGTAGTTCAGGCACAAAGAACAATGAGCTTCACATGTTTGGATTAATTATCTATTTTTCCAGCCTTTTCTGACTATTTTAGACCCTCCCCAAACCTGTGAACAGCACTCATACATGGTCTACATGGGAAAGACAAAGGAGCATTCCAAGGCCATCAGAGACAAGATCGTGGAGGGTCACAAGGCTGGCAAGGGGTACAAAACCCTTTCCAAGGAGTTGGGCCTACCTGTCTCCACTGTTGGGAGCATCATCCGGAAGTGGAAGGCTTATGGAACTACTGTTAGCCTTCCACGGCCTGGACAGCCTTTGAAAGTTTCCTCCCGTGCCGAGGCCAGGCTTGTCTGAAGAGTCAAGGCTAATAATAATATAATAATAATAATAATTTTTATTTATATAGCGCCAACATATTCCGCAGCGCTTTACAAATTATAGAGGGGACTTGTACATACAATAGACATTACAGCATAACAGAAATACAGTTCAAAACAGATATCAAGAGGAGTGAGGGCCCTGCTCGTAAGCTTACAAACTATGAGGAAAAGGGGAGACACGAGAGGTGGATGGTAACAATTGCTATAGTTATTCGGACCAGCCATAGTGTAAGGCTTGGGTGTTCATGTAAAGCTGCATGAACCAGTTAATTAATTTTTTTTTTTTTTTTTTTTAATATAGGCCACACAGGGATCGTTAGGTTAATGCATTGAGGCGGTAGGCCAGTCTGAACAAATGAGTTTTTAGGGCACGCTTAAAACTGTGGGGATTGGGGATTAATCGTATTATCCTAGGTAGTGCATTCCAAAGAATCGGCGCAGCACGTGTAAAGTCTTGGAGACGGGAGTGGGAGGTTCTGATTATTGAGGATGCTAACCTGAGGTCATCAGCGGAGCGGAGGGCACGGGTAGGGTGGTAGACTGAGACCAGAGAGGAGATGTAGGGTGGTGCTGAGCCATGGAGTGCTTTGTGGATGAGGGTAGTAGTTTTGTACTGGATTCTTGAGTGGATGGGTAACCAGTGTAATGACTGGCACAAGGTAGAGGCATCGGTGTAACGGTTGGTGAGGAATATGATCCTGGCAGCAGCATTCAGGACAGATTGGAGCGGGGAGAGTTTGGTAAGAGGGAGGCCGATTAGTAGAGAGTTACAATAGTCCAGACGAGAATGAATAAGTGAAACAGTAAGAGTTTTTGCAGAGTCGAAAGTAAGAAAAGGGCGAATTCTAGAAATGTTTTTGAGATGCAGGTAAGAAGAGCGAGCCAGTGATCGGATGTGGGGGGTGAATGAAAGGTCAGAATCAAGGATGACCCCAAGGCAGCGGGCATGTTGCTTTGGAGTAATGGTGGAACCGCAAACGGAGATGGCAATGTCAGGCAAAGGTAGGTTAGTAGAGGGAGAAAACACGAGGAGTTCAGTTTTTGACAGGTTTAGTTTCAGATAGAGGGAGGACATGATGCTAGAGACAGCGGTAAGACAATCACTGGTGTTTTCTAATAAGGCAGGCGTGAGATCAGGAGAAGAAGTGTATAGTTGGGTGTCGTCAGCATAGAGATGGTACTGGAAGCAAAATCTACTGATTGTTTGTCCAATAGGGGCAGTATACAAAGAGAAGAGGAGGGGGCCTAGGACTGATCCTTGAGGAACCCCAACAGTAAGGGGAAGGTGAGAGGAGGAGGAACCAGCGAAACATACAGTGAAGGATCGGTCAGAGAGATAGGAGGAGAACCAGGAGAGAACGGTGTCCTTGAGGCCGATGGAGCGGAGCATAGTGAGGAGGAGCTGATGATCCACAGTATCAAATGCTGCAGAGAGATCCAAGAGAATTAGCATGGAGTAGTGACCATTAGATTTAGCTGTTAGTAGGTCATTAGAGACTTTAGTGAGGGCAGTTTCAGTAGAGTGTAAAGAGCGGAAACCAGATTGAAGAGGGTCGAGAAGAGAGTTATCTGAGAGATAGCGGGTAAGACGGGAGTGGACCAGGCGTTCGAGGAGTTTAGAGATGAAGGGAAGATTAGAGACAGGTCTATAATTAGCGGCACAGTTTTGGTCGAGGGATGGTTTTTTAAGTAATGGATGTATGATGGCATGCTTAAATGAGGAGGGAAAAATACCGGAAGTGAGGGAAAGGTTGAATATTTTTGTTAGGTGAGAGGTGACAGCCGGGGAAAGGGACTGGAGGAAATGTGACGGAATGGGGTCACTGGTGCAAGTGGTCGGGCGAGAAGATGCAAGGAGCCTGCTTACTTCTTCTTCTGTAACTGGTTCAAAGTCAGAGAGTGAACTAGATGCAGTGGGGGAGGGAGGACAGTGCATGGTATGAAGAGATTGGGAGATGATTTCCTGTCGAATATGGTCAATTTTTTCTTTGAAGTAATTGGCCAGATTGTCAGCACGGAGATCCGTGGTTGGGGCCTGCGCTCTTGGGTTGAGTAGGGACTGGAACGTGTCAAAGAGACGTTTAGGGTTATTGGACAGGGAGGTGATGAGGGTGTTGAAGTAGGTTTGTTTGGAGAGGTGAAGGGCAGAATTGTATGTCTTTAGCATGAACTTATAATGGATGAAATCTTCGGGTAGATTAGATTTTCTCCACAGACGTTCTGCGCACCTGGAGCACCGCTGCAGGAAACGTGTTTGCAGCGTGTGCCACGGTTGTTGCCGTCTGTGCCGAGTTGTTTTATGTATAGGAGGAGCAGCTTCATCCAGGGCACTTTGCAGGGTTTCATTGTAATGCTTCAGAGCAGAATCAGGACATGAGATGGAGGAGATTGGGGCCAATGAGGACTGCAAGTTCTTCATAAGTTCCTGGGTGTTAATGGCCTGTATGTTTCTATAAGTGTGGAAAGTGGGGGTGACCTGAGCGGGATGGCAGTTCTTGATAGAGAATGAAAGAAGGTGGTGGTCAGAGAGTGGGAGAGGGGAGTTTGTGAAATCATCCACTGAGCAAAGCCGGGAGAAGACCAAGTCAAGGGAGTTTCCATCTTCATGTGTTGGCGAGTTAGTATGCTGCGAGAGGCCGAAAGAGGAGGTTAGAGATAAAAGGTGAGAAGCAGATGGGGAGAGGGGAGAGGCAATGGGGATGTTGAAATCACCCATGATAAGGGTAGGGGTGTCACAGGAGAGAAAGTGTGGAAGCCAGGTGGCAAAGTGATCAAGGAATTGATGAGAGGGGCCGGGAGGACGATACACCACCGCCACTCGCATGGAGAAGGGGACGTAGAGTCTGACCACATGGACCTCAAAGGAAGGGAAGACAAGTGAGGGTACTTGGGGGATAACTTGGAAAGTACATTTTGGTGAAAGGAGCAGACCAACGCCTCCACCTGCTCTGTTGTCCGATCTTGGGGTATGAGAAAAGTGTAGTGCACCATATGAAAGAGCAGCAGCAGCAGTGGTGTCTGACTGCTGGATCCAGGTTTCAGTAAGAGCCAGGAGATTAAGAGAATTAGAAAGGAAGAAGTCATGAATGAAGGAGAGTTTATTACACACAGAGCGAGAATTCCAAAGGGCACAATTCAAAGAGACAGAAGGCATGCAGGGAATATTAATAAGGTTAGAGGGGTTTCTGGGTGTAGCAATTGGGAGGTTTGACTGGCTATAACATGGGGGGCCGGGGTTTGGAGAGATGTCTCCAGCAACTAGGAGGAGGAGGATCGAAAGAGTGAGCAGATGGTTAAGTGATTTGTGAGAGCGTCTCTTGTGTTGGATGGTGGGACTGAATGGATCTGCGCTGCTAAGCAATGTGAACAGAGCATGAGTGCTATACATAGGAGAGGCAAGGACAGAGGGGCCGATATGGATGGAGTGTAGAGAGTTAATGCAAGGGCGGTGAATGTGAGTGAATGCAGCAGCCAGGATATAGAATATGCAAATAAATATGGTGAGTATTTGTGTTGTTTCAAGTGAATAGGGAATAGATTTAGATTGTCTTACCTGTCTCCTGCCCTGTCTAACTGCCATGTTATAACTGCCGAGTACTTAGAAAAAAAAGTACTTTGAATAAAAATACACGAATACAAGTGCACAAATGCACCCCTGCATGAATGCTTCCCCAAGCTAAGTCTACATTTATAGAAGGCTAGCCCTTAGATCTTCCTATTTTTTTTTTTTTTTTTTTTTTGTGTTAAAGCTCGTTAGCAATCAATCAAACTCAGTTGAGACAACAGGACACAATAAATGTAGTGATCAGATAAACAAATGTCCAGGTCTACATGGATCATAGACCACTTTGAAACAGTTATGTGATCTCGCTGAGTAAGGACATGCAAAGTCAGATTAAATATCTATAAACACAAAAAATGCATAATAGGAAGACTAACATATATAGATATATGCAGGATTCAATGCCGGCTAACCCAAGGACAACAAGGAAGGAGCTCCGGGAAGATCTCATGGCAGTGGGGACATTGGTTTCAGTCAATACCATAAGTAACGTACTCCACCGCAATGGTCTCCGTTCCAGACGAGCCCGTGAGGTACCTTTACTTTCAAAGCGTCATGTCAAGGCTCGTCTACAGTTTGCTCATGATCACTTGGAGGACTCTGAGACTGACTGGTTCAAGGTTCTCTGGTCTGATGAGACCAAGATCGAGATCTTTGGTGCCAACCACACACGTGACGTTTGGAGACTGGATGGCACTGCATACGACCCCAAGAATACCATCCCTACAGTCAAGCATGGTGGTGGCAGCATCATGCTGTGGGGCTGTTTCTCAGCCAAGGGGCCTGGCCATCTGGTCCACATCCATGGGAAGATGGATAGCACGGCCTACCTGGAGATTTTGGCCAAGAACCTCCGCTCCTCCATCAAGGATCTTAAGATGGGTCGTCATTTCATCTTCCAACAAGACAACGACCCAAAGCACACAGCCCAGAAAACCAAGGCCTGGTTCAAGAGGCAAAAAATCAAGGTGTTGCAGTGGCCTAGTCAGTCTCCTGACCTTAACCCAATTGAAAACTTGTGGAAGGAGCTCAAGATTAAAGTCCACATGAGACACCCAAAGAACCTAGATAACTTGGAGAAGATCTGCATGGAGGAGTGGGCCAATATAACTCCAGAGACCTGTGCCGGCCTGATCAGGTCTTATAAAAGACGATTATTAGCTGTAATTGCAAACAAAGGTTATTCCACAAAATATTAAACCTAGGGGTTGAATAATAATTGACCCACACTTTTATGTTTAAAATTTATAAAAATTTAACTGAGCAACAAAACTTTTTGGTTTGTAAGATTTATGCATCTGTTAATAAATCCTGCTCTTGTTTGAAGGCTCTAACTTATTTGCATCTTATTAAACCTGCTAAATCTGCAGGGGGTTGAATACTACTTGTAGGCACTGTACTATATACAGGAGGAGATGACATACAGGTATATACTATATATAGAAGGAGATGACATTCAGGTATATACTATATATAGGGGAGATGACACACAGCAGGTATATACTATATACAGGGGAGATGACATACAGGTATATACTATATACAGGAGATGACATACAGATGTATACTATATATAAGGGAGATGACAAACATGTATATACTGAGGTGATGAGGTGAAAATGAGAGGTGTGAGGTGAAAATGAAAAGGTGTGAGTGCAAAATGAGAGGAGTGAGGAAAAATAGTGGAGTGATCAGAAAATGACAGATGTGAGGTTGAAATGACAAGTGTTAGGGGGGAATGAGAGGAGTGAGGGAGAAAATGAGAGGTGTGAGGGAGAAAATGAGAGATGTGAGGGGGAAAATGAAAGATGTGATTGGGAAAATGAGAGGCGTGATGGGAAAATAAGAGAAGTGAGGTGCTATAACTAACCACAGATATTTACTATGCCCAGGCAACGCCGGGCTCTTCAGCTAGTATATATATATATTTGGAACAGATCTGTGCAGGAATATACACGACAAATTATATACAAGGAAAGGCCACACTAGATACTGATTGGAAATAGCAGAGGATGTAAACCCAATGTAACCCGGTCCTGCTAGCACAGCTGACCTGCTTGGAACAATGTTTCAGTCTACTAAATGATAAGTGAGCAAACTACAGCGCAAATGTTTCTCCTGTCCTATTGGTGGCAATAGAATAAGTACATGTGACTTTCTGTAAAGAAGCACAACCATTAACATTTTTATTCATTAAAAGTGTGACTAAATGCATGTAATCTAGTGCGAGGGTATTAATATACTCACCTACTGCTGCTTTCTCCGGTGTCCATCGGCATTCTCCTCTGCGTCTCTGTGAAGTCACGGCTCTGATAACAGGCCGGGTCACGCTGCGCTCTCTGTGAGCTAGAAGTCTACTTTACAATGAAAGCCTATAGACGTCAGATCCAGTCTTACATGGAGAAAGAGACTTCCGGCTCATGCATAGCTCTTAAAGCGAGTCGGCTAGTTTCATTTGTAGTGATGAGCACACTCACTCATCACTAGTAGTAATGTCACTGAGAAGCAGAGAATGACGGCGCTGGACACCGGAGAGAGCAGCGGTAGGTGAGCATATTAATACACTCACATTACATTACAGATTCACACACCTTTACTGAATAAAAGTTAGGCGGACAGCTTATTTAACTGGTTTCCAAACCCAACATATCCAGAACTGTAATACATGTCATATTAAACAAGTAAATAAAAAACATACATACAACTATACATAGAAAAATACTTCCAATGGATTCCATTACAGATGTCACCAGCCATCCTAGGGACATATGTCACCCATGATCAAAAAAACCATAAAAATTAATGTACAGTATATCATTTTTCTTTTAATATTGTATAGACAATGTACTGCAGTCTATTAGAACTGGCTGGATTCTGCCATTGAGGCCTGGTAGACTGCACAGTTCGGGGCAGAATCTCAGTCATGCCACTAGTCCAAAATATCAATCATCAGGAGCGCATAGCCCCCGGCAAGCAGGAAGCCGGAAAGCAGGGAAGTAGTGCTCTCAAAGACAGAAGATGCCACGACACCTTAGACCTAACATATGAGTGAGCCTCAAAACACTGAAGCATTGGACCATAACCTCAATTGTAAAGAATACAGGGCGAGGACATGCTAGACGGGAACTCTGTGAACCAGCCTTTTACCTGACGGCATCCCGGCTCTTCTTATGATTAGCTGGCCTGGCGCAGCGTCATGGTTGACGCATGTTGCACACCAGGCTGGCTAACCCAAAGAAGAGCCACGGATTCTGGCAAGTAGGAGGATTGTCTCAGGGCTACTGTTCGGCAGCTTCGGATTATCCACATGGCTGCTGGACGAGGTCCTGCAAATCAATTCACACCATTTCTACAGTTTATTTATCAAAAAGGAGAGAAAAATATTTTTCTTTTTTTTACTCTTTAACACTGAAAAAGGCCCCAATATGCAAGTCTTTATATACGGTAGTTAAAGAAACAGAAGAAGGGAAAATCTAGATTAAAAAAAATGTTAAAGCCATCCAGTAGTGCAATGCCAGCGCTGAAACAGTCAATCCAACTTTTACTGCGGCTGATACATCATTATTACATTTGAGGTCAATCGTTTTTAGGCCACAGTCCAAGGAATATATTCAAACACATTACGATTATTTGCTGTCTAGCAATTCAGACTGGAGGTCGCCTGGTCAGAGGAAGCATTATTCTTCTGAACAAAGCTCATTAATAAAATTAGATGATCAATGGAATATTTTTAAGAAATTAACTGCACTCTTTTTAAAGCTTAAATAGTTATAAAATACAAAGAAGAAAATATCAGGATCCACCGCGCAGTCGAGACTTCAGCTGATGCCCATAATGCGCCTATATGCATGATACATATTGAAGATCATGCACATAATGGCTAGATAATAGTGATATAACCTGCATTATTAAAGTCTAGAAATGCATTAAAATTCAGCAGTATAGCTCATAATCCAAGGACATTGAAAAATGAAACATTATCGCGTCAGCAACATTTGTATCAGGGTCACATCAGGAACATATTGCTGACTGCTATAGCTATACAATAGACAAAAGTATCATGGCCGGTCTCTTCATATTTGGGCGTATTACAAAAAGCAAATGTGTAGTAAAGTTAAAGTAATGGGGTTCACAATTTTAGAAATGTATGGCATCTATGGGATGCCTAAATCTTGGAAAGGATGGGGCGCAAGCATCCAAAGTTGGACGAGCATGTGTATAGTTCTCTCCATTGGACGAGCATGTGCATAGTTCTCTCCATTGGATGAGCATGTGCATAGGTCTCTCCATTGGACGAGCATGTGCATAGATCTTTCCAATGGACGAGCATGTGCATAGTTCTCTACACTGGGCGAGCATGTGCATACATTGGACGAGCATGTGCATAATTCTCTCCATTTGACGAGCATGCGCATAGTTATCTCCATTGGGCGAGCACGCACATAGGTTTCTACATTGGGCAACCATGCACATAGGTCTCTACATTGGACGAGCATGTGCATAGTTCTCTTCATTGGATGAGCATGCGCATAGGTCTCTCCATTGGACGAGCATGTGCATAGGTGTCTCCATTGGACGAGCATGTGCATAGTTCTCTCCAGTGGACGAGCATGTGCATAATTCTCTCCATTGGATGAGCATGTGCATAGGTCTCTCCATTGGACGAACATGTGCATAGATCTTTCCAATGAACGAGCATGTGCATAGTTCTCTACATTGGGCGAGCATGTGCATATATTGGACGAGCATGTGCATAGTTCTCTACATTGGACGAGCATGCACATAATTCTCTCCATTGGACGAGCATGCGCATAGTTATCTCCATTGGACGAGCATGCACATAGGTCTCTACATTGGGCGAGCATGCACATAGGTCTCCTCATTAGACGAGCATGCGTATAGATCTTTCCAATGGACGAGCATGTGCATAAGTCTCTCCATTGGACGAGCATGTGCATACATTGGACAAGCATGTGCATAGTTCTCTCCATTGGATGAGCATGCTCATAGTTCTCTCCACTGGACGAGCATGTGCATAGGTCTCTCCACTGGACGACCATGTGCATACATTGGACGGGCATGTACATAGTTCTCTCCATTTGACGAGCATGCACATAGGTCTCTCCATTGGATGAGCATGCACATAGGTCTCTACATTGGGCAAGCATGTGCATAGGTCTCTACAATGGACGAGCACGCGCATAGTTCTCTCCATTGGTCGAGCATGCATATAGTTCTCTCCATTGGATTAGCATTCGCATTGGTCTCTGAATTGGACAAGCATGCACATAGGTATCTCCATTGGACAAGCATGCGCACAGGTCTCTCCTTTGGACGAGCATGTGCATAGATCTCTCCATTGGATGAGCATGTGCATAAGTCTCTCCAATGGACGAGCATTGGACTCCATTCAAGTCACTAAAGTCGTTCAAATTTTCCAACATTGGCAGCAGCATCCAGTCTATTGTGTATGGCAGGGGTGGGGAACGCAGCCACTTGGCCTGCGGCCAAAAACAGGCAACTTAATTCTTGAGAGGTGCACGCGGATGGCTGCTATGTGGCCCCGCGCCGTCCCCAACACTCATTAAACTTATCAGCATCATAAGTTGAAAGCTGTGATGCGGGAGAGAGCATCAGATGCTCCCTCTCCCATCACTCCCCCTCCACTTTTGACTCCGTGGGCGCGAAATGACATCACTTCATCGTGCCCCACGCTGTGCCAACAGTGGAGCCGATGAGACTGGAGCAGCAGAGACTGAAGCAGCGCGGGGAACAGGGAGGAGGTTTGGGTATTATGCGAGTGTGTGTGAGTGCAGGGGCTACATTATACTGTGTGTATTGATAGGGCGCTGCAATATACTGTGTGTGTGGGGGAGCTGCAAGGTATTTAAATGTTTAAGTTAATAACTTTATATGGCCCCGAAAGCTATTATAAAATTCAAAATAGCCCTAAGCAGAAAAAATGTTCCCCACACCTGGTGTATGGGGTCCTCCTTACGCTTCCTCGACAAATGCTGTTGTGGGAGAGAAGAATCTAGCATGTTGGATTTCCAATTGTTAATGATTTTGCTCTGTGGGATATTGGTTGCTACCAGAAGAGAACATAGAAGTGATCAGCTGATAAAAGCGTTCCGGTGTACGGGGGAGCTTGGAGAGAGAGAGAGCGGTCGGCCGAACGATGGTGATTGGCAGCTTTAGCACTGTCCATCAATATTAGATTGGGAGAGCGGTATCCTCTTCATTGTTTATTAGCACAGTGCTACATTACTAGTAGTGGTTGTTCCTGGTATTACAGAGTTCAATGCAGGTTCATTCCATTCAAGAAAATAGGTACACAGTGTGAGGCAGTGACCCCTGTTACAGCTAGGGGCGTTGTTTGTGCTCTCCAGAATGTGCATGGAAGTGTAGTGAGGCCATGAGGGCGTACTGCAGACAAAGGTGTGGCTGTAATTAGAATAGTGAAGCAGTGACTGATTAAAAGACCTGTAGTAGAGGGGGAGGTGTGTCAGTATTGGTTTGGAGGCAGATAGAGCAGTTGTCTGCAGAGCTCTTTCTGTGTGGAGCAACACAGGGGCAAGAGGAACCAAGGAGACTGACACCCTGCGTTCCGGGCTATCTTGTGTTTGCCAGGCTGCAATCCGGAGGATAAATAGTGCTGTGCACGGCGTGAGTAAAGAGACTTGGTAACGGCATGCGTTTGCCACAGGGAAACTGGACAAAGGGAAGTCTGGCCTGTGTAGGGACTGCAAACTAAAGCCGGTTACTGTGTATTTCTAATGGACTGTGTGAAGAAGCCGTGTACTGTGTATTTTCCGTTGGCCTGGATGAAGAAGCCGTTTACTATGTATTACTAATAGACTGTGTGAAGTAACACAATAAGGCCAGGTTCACATTACGTTTTTGGCGTCCGTTAGACAGACTATGTTACAACGCGGCATAACACGGTGTAACGTAGTCCGTTAATGCTGCCATTTAGTCCAATGACGGACGCATCGCTAGCGCACGCCCACTATCGGCATGTGCTAGCGATGTGCAGTCATTGAGTGATGGACCCTGGGACGCGGGCTGCAGCGTTTCCGGGTCCGTCCCTGCTAGCGCACACAGAGCATCTGCTAACTCTATCTGCGCTAGCGCAACAACATATTGGCACTTGCGTTAACAGCATTCCATTAACGCATGTGTTGAACGGGCTGCTGTTCACGCAATGTGAACCTAGCCTTAAGGAATGTTTTGTTTGAACTTGCTTGGGTCACTGCTGTTTCACTGCGTATGGTCCTACCGCTATATCACAACAGACACTACTAAAAGTACAGAGACTCTCAAGGAAGAGCACACTGTGATCGCAAGAGCAGTATGGCCCCTTCATATAACTTTGTATAGAACATAGGGTGCCGAGATTTCGACAGTTACCAATCAATTATTAATGGACTATGCCAAGGACAAATCAAATATTTCAAAAAACGAAAAACCCCTTTAATCCACTGCCATAGTTACAGCATACAGAACTTTACCGTAGGCATTAAAATATATATATTTTTGGTTCTATCAGTCTGTAACCCATTTGTCCACTAGATGTCAGCACAAGTGAAAACCTTTTACAATGATAAGCACGAGAAAATGCAAAATCAACATTGAAAAAAAAATGTTCTTTTCACAAAAATTAATTAAAAGCAATGTACTTTTCCAATGATCGTGTTCCCTTAACTGCTGTCAAATGTAAACCCACATATAAAAGTTATACAAATTATTATTAATATCTTGATAAAAATTGTTCCAAGGAATAAACTGTGACATTTAAAAGTTCAGAGAGTTCTATAGCATAACATGTTTTACTAGCAAATATACAATTGATATTATATATAAATATGTATATATATATATATATATATATATATACAAACACTATATTACATTAAATATAATAAAAATAAATAAATATAAAAGTAAAAAAAAAAATGTGCCAAATTGAGAACGATTCGATTACTAAACCAAAAGAAGGTTCAAGTAGGAGATCTGTGCACATGTGGACATAGCGAGCAGAATACAATCCCTAATTTACAGGATGGAATTAGGTGCGCTCTCTAATAACTCATTCTAGATTCCAGGCATACCGCAGAGTCACATAACAAGAGATGGTAAACTATCGCTGATTCCAATCAAATTCAAGATTGGCTATTAATTTGATTGGAGCATTAAATCAGGAGTAGTCTGTAAAATACACAAATTAGAGCAGAATTACATACTATTCTTTTCGGATAATTACATGTATTTTTTGTAAGTTCATATTTTGTAAATTATTTAAATTGTAGAGTGCACTCTGCCAGAGCAAAGAGATTATAATTAAAAAGAGGTTTATTTGCATGTCACAGGGAAAATGTGTAGATCCGGTACATATTGTACTCACAGGTAACCACTATTTATATTATTAAAGAAATACCACAAGATGTCCTATTTTTTAATGGGCATCATAAAAGGGCAACAACAATAACATTAATGTTAGTGAAACGAAAGAATGCAGTCTCACATTTAACCAGTTTAAGACCGGGCCATATACCACTATTCCTGACCAGGCACATTTTTTTTTTTTTTTGTCTTGGCAGTTAAAAGAGCTGTACGATTTTTCACATTGGGATATTCAACAGTTTTTGCATCTTTTTTTTCGCAATGCACGAGGCTTCAGTTTTCTGTCATTTTCTCTTTTTTTTTAATTTTCTTTGCTGATAATATAAGTGGGAAAATAAAAGAAATACGTGCCTATGTTTCATATTTTTGTTAGTTCATTTTTATGACCATAAAGGAACACTCAATTACATTTAAAAATGTGTACCACTTTCTGAAACAATAGTTTTTATACAGTACAGACCAAAAGTTTGGACACACCTTCTCATTTAAAGATTTTTCTGTATTTTCATGACTATGAAAATTGTACATTCACACTGAAGGCATCAAAACTATGAATTAACACACGTGGAATCATATACTTAACAAAAAAGTGTGAAACAACTGAAAATATGTCTTATATTCTAGGTTCTTCAAAGTAGCCACCTTTTGCTTTGATGACCGCTTTGCACACTCTTGGCATTCTCTTGATGAGCTTCAAGAGGTAGTCACCAGGAATGGTCTTCCAACAATCTTGAAGGAGTTCCCAGAGATGTTTAGCACTTGTTGGCCCTTTTGCCTTCACTCTGCGGTCCAGCTCACCCCAAACCATCTCGGTTGGGTTCAGGTCAGGTGACTATGGAGGCCTGGTCATCTGGCGCAGCACCCCATCACTCTCCTTCTTGGTCAAATAGCCCTTACACAGCCTGGAGGTGTGCTTGGGGTCATTGTCCTGTTGAAAAATAAATGATGGTCCAACTAAACGCAAACCGGATGGAATAGCATGCCGCTGCAAGATGCTGTGGTAGCCATGCTGGTTCAGTATGCCTTCAATTTTGAATAAATCCCCAACAGTTTCACCAGCAAAGCACCCCCACACCATCACACCACCTCCTCCATGCTTCACGGTGGGAACCAGGCATGTAGAGTCCATCCGTTCACCTTTTCTGCATCACACAAAGACACGGTGGTTGGAACCAAAGATCTCAAATTTGGACTCATCAGATCAAAGCACAGATTTCCACTGGTCTAATGTCCATTCCTTGTGTTCTTTAGCCCAAACAAGTCTCTTCTGCTTGTTTCCTGTCCTTAGCAGTGGTTTCCTAGCAGCTATTTTACCATGAAGGCCTGCTGCACAAAGTCTCTTCTTAACAGTTGTTGTAGAGATGTGTCTGCTGCTAGAACTCTGTGCGGCATTGACCTGGTCTCTAATCTGAGCTGCTGTTAACCTGCGATTTCTGAGGCTGGTGACTCGGATAAACTTATCCTCAGAAGCAGAGGTGACTCTTGGTCTTCCTTTCCCGGGGCGGTCCTCATGTGAGCCAGTTTCTTTGTAGCGCTTGATAGTTTTTGACACTGCACTTGGGGACAATTTCAAAGTTGTCCCAATTTTTCGGACTGACTGACCTTCATTCCTTAAAGTAATGATGGCCACTCGTTTTTCTTTACTTAGCTGCTTTTTTTCTTGCCATAATACAAATTCTAACAGTCTATGCAGTAGGACTATCAGCTGTGTATCCACCAGACTTCTGCACAACACAACTGATGGTCCCAACTCCATTTATAACGTAAGGCAAGAAATCCCACTTATCAAACCTGACAGGACACACCTGTGAAGTGAAAACCATTCCCGGTGACTACCTCTTGAAGCTCATCAAGAGAATGCCAAGAGTGTGCAAAGCAGTCATCAAAGCAAAAGGTGGCTACTTTTCAGTTGTTTCACACTTTTTTGTTACGTATATAATTCCACATGTGTTAATTCATAGTTTTGATGCCTTCAGTGTGAATGTACAATTTCCATAGTCATGAAAACACAGAAAAATCTTTAAATGAGAAGGTGTGTCCAAACTTTTGGTCTGTACTGTACATCGGATATATTTTATTTCCAGCGGGATCAGGGTTAGTAATAGCTATTTGGATTAGTGGCAGCTTTTTTTTTAATTATTAATAATTTATTTAGTTTTCACCTGTATTTTATACACTTTTTTTATTTAAATGTAATATATTTCACATTTTCTACCAGCCAGTTTAGGAATAAAAGAGCTTTGGTTGGCATGCCAGTATTTAAAAACGGTACTTTTTTTTATACCCAATTTTCCCGATAACTGTGGCTGGAATGTTAACCCCAGTTACAGTGGAAATTCAGCCTCTTGGCAGCATATCCGAGCTGATTGGGTCTCCTAGGACCCACAGCAGGATAGCTGGACTCCAAGGAGGAAGTGCTGACATCAATTTCTATTACTGCATAATGCAGAGCGCTTGTTCAACACTACGCATACAGCGATTCAGAACGCAGAGATGGTGACGAACCGTCTCTGCCTTCTCTATGGGAAGTCTAGCTGTTTCTGACAGCCAAATCCCCACATCCAAAGCTGTACAATCACATGCAACTGCTCTACTGTACTACACAAAGTAGAACACGGACCGCCTGTACATTTATCGTCTCTGGGCATTCCAGAGGTAGTTAAAGAGGACCTATCGATTATGCGAAAACCAAAAGAAATGTCAGTAGATGCATTTAATTACAAGACTTTTCTCAAATATATGTCACTAGCAAACCAGATAATATCTCTGACTGTTACCGGGTGTTATTTTTCATCACAGTAAGCTCAAAATCTTTTGAAAATCTCTAAACATTGTCAATTTTAGATATTTCTAAAGCTCGGTCTAAAACAGCTATTGATTTTTTTTTCTGCTTAACCCCTTTCTGACATCGGACGTATTATCCCGTCCATGTGGGGAGGGCCCCTATGACCATGGACGGGATAGTACGTCCAGCGCGATCGGCGGCGCTCACGGGGGGAGCGCCGCCGATCGCGGCCGGGTGTCAGCTGCCTATCGCAGCTGACATCCGGCACTATGTGCCAGGAGCGGTCACGGACCGCCCCCGGCACATTAACCCCTGGCACACCGCGATCAAAGATGATCGCGATGTGCCGGCGGTGCAGGGAAGCACCGCGCAGGAAGGGGGCTCCCTGCGGGCTTCCCTGAGCCCCCCGCAGCAACGCGATGTGATCGCGTTGCTGCGAGGGTCTTACCTCCCTCCCTCCCTGCTCGAGCCCCGGATCCAAGATGGCCGCGGATCCGGGTCCTGCAGGGAGGGAGGTGGCTTCACAGAGCCTGCTCAGAGCAGGCACTGTGAAGGCTGCAGCACTGTAAGGCAGATCAGTGATCTGACAGAGTGCTGTGCAAACTGTCAGATCACTGATCTGTGATGCCCCCCCCTGGGACAAAGTAAAAAAGTAAAAAAAAAAATTTTCAAATGTGTAAAAAAAAATAAAAAAAAATATTCCAAAATAATGAAAAAAAAAAAAAATATTATTCCCATAAATACATTTCTTTATCTAAATAAAAAAAACAAAACAATAAAAGTACACATATTTAGTATCGCCGCGTCCGTAACGGCCCGACCTATAAAACTGGCCCACTAGTTAACCCCTTCAGTAAACACCGCAAGAAAAAAAAAAAAAAAACGAGGCAAAAAACAACGCTTTATTATCATACCGCCGAACAAAAAGTGGAATAACACGCGATCAAAAAGACAGATATATATAACCATGGTACCGCTGAAAACGTCATCTTGTCCCGCAAAAAACGAGCCACCATACAGCATCATCAGCAAAAAAATAAAAAAGTTATAGTCCTGAGAATAAAGCGATGCCAAAATAATTATTTTTTCTATAAAATAGTTTTTATCGTATAAAAGCGCCAAAACATAAAAAAATGATATAAATGAGGTGTCGCTGTAATCGTACTGAACCGAAGAATAAAACTGCTTTATCAATTTTACCAAACGCGGAACGGTATAAACGCCTCCCCCAAAAGAAATTCATGAATAGCTGGTTTTTGGTCATTCTGCCTCACAAAAATCGGAATAAAAAGCGATCAAAAAATGTCACGTGCCCGAAAATGTTACCAATAAAAACGTCAACTCGTCCCGCAAAAAACAAGACCTCACATGACTCTGTGGACCAAAATATAGAAAAATTATAGCTCTCAAAATGTGGTAACGCAAAAAATATTTTTTGCAATAAAAAGCGTCTTTCAGTGTGTGACGGCTGCCAATCATAAAAATCCGCTAAAAAACCCGCTATAAAAGTAAATCAAACCCCCCTTCATCACCCCCTTAGTTAGGGAAAAATTAAAAAAATGTATTTATTTCCATTTTCCCATTAGGGCTAGGGTTAGAGTTAGGGCTAGGGTTAGGGCTAGGGTTAGGGTTAGGGCTAGGGTTAGGGCTAGGGTTAGGGCTAGGGTTAGGGCTAGGGTTAGGATTAGGGTTAGGGCTAGGGTTAGGGTTAGGGCTAGGGTTAGGGCTAGGGCTACAGTTTGGGTTGGGGCTAAAGTTACAGTTAGGGTTTAGATTACATTTACGGTTGGGAATAGGGTTGGGATTAGGGTTAGGGGTGTGTCTGGGTTAGAGGTGTGGTTAGGGTTACTGTTGGGATTAGGGTTAGGGATGTGTTTGGATTAGGGTTTCAGTTATAATTGGGGGGTTTCCACTGTTTAGGCACATGAGGGGCTCTCCAAACGCGACATGGCGTCCGATCTCAATTCCAGCCAATTCTGCGTTGAAAAAGTAAAACAGTGCTTCTTCCCTTCCGAGCTCTCCCGTGTGCCCAAACAGGGGTTTACCCCAACATATGGGGTATCAGCGTACTCAGGACAAATAGGACAACAACCTTTAGGGTCCAATTTCTCCTGTTACCCTTGGGAAAATACAAAACTCGGGGCTAAAACATCTTTTTTGTGGGAAAAAAAAGGATTTTTTATTTTCACGGCTCTGCGTTATAAACTGTAGTGAAACACTTGGGGGTTCAAAGTTCTCACAACACATCTAGATTAGTTCCCTGGGGGGTCTAGTTTCCAATATGGGGTCACTTGTGGGGTTTTTTTACTGTTTAGGTACATTAGGGGTTCTGCAAACGCAATGTGACGTCTGCAGACCATTCCATCTAAGTCTGCATTCTAAATGGCGCTCCTTCCCTTCCGAGCTCTGCCATGCGCTCAAACGGTGGTTTCCCCCAACATACGGGGTATCAGCGTACTCAGGACAAATTGGACAACAACTTTTGGGGTCGAATTTCTCCTCTTACCCTCGGGAAAATACAAAACTGGGGGCTAAAAAATAATTTTGGGGGGAAAGATTTTTTTTTTTACTTTTCACGGCTCTGCGTTACAAACTGTAGTGAAACACTTGGGGGTTCAAAGCTATCACAACACATCTAGATGAGTTCCTTAGGGGGTCTAGTTTCCAAAATGGTGTCACTTGTGGGAGGTTTCTACTGTTTAGGTACATTAGGGGCTCTGCAAATGCAATGTGACACCTGCAGACCATTCCATCTAAGTCCTCATTCCAAATGGAGCTCCTTCCCTTCCGAGCCCTCCCATGCGCCCAAACAGTGGTTCCCCCCCACATATGGTGTATCATCGCACTCAGGACAAATTGGGCAACAAATTTTGGGGTCCAATTTCTCCTGTTACCCTCAGGAAAATACAAAACTGGGGGCTAATAAAATAATTTTTGTGGGAAAAAAATTTTGTTTTATTTTTACGGCTCTGCATTATAAACTTCTGTGAAGCACTTGGTGGGTCAAAGTGCTCACCACACCTCTAGATAAGTTCCTTAGGGGGTCTACTTTCCAAAATGGTGTCACTTGTGGGGGGTTTCAATGTTTAGCCACATCAGGGGCTCTCCAAACGAAACATGGCGTCCCATCTCAATTCCAGTCAATTTTGCATTGAAAAGTCAAATGGCACTCCTTCGCTTCCGAGCTCTGCCATGCGCCGAAACAGTGGTTTACCCCCACATGTGGGCTATCAGCGTACTCAGGACAAATTGTACAACAACTTTTGGGGTCCAATTTCTTCTCTTACCCTTGGGAAAATAAAAAATTGGGGGCGAAAAAATAATTTTTGTGAAAAAATATGATTTTTTATTTTTACGGTTCTACATTATAAACTTCTGTGAAGCACTTGGTGGGTCAAAGTGCTCACCACACCTCTAGATAAGTTCCTTAGGGGGTCTACTTTCCAAAATGGTGTCACTTGTGGGGGGTTTCAATGTTTAGCCACATCAGGGGCTCTCCAAACGAAACATGGCGTCCCATCTCAATTCCAGTCAATTTTGCATTGAAAAGTCAAATGGCACTCCTTCGCTTCCGAGCTCTGCCATGCGCCGAAACAGTGGTTTACCCCCACATGTGGGGTATTGGCATACTCAGGACAAATTGTACAACAATGTTTGGGGTCCATTTTCTCCTGTTACCCTTGGTAAAATAAAACAAATTGGAGCTGAATTAAATTTTTTATGAAAAAAAGTTAAATGTTCATTTTTATTTAAACATTCAAAAAATTCCTGTGAAGCACCAGAAGGGTTAATAAACTTCTTGAATATGGTTTTGAGCACCTTGAGGGGTGTAGTTTTTAGAATGGTGTCACACTTGGGTATTTTCTATCATATAGACCCCTCAAAATGACTTCAAATGAGATGTGGTCCCTAAAATACAATGGTGTTGTAGAAATGTGAAATTGTTGGTCAACTTTTAACCCTTATAACTCCCTAACAAAAAAAAAATTTTGGTTCCAAAATTGTGCTGATGTAAAGTAGACATGTGGGAAATGTTACTTATTAAGTATTTTGTGTGACATATCTCTGTGATTTAATTGCATAAAAATTAAAAGTTGGAAAATTGCGAAATTTTCATAATTTTCGCCAAATTTCCGTTTTTTTCACAAATAAACGCAGGTACTATCAAAGAATTTTTACCATTGTCATGAAGTACAATATGTCACGAGAAAACAATGTCAGAATCACCAGGATCCATTGAAGCGTTCCAGAGTTATAACCTCATAAAGGGACAGTGGTCAGAATTGTAAAAATTGGCCCGGTCATTAACGTGCAAACCACCCTTGGGGGTAAAGGGGTTAAAGAGCAACTTCATGAAAAATAAAACATATAGTGATACATGTATTCTAGAAAAGCAAATGGAGCAAACAATCCCATAAAAAATACAGCCTAGTGACAAGTCATTGGGCCAAAATTTACAGATGGGGCTATAAAAAGAAAACGGTGCAACATTATTAACCCCTTACCAACACACTTTGGCATTAATATCATGGAGCCCAAGGGGTGCACTGTTCAAACCACCCATCAGCGCAAAGTGACCCAAGGGTACCGATGGGTTTCCATGATGGCAATATCCCCATGCTTGTCGGATTATACTCCTGCAGCTGGCGTTCCTAGATCACTTTGATTTTTGCCATTTTGCTGTATATACTACAAGCAACTAGACGATTGCAAGTTCAAGTCTCCCTAGGGGACTACAAAATATAGTAAGAAGTTAAATAAAAGGTTTTTAAAAACATGAGAACTATAGAGAAAAATATAAAAGTTCACGTCCCTTTCTCCCAATAACAATAATAATAAAAAATACACATATGGTATCTCCATGTCCATAATAGTCTGAATCTAACCAAATTTAAACTTATTCATCTTGATTGTTAAATGATGTACTGAAAATGTTTTTTTAAGGCTAGAATTGCGTTTTTTATTTTTTTGACCAATGCAAAAAAACGCAATAAAAGGAGATCAAAGCATCATATCTACCCAAATTGGTCACAGCCTGACATTGTCCTATTGGTGGTGATTAGTGTTGAGCGAAAGTGCTCGCTACTCGGTGTTGGAGTATTGTGGGTGCTCGAGTGACATGTTCGGGTCCCCGCTCCAACAAAACATGATGGGATTGCCTGCCATATAAAGGCAATCCTCGCATCACTTTGTGGCTGTCTAACAGTCGCAAAACATGCGGAACGAGGACTTGAACATGTCACCCGAGCACCTGCGATGCTCTGTGCGCACCCGGGCACCCGATGCAGACTCGAGTAGCGAGCACTTGCGCTCATCACTACTGGTGATAGCATCAGTGTGTAAGGACACACCCATTTGACAAGGATGAATAAATTGACAAATGAGTCTGATTATTCTAAGTTTTAAAGAAGATTAGCAGAGGAACCGCAAAATGTAAACTTTTAAGAAAAGATGTCCCATTATTGGGTTTTTATGGCGAATACACATATTTACCAAGACAGACAAGTCAGGGGAGCTGACAGGTCCTCTTAAAAATATAAATTAATACCTTCATCTGAGCAAGTAATACTGAAGATGTCAGCGAAAATTAAACGTGAAATGTGCAACTCTGGTGTCCTAGGAGGTTTATCAGCAATCACTGGGAGTAGAAATACTACTTACTCACCTAAATCTAAAAATCAGGATGCAACCTCCATAAGGCTAATGCCATAAGTTCTCTCTAATAATAGCAGACTTATTTTTCATCAATAATATCCATTAAGGAGCACTGAAGACCTGGTTATAAATCATAGTGGCATACAACCTGAACAGCTCAGGCTATTTTACAGTGTGAATTCCCATGCCCATTAGAAGATGCCAATTCTTCCTTCCTGTCTTGCTACATATATTGCAGCTCTGTTTAGAAATGTATTAGAAGACACCGGAAACTCTCACTCTTCAAGTGAACTAATAAGTGCACCTAATACACAGGCATTAAAGCCAAGGGTTAATATTAATCAAAGTACTGTAATTGAAGCATAGTACTAGTCTTTTGATTTAGCATTGTGGCGCAAATTTTTCTCTCCGTCCACCAGTGCAGATTCTTCTTAGAGCGCAGTGAGTGCCCAACAAACTAGATGATTAGAGAATGCTTTGATATCTAGGTCTGTGTCACAGTTTCCTAGTCTGAGTGCAGCAGTTGAGATTACTTTGTTATCGGCTGCTGTGCTCTGCATAGACAGCAATTAATATTACAAAGCTCTCAAGCTGTTAATTTAAGCTTTGACACTGCGCTCGCTGCCTATGCAGAGAACAGCAGCTAATCACGACTGCAATGATCTGCATAGGCAACAACTGAGTTGACGATGTATGCACTCATTCTCTCCCATACCTCTCCTATAACTTGGAATTTTGTGAAAGAGAGACAAAGGCCTGCAGGAGAAGCGGTCTTAAATTTTAAAAAAAGTTTAAGTTTAAATTCATTAAGAGGCGTAATCCAGCGCATCTGAAAAATGGCATGCTCCTCGCTATAACTCTTACTCCTGGTGCATGTCAACCCTTGATGAGCAGGTGTTGACATGCCCCTGTCCCACCAAAGATCAAGCCACTTTGTCAAAGCTGAGCAAAAACGGCACGAGAACACAAAAGTTAGTGCAGTCAAAGCTGGCGCAAAAGCTTTGATGAATAGGGGCCTTTATATTTCGAAGAGAAGGAATATAAACCAGCTCACCCGTGATGCATAAGCTGAGTTTTCGGGAGCACGGACCCGCTGTGTCCAGGCGTGTAGAATCCAAAAGAAAAAAAATGTCCAGCTTCACCGAATCTCTTTATTCACAAACTTAAACATGGAGGATAGAACGCGTTTCTCCAGATTTGTACCCATATGGTTTGTGCTGAAGCTGGACATTTTTTTCTTTTGCCTTTATATTTTACATACTTATCCTAACTCTAATTTGAATAGGGCTAAGGTTAGAAGTAGAACTAGGGTTAGAAATAATTTTAGGATTAGGAATAGGGTTAAAGCTAACGCAAGGGAAAACGCTAGCCTTAAACTAGAATAAAAAAAATATATAAAAAAATCACAAAAATGTATTAATTTAAAAAAATATACAGTACACTGCTCAAAAAATAAAGGGAACACTCAAATAACACATCGTACATCTGAATGAATGAAATATTCCCATTAAATTCTTAGTTCGGTACAAAGCTGAATGTGCTGACAACAAAATTACTCAAAATTTATCAATGGAAATCAAATTTATTAACCAATGGAGGTCTGGATTTGGAATCCCACTCAAAATCAAAGTGGAAAATCCAATTACAGGCTGATCCATCTTCAATGGAAATGCCTCAAGACAAGGAAATGATACTCAGTAGTGTGTGTGTGGCCTCCATGTGCCTGTATGACCTCCCTACAATGTGCGGGCATGCTCCTGATGAGGCGGCGGATGGTCTCCTGAGGGATCTCCTCCCAGACCTGGACTAAAGCATCCGCCAACTCCCGGACAGTCTGTGCTGCAATGTGACGTTGGTGGATGGTGCGACACATGATGTTCCAGATGTGTTCAATTGGATTTAGGTCTGGGGAACAGGCGGGCCAGTCCATAGCTTCAATGCCTTTATCTTGCAGGAACTGCTGACACACTCCAGCCACATGAGGTCTGGCATTGTCCGGCATTAGGAGGAACCCAGGGCCAACCACACCTGCCTATGGTCTCTCAAGAGGTCTGAGGATCTCATCTCGGTACCTAATGGCAGTCAGGCTACCTCTGGCGAGTACATGGGGGGCTGTGCGGCCCTCCAAAGAAATGCCACCCCACACCATTACTGACCCACTGTCAAACCGCTCATGCTGACGGATGTTGCAGGCAGCAGATCACTCTCCACGGCGTCTCCAGACTCTGTCACGTCTGTCACATGTGCTCAGTGTGAACCTGCTTTCATCTGTGAAGAGCACAGGGCGCCAGTGGTAAATTTGCCAATTATGGTGTTCTGTGGCAAATGCCAAGCGTCCTGCACGGTGTTGGGCTGTGAGCACAACCCCAATCTGTGGACATCGGGCACTCAGACCATCCTCATGGAGTCAGTTTCTAACCGTTTGTGCAGACACATGCACATTTGTGGCCTGTTGGAGGACATTTTGCAGGGCTCTGGCAGTGCTCCTCCTGTTCCTCCTTTCACAAAGGCTGAGGTAACGGTCCTGCAGCTGGGTTGTTGCCCTCCTACAGCACCCTCCACCTCTACTGGTGTACTGGCCTGTCTCTTGGTAGCGCTTCCAGCCTCTGGACACTACGTTGACAGACACAGCAAACCTTCTTGCCACAGCTCGCATTGATGTGCCATCCTGGATGAGCTGCACTACCTGAGCCACCTGTGTGGGTTGTAGAGTCTGTCTCATGCTACCACAGGTGTGAAAGCACAACCAACATTCAAAAGTGACCAAAACATCAGCCAGAAAGCATTGGTACTGAAATGTGGTCTGTGATCCCCACCTGCAGAACCACTCCTTTATTGAGTGTGTCTTGCTAATTGCCAATAATTTCCATCTGTTGTCTATTCCAATTGCACAACAGCATGTGAAAATGATTGTCAATCAGTGTTGCTTCCTTAGTGGACAGTTTGATTTCACAGAAGTTTGATTTACTTGGAGATATATTCTGTTGTTTAAGTGTTCCCTTTATTTTTTTGAGCAGTGTATATAACAACATATACTTTAAATTTAGCTTTTACATTTCAGGTTAATGGCACAAGATGTTTGTGTGTTACCTTCTGCACAGGCCAGTCATGGATGGAAGTAATGATCAAGCTTTTGAGTAATATGTTGGTGGAAGGGACCAGACCCAAAAACTGTGGTATAGAAAATGTAAAGCACAGCCTGGAGGGGAGGTGCACAGTCTATAGGTGCCCAAACCTTGATATATAGTAAACAAGTGACTAGCACACTCCAAGAAATTGTGATGCAAATAAAGTGGGGTTTATTACATACAATGATCACAAACGTTTCGGTCTATTCTTTGACCTTCATCAGTGTGCTGTACAAAACGGAACATAACAATAGAGTGGGGTGTAAACAAAATAGAACATGGTAATAACAAACAACGAAAGTATATACATCACGGGGTACTGCGTCATGGAATAAAATGAAAGATATCTAACAATCATGGAGAACCATCAACAAATATATGTCTACGCATGGATAGGGTTGCAAAACGGCGTACAAGCAGAGAAACCGTGAAGATGAAACAGTATAGAAAGACTGTAGCGAGTATACAGTGTGACCTAGTGGATGAAAAGGTAAGCACAGTGTAATATGAGACCTACCTAAGTACACTTGTATGCCTGTATGGGCCCCAATAATAGATGATATATTTTTTTGCATCTATAGTAAACCAAATAAGAGGTAAGAAATAATGACATATACCGTGGTACCGTTACAGTGTACTATATGTGGTTCGATATGGACACAATGTGAGGGTACATACCAGTATATTATGTCTGGAGGATTTGAACCAGACAGGGTAAGGCAGGAAGCTGTCTATAAAGTAAAAATAATGGGGTATAATACAGGCCAAACTAAGGTGCAGGGATGCCGACTGGCTATAATGGAGAGATACATACCCAACTTAGAGGTAAAGCCAAATAGAAAATAACGGCTGTACAAAACAGCCAATCTGTAAGGGGAAAATGCTAGGTCAACACGGAGTTCTACAGGCTTACTAGGTAGATAAGAAACCGATATCGGTATATAATGGGGAGCTTGTAAAAGGCTAGACATACCAGCGCAGAAAGAAGGATAGGGATCTCCGCGGTGTCCGCCGCAAGGAGGTGTAAAGCAATGTGTCTGGATCTGCCTCTTATAGTGTGTGTAGCCGCCATATAAGCGCGCGGTGTGAGCCGGCATGTGAACCGGAAACAGGGCGGAGCGGTGGTGACGCAGGTGTCAGATGACCGCAGGGGGCGGTGACTAGTGCGTGCCACAGAGGAGACAAAGATGGAAGTGCGTTCCAAGGAGAGGAGTGGAAGATAGCTGTGCAGGTGGCCGTGGGGTGTCACAGGCAGCAGCGGTCGTGGAATCAGAACGGACGATTCTGTAGAGACAAGATTGTAATTAGTATGAGATGAAGAAGAACATACTAAATAAAAATGACGACATAATGATATTATGTAGATATATGTATATATATATAATCTGTATCGTTACAAGGTCTCTATTATAAACAAACGGAACACTGAACCATGTAGGTGATAAGGACATATCCCTATTATGAATAAACAGAACACCGAACCATTTAGGTGATAAGGACGTGTCACAGTATAAACATAATGTCAGTTACCGACAAAAGGAGTATATCTCATACAAGTCCGATGCCTGTTAAAAAAGTAAACGTGAATGGTCTAAACCCTAGATCATATTACTATATAATAAGTCTACTGAGACTTAGGGGTAGAAGCCCCTTAAGGGTATATCAAGGCCCGTATTAAGACTGAAGTGTCGAATAATAGTATCGGGATGGGATACCAAGAGACGTTTACAAAAACCTGGTGTAGGGACATCATGTGAGACTCCAAAAGGTAAGTTGTTCTGGTCCAGGAGAGACAACTGCAAGTTATGCACGGTGTTAAAAATTACACGGTAGTTCACAGAGATAGATATACAATCAGGATGTTATTATAGATGGCCTGATGGGTAAAACCATACTCTGGTTGCTATTACATAAAGGACATTAGTTCGTAGTCCCTGTTTAATCCTCTGGGGGTGAGAGTGTTCAGTTCATGGATCCAGTAAGCCTCTCTACGTTTTAACATCGAGATACGATCCCCGCCACGTCTAGGTGGAGTAACTTGTTCTATAATTTGAAATTTTAATTGGGACAGGTTGTGGCCTTTTTCAATAAAATGTGACGGTAGGGGAAGTAGTAGGTTCTTGCACCGGATGGTAGACTTGTGTTTTGATATCCGTGATTTTACTGATTGAGTAGTCTCGCCCACGTACAGCAAACCGCAAGGGCATTTGATGAGATAGACAACAAAATTGGTGTCACAGGTAAAGAAATTGTTGATTGGATATCTTTTCCCAGTGTATGGGTGATGAATGATACTACCCTTTATCACATTGTTGCATTGATTGCAATTAAGGCAAGGGAAGGTACCTGTTCTGGGGTTACTCAGGAATCGTTGAGTAGGCCCAGGGTGTGTAGGACCAATATCTGCACGGACCAGGCTATCCTTAATGTTGCGAGGTCGCTTAAAACATGGCAGGAAGGGGTGTTGGAACTCTTTGACCATTGGGAAAGCCGTTTGGAGGATATGCCAATGTTGGCGGATGGTTTTGTAGATAGATTTTTTCATATTTATAGGATGGAAGCTATCGTAATGTAACAGACTGTTACGATCCGTGGGTTTAGAATATAGGTCTGTAGAAAGATTGCCATTCATGTCTTTAATAACTACTGTGTCCAAAAAACTTAAATGGTATGGGTCATGTGTCATGGTAAAGTCCAAACCGGGCCAAGATGTTCTAAGAAATAAAAAGAAATCCTATAGAGAATCAAGATCACCCCTCCAGATGCAAAAGACATCATCTATATAACGTTTCCATGTCAAAACATGGTCCTGGAAAAGTTTGTGAGTATATATAGATGTGTCTTCGAAATGGGCCATATAGGCATTGGCATAAGGAGGTGCCACATTTGAGCCCATGGCCGAGCCCATTACCTGGAGGTAATAGGCGTCCTCGAAAAGAAAAAAATTGTTATTTAAAACGATGGACAAAAGATCACAGCATAGGTCGACAAGATCGGGATTGGTGTCATTAATGGAAAGGAGCCACCGGGTCGATTGTATGCCATTCATGTGGGGTATAGACGTGTATAGATCTTTAACGTCGAATGATACCAGGAAGGTCTCGGGAGGGATGGGTGTAATACTCCTGATGATTTCAAGGAAGGCACCGGTGTCCAATAGAAAAGAGCTTGTGTTCCTGATGAGAGGTGTTAAAATTTTTTCTAGATAAATAGAGAGCGGAGCCAAAATCGAGTCGGTGGAAGCTACGATGGGTCTTCCAGGTGGATTTTGCAGGTTCTTGTGTATTTTGGGCAAGATATAGAAAACTGGTGTGATTGGATGTTTTTTAGTTAGAAAGACTCGAGTTTTACAGTCCAGGATACCACGGGACTGGAAACCCTCTAACGTTGTGTGAATAACGTTTTGAATTCTATTTGTAGGGTTCTGAGGAAGTTTTTCATATGTATTAGTGTCACTAAGCTGGCGGTATATCTCGTTCCTGTAAAGGAATTTGTCCATTATCACTATGGCCCCTCCCTTGTCTGCTGGCTTAATGATAATACTTTTATCCTGCTGGAGAGATTTTAGGGCTTGTCGTTCAATTGTGGTGAGATTGGAGGGATAGTGGATCCTATCTCTATCATTATCATTCCGTAGTTTTTGGAAGGAACTATCTACAAATTGAATGAAAGTCTCGAGGGGGTGTGACCCTTTGGGCGGTTGGTATGTGCTTTTATCTCTCAAACCAAGACTAGCTGCTGTAATACCTATTGGAGGAGGGGCTGGTGTAATGGATGCTGCTATCTGTTCAGTGCTAGAAAAGTGTACCTTAAGCCTTAAAGATCTATAGAACTTCTGTAAGTCCATGTCCATTTGGAATGTGTTATGTTTATAACTGGGACAAAAAGAAAGGCCCTTCTGCAGGACGCTATGTTCAGCCACTCCTAATGATTTTGAAGAGATATTTACAACTAATGGTTGTATACCTGTGAGCGTGTCACTCTCCTGAAGTCCATATTTCGTGGCCCTGTGGAGCCCCCGTCTGGTCCTCTTCTTTTCCCTTGTCGTTTTGACCGGCCTAAAAAAGGAACTTGGTAGGGGTATCTGCCGGGTCGCTCTGGTTCCGAGTCGGAGGTGGTGTAGTCCATAGACGAGCGATAGCCATCCTGTCTGGAGAGTTTTTGGCTCCGCTCTCTATTTATCTAGAAAAAATTTTAACACCTCTCATCAGGAACACAAGCTCTTTTCTATTGGACACCGGTGCCTTCCTTGAAATCATCAGGAGTATTACACCCATCCCTCCCGAGACCTTCCTGGTATCATTCGACGTTAAAGATCTATACACGTCTATACCCCACATGAATGGCATACAATCGACCCGGTGGCTCCTTTCCATTAATGACACCAATCCCGATCTTGTCGACCTATGCTGTGATCTTTTGTCCATCGTTTTAAATAACAATTTTTTTCTTTTCGAGGACGCCTATTACCTCCAGGTAAGGGGCTCGGCCATGGGCTCAAATGTGGCACCTCCTTATGCCAATGCCTATATGGCCCATTTCGAAGACACATCTATATATACTCACAAACTTTTCCAGGACCATGTTTTGACATGGAAACGTTATATAGATGATGTCTTTTGCATCTGGAGGGGTGATCTTGATTCTCTACAGGATTTCTTTTTATTTCTTAGAACATCTTGGCCCGGTTTGGACTTTACCATGACACATGACCCATACCATTTAAGTTTTTTGGACACAGTAGTTATTAAAGACATGAATGGCAATCTTTCTACAGACCTATATTCTAAACCCACGGATCGTAACAGTCTGTTACATTACGATAGCTTCCATCCTATAAATATGAAAAAATCTATCCCAAAATCACAATTACATAGGGTAACCAAAATCGTTTCGGATCCTATAATTAAGGAACAAAGGACTTCAGAGATGAAGTCCAAATTCCGCGAGAGGGGATACCCCCCACGCATCTTAGAGATTGCCAATACCAATGAAACCACGAGGGTAAGGGATTCAGTAATGTCTCGGATTCCATTTGTGCACCAGTACCATCCGGCCGCATACAGACTGCACAAAACCATCCGCCAACATTGGCATATCCTCCAAACGGCTTTCCCAATGGTCAAAGAGTTCCAACACCCCTTCCTGCCATGTTTTAAGCGACCTCGCAACATTAAGGATAGCCTGGTCCGTGCAGATATTGGTCCAACACACCCTGGGCCTACTCAACGATTCCTGAGTAACCCCAGAACAGGTACCTTCCCTTGCCTTAATTGCAATCAATGCAACAATGTGATAAAGGGTAGTATCATTCATCACCCATACACTGAGAAAAGATATCCAATCAACAATTTCTTTACCTGTGACACCAATTTTGTTGTCTATCTCATCAAATGCCCTTGCGGTTTGCTGTACGTGGGCGAGACTACTCAATCAGTAAAATCACGGATATCAAAACACAAGTCTACCATCCGGTGCAAGAACCTACTACTTCCCCTACCGTCACATTTTATTGAAAAAGGCCACAACCTGTCCCAATTAAAATTTCAAATTATAGAACAAGTTACTCCACCTAGACGTGGCGGGGATCGTATCTCGATGTTAAAACGTAGAGAGGCTTACTGGATCCATGAACTGAACACTCTCACCCCCAGAGGATTAAACAGGGACTACGAACTAATGTCCTTTATGTAATAGCAACCAGAGTATGGTTTTACCCATCAGGCCATCTATAATAACATCCTGATTGTATATCTATCTCTGTGAACTACCGTGTAATTTTTAACACCGTGCATAACTTGCAGTTGTCTCTCCTGGACCAGAACAACTTACCTTTTGGAGTCTCACATGATGTCCCTACACCAGGTTTTTGTAAACGTCTCTTGGTATCCCATCCCGAAACTATTATTCGACACTTCAGTCTTAATACGGGCCTTGATATACCCTTAAGGGGCTTCTACCCCTAAGTCTCAGTAGACTTATTATATAGTAATATGATCTAGGGTTTAGACCATTCACGTTTACTTTTTTAACAGGCATCGGACTTGTATGAGATATACTCCTTTTGTCGGTAACTGACATTATGTTTATACTGTGACACGTCCTTATCACCTAAATGGTTCGGTGTTCTGTTTATTCATAATAGGGATATGTCCTTATCACCTACATGGTTCAGTGTTCCGTTTGTTTATAATAGAGACCTTGTAACGATACAGATTATATATATACATATATCTACATAATATCATTATGTCGTCATTTTTATTTAGTATGTTCTTCTTCATCTCATACTAATTACAATCTTGTCTCTACAGAATCGTCCGTTCTGATTCCACGACCGCTGCTGCCTGTGACACCCCACGGCCACCTGCACAGCTATCTTCCACTCCTCTCCTTGGAACGCACTTCCATCTTTGTCTCCTCTGTGGCACGCACTAGTCACCGCCCCCTGCGGTCATCTGACACCTGCGTCACCACCGCTCCGCCCTGTTTCCGGTTCACACCGCGCGCTTATATGGCGGCTACACACACTATAAGAGGCAGATCCAGACACATTGCTTTACACCTCCTTGCGGCGGACACCGCGGAGATCCCTATCCTTCTTTCTGCGCTGGTAAGTCTAGCCTTTTACAAGCTCCCCATTATATACCGATATCGGTTTCTTATCTACCAAGTAAGCCTGTAGAACTCCGTGTTGACCTAGCATTTTCCCCTTACAGATTGGCTGTTTTGTACAGCCGTTATTTTCTATTTGGCTTTACCTCTAAGTTGGGTATGTATCTCTCCATTATAGCCAGTCGGCATCCCTGCACCTTAGTTTGGCCTGTATTATACCCCATTATTTTTACTTTATAGACAGCTTCCTGCCTTACCCTGTCTGGTTCAAATCCTCCAGACATAATATACTGGTATGTACCCTCACATTGTGTCCATATCGAACCACATATAGTACACTGTAACGGTACCACGGTATATGTCATTATTTCTTACCTCTTATTTGGTTTACTATAGATGCAAAAAAATATATCATCTATTATTGGGGCCCATACAGGCATACAAGTGTACTTAGGTAGGTCTCATATTACACTGTGCTTACCTTTTCATCCACTAGGTCACACTGTATACTCGCTACAGTCTTTCTATACTGTTTCATCTTCACGGTTTCTCTGCTTGTACGCCGTTTTGCAACCCTATCCATGCGTAGACATATATTTGTTGATGGTTCTCCATGATTGTTAGATATCTTTCATTTTATTCCATGACGCAGTACCCCGTGATGTATATACTTTCGTTGTTTGTTATTACCATGTTCTATTTTGTTTACACCCCACTCTATTGTTATGTTCCGTTTTGTACAGCACACTGATGAAGGTCAAAGAATAGACCGAAACGTTTGTGATCATTGTATGTAATAAACCCCACTTTATTTGCATCACAATTTCTTGGAGTGTGCTAGTCACTTGTTTACTATATATCAAGGTTTGGGCACCTATAGACTGTGCACCTCCCCTCCAGGCTGTGCTTTACATTTTCTATACCACTGTATCTACCCATATGTTCAGCACGCCGACACTGTCATGTCAGCCCTAACTTTCTCATACAATCCAGAGGAGACGTCTAACATCATCGCTTTGTCTAAAATTCCTAGCGACTTCCTTAAGATCCCACCCTGTGAAACACGGGGCAGGGATTGGGAGCGCGAACTCCGACGTTGCACCAATCTTGAATTGCACGGGGCCACCCTAACCGAGTATCTCAAAGCTCAGAGGATTCCTCGGGGCTTAAGAGTCGCACTTCGTCCCACCCTCTTTAGTAATTCCACAGAATTCTGTACCAAATTTGAATTAATCTTGAATAAATGTTCTTTTGATCTTATGGTCCTGACATTGGAACATCTGCATAAGGAGATCGCCACCACACAAGAACAAATTAAGAACATTGAGAGTCAACTCTCCTCAACTCTACCAGTGGACGAATTCAACACCGTCAAAAAGAAAATCGAGTCAAACATCACCTTACACCGCCGTGACATCGAACTCAAGAAGAGAAACAAGTTTCAGAGGGACCTTGAGGACTACGAACAAAATAGAGTTTATCTATGGCAAGACAAGTCTTCAACCAAGAAACTCTCCAGACAGGATGGCTATCGCTCGTCTATGGACTACACCACCTCCGACTCGGAACCAGAGCGACCCGGCAGATACCCCTACCAAGTTCCTTTTTTAGGCCGGTCAAAACGACAAGGGAAAAGAAGAGGACCAGACGGGGGCTCCACAGGGCCACGAAATATGGACTTCAGGAGAGTGACACGCTCACAGGTATACAACCATTAGTTGTAAATATCTCTTCAAAATCATTAGGAGTGGCTGAACATAGCGTCCTGCAGAAGGGCCTTTCTTTTTGTCCCAGTTATAAACATAACACATTCCAAATGGACATGGACTTACAGAAGTTCTATAGATCTTTAAGGCTTAAGGTACACTTTTCTAGCACTGAACAGATAGCAGCATCCATTACACCAGCCCCTCCTCCAATAGGTATTACAGCAGCTAGTCTTGGTTTGAGAGATAAAAGCACATACCAACCGCCCAAAGAGTCACACCCCCTCGAGACTTTCATTCAATTTGTAGATAGTTCCTTCCAAAAACTACGGAATGATAATGATAGAGATAGGATCCACTATCCCTCCAATCTCACCACAATTGAACGACAAGCCCTAAAATCTCTCCAGCAGGATAAAAGTATTATCATTAAGCCAGCAGACAAGGGAGGGGCCATAGTGATAATGGACAAATTCCTTTACAGGAACGAGATATACCGCCAGCTTAGTGACACTAATACATATGAAAAACTTCCTCAGAACCCTACAAATAGAATTCAAAACGTTATTCACACAACGTTAGAGGGTTTCCAGTCCCGTGGTATCCTGGACTGTAAAACTCGAGTCTTTCTAACTAAAAAACATCCAATCACACCAGTTTTCTATATCTTGCCCAAAATACACAAGAACCTGCAAAATCCACCTGGAAGACCCATCGTAGCTTCCACCGACTCGATTTTGGCTCCGCTCTCTAATTATCTAGAAAAAATTTTAACACCTCTCATCAGGAACACAAGCTCTTTTCTATTGGACACCGGTGCCTTCCTTGAAATCATCAGGAGTATTACACCCATCCCTCCCGAGACCTTCCTGGTATCATTCGACGTTAAAGATCTATACACGTCTATACCCCACATGAATGGCATACAATCGACCCGGTGGCTCCTTTCCATTAATGACACCAATCCCGATCTTGTCGACCTATGCTGTGATCTTTTGTCCATCGTTTTAAATAACAATTTTTTTCTTTTCGAGGACGCCTATTACCTCCAGGTAAGGGGCTCGGCCATGGGCTCAAATGTGGCACCTCCTTATGCCAATGCCTATATGGCCCATTTCGAAGACACATCTATATATACTCACAAACTTTTCCAGGACCATGTTTTGACATGGAAACGTTATATAGATGATGTCTTTTGCATCTGGAGGGGTGATCTTGATTCTCTACAGGATTTCTTTTTATTTCTTAGAACATCTTGGCCCGGTTTGGACTTTACCATGACACATGACCCATACCATTTAAGTTTTTTGGACACAGTAGTTATTAAAGACATGAATGGCAATCTTTCTACAGACCTATATTCTAAACCCACGGATCGTAACAGTCTGTTACATTACGATAGCTTCCATCCTATAAATATGAAAAAATCTATCCCAAAATCACAATTACATAGGGTAACCAAAATCGTTTCGGATCCTATAATTAAGGAACAAAGGACTTCAGAGATGAAGTCCAAATTCCGCGAGAGGGGATACCCCCCACGCATCTTAGAGATTGCCAATACCAATGAAACCACGAGGGTAAGGGATTCAGTAATGTCTCGGATTCCATTTGTGCACCAGTACCATCCGGCCGCATACAGACTGCACAAAACCATCCGCCAACATTGGCATATCCTCCAAACGGCTTTCCCAATGGTCAAAGAGTTCCAACACCCCTTCCTGCCATGTTTTAAGCGACCTCGCAACATTAAGGATAGCCTGGTCCGTGCAGATATTGGTCCAACACACCCTGGGCCTACTCAACGATTCCTGAGTAACCCCAGAACAGGTACCTTCCCTTGCCTTAATTGCAATCAATGCAACAATGTGATAAAGGGTAGTATCATTCATCACCCATACACTGGGAAAAGATATCCAATCAACAATTTCTTTACCTGTGACACCAATTTTGTTGTCTATCTCATCAAATGCCCTTGCGGTTTGCTGTACGTGGGCGAGACTACTCAATCAGTAAAATCACGGATATCAAAACACAAGTCTACCATCCGGTGCAAGAACCTACTACTTCCCCTACCGTCACATTTTATTGAAAAAGGCCACAACCTGTCCCAATTAAAATTTCAAATTATAGAACAAGTTACTCCACCTAGACGTGGCGGGGATCGTATCTCGATGTTAAAACGTAGAGAGGCTTACTGGATCCATGAACTGAACACTCTCACCCCCAGAGGATTAAACAGGGACTACGAACTAATGTCCTTTATGTAATAGCAACCAGAGTATGGTTTTACCCATCAGGCCATCTATAATAACATCCTGATTGTATATCTATCTCTGTGAACTACCGTGTAATTTTTAACACCGTGCATAACTTGCAGTTGTCTCTCCTGGACCAGAACAACTTACCTTTTGGAGTCTCACATGATGTCCCTACACCAGGTTTTTGTAAACGTCTCTTGGTATCCCATCCCGATACTATTATTCGACACTTCAGTCTTAATACGGGCCTTGATATACCCTTAAGGGGCTTCTACCCCTAAGTCTCAGTAGACTTATTATATAGTAATATGATCTAGGGTTTAGACCATTCACGTTTACTTTTTTAACAGGCATCGGACTTGTATGAGATATACTCCTTTTGTCGGTAACTGACATTATGTTTATACTGTGACACGTCCTTATCACCTAAATGGTTCGGTGTTCTGTTTATTCATAATAGGGATATGTCCTTATCACCTACATGGTTCAGTGTTCCATTTGTTTATAATAGAGACCTTGTAACGATACAGATTATATATATACATATATCTACATAATATCATTATGTCGTCATTTTTATTTAGTATGTTCTTCTTCATCTCATACTAATTACAATCTTGTCTCTACAGAATCGTCCGTTCTGATTCCACGACCGCTGCTGCCTGTGACACCCCACGGCCACCTGCACAGCTATCTTCCACTCCTCTCCTTGGAACGCACTTCCATCTTTGTCTCCTCTGTGGCACGCACTAGTCACCGCCCCCTGCGGTCATCTGACACCTGCGTCACCACCGCTCCGCCCTGTTTCCGGTTCACATGCCGGCTCACACCGCGCGCTTATATGGCGGCTACACACACTATAAGAGGCAGATCCAGACACATTGCTTTACACCTCCTTGCGGCGGACACCGCGGAGATCCCTATCCTTCTTTCTGCGCTGGTAAGTCTAGCCTTTTACAAGCTCCCCATTATATACCGATATCGGTTTCTTATCTACCTAGTAAGCCTGTAGAACTCCGTGTTGACCTAGCATTTTCCCCTTACAGATTGGCTGTTTTGTACAGCCGTTATTTTCTATTTGGCTTTACCTCTAAGTTGGGTATGTATCTCTCCATTATAGCCAGTCGGCATCCCTGCACCTTAGTTTGGCCTGTATTATACCCCATTATTTTTACTTTATAGACAGCTTCCTGCCTTACCCTGTCTGGTTCAAATCCTCCAGACATAATATACTGGTATGTACCCTCACATTGTGTCCATATCGAACCACATATAGTACACTGTAACGGTACCACGGTATATGTCATTATTTCTTACCTCTTATTTGGTTTACTATAGATGCAAAAAAATATATCATCTATTATTGGGGCCCATACAGGCATACAAGTGTACTTAGGTAGGTCTCATATTACACTGTGCTTACCTTTTCATCCACTAGGTCACACTGTATACTCGCTACAGTCTTTCTATACTGTTTCATCTTCACGGTTTCTCTGCTTGTACGCCGTTTTGCAACCCTATCCATGCGTAGACATATATTTGTTGATGGTTCTCCATGATTGTTAGATATCTTTCATTTTATTCCATGACGCAGTACCCCGTGATGTATATACTTTCGTTGTTTGTTATTACCATGTTCTATTTTGTTTACACCCCACTCTATTGTTATGTTCCGTTTTGTACAGCACACTGATGAAGGTCAAAGAATAGACCGAAACGTTTGTGATCATTGTATGTAATAAACCCCACTTTATTTGCATCACAATTTCTTGGAGTGTGCTAGTCACTTGTTTACTACAGACCCAAAAACTGACCTCTGGTCTCTAAGACTTTGGTTACTCCCCTGACACTCCCTCAAAGCTGATCAGGTTGTAAACTCACCCTGCTCAGTCCTGGCACTATGGACACTTGCACACGAGTATTTAGTCAGTTTTTGTACCTCAGTATTTGTAAGCCAAAACCAGGAGTGGGTGATAAATATAGAAGTGGTGACGTGTTTCTGTTATACTTTTCCTGTGATTGCTCTGTTCCTGGGTCTGGCTTACAAATACTGAGGTAAAATACTGACCAAATACTAATCATGTGAACATGGACTGCCCTGGTTATGCAATGCATCATTTTATCTTTTTGACAGAGCACCTTGGTACGGCCTAGTAGTCAGGAGAAAAAAGCCAGGCCAGATTTCAGTCCCATGAAGACATGAATGGACAATGCTGATCAATGGTATGTGATCTATTCTACTGTTAGTAGATTACAGAAACATGACTTGGAGTTAAGTATCAATTCATGTTTGCAGCTATCAAAAGGTTCAAATCAACAGAGCACTTAAAGGGTTATCCACATCATTAAAAGTCATCGGTGGTGACCCTGAAATGCCTCATTGAATTAGGGAGTGGCCATAGCTGTGCACCACGTCTCTATTTATTCTGTGTGCTAGACTAAGGGGAAAAAGCCAAGAGCTGTACTCGAGTATCTCCGGCAGTCCCATGTGCAATTAATGGTGTGCACGCCCGCCACCACTCCATTCTGATTGAGCATTTCAGAGATCCTTCTTTGGACCCCGTCTAATCCAAAGCTATCATATATGCTTTGGAACTTTTAATGATGACAATAAACCTTCAACGAACAATATGTTAGCTACAAAACCTACATATTGTATGGCACATTCAGATGAAAACCGTCAGCTGAGTTTTTTTATACTTACAATCCGTAGATCTGAGGAGCGATTTCCAGCCTGTTGAGATGCATGTAGAGCTCAATGTCGTGTTTCTTCAATAACTGGTCTTGGATGTGATTCACCTTTGTCACAATAGCAATAGAAGGTCCTATGTCTTGAGGTCTGGCAAATGGCATGGTGGAAATCATTGCATCTTTCTCCTGCAGTGAGAAGGAACAAGACGATTACCTTAAATGGAGGCTCTGTGAAACATCAAACTTGTGACAGCTGCTTAATTGTCTATCTGTATATGTTAGGTACATGGCTCCATTAATTCTTTAGTATGAAAATGTCACCGAAGTTTCCTAATGCCCTCAATTATGAAGAAATCTAGAGACATTGAACAATGCCGTCCAAGGATTTCATTTTCACTCAGTTACAATATTACAATTTTTTAAAGCTCCTCCAGACAACCCATTTAATATATCAACGTCTGAAAAATGCAATGAAGTCTCTCAACGTATTAGCAGTCTCTGATTCACAAACACTGCCCACATGGAGTGTCAAGGTGATCCTAGGCGCCTGCTCGGATGTCTATGTGCTCCACACTGGAACGTACCTGAGCCAGGCGTGCAAGCGCAGAAACCAATGCGCTCCATACTGGAACGCTCCAAAATCACAAAGTGCTACATTAACAAACGTCATTACCGATGGACATTCAGAGCATTTTTGATGCATTCCACTATGAAATCTGAGCTAGGCAGCGTCATCCATCCGAAATCCCCATGTTTAAATTGATGGTCTCATACTTACTATAAGGACAGAATCCAGAAAAGTGCTTGACAAATTAATCCTAATCACATAAGCATCAAGCAAACACTTCATCACTCCACACTGCAGTTATATTAATACTCTGGCTCCAAGAGAAACCATTAATAAATTATAAACATAATCTTAGGTCATGGGTAATCATAAAATAGTAAGGGATAGATATAGATTAGGATAAGTCTATCTTGTCTGGTGTGATACAGAGCCTTGCGAAAGTATTCGGCCCCCTGGAACTTTTCAACCTTTTCTCACATATCATGCACTGTAACTAGAAAACATATGATAAGGGTATCAAAAAATACAGACAACCGAACCCATGCAGTATGGCAAAATCCCACTCAAAGACAGCACATTCCCATAGGAAACCGGTGGGATGTACCAAGCATAATCACTGACCTTAGAAAAAATGTGCATACGACAATTGTTCATTTAGTCCCCTTGGGGACAAACAATCCACTGTAAATCGACTCACTTTCTTTCCTAAGTATACCTCTATTATGATCACCTTTCTGATGTTTTGTCTCATCACACAAAAAGATATTTCCTGCATATTCCCATGGTGTACTTCACTAATATGTCTTCCTATCAGTGCACCATGTTTATGTCATATGTCACCAGGGTGTTCACTGACCCTCCTCCTAAATTCTCTTGCTGTCTTTACCACATAATTTAATGGACAGGTGCAGGTAGGCATATACACCAGCCCTTCGGTCTTGCAATTAGCAAAATCACGAATGTAAAGCGTTTTCCCTGTTGAAGCACTTAAGAAGGTTTTCCCTGGGTTCAGCCAATCACAGAAGTTCTGATAGTAATATACCCCAATGTTTTTTAGAACACAATAAACCTGTTTGTTTTTATCATCAAAGGTTCCTATCACCCTGGTAATCCTCTCCTCCGCTCTTTCAGCACCTAGGAATAGGGAATTCCTATCACGGCTCTCTGCATGGTTGCAAGCTTGTTCAAGTATATAATTGGGGTATCCCCTATCCCTAAACCTCCTCTTCATGTCAGAGGATTGACTCTTGCAATCAGACAGACTGGAGCAATTTCTTCTCAGAGAAGGAATTGGCCTTTACTTTAGGTATTCTCCTTTTCAGTGTCATAAGGTGATGACTATCCCATCTTAATAAACTATTCGTAGACGCTGATTTACGATGGGTAGATGTTCGTAAATGTCCCCCCTTATCTTTTCTAATAACTAGGTCCAAAAAAGGCAACTGGATACTATCTGATTCTGACGTGAAACGAAGGCCATCATCATTGATGTTCAAAATATTCACAAACTTCTTAAACTCCTCTAAAGTGCCGTCCATAGAATCAAAATGTCATCTATATACCTGGCCCACAACAGGATGACACGATGCTGCCACCAATCTCCCTCCTCACCAAAAACAATTGTTTCCTCCCACCAGCCTAGGAAGATATTGGCATAAGGTGGGCACAAGGGCTCCACATCGCAGTTCTCCTGACCTGGTGTAAGTACTTACCATTGAAGCGGAAGTAGCTATGGGTCAGGAAAAATTCCATAAGAGTGACCACAAATGAATTATGTGTCTCGCATGGCCCTTAATTTTAGAAAATGCTTAAAGGCATATAAACCGGCATTATGGGGTATATTACTATATAAGGCCTCCAGATCTATCCATGCTATGATGGTATCTGCATCGACTGTTATCCCTCCAGTTTCCTAAGAAAGTCTGTTGTATATACAATTAACATAAATGACACTATTTTGGGTGACATCCATATAAATGAGATCTCCTCTGTGACGTCTTTTTTATAAGCTAAACAAGGCCAACTATTCCCACCTCTCATCGTATGGGAGGCCTTCTACCCCTTGTAATATTCTAGTGGAACTGACTAACTTTTTAACATCATTTTTAAAATGTGAAGCCCAAAACTGGATCCCAGTTAGTGCACTGGACACCTGCAGACACTGCATCATACTGTCTTTTAGATCACATTCAAGACATTATTATTTATTTATATAGAACCATTGATTCCATGGTGCTGTACATGAGAAGGGGTTACATACAAATTACAGATATCACTTACAATTAACAATTGTTACATTAACAATCACAGACTGATACAGAGGGGCGAGGACCCTGCCCTTACGAGCTCACATTCTACAGGATTGTGGCGAAGGAAACAATAGGTTGAGGGTTGCAGGAGCTCTGGTGTTGGTGAGGCGGTAACTTCGGTAGTGGTGAGGAGGCAGCGGGGTCAGTGCAGGCTGTAGGCTTTCCTGAAGAGGTGGGTTTTCAGGTTCCGTCTGAAGGATCCGAATGTGGGTGATAGTTGGACGTGTTGGGGCAAAGAATTCCAGAGGATGGGGGATATTCGGGAGAAGTCTTGGAAGCAGTTGGGTGAGGAGTGAATAAGTGTGGAGGAGAGAAGGAAGTCTTGGGAGGACCGGAGATTACGTGAGGGAGGATATCGGGAGATTAATTCAGAGATATATGGAGGAGACAGGTTATGGATGGCTTTGTAGGTTAGTATTAGTAATATGAACTGGATACACTGAGGGAATGGGAGCCAGTGAAGAGATTTGCAGAGGGGGGAAGCGGAGGAGAAATGTGGAGATAGATGAATTAGTCGGGCAGCAGATTAAGGATGGACTGGAGAGGTACAAGGGTGTTAGCAGGGAGGCCACAGAAAAGTATGTTGCAGTAGTCAAGGCGGGAGATGAGGGCACGCACAAGCATTTTAGTAGATTGACGGTTGAGGAAAGGACGGATTCTAGAGATATTTTTGAGCTGGAGACGACAGGAGGTGGAAAGAGCTTGGATGTGCAGTTTGAAGGACAGGGCAGAGTCAAGGGTTACTCCGAGGCAGCGGACTTCCGGTACGGAGGAAAGCATGATGTCGTTAATTGCAATAGGTCAGGTAAGGAAGATCTATGAGATGGAGGAAAGACGACGAGTTCAGATTTGTCTACGTTGAGTTTGAGGAAGTGAGAAGAAAAGTAGGAGGATATGGCTGATAGACACTACGGGATTCTGGACAGCAGAGAGGTGATGTCTGGGCCAGAAAAGCAGATCTGAGTGTCATCAGCATAAAGGTGGTACTGGAATCCATGGGACTTTATGAGTTGTCCCAGGCTAAGTGTATAGATTGAGAAGAGTAGGGGTCCTAGAACAGAGACTTGTGGGACTCCAACAGAGAGAGGGTGGGATGAGTAGATAGTGTGGGAGTGGGAGATGCTGGAAAGGTATGAGGAGATCCAGGATAGGGTGAGGTCTTTGATGCCAAAAGTGGAAAGGATCTGTAGTAGGAGGCAGTGGTCAACTGTGTCGAAATAAGAGGACAGGTCTAGGAGGAGGAGTACAGAGTATTGTCCGTTAGCTTTGGCTGTAAGTAGGTCGTTAGTAATTTTGGTCAGGGCTGTCTCAGTTGAGTGATGGGGGTGGAAACCAGATTGGAGATTGTCAAAAGAGCAAGTTAGATGAGAGGTGGGAGGAAAGTTCAACGTGGACATGCTGCTCCAGGAGTTTGGAAGTGAATGGGAGCGGCGATATTGGGCGATAGCTGGACATAGCAGTTGGATCGAGGGTTGGCTTTTTAAGGTTAGGCGTGTTTGTGGCATGTTTGAAAGCAGAAGGGGAGGTGCCAGAAGATAGTGAAAGGTTGAAGAGGTTGGTTAGGGATGGGATAAGAGTGGTGGCGAGGTTGGGGAAGAGGTGGGATGGAATGGGGTCAAGCGCACAGGTGGTGAGGTGTGATTTGGAGAGGAGACAGTTAAGCCCCCCTTCAGTGATGTTGGATAGGGAGGTTATGGGGTGTGGGCATTGGTCTGGTGTACAAAGGAATTGTGGTGGTGGAACAATGAAGACTTGCCTTGTTTGGTCGATCTTATTTTTAAAGTATATGGCAAAGTTCACAGCAGAGATGAGGGAGGTTGGAGTGGGCAGTGGGAGGCGAAGGAGGGAGTTAAAGGTTTTGAATAACTGTTTGGGGTTGTAGGATAGGGAAGATATGAGGGTTGTGAAGTAGGCCTGTTTGGCAGAGGTGAGAGCAGATTTAAAAAGGAGTGTTGCCTGTTTGAATGCAGTGAAGTCGTCTTGCGAATGGGTTTTCTTCCAATGCCGCTCTGCAACCCTGGAAACTTGCCAGAGCTTTTTAGTGGTGTTATTGTGCCATGGTTGTCTATTGATACATCGCACCCTGCCATAAACAAGAGGGGCAACCGTGTCAATAGCTGATGCGAGAGAGGCATTGTAGAAAGCAGTGGCACTGTCTGTGTCGTGGAGTGAGGACATGGATGCCAAGTGGTAGGATAGAGTCAGAGAGTGTGTGGGCGTCTAGGTGTGCAAGGTTTCCGCGGAGGTGCGCATGTTGCTGGACATAGGTGACCATTGAGAAGAACAGGGATGAGAAAGTGAGCAGATTGTGGTCGGATAGAGGGAGAGAGGAGGTGGTGAAGTTAGATAGAGAGCAGAGACCGGTGAAGACCAGGTCTAGTAAATGTCCATCTGTGGGGGTGGCTGCGGAGGACCACTGAGTAAGTCCAAAAGATGAAGTAAGGGACAGAAGTTTGGAGGCTATTGAATGAAGATATCACAAGTCACAGACGTTTTAAAATTAAGAAAAATTAAGAAAGATGTTTCTGTAAATTGTGTACAAGTCAAAATAGCCCTTTCTTGAAATGAGGGCATAATTTCTCTTCTGAAGTGTTATTGAACACTTACAGTTGTAACAAAAATTATTGAACCCCCAATTGCAAATTAGAAATATTAGCTAAATTTACACATTCTGCTCATACGCAATAAACCATGTACTCAAGACCAATGTAAGTAACTGACCACAACTAAAATAACAAGGGGTTCCTTCAAGTTCAACACAAAATATCACTTTTATGGACTATTCGGAATTATTCAACCCCTTGAATAGAATCCCCCATAGGAGAAAATATTTGAAAATTAAGTGTTATCTCTAGTGTTGAGCATTCCGATACCGCAAGTATTGGGTATCGGCCGATACTTGCGGTATCGGAATTCCGATACCGAGATCCGATACTTTTGTGGTATCGGGTATCGGTATCGGATACATAGAGATGTGTAAAATAAAGAATTAAAATAAAAAATATTGATATATTTACCTCTCCGGCGGCCCCTGGACTCAGCGCGGGTAACCGGCAGGCTTCGTTGTTCAAAATCAGCGCTTTTAGGACCTGAGAATCACGTCCCGGCTTCTGATTGGTCGCGGGCCGCCCATGTGACCGCCACGCGACCAATCACAAGCCGCGACGTCACCGCAAGCTATTAGCGCGCTCATTTTTGAAAAATGAGCGCGTTAATGACTTTCAAAGACGTAGCGGCTTGTGATTGGTCGCGGCCACGCGACCAATCACAAGCTGCGACGTCACCGCAAGCTATTAACGCGCTCATTTTTAAAAATGAGCGCGTTAATGACTTTCAAAGACGTAGCGGCTTGTGATTGGTCGCGTGGCCGCGACCAATCACAAGCCGCGACGTCACCGCAAGCTATTAACGCGCTCATTTTTAAAAATGAGCGCGTTAATGACTTTCAAAGACGTAGCGGCTTGTGATTGGTCGCGTGGCCGCGACCAATCACAAGCCGCGACGTCACCGCAAGCTATTAACGCGCTCATTTTTAAAAATGAGCGCGTTAATGACTTTCAAAGACGTAGCGGCTTGTGATTGGTCGCGTGGCCGCGACCAATCACAAGCCGCGACGTCACCGCAAGCTATTAACGCGCTCATTTTTAAAAATGAGCGCGTTAATGGCTTTCAAAGACGTCGCGGCTTGTGATTGGTCGCGGCCACGCGACCAATCACAAGCCGCTACGTCTTTGAAAGTAATTAACGCGCTCATTTTTCAAAAATAAGCGCGCTAATAGCTTGCGGTGATGTCGCGGCTTGTGATTGGTCGCGTGGCGGTCACATGGGCGGCCCGCGACCAATCAGAAGCCGGGACGTGATTCTCAGGTCCTAAAAGCGCTGATTTTGAACAAAGAAGCCTGCCGGTTACCCGCGCTGAGTTCAGGGGCCGCCGGAGAGGTAAATATATCAATATTTTTTATTTTAATTCTTTATTTTACACATCCCTATGGATCCCAGGGCCTGAAGGAGAGTTTCCTCTCCTTCAGACCCTGGGAACCATGAGAATACCTTCCGATACTTGATGTCCCATTGACTTGTATTGGTATCGGATATCGGTATCGGCGATATCCGATATTTTTCGGGTATCGGCCGATACTAGCCGATACCGATACTTTCAAGTATCGGACGGTATCGCTCAACACTAGTTATCTCATAAAGGGCTTAATTAGATTCATCAGGTCTGCTTGAGATAAAAACACATCAATATCTGGACTAGCTAGGGGCTTTTTAACTTGACATCTGATTACCTGATAGAAACATTGGTGAGATATGAATAAGGAGGTTGCAGCTCGCAAGCCCAACAATACTGTATTAGTGAAAGGGAAGCTACTGACCATGAGGAAATTGCTAAAATTCCTGTGAAATAAGGCCATAAACTGATGTCTGCCTATGTATCACATTTCGAGCTGGGAATAACAGAAATATGGAGCTCTAATAAGTACTAAAGATGCTTTTCATAAGAAGTTAGAATTGTTCTGAGACTGCAGTAGTCACTAAGCATTTAAGAACTAGGGAATTTTTTAATTTTTCATTTGCCTTCTTTCAAGAGCAATAACTTTAGTTTTCCGTGACATAGGCTGGTTTCACGGATGTGCGTGGCTGGTCTGGGGGCACATACATCACAGGAGGGGCCAGGGGCATATATACATTACAGGAGGGGCCGGGGGGAATTTATACATTACAGAGGGGCCGGAAGACATATACACATTACAGGAGGGGCCGGGGGCATAAACACATTACAGGATGGGATATATATAAATTAGAGGAAGGCTGGGGGCATATATACATTACAGGAGTGGCTGGTGCATATATACATCAGAGGAGGAGCAAGGGTCTATATACATCACTTGAGGTTTTAGCGTCATATATAATTCCCAGGGGGGCAGGGGCTTCTGCTGTTGTTGACGTCGGTGGGACAGGAGTGTGAAGTGTAGAATGTGCCGAGTCCGCCCACAAAGTACATCCTGAAGCAGGACGTAACCCTTTATGCCATGAGACCCAACATTCAGTAGTGAATGCTGTGTACACGCAGTGTCAGTGTCAATTAAAGGGCTGGCCACGTGAGCACTGCGGTTCTTGGGAATCTGCCTGGGACAAAGATCAAACGATGTCGTGGAAGTTCCATGTCGTGGAAGTTCCCCACCACTCGCTTAGTTCTTCATAGCAGTGTTACCTTCACACAGCCAGGCATACAACCACAGCACCTTTAGTTCTGCTGCATGTGAAAAACCAACACAAACTGACACACCCAAAGCTTTACCTCAGGTTTAATGAAAGCCGTGGCCATGGGACACTTGTGAGATCCAGACTGGAGGGAGAGATCTGTCCCACTACCATCCTACAGATCTCTCAAAAAATAAAAGCCCAAAACAGGCTTTCCTAAACTGACTTTGTCAAATAACTTGACCCAGTCCACACTTACTATTAGTTTGCCTAGTAATCACAGCCGTGGTGGTGCTTATTCATTTATTGCACACTATTTCCATTTCATCCTGTTTCTGATATAAGCTAATATAGGAGTGATAACAAGATGAAATGTGAATAGTAAGCAATTTTAATATATACTTACCTTGTAATGTCTTCACATCCTGTTCCGTCCAGATGAGTCCGGATCCCAGAATTTCAAGCGGCGGAAGTTCACTGACCGCCATATTGGGACACCAAAGTGATGAGTGTCTCAATATGGAAACTGCTGGTGGTACCAGCCTCTTGAGCGGAACACCGTTGCACCACACACATATACTGTATATGCCATACGCACCACACACACACACACACACACACACACACACACACACACACACGGGAAGAAGACAGCACAGTGGTGGAGATAAAAAGAGCACATGGGGTACACATGTCAAAGAAGAGATGACATGAGAGGAGAAGACATCAAATGGGGGAGAGAGACAGAGCACAGGGGGGAGACAACTCAAGCGGGACAGCACATGAGGGGAGAACACAGCACAGGAAGGAGAGAGACAGCAGACAAGGGGGATAGCATATGGGGTAGACAGGTAAACAAGAGAGCACAGACGGGAGAAGTCAGCACATGGGGAAAGAGAGAGTGGATAGGTGGGTGTGCACATGGGGGGAGATTCTCAACATTGCAAAGCCTGCCCCCATCGTGACATTACCGCCCTCCAGATGCGATAGCAACAGGCCTCCATCTAGTAAATAAATAAGTACCAAATAAATATATATAAAGAATCAGCATCAGTTTGATTCCAATGAAATAGGAATGTGGTGGATGCTAGTTAAGCCAATTCATAAGAGGAATACTAGTGCCTCCCCCTCCTCTCTACAGCATCGGGTATACAGAGTGAGCATATCCATGCACTAGTACCTTATATACCGACCTATAGGATTCATATGAAAATAATACCCTCCCATAGCACTATGTGTTTTAAAACAATTTGTTTCCGTTTAGTGAAATTAATTTAAGTTATGTTTTATTAGTGTCTTTAATGAGGGATCTCTATTTGCCCGTGGCAATGTGTGTGCATAGCTAATAACCTCATGCTGACCTATAACAGTGTAATTCTAGCGTTCATATCCTTTAAAGTGACACTGATGTTTTTATTTGCTTCTGGAGAAAAGCAAGAATTTTAGCCTGGAGTCCAGGCACTAATAATAATACATGCTGTTTATAAAGATCTCAAAATATTAACTGTTATGTTCTTTTTTCTTGTGGCTTACCACTAAATTGAACTGCAAGAAAATGATGGTTTGGGCTAAGCAATTAAACAAAGAAAATCAATAATAAAAAAAAAACAGAAATACAAATGAGACCTTCCAGTGTGTTGAAGATTGTATCTTACCTTGCGAGAATCATGTTCATATGTGGAAAACCAAGGCTCAGCGCTTCCCATAAGGCTTGAAAACAAGGCACTAGAATAAGTAAGAATCTTTGTA